>NC_059158.1:23654176-24254176 GCF_019923935.1 Bubalus bubalis
AAGTCGCTTCAGTCGTGTCCGACTCTGTGTGACCCCAGAGACGGCAGCCCACCAGGCTCCCCTGTCCCTGGGATTCTCCAGGCAAGAACACTGGAGTGGGTTGCCATTTCCTTCTCCGATGCATGAAAGTGAAAAATGAAAGTGAAGTCACTCAGTCATGTCCAACTCTTAGCGACCCCATGGACTGTAGCCCACCAGGCTCCTCTGTCCATGGGATTTTCCAGGCAAGAGTACTGGAGTGGGGTGCCATTGCCTTCTCCACTTACACAACATAGTGATTCAATATTGCTATACATTTCAAAATGATCACCAGGACAAGTTTAGTTACAGTATGTCACTATACTAAGATATGACACAGTTACTGACTATATCCTCCACACTGTACATTTCATACCTGTGACTCATTTCTTTGTACTTTTTCTTTTTAAAGTCTTTTGTAAACATGGGTCTCTCCCTGAGCTCTCTCTTCTTTCATTTTCTAAATGTTCTTGCCCCAGCACCATACTGTTTTATTACTAAAGCTTTGTACGCCCTTTTTTCTAGCAGGGCAAATACATTTTGTCACCAGTCTAAAAAGGGATGACAAGGAGATTGTTTCCAGAATCTTTTGCTGTTACCTCCACCCTGTACCTTTCTTCCATTTTGAGTCGTTAAAGGCCTGTGTTGATATCTGTATCAGCTTTGTTTATTTTTGCCTCCTACATAGTTTTTCAAAAACCTGAAAGTAAATTTTTTAGAAACTGAAATCGTTCATTATATCCTTAGTTTCCCAGACACAGTGACCCATCCAGACACTGATTTAAGACTTAGAGAGAGGTCCCATGCCTTCCTGGGCTACAGGTTTACCTCTAAGAGAGGATTCTTGCCCATCCCAGCCAGGGTGGGGAAGTGGTACCAGAGGCTTTGCATCTTCTCTCTAAGTCAGTTCTCACTAGATTGGCTTCACTTGTTGATGAGAAGTAGTAAGAGTTGCCAATGATCAGCAAAAACTTTTAGATGTTGGGAGAAAAACACCCTGAATTCAGAGTAGAAAAGGTTCTGTTACTATCTGTTATTCCTGTGTAGTTAAGGCTTAAAAAAAAAACAAACTATCTCTTTTCACCATCATCCATTAAATAAACTCTTGTATTTCTTCCCCCAAGGATGACGCATAGAAAGCTGCCTCTTTTTAGGCAGAATTTTCCTTTAGCCTCATCCTGGGATCAGGACACCCACCACTCCCCCAATGTGTTCCATGGGCATCACCCTCACCCGTGGTCTCATCATCAAGCATGTCTGTCTCCCTAGGAACGACTCAACCGCAGGATCAGGAAGCTCAGAAAGGACATCTGTGAACTCCAGCGGCTCAGAACTCAGGAGGAGGAGAGACTGCAGGAGATGAAGGTGGGTTTCTTAGAGTCTCAGGAAGGACTCCAGTCTGGCCATCTGTCTGTCTGGAGCAGCCTGCTGCAAGGGGAGTGCCTGGAGGCTGGAAACATGGGTGCTGGGCTCCGTCTTGGGGTTTGTTGGCTGAGTGGCCCAGGGAAAGTCAAACGCTCTGAACTTCATGTGATTTATATGTTCAATGAAAGCCAGTCCTGCTCCACCTGGTTCAAGGTAAGAATCAGAGACAAGCAGACTATCAATTGAAAATTACTCCGTAAACCGTAGGTTTCTTTCTCTGTCTCTGACCGTCTACCCTTCTGTCTCTCTTGCTCACTTCGGTGTGGGGTCTCTCCTCACGTTATGACCCGAGAGGGTTAAAAGGCAGTGGGAGGATATAGCAGAGTCTGTGTGTGTGGGGGTGTGTGTGTAACATGCACGTGTGGATGTTCACAAGGGTGTTAGGTGGGGAGACGGTGTCCCGGCATTTTTGAAGAACATGGCTGCCTCTTTAACACCCATGACCGGTAGAGTCAATGTTATGAAGGGAGGAGGACTGAGAAATCAGCATTCTCACTCAATGCTCAGAGGCGGAGGGCTAGGCGGAGCCTTCTGACATCAGATCTTACATAATTCCTTTTTCTGGAGTTTCAGGCAGACCCTGGGACCCACAGGCTGGAGGCTGAGCTGGAGCAGCAACCCCAAACCAGAAGACAGCTGGATGCCCCCGCTCAGCGGCGGCCAGACCAGCGGCAGGATGTGTCAGCAGAGCTGTCCAGAATCCCTGGCATCTCCAGGGCATTACTTCAGCTCAGCAGCCTGGTCACTGATCTGGAGGGGATGGCCAAGAAACTGGACGCCAGCCTGCTGAAGGTGCATATCCTGGGGTGCCTTCCAAAGCCCAGAATTCTCCCCAAATAGTGGGCAGCCTACCTGTAGTATCCCTCTGGGAGGTGTAAGAAGAGACTTTGTGACATGTGGTGGTGACCTGCCCAAGGCTGCCCAATGCTGCTGCAGCAGAGGGGGGTACATAGAAGGGGTGCACCCCTCCAGTTCTCAAGGTGGCAGTCCCGAGTGCCATCCACTAGTGGGGTGGGGAGGGGACTTGGATGGAACAGGAACCTGAGAACCGATGGTGACTCTCACTCTTTCTCTCTCCTAGGATGCCAGTGACCTACTGAACAGGTATGAGCTGTCCCATCTCCCTTCCTACATGTGCTTCCACACACAAACCCACACCAACCTAGATGTGTGTGGGGGCTTTCTCAAGGTCAAGGAGTTCCACTGTTCCTTTAACTTGCATCTTCATGCTACATGGACAGTGGAAGAGTCAACAGAATATACTGAAGGATTTTTTGTTTCTAGGAGTGCTCCAGAGCAATTAGAGGTTATTTATCCCAACTTAGAGAAAAGAATCAACGAGTCACTTGTCCAGCCATCCTCAGCGGCTCTGACATGTTCATCCCCGGGCCATTTCATCTCAGATTCACCTCACCCTCCTGGCTCTCCTTCCCCTAATCTGTCCAGCCTCCCATTAGGTCTGCCCGGTGGCCCCTCAGACCTGCCATCTCCTGAACATGACCTCCATTCCTCGTCGCCAGAGCTGTGACCTGATGCCTGACCCTCAGACCCCTGGACGATAGTCATAGCCTCTCTCCTGAACCAGGCTTGTACTCTGGCTCCCACTGCAGAGGTCAGGATCCAAGCCCTCTTTTTCCTGTGAACTGATGGTAGTACCCATCTCTCACCATCTCATATTGAAATGGGAGCATCCAGACATTTGAATGGTATGAGCTCACAATGGTGATACCACCTCTGCATGTGGAGCCTGCACATCTGTTGGAAGGAACATTCCTTCTGAGCTCCTGTAGCACCTGGTATCTGTACCATTCGCCTGGCACTTTTATTATTTTTGTGATGGACAGACTCTACAGTGACCTCTCATGATTCTCCCTTAATAGTGTTCATACCCTTGTGTGATCCCCTCTCCCTGAGTGTGAGCAGAACCTGTGACTTGCTTCTAATCAATGGAATATGGCAAAGGGGATGGGCTGGCACTTCACGGACTGCGTTACACGAATGGGATGCCTCCTTGTTAACACTCTCCCTCTTGAGATTCTCCTTGCTGGATTGACGATGTGAGTGACTCTGCAGCCAGCAGGCAGCCTCCAGCCTTCAGCCAACAGGAAGCAGAGGCCCTCATTCTTGCAGCTGCCGGAAAATTAACTCTGCCAACTGCCTAAATGAACTTGGATGTGGATTTTTCCCCAGTCGAGTCTCCAGAGGAGAACCCAGCCCAGTTGACACCTTGATTGCAACCTCATGAGACCCTAAGCAGAGAACCCAAACTTCTGATCCACAGAAACTGTGAGGTAATAGATATCATAGAAACTATGATATAATGAATACAGATCAATGAATAGTACCTTTGTGTATTAATTATTTGCATCACTTCTTTGGGTGAGTAATAACAGTGACCCAACCCACATCCATCTCACTTGTCTGATGTATAAAATGGAACTATTTTTTAAAATGGGACTATTAATAATACCTACCTCATAGGGTTGTCGTGATCATTAGTTGAGTTAATATATTAAAAAATATTTATTTACAGTGACTGGTCAGAGTGAGCTCTATATGTGTTCGTTATTATTACTAACATTTTTTAAATCTTTAGTTCTTTCTTTGAGAACTACTTGTGTCCCCTCCAGCACCCTCACCATAGCTTCCCATGAAGCTTGGTTAGTGGTGGAAAAGTCCCATTTTCCTTATTTACATGTCTGATCTTATATTAAACTTTTCTATTGTTTGAACTACCTTGAGTGAGTTGCCATTCCTTTTAATAGAAAGAGCTGCTACAGTGTAAGCTGTGAAAAAATTGTCCCACCAAGTGTGCACAGTCCTTTGAGGGTGTTGGAGAGAGTGATGGGGAGCTTGGGGCTCTGGACTCCAGCACTTCCTGGAGGAGGGAACCTTGAGACCAGACTGTGACAAGCAGAGTGTGGAGGCTCATGGAGCTACCTTACCTTGAAGTCACTGTGTTTTAGGATCGATCCACTTCCTCTGCACTGAGTCCACACTCCAAACAAATGAACTTCAATTACCCTGCAAGTGCTGATAGACCAACACAAGTATTTTCACTCACTAGCAGTTTTATTTCTCAGTGTAAGAAATATAAATTGTCTTTCTGAATCCAAGTCCCTTGTTAGGAGCATGCCCAATAATAAAATATTCACACCTTCCGGGGGACGCATTTCTGAACAAGGTAGCCTGGTGGCTAAGAGCTCTTGGGTCTGACATAGATCAAAATCCTGGGTGCATGATTTTGGCTAAGCAAGTGCCCAAAATTCACCAGATCTCAGCATTTTTAACTTTAAAATGTAGATAATAATAGGAACCACCTGGCAGGGTCACTAAGATTAAGTGACATAATACATGTAAAGTCCTTCAACAGGCCAAGATCTCTCTTTAAGTTCTAATGTATTCTTTAAATATATATTTATATATATATTTTTTTAATTGGAGGATAATTGCTTTACAATGCTGTCTTGTTTAGGCTGGGATCTTCATACACATTTACCCTAGAGGCTAATAGTCATTTTTAAAAATGCAACTAAAACCAGTGAAAAATAAACAGAAAAAGACAATCCACTTTTTGGTGGAATCCCAGGTCTGGGAACTTGGAGTATGTTTTACCATTATATAAGGACTTGCATGTGCCTTTTTCTTTTTTTGACTACACATTTTATATGAAATACTGAACACTACCAGAAAAAGCAATTGTACCTTCATTTTCCAATTCCTCACTCTTGATCTCCCCATGTTTTCTACTTGCTAAACTGAGGGCTTCCCTCATAGCTCAGCCCATAAAGAATCTGCCTGCAATGCAGGAGACCTGGGTTCGATTCTTGGGTCAGGAAGATCCCCTGGAGAAGGAATGGCAACCCACTCCAGTAATCTTGCCTGGAGAATCCCAGGGACAGAAGAGCCTGGCAGGTTACAGCCCAGAGGGTTGCAAGAGTAGAACATAACTTAGCGACTAAACCACCACTAAACTGGGGATAAACAACAGGGAATTCCCTGGCAGTCCTCTGGTTAGAATGCCAGCTTTCACTGCCATGGGCCCGGGTTCAATCCCCAGTTGGAGAACCAAGATCCTATAAGCCTTTTGGCCAAAAGAGGAAAAAAAGAAGAGGTAAATAACAGAACTTTTGGGGTGACTTCTAAGCCTGGGCCTCAATACACTGTGCCCATCTCCCCTTAGAGTTTGCACCTGGATGGTTTGCTCCTCCCAGAGGCCACAATGGGAAGATGATAGAACGTTTTACTTTATGTCTGAGAAGATTCAACAGAGACAGTATTAAAGTGAAGGGTATATTTAAGCAGAATAAATGACACCACCACCAAGAACTAAAAATAAAATATAAGACAATGCTTTTATTGTACATAGGATTTAAACTTCCTTGGAATGACAGAAATCATCTTACAAACTCAAGGCAGCCACGTGTTAGTTCTTGTCCCTGAACCAGCACCAGGCAGGGTGGCTTCTGGAGTCATGAACACTCAGCTTCTTCACACCACGTGCAGCCACAACTTCTGCCAATACAACTGCTCCCCTACAAGGTCTCTACCCAAAACCACACATCTTTACAAAGTCCTGATTCTCTCCCTTCTTCTGGCCAGTCCCTCAGATGACACTTCTTATCCAGCCCTGGAGCAGTCCCAGTGCTTTGGGCTACAAGTCACAGGTCCCCCTCTGTAACTCCATTTGGGCAATTCACCCCCTGCCTCTGTCTGAGATTCCTTCCCCAGTACAAAGCTTATTACGGTGCTCTCTCTGCTCCCACAGCTGAGCTACTTGGGACTCATTCCTGTTCACCATGTTATTCCTTTCATCTCATTTCTCAATGTCAGATGGTGATCAACAGATCAAGAAGAGGATTTTCCGGATTTTCCAAGGGATGAGTGTGGACCTCGGGTTGTGGCTTATGTCCACAATGTCCCTGACTCCTTCCCACCAATGCCCTGCATTTTCATCGCAGCCAGAAGAAGACATTGAGTGGTGTCAGGGGTGGGTGTCATCAGCAATCAGCTCATGAAGACAGTGCAAATGACCCAGTGTCCCATGGGTCACAGATCATCCATCCACTTCTCTGCCACCCTTTCTCCCTAAGATGCTTTTTCCCCTTTTTTCCTCATTCACTATAATCATCTTTTGGTTTTATTTCTTTATTTATTTTTGTCCACACTCTGAGGCATGTGGGATCTTAGTTTGCTGACCAGGGATCGAGCCCACACCTCCTGCATTGGAAGCATGGAGTCTTAACCACTGGACCACTATACCCATCTTTTAGACTGCCCTTTCTAGAAAGCCATCCCTGACTCACCTCCTGCCTCCTAATGGATTATACCCCTCCTCTGGGTTTTTCTAGTGCCCAGAGCAGACTCCCATCACAACACTGTGCTCTCATTTCCTCCTTAGGTCTCTGTCTCTTCTCATGACCTCCTTCAAATACAGGACAAGTTTTGTGGGGGTTTTATTGTTTGTTCATTTTTTTTCTTTTCCCTTTCATGTCACCAGTGGCTACCATACTGCTTGGCTCATAATTAGCACACAACAAATATTTCCTAAGGATATGAGTAGATGAACTCTAATATTTTAGGGGAGAAAACAAGATGAAGAGAGGTGAGATGCCTAGTTTAAGACCATATAATTCATTGCAAGGCTGGGTCTAGAACCCAAGTCTTCCTCGCTCAAATCCAGTATTCCTTCCTCTTACACAGTACTTCTGTGCCTGGTGGGGATGGTGGTGAGGAGGGCTAGCAGTAGTCTGAGTCCCATCCACCCGGCATTGAGGAAAGGGCTTGATCAGCAGACTGAAGTTCATCCCACCTTGTCCCTCTCCAAAGTCCCGACTCTTATCACATCATCTAAAGCAGTCATTTCAAATCTCAGGTGACCCAGCCAGGGTCAAGTCCTTAGGTCCTCTCTTTGAGCCCTGTGCTTAGGACAGGGTAGCTGCACCCTCTTGGGAGCTCAGGGAGAACTTGGACCCTCGGCCCCAGAGCCCAAAGAAGGGAAAGACCTTCTGGGTGAAGGACGCAGTGAAGGTGTAAATGGGTTCCTGGGTGACGGCGTTGGCAAAGGTCACCCAGCCCACCTCGTAGTCGATGGACACCCGCACCTGCTGGGGCTGCTCCTCCAGGGTCAGTCGGGTGGGGAAGGAGCTCAGGGCTGAGACGAAGCCCCAAGCCAGCCTCACCGCCCATACCCCCTCCTCTGGCCGCATCCGAAGCTCCCCCTTCCGGCGGATGTCCTTACTGACCACGCCCAGGGTGCAGCTGCCCCCGTGAGCCAAGTCCACACTCACCACCCACGTGTGTCTCCCCCCTGTGAAGCCACCATGGGCCAGGACACAGGTGGCCCGGTCAAAACGCTGGGGGTTGTCCGGCGACTTCTGCCACTTGTAGGAGAAACGAGCCTGCTGGTAGTCCTCGGACAGCAGGAGCTTGGGGTGGGAAGTCCGGGGGTCTAGAGAGATGTGCGCTGTGGGGAAAACAAAAGGTATGCAGATGTCAGCAGACACGCTATCACCTTCAAGAAAGGTCTAACCACTCCCCTTGGCATTCACATTAGCATTACTCCCAACAACGTGTAGAGGGCCTACAAACACAGGAAGCATGGGTATCTCCTGGGAACTTGGTAGTGACACTCTCAAGCTCCACCCCAGACCACCTGAGACGGAATCTGCATTTTAGCACAATCCGTAAATGATTCCTGAACCTGTTAACGCCTGCTTCAGAGGATGTGTCCAGTTCAGTCACTCAGTCGTGTCCGACTCTTTTCTGCGACCCCATGGAATGCAGCATGCCAGGCTTCCCTGTCCATCACCAACTTCCGGAGCCAACTCAAACTCATGTCCATCGCGTCAGTGATGCCATCCAACCATCTCATCCTCTGTCGTCCCCTTTTCCTCCTGCCCTCAATCTTTCCCAGCATCAGGGTGGTGCTGATGCTGACTTTTCCAATAAGTCAGTTCTTTGCATCAGATGGCCAAAGTATTGGAGTTTCAGCTTCAGCATCAGTCCTTCCAATGAATATTCAGGACTGATTTCCTTTAGGATTGACTGGTTGGATCTCCTTGCAGTCCAAGGGACTCTCAAGAGTCTTCTCCAACACCACAGTTCAAAAGCATCAATTCTTCGGTGCTCAGCTTTCTTTATAGTTGAACTCTCACATCCATCCATGACTACTGGAAAAACCACAGCTTTGACTATACAGACCTTTGTTGGTAAAGTAATGTCTCTGCTTTTTAATATGCTGTCTATGTTGGTCACAGCATTAGTTAGTTGGTTAGCATGTTAGTTTGGACATGCGGGCTCTCATCTGGTTCTCTGCAGTCCCCTGAAAAGCACTTCTGCCGCCTGCAAACTGGCTGATGCCCAGAGCTGTGTGTGCCTGCTCTCATTTCCTCTGCTGACACATCACGTCCTATCCCTCCTGTATCTCAGAGGGCAGGGACATTCCCCCACCCCCAGTCCAAACTTCATGATCACTCCCTGGGTGCTTATGACTCATATACTCAGTCTTCTTCGCTCCTGTCAGGCTCCCTGACTCACCCACGGGGTATTCATTCTGCCTCAGGAATCTACAATCAGGCCGTCTGAGGGCCACTTTTTGACATCAAAACTTCTGCAGATCTCTGCATAGTGCTACTTTTAGTATCCATAAGTTGAGACAAATACATGAATTCTGATATGTCCATGAATTAGAGTCGCTTCCAAGAACCCCATGACTTCCTAGTGTCTTTGGCTGATAGACTAGGAACAATGGTCTTGAGAGGGGTCCAGTCTTTATTCCTTGCCTGCCCACAGGTTGCACTCCTATCATCCATGAAACAACACCCAAGAGAGAATGGGGGGGTCCTGACAATTCTAAGAATGTTATTCTAAATCCAGATCAAAGTTCCCCTCGCCCAGGAAGCCCTTCACGACAGACCTTGGCCCAGGCTCATTTAATCTTTCTATCTTGTCAAGTGCAGATCAGAACCTGAACTTCCTGTCAGGTATGTGGTATGAGTGTGTGCATCTTTCTTCTTCATGGTTCTCAGGCAGTCCTTATAAAGGCAGTGACATGTATCACTGCCATGTGTGACATTATGTGTGTACATTTATTTATATATATATATGATATATATATATATGATATATATGTATTTGACTAGTACATTTTCCAGTGTGGAACCCGGCAAAATTATCCTTCATTTTCAACTTTAGATTCTTCACTCCCTCCCATACTGACAGAGGCAACTTACCTGGCTCATAATCCAACTCAAAGCTGAGTTTTTCTGTAAAGAGGAAGTAAAACAAGATGCAATTTCATTAGTCTTACAAAACCACAGAACATTTACCAATGAGGAAACTGAGGCCCCAGGAAGGGAAGGGACAAAGAGAAGAATGGCAGGTGGAACCCTCTAGACCAGTGGTTCTGAACTTGAACTTGCATCAGAGCCCCCGGAGCACTTGTTTTTTATTCAAGTGGCCCAGGGTGGGGCCAAGATTTGCATTTCTGGCAAGTTCCCAGGGCATGCTGATGCAGGCTGGGACTTCATTTTGAGCCTCACTGTCTAGCTCTGAGCAGGCAGAGACCATTTTTACGTTCAATGCCTCACACAGAGCCCAGGACATAGTAAATGCTCAAGAAACATCTACTTAATGAACAGATAAACGGGTTAATTTGTTTCTCATTCTGCTTGGAAATAATTTAGGGGAGAGTCAAAGGTCAGCCTTTGATGAGAGTAAAATTTCTTTCTCTGCTAGGCCACTTACTTGCAGGAAGTGGACTTAGGGGAAAACTCTTCTAAGGTGACGTCTTTTTGTAGGCAGGTCATTTAGAACTGGGTGGCATCATTCATGATGTCATGTGGGACAAGGGGGAGGTGTTGGCAGCAAGCCACTTTTCTGACTCTCATTTCAAACCTTCCACTCCCTCACCTATCACCACTCCCTGTCCCGGAAAAGGGGGTCATGGTCCCCACATGGGCAGTTCAACTCTGAGAACCAGGCTAATGGGGTGGAGGATGGGGGAAAACCAGGGAAAGGAGGAAGGGAAGTCAGCTACCACAGGGCACAGAAAAATACTCTCAGTGGCTATTAATTAACAACTATTAAAAAAATTCATCATATATTATAAATGCCCCTGTGGCTTTTTAAAATTATTGACAGTGACTAATTTTGTTAATCATTCTCTTACATGTCACTTCATGACAAGTGGTTAGATCAGTTTCATTATTTTTCAAAATAGTTAAATTTTTCTGGAAAGCTTCAGCTTTCTTGTCTCACTTCCTTGTCACATTATTCTGAAAGCAGATTTTATAAAGATTGGCAAATAAGGAAAACAAGGCACTGGAAAGGCTTGAGCCTTGTCAAAGGTCACACAAGCATAGGGAAGCAGGGCATGGAGGCCACTCGTAAGCCCAGGCTTCATGGCCACCTGTGCTCCATGGGGTCCTCTTACCCAGAAACATCTTCATCTCCCTCTGCAGCGGGAAGGCTTGCTGGGGGAAGTCCCGAATCCTCTGGCCCAGCTCTGGAGATATAGCCACTGGTTTCCGGCACCTTCTGGTTTCACATCTAGGGGCACAGAAATGGCGGGGTCTGGGATTTAACCTCCTTAGCGATGCCCCCAGACTCAGTAGGTCATCTTCTTCTAACTGAGCTTAGAAGTGCCAGTCCCCATGGGCAGACATCATTCCTCTAGGATGGACCCCCTTCCTCTCCTCACTACTCCCTCTTGGGTAATGCCATGCTAGGCGTGTACCTATGGTTATACGTGGAAATGCAATTGAGGATGTGAAAGTTTACATGTGAGTTTTATCTGTTATGTGAGAACGTATGTTTGTTTGGCAATAACCAGGCGTGTAGTGCCTGTTTGTTTATGTATGTGGGGAAAGAAGAGACAAACTTACCTTATTAGAGTGCTTCTGATATCCTAGGAGAAAGAGAGAAAGCAGAGATTTGGTTTCCACTTCTCCTTCCCACAAGAAAAGACAAAAATACTGTATTCTCAGCCCTAGATAGAAAAGGACACCAGATCCATGGAGTCACAGCATTTTAGGGTTTATGAGGCTTCAGGGATCTTGGAGCCCAACTCCTTTATTTTATAAGATGCAAACAGTGAAGTGACCTGGCCCTCAGAGGCAAAGACAAGTCCCATCCCAAGGTCACCTGCTTCTCAGTCCCAAGTGTGTCCCCCTAAGTCATGCTGCCTTTGTAATGCTATACTGGGACCCCAGTATCTCTCCTCCAGCAAGACAAAGTGAAATAGACCAGAAAGAACTTCCTGTCTGGGGGGTGGTGACACAGAGAATGGTTTGCCTTGAAAACAGCACCTGACATTTGTTTGCTTAGTGCCTGATGCTTTTCAGAGTGCTACTTTCACTTGCATTTTACTGTGCGATCCTCACAAATAAATAATTTGTGAGATAAATAAAGCATCTTCCCTATCTGAATGCATGGTAGGATAAAGAGACCACAATCAGAGCAAAGTGACCCGGGAGCTCTGGGGCAAGCAAGGACTCTTAGAATTCAGAACTTGTGGTCCTGTGACCCATCTTTCACTTGGGGTACAAAGCTCTGTGAGTGAAGAAGAGATGGCTCAGATGGTAAAGATGCCACAAAGCCTAGGCGAGCACGGTGGGTGGGGCGGGGCTCAGCTCTCACCGTCAGGAGCTCCCTCGCCGGCCTCTCCTTCTTCTCCTCCAGTTCCTCAATGAGGGTGTTGAACCGGCCGATCTCCCCAGTGACCAGGACATCAAATTCATCCCGATGCTTCAGGATGTCCTCATCCAGCTTCTCCAGCTGGGCTAATAGGATGTTCTGCTGCTCTTCCAGGAACTGGCTCAGATGTGCAAACTCAGAAATCACCTTTTGTTTCTTGGTGGCCACCTGAGTCTGAGAGGGCAGGAGAAGAAAGAGGCCAGGAAGTTATTCCTCCTCTTTTTACCCTTCCTTTTCCTTCTTTTTCCTTGATTCACTCCCGTCTCCCTCCTGACCCAGATCCACATCTTCCAAGGTTTGGTGGTAAAGTCAGAGCCCCCTAGTCTCCAGGTCCCCGGAGAGACTTGGTTTCCTTTCCACCTGCCCTGCCACTTCCGGGAGGAGATATAAGGAAGGGGTGAGGACACCCTACTTCCTGCCGTTTACCAAGTGCACACAATGTGCGTGTCACTAAGGGACAGTCGTTACAGAAATTCAGTGAGATAGTGACAATTTTTAATCTTCACTTCACAGAAAAATAAACTGAGCATAGAGAGCTGTTTGAGGTCATAGAGCTAATTTGTTTCAGGATTCAAACTCAGAAGGACTTCAAAGCCCCTATATGTGATGTTTCCTCGATTTCAGATAGGCACTGGAGCCGGAGGAAGGCAAGAGGGCTAAGGAAGGGATGATGACCTACCAGGAGGACTTGTATCCTTCGATTTTCCCTTGACTGAATTTCTTGAATCTCCTCTCTCTCTTTTCTTAGACACTCAAGACACTTCTGTATTTGTTCCTGGAAAGAAGGGGCATAAAATATCTAAGATGGAGGTGGGGGAGGGATAAATTAGAAGTTTGGGATTAGCAGATACAAGCTACCATATGTAAAACAGATAAACAACAAGGACCTACCGTACAGCACAGGGAACTAAATTCAATACCTTGAAATAAATTATAATGGTAAAGAGTCTGAAAAAAATATGAATCACTTTGCTGTACACTAGAAACTAATACAAAGCTGTAAATCAACTATACTTCAATTAATTTTTAAAAAATATTTAAGATGGAAACAATGATTTGTTAAGAAGTGTCATCTCTGTCTCCTGGAATAGAGTGACCCAACGAAGGAGCTGGGTCTCAGCTGACAAAGCCTGGGCTGTTATTGTCCTTATCAGCTGACTCTCTTTGGGTCTTTTTCCTCTGGTTTGGCTCTCCAAGAATTTTGATCAGGGCTTTCCCCCTTTAACCTGCACCATTATAGGCTATGATTCCATGTTCCCACCTGAGCCTTCCTGTTATCAAGCTGTGAGAATGTGCTCAGTCGTTTCAGTCTTGTCTGACTCTTTGCAAATTAATGGATAGTAGCCCTCCAGGGTCCTCAGTACATGGGATTCTCCAGGCAAGAGTACTGGAGTAGGTTGCCATGCCCTCCTCCAGGGGATCTTCCCAACTTTGGGATCGAACCCTCATCTCCTGTGTCTCCTGCATTCAGGCAGATTGTTTACTGCTGAGCCACCGGGGAAGCCCTGTCATCAGGCTAAACACACTCTAATTTCTTTTGCCTTTAATAAATGGTATCTAGGGTCTGTCCTGAATTTGATATGCCCTTCTTTGAAATTATCCTAACTTTCTCACATCTCCCAAAAGGAACACCTCCAAACAACCTCTGTTATGAATGGAATCAACTTTCTGAGTATGATCTGGAGGGAACAAGAAACATGGATGATGCAAAAAATAATCAATGATTTGTTTTAAAAACTGCTTGCTCTTGGGGACTTCCCTGGTGGTCCAGCAGTTAAGACTTTGTGCTTCCACTGCAGGGGGCACAGGTTCGATCCCTGGTTGGTGAACTATTAATAAGATCCCACAGGCCACACGATGTGGCCAAAACACCCTCCCAAAACAAACAAAAAAAAATTTTCTTGCTTTAGAGAAGAGTTAGGAACAGTTATATACATATAAATGGCCATAAAAATACACTGCAAAATATATTTAGAACTCTTACCAATACATGCTAATTAACTAGCTGACACATAAACACAGACACCTACTTGTAATAAAACAAGATGCATAAACAACTAAAAACAGCATACACTCATTTAATGATGGAGAAAATTACACACTATATGTATCTACCCAACCTGCATATATGTAAACACTCATTTACTCACAAACATGAGCGCTCAGTTACACATACACACTCAAATTGTCAGATCCCCCCAAACACACTGCATCTACCGGGAAACGTGCAAACGTTAATACTAATACTATGCAATCACTTCCTCAAGTGCAAACCCAGACATCCTCAGACACACCTGACTGATCCAGGGCCCAGACACACATGCTCGTGTTTTGGTGACTCATTCACTCAACAGGTATTTGTTGAGCTACTATTCTGTGTTGGCCATAAGGAAACAATATAGGACATACTTAAAACACAAACACATGATCTTGCATACCTGGGTCTATTGCCTGGCTGATGATAAAATAGAGAGTGGCCCAAATTATCCACCCCTCCGCTCTGCTTCTTTCAGTCTAGTCCCATTCGAGACCCACCCCCGGAACGGTCGCAGTTTCCCCTTCGTACCCGGTAGGGCCCCGCTGCATCCTCCAGGAAGCGCACAGTATGGGCGCGGTGCTCCCAGGCCTCCCGGCACACCACGCACAGCTGCATCTCATCGTCCTCGCAGAAGAAGTAGACCTTCTCCCCGTGCTCTGGGCAGACGTCCTCCTCGTCTAAGTCCATCTGGGACACCAGCTTGAGTCGTTCAATGTTCTCCACCACGTTGGCCAGCTGCCAGTTGGGCCGGAAGTTCCCTGGGCGGAAAGGCTCCTTGCAGAGTGGGCAGGTCGGGGGCTCCTCGGGGTCCGGGCTGGTGATCTCCAGGTAGCGGGTGAGGCAGACTCGACAGAAGTTGTGGCCACAGTCGATGGTGACCGGTTCTCTGAGGGTCCCTTGGCAGACGGGGCAGTTGACCTCATCTGCCAGGCTGGTCACGGAAGCAGCTGAGGCCATGGTGCTGCTGCTGCTTGTGATCTCTTCAAGGTCACCTTCTCTGCTCGGCTTGGGGGCAGGGCTGGGAGAAGAATGAGGACGCACAGCGTGCACTCACACACCCACATGCACACACGGCCAGGCACAGGGGCATCCTACATACCCAGTGACAGCCTCATGGTCACACACATACACACCTGCACTTGCACACAAGGGCAAGGCACCCACTTGCACGCCTGGCAGCCAGGGTTCTGCTTTCCCCCTCCCAAAGGAACAGACACACACCTCCAGTGGCAGAGACAGAGAAATAGCAGAGGAGTGGAAGAAGAAGGGGTGACAGCCTCCCAGAGATGACCTCAGTTACTGTCTGAGCTGGTGCCCATGACCAGCAGGTTGCTGCCTCGTCCCGTCCATCCAGAGACGCTCACGGTAGAAGTATCTTAACCACCCACGGGTGGAAGAGACTGTTCTTTTGGGAGCAGGAGGGAGACTGGATCACAGAGCAGTGATGCCACCCAGCTTCCCTGCAGTATGACCAGCTGCCTCCAGGGAGATTGAAGGTATCAGCCAACCCAGGGGAGTGTGGGGACCCAGATAAGGGTGTTGTGCCCGGGGCGGGGGCGGTGGATCAGGGCACAAGCAACTTCACCAGTGATGCTCCAACCGGCCTGCTGTCGGCTGCCCAAGGGGTTGGAATGTACTCTGCGTGGGGGAGGAGAAAGAAAAATAACACCAGCCAGAGTTTATTTACGATAACCATATTCCTCATACTGACATAAGCAGTTTAAACACGCCATCTTATTTATTTCTCCAGTCTGCTCTGTGACTTCAGTGCTGTTACGATATTAGCTGAGCTCAGCCAGGTTACTTACCTTGCTCAAGGCACACAGAACGGGAGGTGAGAGGCCATAATTTTCACTCAGATTTGTGAGTCTCAGAGCCATGCTGTCCAACAGAAATACCATGTGAGCCACACATGCAATTTTAAGTTCCAGTAGCCATATTTTTTTATAAGTGAAACTAATCATTGTTGTTGTTCCTTCACTCAGTCGTGTCCGACTCTTAGACTGCAGCACGCCAAGCCTCCCTGTCCCTCACCGTCTCCTGGAGTTTGCCCAAGTTCATGTTCATTGCATCAGTGATGCCGTCCAGCCATCTCATCCTCTGACACCTTCTTCTCCTTCTGCCCTCCATCTTTCCCAGCACTAGGGACTTTTCTAATGAGTTGCGTGTTCACATCAGATGACCAAAATACTAGAGCTTCAGCTTCAGTATCAATTCTTTCAGTGAATATTCAGGGTTGATCTCCATTAAGATTGACTGGTTTGATCTTCTTGCTGTCCAAGGGACTTAAAGGAGTCTTCTCTAGCACCACAGTTCAAAGGCATCAATTCTTTGGCGTTCTGCCTTTATTACGGTCCAATTCTCACAACTGTACGTGACCACTGGAAAGACCATAGCTTTGACTATACAGACCTTTGTCTGCAGAGTAATGCCTCTGCTTTTCAACACACTGACTAGGTTTGTAATCACGTTCCTGCCAAGAAGCAGTCATCTTCTGATTTCAAGGCTGCAGTCACCATCCACAGTGATTTTGGAGCCCAAGAAGAAATCTGTCACTCACTACTTCCACTTTTCCCTTTCCATCTGCCATGCAGTAATGGTGCTGGATGCCATGATCTTTTTTTTAATATTTAGTCTTAAGCCAGCTCTTCCACTCTTCTCCTTCATCCTCATCAAGAGACTCTTTAGTTCCCCTTCACTTTCTGCCATTAGAGTGTTGTCATCCACATATCTGAGGTTGTTGATGTTTCTCCTGCCTATTTTGATTCCATTGCTTGTAACTCATCCAGCCTAGCGGTTCTCATGATGTGCTCAGCATATAGATTAAACAAGCAGGGTGACAGGAAACTAATATTTAGCCCCAAATAGTACCAATGTGTGTAATCAGTAGAAAAAATTAGTCATGAGACATTTTACATTCTTCTTATTTGGTGCTAAAGTCTTTGAAGGGGCTTCGCTGGTGGCTCAGTGGTAAAGAATCCACCTGCCAATGCATGGGTTCCATCCCTGGGTCGTGAAGATCCCCTGGAGAAGGGCATGGCAACCCACTCTAGTGTTCTTGCCTGGAGAATTCCATGGACAGAGGAGCCTGGCGGCCTACAGTCCATGGGGCTGCAAAGAGTTGGACACGACTGAGCAAGCAAACAACAACAAAGTCTGAAATCAGGGCGTATTTTACACGTATGGCACCTTTCAGTTGGGACTGGCCACATTCAATGCCCAGCAGCCTTGGGCATTTGGAGGCTCTTGTGCTGGACAGTGCAGCTCCAGGGACTGAACTCTTGAGGGCAGAGGGTGTAGGTGGGGGGAAGGGAAGTCGATACACAAAGTAGCTGGAGTGGAAAGGGAGTGAGACAGGGTGGAGGACTGATCTCCAGTGGGGTTATGGGAGGTGTTTTCCTTGGTTTTATACACAGATGCATGTGAGCGGATGAAGACCCATGACTGTCTGATCCCCTTGTCCTGGCTGGGAGTTCAGGAAGGGCACGCGGCTAGAAGCCAAGAGACTTGAGTTGACTTCAGCCTTGCAGCTTTCTAGCTCTGTGACTCAGGAAAGGTCACTTTACCTTTTGCTTTTCATTTCCTATAATCATCACCTGCCCTCAAGGGCTGTTATCAGATTGGATGTAATAATATGAAAATACTAAGCCTTAGATAAATGTGGTTGAACCTGTTTATCTTTTTTTTTTATTAATTGAGTTTTCTAAATTGTATCAACACAGATCACTTGTGTTATGCTTTCTTGCCTTCTCCTTGCTGCAGTTAAAAGCTAAAATGGAAGTACAGAGGAGGGGTCCTGGTGGGCGATCATCACACCTGCAGCATTGAGCAGAGCCCCCGGAACAATCTCCCGGAAGTGAGCACTCCTACTCCAGCTGGACTTTGCCGCTGTGTGCACACCTCAGGGCCTGAAGTTTATGGCTCCCACCTGCTCAGCCGGACAGGAAGCAAGGTCTCCTCCCCAACTCTGCCCACCCCACACGGTCAAGGGAAGGATTCCAGGAAACCCCATCTCCCTGTGACCTCATGGTGTGTTCTGTTCCCCACCCCAGGGGCCGGAAGGACTAGGATTAGGAGAGAACGGGCTGCCGGGGCCGCTGTTGGGGAATGCTGGGTAATTCGAGATGCCCTGGAGTTTGAACCCACTCAGCTGATAAGTGGTGGCCAGGACTCTGGGAAGCACAAGAGGTGGAGCCAGGTGGCTTTTCTGTCCGGACTGTCCCTGCCTTCCCCTCTCTCAGCCTCCCATTCCTTTCCTCTGTGACTCATGTAAAGTGATTCAATTTCAGGGAAAGAGGGTTCATGTGGACTGAGGCAGAGGCCTGAGAGGACGGGCTGGGGAAGACACCGTGATGCCCACGACCCCCTCCCACAAAGGGGCCA
The DNA here is from genome assembly GCF_019923935.1 of Bubalus bubalis. NCBI lineage: Eukaryota > Metazoa > Chordata > Mammalia > Artiodactyla > Bovidae > Bubalus > Bubalus bubalis. Next base: position 23,672,739 of record NC_059158.1, read on the forward strand.
TCTGTTCCAAGTGCAAAGGGCCCCTGGAGGATGCAGTGACCACCGCCTGCGGACACACCTTCTGCCGGCTGTGCCTTCCTCCACCCTCCCAGATGGGGGCCCAGCCCTCCGGCAGGGTCCTTCTCTGTGCCGTCTGCGAGGAGAAGGAGCCAAGCGAGACCCTCCTGGCCCCCGTGCCCCTGGGCCCTCTCGGGGAGACTTACTGCGAGGAGCACGGCGAGAAGATCTACTTCTTCTGCGAGAATGATGCCGAGTTCCTCTGCGTGTTCTGCCGGGAGGGTCCCTCGCACCAGGCCCACGTCGTGGGCTTCCTGGACGAGGCCATCCAGCCTTACCGGGTAAGAGGCGTGGGGTCAGCTCGGGCCACCTGGGGCAGGACAGTGTCCCGAGGTGGTGAAGGGGATGGAGCGGAGAGCTGCAGGAAGAGCCATGGCTGGATATGGCCATGGTCCATATCAGGAGACCAACCCCAGGCTGCTGGGACCTGGGGCAGCCCCAGGCTGAGTGGGACGCGGTTCCTTCCATTTGGATGTGTAGCTGTTCACAGTCTTGGAGAACTTCAGCTCCAGCCCTGAGGGGACCCCACAGTGATGGAGCACAGAGCATTGTAGCCACAGCTTCACTGGGAAGGAGAGAGAGCAGCTGTCCTCCTGCAGGTCATGAGCAGGGTGGCCTTGGTCTCCCCGGATCCACACTGGGTATGGGACCTAGCAAGGCCCGGATGGCTGGGGCTCAGAGAGGAGGCAGGATGGGAAGGTCATCCTACAAGCGCTGCTCTTCTTTTCGAGAAGCGGGGTGTGGCAGTACAATAGTCCCTCTAGTCCTGGGGACACTATCCACTCCTATCTGCCCCTCAGGTCCCTCTTGTCACCCAGCCACCAGGTCTGGAAGTGGCCTCCCTAGGACCATCTCTCATCTTTCCCTCGGCATTATCCCCACAACCACCTCGGAATCCAGGCTGTCCCCGTCTGTCACAGAGGCTCCACCAAGGGCGCTGTCTGCACTCTCACCTCTCCGGTCACCCCCCAGTCTGCTGCGAGGCAGAGCCTCCCAAATCGCAAAGCCCATCATGTCGCTCCCCTGCTCACAACCATCCTGTGGATCCTGACTCTGTGTCTGAAGAAAGGCCATGCCTTTAGCATTCAAGGCCACTTGCATTCAGGATCTTGCCTTTATCTGTCAGCCACCTTCTCCAGGCACAATGTGTCCAGACAGATTGACCGTTATATACCTGCTGTTTGCTAAATTAACACTCTTTCCTGCTTCTAATACTTTTCAGTAGTTTCCTCTTCTTGGAAAGCTTTCCACTCCCCTCACTCTTTTTTTTCCCCCCCTTAGTGGGTTTTTTTGTGTGTGTGTATTTTTATTGTATTGTTTTTATTTTTTTGTATTATTTTTGTATAGCCAACTAACAATGTTGTGATAGTTTCAGGTAAACAGTGAAGGGACTCAGCCACACATATATATGTACCCATTCTTCCCCAAACTCCCCTCCCATCCAGGCTGCCACATAACATTAAGCAGAGTTCCACGTGCTATACAGCAGGACCTTGTTGGTTACCCATTTTAAATATTGCAGTGTGTATAATATATATTTAAATATTTTATATATATATAAATATATATACTATACATATTTAAATATATCAGTATTGATCCCCAAATCCCTGACTATCCCTTCACCCCACCCTTCCCTCTGCCAGCAACCATAAGTTCACTCTCTAAGCCTGCTTCACTATTTTTTTTTTTTAAGCCATTTTACCAAATTTTAAGTGTACAATTCAGAGGCATTAAATACCTTCTTCCCCTTCTCTTACCCAACTGGAAATTTGTCTTTCATGGCCCATTGTAACTGGTAGCTGCTTTCTACAATCTTCCCTTGTCCCTGCAGGCAGAATTGCCCCCTCTGCTATGCACCAATCTCACTGTGTACACACCTCAATTGTTGCATTTGTCTGTATTTCATTCACTTGTGACAGACTCCATCTCTACATGGTGGTCTTTTTTTTTTTTTTTTATCCTTCCATTTTTGAGCTGAGCAGCATGGCTTGTGGGATCTTAGTTGCCCAACCGGGGATCAAACTCCAGGGCCAGGCAGTGAGAGAGCCAAGTCCCAACCACTAGACCACCAGGAAAGTCCTGATAGTGGTCTTTTACAGACAAGAACTGGGTCTTTTTTTTTTTTTTTTACCTTTGACTTCTTCAGCACATGACGATGTGCCGGGAACATGGTAGACAATTGAGTCAAATCATGAACTAAGCCACCTCCTTCTGCTTATTCGTCTCTCCACAGGACCGTCTCAGGAGTCGGCTGGAAGCTCTGAGCACGGAGAGAGATGAGATTGACGACATGAAGAGCCGGGAAGACCAGAAGCTCCAAGTGCTCCTGGTAAAGGCCATGTCCCCATAGGCTGTCTTCTCCTTTGGGGATTTTCTTTTCTCATTTTTTGTTAATTTTTAACCCTGTTAATTTTCATCTCAGTTTTCACAGAGCTTTCTATTTGGTTGTTTTCCAAATACAGTTTTGCAGTTCTTTTTTTTTCTCCTTCAAATTAAGCTTTTTTCTGTTTTTTCCATGTCTTTAAACCTTATTGTTGGAGAAGACAATGTCACCCCACTCCAGTACTGTTGCCCGGAAAATCCCATGGATGGAGGAGCCTGGTAGGCTGCAGTCCATGGGGTCACAAAGAGTCGGACACGACTGAACGACTTCACTTTCACTTTTCACTTTCATGCACTGGAGAAGGAAATGGCAACCCACTCCAGTGTTCTTGCCTGGAGAATCCCATGGACAGAGAAGCCTGGTAGGCTGCAGTCCATGGGGTCGCACAGAGTCAGACACGACTGAAGCGACTTAGCAGCAGCAGCAGCAAACCTTATTGTTAATTGAAGGTTACGTGATGTTTAAGTTCTTTTAACCCTTCATCTTGGTAACTTATTTTCTTGTGCACTTTCCTGTGGTTCTCACATTTGGGGGTCCCACATCTGGGGTGGCTCCAGTCAGCACCTTTCTTTGTTTATTCCAAGGGGGCAGGGTGGGGACGATCCACACGGGAGTGAGGGCCATGTGATCAGTCAGTATCTGGATGGAGCCCTGGCCTCTCAGTTTGATCACTCTTCTGGATCCTGCTCTTAATAACTTTTGGTCCTGAAACATTCCCCAAGTTTCCCATCAGCTCCGTTGGACATTTTAAGGATTCTTGTAACCTTTGAGAATTTTTGGTTGTCTGCATTAGACAGCTTTTGGGAATAAGTATAATTTTGTTCTAAATCATCAAATATCCACCTAGCATCCACGAATGAAATGTCTCACAGAGACACTTGTGGCAGAACAGCGTCTCATAAGAAATCCTGATTGTCTTCATTTAGAACACCCCACCCCATATATCATATAATAACATTATTTGTAGAGTGTAATTATTTTCTATATATTTATTTTTGGCTGCACTGGGTCTTCGTTGCTGTGCACGGGTTTTCTCTAGTTGCGGTGGTCGGGGGCTGCCCTCTAGTTTCAGTGTGTGGACTTCTCTTTGCAGTGGTTTCCCTTGTTGTAGAGCATGGGCTTAGTTGCACTGTGGCATGTAGGATCCTCCCCGACCAGGGACTGAACCCATGTCCCCTGCATTGGCAGGCAGACTTCCAACCACTGGACCACTGGGGAAGCCCTGTAATTATTTTCTTAATACTTGAAAGTGTTTTTATGGCTTGCACAAATTTCTGATGTGATAATCCTCCACTTTAATGAATAAGGCATGTACATGGCCAGAATTTCTATTTTTCTTTTCTTTCTTTTAAGGGTGCATTTTCTCCTTCCACCCCATGTTTTATTAAGGTATACTTGAGAAATAAAAATTCATATGCTTAAGGTAGGCAACATGATGTTTTGACCAATGTATACATTGTTTCCTGTGACATTAAGGTAGTTTTGGTAGAATTAGGTGAATTTAGTCTTTTATCTCTAGTCTCAATGCTTTCTCCTTAGCACTCCTTTGATTCTGCAAAAGTAATATCAGTTTGGATTTGTTATTTAATCCAGTAGCTATTTAAAATGATCCTAAATTCAATTTTCTTGCAGCTATATAGTACTTATTAGTTATATATTAACTAATATTTTTATTGTCATTCCAAGTGCTGAGAAAATATGACCTATAGGATTTCTGCTGCAGGATTTCATAAAGTTAATGATACATTTTTAGGCCTAAAACCTTGCAATATTAAAATAATATTCTGTAGTATTTGAAAATTATGTCCATATCCTGATAAGTGCTCAAAAATGCTTTTCATAAGTCTACCTGACTAGTCAAACTTTAGAATAAAGTTATTTAACACATTGTGTTTATTTGTTTTTAAAACTCACTTTATTTAAACAAAAAGTTTACCCATTTCTCCCACTTGGAAATCCCCATTTAGGGGTTTTCATAGCAGACTCTGGGGCAGCTTGTTGTCTGTGTCCGTTGCCTGGCTGGGAATAATGGGCAGACTGTTCTTATTCACCTCCCTGACTTGCCTCTGCCTCTGCTTCTGCAGAAGGGCATTTGGGGTCAAGGCTGAGGAATCCCAAAATATCAGAGCTAGAAGTGGTTCTGGCATCTTCTAATCCAAGATCCGTCTTGCCAGCCATTATTTTTCAGAGCAGAAATTTCATGTCCAGAAAAGTGATGCTCCCAAGGCCACATGGCAAAGTCCAAGTTCATGATGAAATGACTAAAACCTGTTTCTCTTAACCCTTAATCCATTGGTCTTCCCATTACAGTCTGTCTACCTGAAAGCATTGCCTTCATATAGGAAGCTTGGGGCCAGAAAATGTATGCCAGTGTCTGCATGCTAGGACTGATCACAAGGCTGACCCCAAAGACAGTGGGCTGATGGTGTGGCGGTATCTGGCTCCCTCCCATCTCTTTTCTTGTGCTACAAAGTTCTCCAGGAGGAAATCCACACTGTGGAATCTCTGACCAAGGAGAGAGAGTTTGGGGACAGGAAGATCTCCAGCATCCCTGAACTCCCATCAAAACATGTCCTATAGATGGCGACCTCGGTGACTAAGACCAACGCCACACCATTCTCTCATACAGTGCGTGCATGTTCAGTCATGGACACGACCCCATGAACTGTAGCCCACCAGGCTTCTCTGTCCGTGGGATTTTCACAGCAAGAATACTGGAGTGGGTTGCCATTTCCTTCTCCAAGGGATCTTCCCGACCCAAGGATCAAACATGTGTCTGCTGTGTTTCCTGCATTGCAGGTGGATTCTTTACCACTGGTGCCAGTAGGGAAGGCCTCTCTTCTCATAAGTTGTGCTCTAATCACAGCCTCCTCTAGCTTCAGTTGCTCTCTAAGAGATCATCTCCACCTGACTCTAGAGATGGTATGGGAGGGTTAGGATGGTATTGCAGATGTGGAAGTATGTTTGAAAATCCTGGCTCTGAGAGCATGATGTGCATTATTATTAGAATCCCTAAGGTGAGATGACAGAGAAGGCAATGGCACCCCACTCCAGTGCTCTTGCCTGGAAAATCCCATAGATGGAGGAGCCTGGTAGGCTGCAGTCCATGGGGTCGCTAGGAGTCGGGCACGACTGAGCGACTTCGCTTTCACTTTTCACTTACATGCATTGGAGAAGGAAATGGCAGCCCACTCCAGTGTTCTTGCCTGGAGAATCCCGGAGACGGCGGAGCCTGATGGGCTGCCGTCTATGGGGTCACACAGAGTCGGACACGACTGAAGCGACTTAGCAGCAGCAAGGTGAGTGAGAGCATGATTCTCATCCTTGGTAAGTTTATCCTGACACCTACCTACTTGTATTAATACCATAATATTATTTGGGAGGATGAATCTTGGAACTACTTTCTCCCTGTCCCTTTTAATCAACAGTAAGGATATAGATGAGGCTCCGGGAACCCAGCTCTGTGAGTTTCTCCCTAACCATGCCTGTCTTTCTACCCCTTGCAGACTCAGATTGAAAGCAAGAAGCAGCAGGTGGAAGCGGCTTTTGAGAGGCTGCAGCAGGAGCTGGGGAAACAGCAGCGCCTCCTGCTGGCCAGGCTGACGGAGCTGGAGCGGCAGATATGGAAGGAGAGGGAGGAGTATCTCTCCAAACTCTCTGAGGAAGTGGCCCGGCTGGGAGCCCAGGTCAAGGAGCTGGAGGAGAAGTGTCAGCAGCCAGCAAGCGAGCTTCTGCAAGTGAGAGACACCCCAGCAGCTCATGGGATAGGAGAGGGAGCCCACAGGAAGGGGACATCATGCTGGGGGCTGGAAGATGCTGGAGAGAGACAGGAAAGGGAAGCGGAGATGATGTGTAATGAGAGGGACTGATGGTTATTGGGTTCCTTTGGCCCAGGGAGGTTACAGAGATGAAGTCTCAGAAGAGCTGGATGACTTTCCCATGTCACATACGGTGGTCATGCCAAAGGCTTTGGAGTCTGATGGGCTTGGGCTTCAGTGTCAGTCAGCTCTGCCAGCTGTGACACTGGAAAATCTCACAACCTCTCTAAACATGGGGAGATAATAGTACCTCCCTCAGGGGGTTGTTGCAAAGACCATAAAAAAAATTTTCATGCAAAATGCTTACCATAGTCCCTGGCTCACTGAAAGGACCCAGAAAACAGTTCCTGTTGTGATTATCACTACATTATCCTGTTTCATATCTTCTGGCTGGTAACTCAAGGCCTGGTCCCTGCTCTCCACCATCTCCTAATGGTTGGAGGCAGAACACACTCCTAGGATGAGGCTGAGACAGAGGAACCAGCTAATGAACTGACAACAGAGTCCCACATGAGTAAGGAAGCATGATGCAAATGAGCAGTCTATGAGTAGGTGATTAAACAGATCAGCTCTCTGGAGGGCAGAGTTTTGAGCTGATATGAAAAGGAAGAAAGGATGTACAGAAGCCCTGATGGGAAGGATGTATGGAAACTAAGTGCATTTTTTTTTTTCTTTTGTAGGATGTCAGAGTCAACCAGAGCAGGTAGGCCCCACTCTCCCAGACTGAAGGGGGGTAGGCATGCACTGTGGGACTGAAGGTGCAGGCTCCTACACCTTGCACCTACATGTGGTTACCCAGAGAAGCAAAAGCACTTCGACAGACACACTCTGTCATCCTCTCACACATAAACAGCCCCAATTTACTCAGATCTGTATGCTAAGGCTCCTTTTTAAACTGGTATTGGGGACACATTTTCTTCTACCTTAGAAGTGAAGTTATAAATAATAATCATGGGGAATTCCCTGGCATAGAACTCCATGATCTCACTGTCTAGGGCCTGGGTTCAATGGCTAATAGGGAAACTAAAACCCCACAAGCCATGTGGCACGGCCAAAATAGTAATAATTTTAAAAATTAAATAATAATTATGTTGAACTGATCCAGGAACATCTTATTTAATTACTGAATTATTAGTGTTTGAGTCAGTATTTAACACCATGTAAAATGTCAGTCAAAGGGGAAATATTTAGTACAGAATATGAGAAGCACAAAACAGGAAGACCAGTCTATTCTTTCAATCATTTTTCCCACTCAACTTAAGACACAGTGACTAAGGAAGAGTCCTCATATATTGTTGCCCATGTGTGTGTAGGGGAGCTGAACCCAGGTGCCCATGAATCAGGAAGTTCTCTAAACATATTTCCAAAGAGTGTCGGAGATCTAGATCTAGAAGAGTTTTTCTGAGGTCTTCAGGTCTGATGAAGAAGCTAAGACCTAGAGAAGTGCTTGTCAGTCACACAGAGACTGACAAGCAAAGACAACCGGAACCAGCATTGAGGGCTTTCTCACTGCGGTGTAGGATTTCTTTCATCTCCTTTTTTCATCCCTTTTCAACCCCTTTCCCTTTGTACCAGACATCATGCAAATTAGATTGTTTAAGGCTGTTTTTCAAATGGCACTGTACCGCCCTCTAGAGGCTAATAGGGGTGGTGATCTTTTCTCTTTTGGTCCCCAGGAGTACATTCTCTTAAAGCACCTGTATCTAATTCCTGAGAAGTGGTTACCATTAGTTCCTCTTAGGTCTAGCTGAAACGCTTCTTGCTTTAGTAACTCCACATTTCCAGCAAAGATAAGAGATGTCACTCAATCTAATTATTCACCACAGATGCCAAGATTCTTGAGTCAGATTTTAGCCTCATTGGGTCTGAATGACCCAAACATTATTTTTGGAATTAGAACCTAACTGGTTACCAACTTGTCTGCAGGTGTGAGATGAAGACTTTTGTGAGTCCAGAGGCCATTTCTCCTGACCTTGTCAAAAAGATCCGCGATCTCCACAGGAAAATACTCACCCTCCCAGAGATGATGAGGGCGTTCTCTGGTAAGTGAAAGGGGACAGCAACTTCCCCCATTCCCATCAGTTTCCCATCTGCCTTCCATGAAGCTCCATCTTCACCTTCCCAACCTGGCTCAAGGCATCTCCCATCCCTTAAGCCTTCCCTTAGTGATCCTACTCTGCCCAGAGAGACCATTCCTTTGAGCATCTCCTCTCCCCAAGGATGGGCACGGCAGAGTCAGGAAGGTGAGGACATCATCTCTCTCACAGCAGAAGCTCCCTTTCTTCTGTCCCTGTCCTCACATTGTTCCCAGGACACACTGCGCTTATTTATTTGAAATAAGAACTAATAAGTCCTATAAATCTAATAATAATAAGGCCTATAAGAAGTAATAAGTTGCAGGTCTTTCTATTTTTGCTTCCCTCAGAAAATCTGGTGCATCATCTGGAAACAGAATCAGGTAAACACTTGGGGGCCTTGGGAGCCATTTTTTCATTTATCCCTTCGTGCACTCATCCATCCACTCCAAGACAGAAGGACAGAACAATTAAACATACGAACTCTGGAGCCTGGTTGCTTGGATTCTCTGTTCTAGCTTTTGCTAGTTATGAGACACTGGCAAGTCATTAAGCTTCTTTGTCCCTCTTTGTACTATTATAATTAATATAATAGTACCCATCCCATAAGTAGTTGAAGGTAAATGAATTTGTGTATTAGTAAACTTAGTATAATACCTGGCACATAGTAAGTGCTCAATTAGTGTTAGATTACACATACATATTATTTATCTAAAATACTTATCAAATGCTTGGTCTTTTTGCCCAAATTTGTCCTAGACTCTTTATTGACCTGGACAAATACTGTTCAATTCTTTAAATAGCATTTACTTTTAAGCTTCCCTGGTGATCCAGATGGCAAAGAGTTCACCTGCAATGCAGGAGACCCAGGTTCAATCCCTGGGATGGGAAGATCCCCTGGAGAAAGGAATGGCAACCCACTCCAGTATTCTTGCCTGGAAAATTCCATGGACAGAGGAGCCTGGTGGACTACAATCCATGGGGTCACGAAGAGTCAGACATGACGATCACGAAGAGTCAGACATGACCTTTAAATTGGTGCTTAATTGAGAAACTGTTTCCAAAAGCATCACCTTATTCTGCTTCTCAAATTTAACTTGTAGAAAACTCGACTGGGGGGGTCTTTCTAAAATGCAGATTCTGATGCAGTAGGTCTGCGTTAGGGCCCAAGATTCTGCGTTTCTAACAAGCTCCCAGGCAAGTGATGGTCCTGATTCATGGACCCCACTTTGAGAAGCAAAGCCTTGCAGCACCCCTTGCCGGTCAGGTATAGATGTCATCCTCTGCCTCCTGGAACAAAACTGAGGTTCTGAGAAGCGGGACAATGACAGGCTGCACAAGGCGGATGCTCTTTGTACCTCCCACTCACAGCGCTTGCTCTAGGGGCATTTTCGGAGCCGCCAGTTCTGATGTGCACGCCTTCCTCCCAATAGGGGTCGTCACTCTGGACCCTCAGACCGCTAGCCGGAGCCTGGTCCTCTCCGAGGACAGGAAGTCTGTGAGGTACACCCGGCAGAAACAGAACCTGCCCGACAGCCCCCTGCGCTTCCAGGGTCTCCCGGTGGTGCTGGGGTCCCCCGGCTTCTCCTCGGGGCGCCATCGCTGGCAGGTGGAGGTGCAGCTGGGGGACGGCGGCGGATGCACGGTGGGGGTGGTCGGGGAGGAGGTGAGGAGGAAGGGGGAGCAGGGCCTGAGCGCCGAGGAGGGCGTCTGGGCGGTGGTCCTCTCCCACCAGCAGTGCTGGGCCAGCACCTCCCCGGGGACCGACCTGCCGCTGAGCGACATCCCTCACCACGTGGGCGTCGCCCTGGACTACGAGGCGGGGCGCGTGGCCCTGCTGGACGCCGACACCCAGGCGCCCATCTTCACCTTCACCGCCTCCTTCTCCGGCAAAGTCTTTCCCTTCTTCGCTGTCTGGAAAAAGGGTTCCTGCCTTACCTTAAAAGGCTGAAGCAGGCCTTCCGATGGGCAGTGCGGCGCCCGGGGATCCAGCGCCGACCCTTGGACGATTCGTTAGGACATGGGATCTCCAAGTCCCTATAGTTTTGTAATTTTTTTCATTTTATTTATCGTATGTCTTTCAACTCTCAGAAGTCCCTGGTCACCCTGCTGACGCTCCTGCCTTCTGTGCAGTCCCTAGGGAAGAACCAGAGACAGGCAGGTTGCCACCAGGACACCAAAGTTGAGTAGTCAGTGGTTTTTTTTTTTTTGGTTTGGGGGGGGGCACTAAAATAAAACTTTTTAAAGTTTCGAAATAACTATCATGGGAAAAGCCAGAACTGTGTGGAGCTTGCATTAATGTATCCAGTTGACTGGTTTTTTTTGGACATACACATGGAGATGCTTTCGTCTCTCCGATCTTAGTCTCTTCATCCAGCCCCAAGTGGACCCAGGTCCCCTTTCTTTCTGGTCCTTTCTCTTGTAGAGTATGTCCTAATAAAGTGTGCAACCCACCCAGACTCCTGCGTCCTGTGTGTCTAATCAGTGCTGCTGGGGTGGACAGAAAGGCCAGTGGAATCTCTGTGACCAGTACATATCCTGTCCCTTTTACTCAGGACTTGCCTGAGGGCAGGCTAGCCAGACCTTACTGTTCAATAAGAGGAGGCTTGTGTTCAGTTCCAACTCATCTCTTAAACATTTATTATTGTTACTGTTGTTATTGGACACAGAATCTGACTACACATTCAAGTAAGTTCACAAAGTATGAATCTCTGTAAGAATCATGATGATTCACACACTACCACCATCACCACCTCGACTATACTTTCTGATTCTAGTTCTCTCCTTTCAAGTTTAACACTTATATTTCCATCTTCCCATCCCAACCCTGGAAAAAAAATCTACCTTCTTCCCCTATCAGGGTCTCTCTAGTAGAAATCTATGTACAAGATTACCTTTTGTATCCTATGAGCCCTGTTCCTGAACTATGGGGTCAGATGTTTTCAAGATACTCCACGTGCTTGTACCCTATGTGAACTGCATTACAAAACTGTAATATGAATCATTGCGATGTGAATAATTACCACCAATTTCAGTAGAGTAATATAAGTCCTTGATACAAAAGAAGCAAATCCGAGGCTCTTCTGTCATCACAGGCAGAACCACTCTGTGTCTAACCCAGAAAAAAATCAAATTGTTTGATAGTCCAACCTGGTACTAGTAGTAGTGAAACATGAAACCTGAGTTCTTTTCACAGAGCCGAAGAATGAATTCTGCTAACTTGCGAACACTCACACAGGCAAAGTTTATTTTAGAAGATAGAGATACAAAGCCCTCAGTATAGACACTGAGAGGGGATGAAGAGGCCCCAAAAGGCAGGGATTACAGCAGTTTTTTATCTTTACTAGTATTGATCTGTACATTTTTGGTTGGCTCATGACTTTAATATATGTCTTTTTTTGACCAACTAGTTTAAATGTCTCAATGTCCAGTTTGTCAATTTATGGTTTTCTTGGATCCCCCAGTTTCTCAGTTTCTCCAGACATTGTAATGCCATCCCTTGACCCTTTCTCAAGACCCCAGATCATTAGTTAGGGACTAGATGTCTGTTTAGGAGCTAATTGTAGCTAATTGTCTACCTGGAGTTTTTCTCCTTGATAAACTGGACAGCAGTTAATGATTGTCTTGTCCTGGGTCTGAATGTTTTATGACCCTCCAGACCAGGGAGGCATTCCTCTGAATGCCTGAAAATTGAGTGAGATGCTTACTTAAGAAGAGAAAAATTGAATTTAATAAAAATGAATTGAGGTCTCAAAGCCTTATACTGTCTAGCAATTTCTGCCTCAGTTGTATTACCTAATGTTTATTATAAAAGCTGTATCAATATATACTCCTGGTTTTTAAAAGATTCAAATATTTTCAGAGTGAAAAGTCCCACTGTCCTCACTTCCTCTTATCACATCTCATAAAACCCTGGTTAAACATTTTGTGTATACTGCCAGTTCTGTAGACAGGTGTATTTAACTTTTTTTTTAACGAACTTATGAGATTATTCCATAAATACTCTTTGCAATCCCCCTCTCATGATATGCAACACATGCCTCATTGTAACATTTGTCAAATAGTACCCAAATCAAAAGTTATTTTTCAAAAATACATATCTTCCTTTGAACATTTTGACAAACCTGCGAAATACAGAGGACTTACTTTGTTTTTCTCATCCCGTGGCTGAGAAAACTGGCACAAGTTAAAGGAACTGTCTGACAGGCTTCTCAGCTGGTCTTTGTAACCTGCGGGAAGTGGAATCCTCAGGCCGGTGACCTGATGAAGAAGCTCAGACTTGCCAGACAGGTCGATGGGGCTTTGTTTCTTTTCCTCTGTCCTGAACTACTGTTTTAGACAGACAAGACTTTTTTGGTTGAGTATGAAATAGAAAAAAACAAATGAACGACTTACACTGTATTTCCAGGCCTCTAGTACTTCTCCTTTTAGGGTGGACCAGCAGACAGAGGGCTGTGGATATGCACATGTGGAGGCTCTGGGCCAAAATTAAATTGCCCTGAATGAAGGAACAATTCAGAAGCCTGAAGTAGAGGCTTAGGAGTTCATAAGACCCAAGGATGAGGACTGGGAGCTATCTGGAGGAGAGGCAGAGGAAAATAATCCATTTGGTGGCCCCACTGGAAAGTTGGAGAATATCTGTGTTGCAGTGTTTGTGCTGTAAAGCCATCCTTTATCTCCTCTCTGGGATCTTTGGCACAATCTCCATTGATCTCGATATTTCTGTTAGCGCTGCAGTTTCCTGGGAACAAGAGAGTGTTGAGTTTTGTCCACTACTGAAAGTGTGCTCAGTCGCTCTGTCATGTTCGACTCATTGCAAGTCCGTGGACTGTAGCCCACCAGGCTTCTCTGTCCATGGAATTTTCCAGGCAAAATTATTGGAGCAGGTTGCCATTTCCTACTCCAGGGCATTTTCCTAACCCAGGGTTCGAACCTGCGTCTCACATCTCCTGCATTGGCAGGTGGATTCTTTACCACTAGCACCACCTGGGAAGCCCGTCCCCTACTGGGCAGGAGGCAAAAAGAGATCTCACAACTTCCTTACCCATTCCTCTGTTGATGAATGTTTAGGTTGCCTCCATGTTCCGGCTATTGTAAATAGTGCTGCAATGAACATTGGGGTGCGTGTATCTTTTTGAACTGTGATTTTCTTTCCTGGGTATATGCCCAAGAGTAGGATTGCTGGATCATATGGTAGTTCTATTTTTAGTTCTTAAAGGAAACTCCATACTGTTCTCCATAATGGCTGTATCAGTTTATATTCCCACCAACAGTGTACAAGCATTCCCTTTCTCCACCCCTTCTCCGGCATTCATTGTCTGTAGATTTTTTTTTTTTTTGATGATGGTCATTCTGCAGATGTGGTACATATATTCAATGGAATATTCAGTTCAGTTCAGTTCAGTCGTTCAGTCGTGTCCGACTCTTTGAGACCCCATGAATCGCAGCACGCCAGGCTTCCCTGTCCATCACCAACTCCCGGAGTTCACTCAGACTCACGTCCATCAAGTCAGTGATGCCATCCAGCCATCTCATCCTCTGTCGTCCCCTTCTCCTCCTGCCCCCAATCCCTCTGAGCATCAGAGTCTTTTCCAATGAGTCAACTCTTTGCATGAGGTGGCCAAAGTACTGGAGTTTCAGCTTTAGCATCATTCCTTCCAAAGAAATCCCAGGGCTGATCTCCTTCAGAATGGACTGGTTGGATCTCCTTGCAGTCCAAGGGACTCTCAAGAGTCTTCTCCAACACCACAGTTCCAAAGCATCAATTCTTCGGCGCTCAGCCTTCTTCACAGTCCAACTCTCACATCCATACATGACCACTGGAAAAACCATAGCTTTGACTAGATGGACCTTTGTTGGCAAAGTAATATCTCTGCTTTTCAACATGTTATCTAGGTTGGTCATAACTTTTCTTCCAAGGAGTAAGCGTCTTTTAATTTCATGGCTGCAGTCACCATCTGCAGTGATTTTTGGAGCCCCAAAAAATAAAGTTTTTTTTATTGTTTTGACACTTTATTAATGGAATATTACTCGACCATAAAAAGGAACAAAATTGTGTAGTTTGCAGAAACATGAATGGACCTAGAGACTGTCATACAGAGTGAAATAGATCAGAAAAACCATATATTTACACTTATATGTGTAATCTAGAAAAGGGGTAGAGATGATCTAATTTGCAAAGCAGAAATAGAGACACAGACCTAGAGAACAAATGTATGGATACCAAGGGAGCAGAGGGTGGCATTGGGATAATTGAGAGATTGGGCTAAAGAAAAAAAGAGAGAGAGACAAAGATATCTCACAAAAGAGTTGTTAGGCTGCTGGATTACATACACTCAAGGTGCCTTAGTGAACTAGAGGGGTGATTATAGGGAAACTGAAGCCCAAGAATGGTGATTACACTGGGCTGGTTGTGATGGGAACAGGAGCCATGGCAATGCATTGTCTCTGATTCTTGCCTTGCTCTCCGTGCAGGGCCTATTTTTGAGCCTACCAGTGGGGCTTGCTGTCCTTACTCGTGTCCTTTATTTTCCTGCTCATTTCAGTCCTTTCCTTTTTTCTGGCTTTCAGTGCAGAGTTAACGCAATCATATTCCTTCATTCTAGGAACATAATCATCAGCCCATGCAAGGTCTTCTTGTTTTATTTCTATTTTCTCCTGTATCTCCGTTCTCACATTGTCCTCACCCCTGCAGGCAGTTACTCTCTAATGTTTTCCATGTATCCTTGGATACAGAAGAATCTTTGAATATATTAATAGTACTGTACTAGATCTGTTTCTTACTTTTTAAAACCCAGCACTATGATTTTTTAAGTTTAATCATGTTGCTGTTTGTACATCTAATTTATAGGTTCTAATTGCAGAATAGTATTCTACAATACACAGTACCATATTTTATCATATTTTATTTTGGCAAAGGGTTTCTGGGTTACCTCCATCTGCCTTTGACAATAAGCAACGTGTGATGAACTTCCCTGGAGGTCCAGAGGTTCAGTCTCCGTGCTTCCATAGATCACTGCTCAGGGAACCAAGATCCCACATGCCGCAGTGTGGAGGAGGGTGGGGAAGCAATACTGGGATGAACAGCCTAGTACTCCTCCCTGCATAAGAGGCCTCAGATACAGCCCAGAAGAGGATGGCCGCTAATGCCCTCTTAATTTCTCAAGCACCACCAAATTGCTCCCTAGAACTATATATCTGTTACAGGGAAGAACAAAATCTGACTCCATGTTGAATCTGCTTCTTTTCACTTTAACCTTTGTTCTCCATTGCTTTTGTTATTATAACCACTAAAAGGATGCTGTCTATAGCTATAAACATACATAATGGCCTGTTTTGGGAAACCCAGCCCTTCTGCCTGAATGTTAAGCTAAAGTGCCCTTGTTCAGCTCCCAGGGAGACATTCAGACCCTGCCCACCTGTGAATGGTTGCAGAAAAGAAGAAATCAACACATTCCCTCCTTGATGCTGGTCTGGCCAGGAGATATTTTGTAAGATTTATGGCCTTTATACTATATTTCCTCACCTCTTCCAGCTCTGTTCTATAAAAGAGACTGGTGTCCAGACCCTGATAAGATGGTACTCTAGGACATTAACCTCCTGGGACCCCCAGATTTCCAATAAAGTTGATATTCCTTGCCTCAACACATCATCTCCCGATTACTGGTCTGTCTTGTGGCAAGCAGACCAAGCTTCAATTTGGTAGCATACCCGTTTACATTTCCACCAGAGGACCTCTGAGATTCTTGCTCCCCTATCCCCACCCCAAAAACAGGTGCCATCAAACTTGCTAATTTCTGAAAATCTCCTGACTGTAAAGTGATCTCTCACTATTGTTTTATTTTTCTCATTTTCTGACTACATGTGAGGGTGCCTATCTCTTCTTGAATTTTCTCTCAGGTCTTCTACTCATTTTTCAGTTTTCCATCTTTTTTTTGTTGATTTCCAGAATTCCTTGCGTATCTGAGACATTCATCTCCTGCTCATTTTAGACTTGAAACTGACTCATTAGCTCTGATAATGGTGTTATTCATTAGGTTAAAACCTTGAGTTTTGGTAATACATTTCATAAATTTTCACTTTGCTATTTATGTTTTTAAGGTCTTTTTCATCACCACAAGATCACAACTCTTACTCTTCAGGTCCTACCTGAGCTATTCAAACTCCAAATTCCAGAGAAAGCCTTTTTTGATTGGCTCAGTGCTGATTTTTGTGCCAGATTGCAGGTCACTAGAGAGTGTGTCTGGATGACCCTTGATAATGTTAGGGGAAGCACACTGACTGAAACCGCCCACCCTGGCCAGACTCTCTAGTAACCATTCACATGAGATGTTTTACAACAGGAGATCCTGGTAAGGAATAGGGAACTAATAAGCCACCACCAACCAGAAGAGTTCCAGAAAGGTCAAAAGGAGAACCACGTGTCCATCCACTTCCCAGAATCCCTCTCGCTAGCATCCATCTTGACTGAGCGATGCTGAGCCACCAGGAAGGACTCTGAGTCAGAATGATTGGCCAAAGACAACCCAGAAACTAATCCCATCACCATAAAACCCGAGACTGCGAGCCACATGGCAGAGCAGTTCTCCTGGGTTCCCTTACCCTACTGCTCTCTGCCCGGGTGCCTTCTTCCAATAAAGTCTCTTGCTTTGTCAACATGTCTCCTCGGACAATTCTTTTCTGAGTGTTAGACAAGAGCCCGCTCTTGGGGCCCTGGAGGGCTCCCCTATCCCCGCCCCCGCCTTCCTACAACAATAAGATAGCCATCTCAGGGCCAATCATTGTAGCCAGGTCCCTGGTACAGTTCAAAGCCCTTTGGCTTCATTATTAAGAAAGTCCAAACTCTCATCCTGCCAGAGGCAAGTTACATAAGGCCTCTGAATCTTAGTCTCTTTAAGTGAAAAAGATTTTATTTAAAAATGGATTAACAATATAATATGATTCTGGAACCTTATTCCAATGTGAAGTAGCAGCAGGGAGTTCAACACATCAACAATTCTCTGGACACCAGCTGGATGTCCTACAAGTTGGCTCAGTTCTGACACTATCTACCTGGAAATAGCATTGAAGGAGGAAACAGACAGAACAGGGCCCCATCTTGAAAGCAGGACTCCATCTTGGGCAGGGCTGTGGACTTTGAGCTATATGCCCATTATCTATGGAAATGACATACCAATTGGAAAATCAGACCCCAGGTTGGAAGAGCCCCAGGGCTTGTACCTAGACTCTTCTGCCTAAAAGAATACCCTAATTATCTGTGTAACTGAATAGAATCATAAATTCTAGTTTGCTTATTGGGGTATGACCACAGGCCTATTGATAATTGTCCACTGTTAACTACCTAGGATTAAGTCATACGAATCACGGGTTAACTTTGATTGTATCTTTCTTTTCCTTTGTTCAGACTAGTTTCAGAGAATTTGGGGAGGTGGGTTTGAGCACTACACTTAGGGTATATAAGGTTTTCACAAAAACTGGTTGGGGTCCTTGGCTAAGAGGCCACTCTGCCTTGGGCCCGCCGGTGTAATAAACTGCACTCCACCATCTGCATTGTCCTTCTGAGTGAGTTTGTTTCCCAGAACGCATGGCTACAACTTTGCAAGACTGAAGACCGTTTCACTTTACTTCCCCACTGCATCTCCCTCTCTATCCTGCCTCTTAACTTTAGTTCCTCTCTGATCTATAAAAGCACATGGCATCCAGACCCCAATAAGATGGTTATTTTGAGGCGCTAGCCTGTCCTCTTCTTGGTCTGCCAGCTCCCCGATTAAAGTCTCTTCCTTGCCTCAACACCTCGTCTCTCGGATTCAATGGCCTGTCATGTGGCAAGCAGAGCGAGTTTGGACTCAGTAACATCACCAGTGAATATTATTTTTGTAAATTCTCTCCCTCCCACCCCTCATTAGAAAGAAGACACAAGAGCTAATTATCCTTATGATGACAATAAAGCCATTGCCACCAGCATCATCCCCTCATAGCAGTCTCTTTGTATAGGGATTCTGAGACGTGGTGAATGGCCCCAAGAGAAGAAACAGTGAATGCAAACAAGTCAAGGTACCCACCCTGGGAATGTGAAGGTTTCCTGTCCTGGTCTTGGTTCAGCCAATGACTTTGACCTTGGAAAAATCAACCGATTTCCCCAGGGCCTAAAGAGCAATAGGATCCCTTCCGAGACCTCATGACTTACCTCCTATCCCCAGGGAGCTGTCAATCTGAGGGACTGAAGAGTGAGTGCTGATTCTACCCTTTGTTTCTCATAGGAATGGGGACAGATTTCAGATTCTTCCTTCTAGGTCTCCTGGGAAAGCAATGACCCCATACCTTTGTGCTCAGTGAAAACCATGGGTTCTAGAAACAGGGACACCCCGATTCAGATCCTGACTCAGGTTTTAGTTGTGTGACCTCAGGGAGGTTTACTTTATCTCCTTGAGCTTGTAGACTCCTGGTCTGAAAACTGGGAACAAGAACCTGATTTCAGACGTAGGCAATGGCAAGCAGCAGCGAGCAGTAGCTGGAAGCAAGACCTTCGTTCCTGGACCGGGAGTCCTTACCACTGGACCACAGGGGTCAGCAGTTACGTCTGAGTCTCTAGTTCTTGCCTGCTTTGTCAAAAACAAATGCAGGTGAGGAGGTCTTCAGAAGGTAAAGAGTTAAGTAGAAAGTTTATCAAAAAGAAAATTATATTGCAGAAAGACAGGCGAACTCAGAGAGAGAGACACACACCTTTGAGAAGTTTAAATCTCTTATTAGGAGGCAGCCTTCCATGTATTTGTCTTCTTTCGGCCAACTGTATTTTTTTGACCCCATGGTTAATTTGCCTCTGGACCCTTCCCGGACACTCGCATCCTTCAGTTAAGATGGATCCCCTGGTTGGCCCAGTGGGAGCTACTCTTTAGTTGCAATACACAGGCTTCTCATTGCGGTGGCTTCTCTTCCTGTGGAGCACGGGCTCCAGGGAGTGTGGGCTTCAGTAGTTGCGGCTTCTGGGCTCCAGAGCTCAGGCTCAATAGTTGTGGTGCACGAGCTTAGTTGCCCCACGGGATGTAGGGTCTTTGCAGACCGGGAATTGAACCCACTCTCCTGCCTTGACAGGCAGATTCTGTACCACTGAGCCACTAGGGAAGGCCCTGTTGCTGGTTTTTATACTGAGGTGTAGCTTGTGGAACCCTGCACCAAGGTCACAGGATAAAAATCTCTGGAACTGACCAAGCCCCAAAGCAATAGTTGCCATGAGCCTCCAGATCAAAACCAGCCAGTTCCCTGACCCCATATTATGTAAAATACCCATGCTACCATCCACCCTATAGCATCCTAACTAATCACCTAATGCCACCATTTCAGTAGAAATTTTCTCTGTCTTAAGGCTATAAAAATTGACTGCAAGTCTTTGAAAGTGTTAGCTCTCCTTTGAGCCAGCCTGCTGTTCTAACAGCCTCTCCCACTCTGCTGCTAGGTCGCTTCAGTCGTGTCCGACTCTGTGCGACCCCAGAGATGGCAGCCCACTAGCCTCCCTCATCCCTGGGACTCTCCAGGCAAGAACACTGGAGTGGGTTGCCATTTCCTTCTCCAATGCATGAAAGTGAAAAGTGAAAGTGAAGTTGCTCAGTCGTGTCTGACTCTTAGCAACCCCATGGACTGTAGCCCACCAGGCTTCTCCATCCATGGGATTTTCCAGGCAAGAGTACTGGAGTGGGGTTCCATTGCCTTCTCCGTCTCCCACTCTAGTAAACTTTATTCTCTTCTCATTGTGCCTCACATCTGGAAATTCTTTTCCAACCCCCACACAGACCACAACATAGATCTCAAAATATAGACAGGAGTTCAGTCATAAGCATACAGTCCTAGGGCCCATTTGAAGCAGGAGTGCTTCAGGATTTGTAACAGGGGCTGCTGATGAATGGACAGCCTGGGGCTCATCATCTCACCCCAGGTGTGAACAGGCGGCCAGTTGTAAATACCTAGCTTGGAGCCCATCTATCTCCTACCTCAAATCCACTTTAGGATTATCATCAGAAATCAACACATGTAAAACTGCCGGGCACATTGCCTGGTGCAGTCTAAGTGTCAACCATGCTGCTGTGTGTGCTCAGTCGCTCAGTCATGTCCAACTCTGCAACCCCACGGACTGTAGCCCGCCAGTCTCCTCTGTCCGTGGGATTTTCCAGGCAGGAATACTGGAGCAGGTTGCTATTTCCCACTCCAGGGGATCTCCCCAACCCCAGGGATTCTAACAACTCCTGCATTGGCTTGGGAAGCCCTGCTGCTGCTAACAATGACTTAAAATCTTAGAGCTGGGAAGAGCCTCAAGGGATGATCAGATCCAGGCTTCTATCTTCAGCCAGAATCTGATGTCCATTTTACAGATAAGGCAATTGAAATAAAGAAAATTTAAGTACTGAGAAAATAGGTATTTCCTCCAATAAACAAGACCTGTTAAAAAAAAAAAAAAAAAAAAAGACCTTTTCTTTCCCCCTAAGGAAGTCAAGAGCTATCGGGGCTGTGTTCCTCAAAGGCCCCATTCTCTCCCCGCTGGAGCACACACCATGATCATAGAGGCAACTGTGGACTTGCTACGGGAGATTTTGAAATTTTCATCTTAAATTTACAGCTGATGAGTAGAACTCATCCTGAGCTTCACCATATTGTAAGCTAACCATTGTGTTAAAAAAACAAAAATAACATTTCTTCCAGTTGCACTGTGAGTTAAGTGGTTAGAACTGTTCTTTCGGTTTCACAAGAAAACAGATGAGTACACTGACATGCTCAAAGAATTTTCATTTTGCTCTTTAAATTCTTGGTGGCTGTGAGAAATGGAATATTTCCTGCCACATCAGTAGATAAGAATGTCACAGTCACCGGTGACTACAGCCCTCAGATGTGAGCTGGTGAGCCCTAAAGGAACTCAGGAAGGAGAATACCTGCTATCTAGCAGCCATCAGATTACAGTCGCTCCCTGCACTGAGCCCTGAGAAAAGGAAGCTTAGGATGTGAAAATGGGATAATGGCCCCAGACAGCTGAGGTGTCTATGAAAGGAATGATTTCAGTGAGTCTAGACTTTTGCATCTTCCCTTACTTTAGAAAAGTGCTAAATTCCTTAACTTGGGACATCTGGTTTTCTTTAATTAACAATAATCTTTTGATGGTCAGACTACTTGCCCTTTGCTATAAAACTTATCTATATAACCTGGTTCCTCCCCTAGCCTTTCTGGAGCAGTCTTCTCAGTGTTACCTGAGATCCTGTCTCCCAGGCTTGGAGTCCGAAAAATTTCCATAGAATAAAATGTAACTCTCAACTTTTTGGTTCTGGAAAACTCACACTTAATGCCTCTTAAAATATTACTTCTCTCAATTTCTCTCTCCTCTCCTCCCGGAACTCTTGTAAGTTGTCGACATCTATGTCGACATCTCTGGGAGGAATGAAGAGAGAAATTGAGAGAAGTAATATTTTAAGAGACATTAAGTGTGAGTTTTTCAGAACTGATAAAAGCTATCAAGCATAGATTCAAGAAACACAGGTGCTAAACAGGATAAAGACAAGCCTACCCCTAGAAGAGAACGTGAACAAAAGACAGGGAAATCTGAAAAGTAGTGAGAAGAACATATCCCAAGGAGCAAGCAAGTCAAATGTCAGCAGACTTCTCAACAGCAACAAGGGAGTTTGTGGAAGAGTCCCTGACCTGAAAGAAATGCCATTAAACTAAACGACCACTCAGTTAAACTCTAGCTCCAAAATGAGAAAAGAAAATGTAGTTTACACAAACCTTTGCTGAGAGATCTCCTAACATTTTCCTCTCAGGAAGAGCAAAGTTAAACCCAGGAGGAAGAGGGAGGTGATGCAAGAGGCAGCCATAAGCAGAGACAGAAGCAGAATGACATGGTGACTAATTGGGGGTATATTACAACAAAGTGTGTACAAGATTGTCTTCAGACATCAAAGTGTAATTTCAGACATCAAAATATTAAAGAAAACCTATATGGGAAGCGAAGGTATTCAGAGTTTACCTTATGACTCAGGTATAGAATCGCTCGGACATAACGTGATAAAGAGCATATTTAGTACTTATCTAACCGATGCTAGGCCTACACTGAAGGGATGGGAATAGGTGGTGAGTTTGTGTGTGTGTGCGTGATAAGCAACAGGGAGAACAGAGCTAAATCTTCCTTCTCCACAGTGCAAAGCTAGATGGAGTCCCAAATCCATGCTGTTTACAAAAAATGAAGGTGAACAGTGAAGTAGTCTGCCAAAAAGGATGAACTGGGTGACTGCGGAGAGGAATAGGGCAAGGCACTGTTTAAAAAACAAACAAACTTAAAAGAATACAAAAAATTTAAAAACTCAAAAACATCTGTTGAGTAAATCTTGCTGGCAAATTTCTGTGCTAAGATGGCATCATACATTTTTATTATCACACATTTTTATTATTCTGCAAGGGTCTTATATGCTGACAATTTATTTTCTGTAGTTTATTTTAGACATATGACACTCATAACTCATTAAAACGACCTGAAGGCATTCATATTTTGCTCAAAT
Source organism: Bubalus bubalis (assembly GCF_019923935.1). Lineage (NCBI taxonomy): Eukaryota > Metazoa > Chordata > Mammalia > Artiodactyla > Bovidae > Bubalus > Bubalus bubalis. Next base: position 23,695,606 of record NC_059158.1, read on the forward strand.
TGAAATATTCCCTATTTAGTAAGTATTAGCTTTTACATCGGAGAAGGCAATAGCACCCCACTCCAGTACGCTTGCCTGGAGAATCCCAGGGACAGAGGAGCCTGGTAGGCTGCAGTCCATGGGGTCGCTAGGAGTCAGACACCACAGAGCGACTTCACTTTCACTTTTCACTTTCATGCATTGGAGAAGAAAATAGCAACCCACTCCAGTGTTCTTGCCTGGAGAATCCCAGGGACAGGGGAGCCTAGTGGGCTGCCATCTATGGGGTCGCACAGAGTCGGACACGACTAAAGCGACTTAGCAGCAGCAGCTTTTATATAATAATCACTTTAGAAAGTTTAAAAAGTCTCTCATTGTATAAAAGCTCTTTTTAAGAAAGGATAAAAGGCATTTTGAGAATGATGAAATTATTTTATAAATAATTAGTAGTGTATTTTAGGGTACAGCTCATATTAACCAACAAAATAAATTTAAATTTTCAAGGATATGCTAGTAATCAGAGAAGACAAATATCATAAGTTATCATTTATATGTGGAATCAGTTCAGTTCAGTCTCTCAGTCATGTCCAACTCTTTGCGACCCCATGAATCACAGCACACCAGGCCTCCCTGTCCATCACCGACTCCCAGAGTTTACTCAAACTCATGTCCATCGAGTCGGTGATGCCATCCAGCCATCTCATCCTCTGTTGTCCCCTTCTCCTCCTGCCCCCAATCCCTCCCAGCATCAGGGTCTTTTCATATAAGTCAGCTCTTCACATCAGGTGGCCAAAGTATTGGACTTTCAGCTTTAGCATCAGTCCTTCCAATGAACACCCAGGACTGATCTCCTTTAGAATGGACTAGTTGGATCTCCTTGCAGTCCAAGGGACTCTCAACAGTCTTCTCCAACAGCACAGTTCAAAAGCATCAATTCTTCGGTGCTCAGCTTTCTTTATAGTCCAACTCTCACACCCATACATGACCGCTGGAAAAACCATAGCCTTGACTAGACAGACCTTTGTTGGCAAAGTAATGTCTCTGCTTTTTAATGTGCTATCTAGGTTGGTCATAACTTTCCTTCCAAGAAATAAGTCTTTTAATTTCATGACTGCAATCACCATCTTCAGTGATTTTGGAGCCCCAAAAAATAAAGTCTGACACTGTTTCCACTGTTTCCCCATCTATTTCCCATGAAGTGATGGGACCAGATGCCATGATCTTAATTTTCTGAATGTTGAGCTTTAAGCCAACTTTTTCACTCTCCTCTTTCACTTTCATCAAGAGGCTTTTTAGTTCCTCTTCACTTTCTGCCCTAAGGGTGGTTTCATCTGCATATCTGAGGTTATTGATACTTCTCCCAGCAATCTTGATTCCAGCTTGTGCTTCTTCCAGCCCAGTGTTTCTCATGAAAGTGATTCAGTTATACATAAATCTGTTTTTCAGATTGTTTTCTCATGTTATTATAGAATATTGGGTAGAGCTCAATATTACTAAAGAGCCTCTTGAGAAAAGTGAGAGGAGAGTGAAAAAGTTGGCTTAAAGCTCAACATTCAGAAAATTAAGATCATGGCCTCTGGTCCCGTCACTTCATGGCAAATAGATGGGGAAACAGTGGCTAACTTTATTTTGGGGGGCTCCAAAATTACTGCAGATAGTGATTGCAGTCATGAAATTAAAAGACGCTTATTCCTTGGAAGGAAAGTTATGACCAACCTAGACAGCACATTAAAAAGCAGAGGTATTTGCCAACAAAGGTCAGTCTAGTCAAGGCTATGGTTTTTCCAGTAGTCATGTATGGATGTGAGAGTTGGACTATAAAGAAAGCTGAGCACCAAAGAATTGAAGCTTTTGAACTGTGGTGTTGGAGAAGACTTGAGAGTCCCTTGGACTGCAAGGAGATCCAACCAGTCAATCCTAAAGGAGATCAGTCCTGGGTGTTGATTGGAAGGACTGAAGCTGAAACCAATACCTTGGCCACCTGATGCGAAGAGCTGACTGACCCTGAAAAGACCCTGATGCTGGGAAAGATTGAGGGCAGGAGAAGGGGACAACAGAGGATGAGGTGGTTGGATGGCATCACTGACTCAATAGACATGAGTTTGGGTAAACTCCGGGAGTTGATGATGGACAGGGAGGCATGGTGTGCTGTGGTCCATGGGGTCGCAAAGAGTCGGACACGACTGAGCGACTAAACTGAACTGAACTGAATCACTTTACTGCACACCTGAAACTAACATTCTCTCAAGATTCAAATGTGAATTAAGACCTTACTATAATTAATGCATAACATTTCTAGTAATCAACACATTTTGCATATATGTGTTTAGAAAGAAAAAATAAATTCTTTTAAAAAGGAAAAACATTAATGAGTCCACACATGAGTTCAAGGAGGAAATATGGTCTTTGCCATTTAGTATAATCTTAGAGGTACTTTCTGTAATCCTCCCTTTCCTACCTTTAGATGACAATTTTAAAAAATCAAAAAAGAGCAGACAAGAAATGGTGAAACAACTGAATGTCAGGAGGGAGAATTGGCTCTGTAGGTTATATCTCTGTGGGCACTCTTCTTTTTCAGGGAAGGATTGTGGGGGTGCTGTACAGATGTCACCCTTCTCATGGGAGCCCCTGCTCTACAGAAGCTAGATTTCAGCACTGGGTCACCACTGCAGGAGAGGAAGAACAAGCTGGAACCTTGGCATTGGGTGGTCTGTGCCCCAGGCGAAGCTCTTCTTTGGGGACTTCCAGCAATGACAGCATGTGTGTGCAGGCTGAGGGCAGTGAGCAAAGCTGCAGTTTTAAAGGACCCAGAAGAGGCACCATAGAAAAACCTTGGCCTACTGCCAAGGTTCCTATCAATGGAACCTTTGTGTGGCCATAGACTGTGAAGGTCTGGTGATATCTGAGTCACAATTAAATATATATGAATCCAGGCTGTTCATTCAACAAGTTTTTATTGAGCACCTACTCTGTGCGCAGCACTGAACTAGGTGTCATGGAGAATACAAGAGAAGTAGAAGACATGGTATCCGTCCTTGATGAGCTTACAAAACTAGAGGCAGAAATCAGAATGTACACATGACTCAGGCAGCATGTGAAATATACAAAGAGCGCAACTTCAGACAATGAGGCAGCTAAGAGACCCCGAGATCCACAGCAGCTGGGAACAGTCTCCTAGAGCAGGGGAGGGGTTAAAATTAGTCAGCGGGAGATTGGCAGAATGCCTGGAATGGATAAGAATAAAGGCTGCGAGGTAATCTGGCTGGAGCACAAGCTTGTGCTGAACTGTGGGCATGAGCGGAGCCCAGACAGAGGCTGGGACTGGGGGCTGGGCCCATGGGCAACGAGGATATGCTCTGATCCCTCTCTTGACAGGCAGACCTGGGGCGTTGCTGGGGACCCTTGCTGCCCTTCTCACAGCCTCACACCTAGGAAAATCTGGATGTCGAGGAAAGCTAGTGACAGAAGCTTAATATCCCGCTGTAGCACCCACCAGGGCTTCCAAGGCAGGGGAGGTTTTGACTGGATATTTGCCTTGGTGCTTCTATATGAACCGACCAAGAGCAGGATATTCTGGATTCTTTTAGAGACTCTCCTCACAAGGACCAACTCACAGAGATAATTTACTGACCACCGACCACAACTGTTACCCCAAAGATATATGTATCTAGATTCATTCCCCTGAGACCACAGATGGCTTCAGGGAGCCCCGCCTCCTAGTGATGGAAACCTCAGCCCTGGTCTCAGAGAAGCATGGACTCTGCCCTGTACCTTAAAAGGAGATGCTTTCTACTTGCACTCCAGGCGGCTTAACTGACCTGGACATTTTCATGTACATTTAACTCTGAGTTGGGGTGGCAGGAGGCGTGCTCAAAGTGCTATGGAGACAGGCAGCAGAAGGGGATTTGGGCAAAGGGGAAGCCATGGGATTGGAGGGCAGTAAAATGGCCTTGGGGGTAATAGTCAACTGGTCTTTTCCAAGAACAGCTGGTACGGGATGCCATTTGGGGCGAGGGAGGGCAGAGCTGGGTCAAAGGCAGTGGGGAGGAGGAGAGAGGAGCCCTCGTGGACTTCAGAGTCAGAAGTCAGCACAGGAACCCCAGGAGCAGGGAGAAGAGCCCCAGGGCAGGATGGATGGAAGAGCACTGAAGAGGTCCCAAAGGGGCCACAGCCACAGGGAGGGAACGGCAGCAGACATCGGGCCCCTTCCCTCGCCTACTCCAGGTGCTCCGGCCAGACATCACCTCTCCTGTCACAGAGCCCGGAATTCCAGAGAAGAGAAGCGTCAGTGGGTGTGGGCCCGGAGCTGGGGCTCAGGGTCTCAGCAGGAGGCGTGTTCCTGGCCACTTGAGCCACAGGAAGGGGAGCAGGCGCCGGGTGAAGGTGGCAGTGAAGGTGTAGATGAGTTCTTGTGACTCCGCGTTGGTGAAAGTCACGGTGCCCCCTTCGTAATCCAGGGCGATGCCCACTCTCCGGGGCCGCAGCGCTGGGAAGAGCTCAGCCTCAGGGCTGGTGTTGGCCCAGATGCCCGCGGAGGAGAGGCGCAGCGCCCACACACCGTCCTCCGGCCGCAGGGAGAGGTCTCCCTTCCTCTTCACCGAGTCTCTGGCCACCCCCACCAAGCAGCTTTCCAGAACTTCCTCCTCCTCCTCCTCCGCTTCTTCCTCTTCATCCCCCAGCGACTCCTCATCCTCGTCCGTCTCCCAGTCGTCGTATCCGTCCCGGTAGCCGGCCTCCTCTTCCTCCTCCTCCTCCTCCCCTTCTTCCGCCTCGTCCCCCTCGTCTTCATCCTCGGACCAGCCCTCCCTCTCCACCTCCACCTCCCAGTAGACCTTGCCCCAGGTGAAGCCTTTACTGCCCAGCACCCCCGGCTCACAGTCAAACTGCTGGGGGTACAGGTACGCGCCCTGGTACAGGCCGCTGTAGGTCACGCACTTCCAGTCCTCTGACAGCTGCAGGTACCCACTGGCCGACTGTGGGTCAAGGGTGACGCTCACTGTGGGGACAGAGGAAGAAGCAACGGTGTCACCAGCAGGCCGGGAGGGGACCCCAGTCTCCACGGCAGGGCTGCCACGCTGCATGATCCAAGGGGTATGTGCCACACCTGTGGCAGTGTGAGCAGGCCCCCCGTGGGTCTTCAGTGAAGGCAGGGCGAGGGAGCACACGGTGGGGCCTGGGACAGAGAGGTCTCTGGTCTTACGAAGCCACGGCAGTTTGCTCCGAATACAGGAGCCACGTGATCAGGCAGATGAGAAGTCAGTCACAGGGACTCAGTCAAAGGACTGGTGGCAGGACCTCTGAGGACAAAATAGCCAACCTTGGGGCAGGAGGGGCCAGACTATCAAGCGGAGCCCTCTCCTCCCGCCTGAAGAGCAGCAGACGGGTCAGAAAATACAGGCGGGGCTGCAGATGTGCGGCTGGGAGACTGCCCTGCTGGACGGGAGGGCGGGCAGGCGGGGGCAGCAGGACCCTGTGGGGAGCACTCTGTCTGAGAACAACCCTTTGGATACTCACCAGTCTTATATTCTAAGTCTCTCAGCAGCTTCCCTGGAGAGGAAAAATGGACAGCAATGACCCTTGAGCTCAGCAAACTTAGGAGCCTATTTCTCACAGTAATTGTCAGTACTAATTTTGTGCCAAGGGTCCATCCGTGAAGAAGACGGAGAAAGAAAACCCCAGGAGACCTCAGAGGAATGAGGTCAGAGACACACAATAAGGAACTAGGTACCCTCTTCTCAAAGCAGCACCCAATCCTGATCCCACCCCAAGACCCTCCCCAACCCTTACCCTGGAATTCTCGCAGGCCCCGCTGCAGAGACTGAAGTTTATCTGAGAACTCTCCTGTCTTTTTTTTAACTACTCGAGCAATGGGTTTCCCAATCCAGAACTTCTTCCGTGGATACCTGAGATGACAGACAAACCTGTTACTTAGCTCCTCTTACACTTCTCTCAACCTTCGTGACAATTTATGAAGGAGGAGGGATAGGTATGATTATCCCAGGTAACAGAGAAACAGGCCCTCAAAGGTACTCAGTCCAAGGCTGAGCCAGGACTGACGACCACCAGCAGACTCAACATCCAGAGCCCTTTTGTCTACCAAGGCGTGTCCTTGAACCATCCTGTCCGGTCGCAGACGCGGATAGTGGGCCCAGGAGTGGAGATTACACAGAGAACTTGCCCTAGTACAGACCAAGTCTCCACCAGTTCTCAAGGATGCGCACTTGCTTCCAGGAGACAAGGTCGTTGTGATGAACCCTGGGATGTGGGTACCTCTAACCCCGTATCACATGCTACTAATTCGGATCATGGCCAAGGAACAAGGGAAGGGACACAGGTGCAAGGGAATGAGGTGCACTGTGAAAACGAAACTCTGTTACCTGTTTAAGAAGTCTCTGGTGTCCTGGAAGGGAAGAAAGCAAAAGCATCAGTGTGAATTAAACACTTCATTCATATGTATCAACACTATTAGAGACCAGGCTGCATCAATGAACAAATACAGTTTTTCCCTTATGAAGCTGACATTCTAGCAGCAGCAAAGGATAAAACAGAAAACAAACAAAATAATCACAATGACAGAGCGAATGGAGGGGGGCCAGGGCATGACTGAGCCAATTTCTCTGAAAGGATGACACTTGTGCTCAGACGTGAAGAGTGGGAGGAAAGCAGGGTGCGCAAGGGCTTGGCAAAGGTGGCAGGGGCCGAATCATGCAGGGCTGGGTAGGCACAGTAAGGAGTTCAAATTCTGTGCCACATTCAGAAGAAAGCCACCAAAGAGTTTCAAATAGGGGAGTTATTGTATGTGATCTGCTTCAAAGTGACTGAGACTGCTAAGAACCCTCTAGAATCCATTCTCCCCTTCTTCCTTATAGTAACAGAATCTGTGAAGTAACAGCTGGGCAGAGCATTACCAAAGACTACATTTCCCAGATCCCTTTGTAACCAGGTGTGGTCATGTGACTAAGTTGTAGCCAATGAGATGAAAAAGAAGCAATGGCTATAATTTTGGGGTTGTGCCCTTAAAAAAAAAATTCCATTCTTCTTCCCCTTTTTGTTTGGTTCAGTTTTGGAAACAAGGGTGAGCCCAACTTTGGCTATACAGCTGAGGACAACATCCCTTAAGGTTAGTGAAGCCACCAGATGAAAGTAACCAGCTCCCTGGCTGACCACATGGACAGCTGCCCTGACAGCTCTAGACCCCTCGTGTCTGAACTGTCACTGGGAGAGAAATAACTTGTTTGGTACATTTTACATCACATGCTAAGTGATCAAGCTCTTGGCCATCCTGTACAGAATGGATTAAGAGAAGCAATACCAACACGGGGGACAGTCTGGAGACTGTTTTGTGGACCGGCAAGAGTAACGATGCCCTGACTAGGGCAGTACAGTGTGGCCAGGGAGGCAGCACACACCAGGTGTGGGACAGATTGGGCATACTGCTAAAGGACAACTACAGACAGGCCACAGTCTGCGCAGGATGGAGAATGGTGCTACCTGAGTGGTGGGACATGGTAGAATGGGGAGGGGGTTCTTGTGAGATGCTGGTTATTTTCTTTTTGTGAGTCTAAAGCCTCCATAACACTTGACTTTATTTTTTATTTAATTTTTGCTTTCCTTTCACGTATTCCACAAATATTAAGCGCTTCCTGTGTGTCAGGTGCCACTCCAGAAGTGGGGATAGAGCAAGAAAAAAAAGAGATACAAATCTCTTAACAGGGGGAAGCAGAGAGCAAAGACTCAACCTAACAAATCCATTAGATGATGCCATTAAGTGATGAGTGTTATAGGAAGAGAGGAGCCTGGAGGGGGAGTGGGTAAGGGTGGGGGCAGAGTGACCTCTGAGAGACTGAAATTTGGAAACAAATGAAATCACCGAATTGTGCCTACAGCGGACTGTTTCAGCAAATTCTCCTGAAGAACTTAGGGTCTTGCTCCCAAGAGGCCATCAAACAGGTGAGAGCTACATGGGTGTGCCACCGTGAAGCAACTGCCCAGAGACTTGTTGCCTTTCTACTCGGCCCCTCAAAACAAGTCCAAGCCAGTTCCAGAGTGGTGATAAATCTGAGACAACAGCTCTGCCAGGAAAGTAAAAGTCACTCAGTCGTGTCCAACTCTTTTTGACTCCATGAACTATACAACCTGTGGAATTCTCCAGACCAGAATACTGGAATGGGTAGTCTTTCCCTCCTCCAGGGGATCTTCCCAACCCAGGGATCGAACCCAGGCCTCCCACATTACAGGAGGATTCTTTACCAGCTGAGCCACAAGGGATACGTGGCATAAAAAGGCAAATAAAAGGGCAGGAGGTGGGCAAGATTAGGGAGCTAAGAGGGTGGATGGTGGGACACAGGAGTTACTACTGCAGTCTCACAGAGACTGAGGCGCATCTAAGGGCAGGCTGTGAGCCGCCCAGAGAGGACAGGACCCAGAGCACCAGTGCAGGAGCCCTTCTCCCAAAGGCTGCACAAGGGGAGACCTGGGAGTCCTGAGATGACCTGCAGCCTCACACCCAGGGCCTCTACAGGGAAGCCACCCGCCCATGGCTCCTGGAGGCCTCCCCCAGCACCTCCAGCTCCTGGGGCTGTGGTGAAAGAGGTAGTCAGAGCAGTAAGCCTGGGGCAGGAGTCACAGCAATGCTGGGTAGTAAGAACCCGAAGGTTCTTCATGGGTGTGAATGGTGCCCAACAGTGGAAGGCAGAGTCACCAATTGCCACTCGACCCTGCAAGGCCCACCCTGGGCTGAACCAAGGAGCTGGTTCCTGGTACCCTCGAGGTGCTCCCCACTCCCCTAGCTCCCTTAAACCTCCTCCTGACAGTGCCGCTCCAGAGATCTTTCCTGTTCTATCACCTCTGTCAAAAGGCCTCTGTATTTATCTCCTGTCCTGCTGCTTGTCCCTCACCTGTATTTCTTTACCAGATTTTGGATCAGGACCCCATCTTAGTAGGGCCTCATCCTTACTGTCCACTGACAGTCATCTCTGGGGAAATACTAATGCCAGGGCAGGAGTTAGCTGTCCCATTCCCTTCAGCAAAGGCAGACCCAAACACACACCGGCAAAACCCACCAGCACCACACTGCTGCGCTGACCTCCAGCAGACACCCACTTTCTCTCCCTCTCTCCTCCCACCTGGCCCCAGGGGTGCCTTCTATCTGAGTGGTCTCAGAGGCTCTGAAGGCTGGGCCTCTGTCGGTACACAAAGCTCTTCCAGGAGGACTGGGGAAAAGCTCCCCTCTGGGCAGACGCAACCGGATCCCCGCGCCCCAGCACCCTAGCTGTGCCCCTCTCTGTTGCACAACAAGTGCACACCCACACGGTGGCAGTGGCTGGCGGCTGTGGGGAGAGGAAGGACAGGATGTGCACCCTGAAGGGGAGGGAGAGAGGGAGAGGGGAGACAGCAAGTGATCTAGTCAGAGAGACAAACCTGAGGGAACAGAATGACAGAGGAGGAAAGGAAGGAGCCAGAGAGACATTCTGGGCAAAGTGAGAGAAAAGAAGAGCAAGAGGCCGGAGGCCTGGGAGTCAGGACACCCGGGCTGGAGCTCTGACTCACTTCCTGATCTGCCCCATGGCCTGGGACGAACTCTTCCACCCTCTGGTCCTCTGAGACTTCATCACTGAGGGCTGGAGTGGAAGAGCTCCCAATGCTTGAGTCAGAATCCACAATGACAGAGAGGCAGACAGAGGCCACCTGTGCAGTACACGTACCTGGGGGTCTCACCATCTCCCCCAACGTCCCACCACCGGCTTGCCCTGCCACGGGCCAGGGCCAGCGTTTCCCTAGACGTCCTGGGTGGTCCCGCTGCCGACAGACAGGCCAGCCACCCCCACCATGCAAGTGGAGGAGCTCATTATACAGGCCTTGTGGGGCAGAGGGCAGAGGGATCGCGCATGCTCCACCCAAAGGCAGTTCAAAGCCCTGTTGAAGGCAGTGTGACTCCTTTGGGAGGCTCCCGGTGGAAGGGGTTGTAGTGTCATTTCAACTTAGCAACCATCCAGGATTCCAACCCATGACCCTCCCTTTTTCAGCATCAAAGCTGCCTCCTCCAGGAGGTGTCCCAGAGGTACCCTGCCTGCTCTCCACCCGATTCCCTGAGGCTGATGTCACAGGCCCAGAGAAAACCTCTGCCTTCGGACTCCCTTCCCCAGCTGCCCCTCTCCTCCAGATCCTCTGGGTTCTTAAGAGAAGCCGCCATTCAGCCATCCCTCAGCCACCCCCGACCCCACAGGCTTCATCTCCAGAACCATAAAAATCCTCCCCCTGACCAGTATCTGCCAGTGACTTTGGAAGACACGCTTGTGATAGCAGTAATGAGAATGGAGGACAGTAATGAAAATACTAATAAGCTTCTCCTTCATTTCTACAGCACTTCTCAAGACTGTAAACTCTTGTTCGTAGAAAGTTTACTTTTTGAAGTGACACTGTGCCAACTGTCTCATTTTACGCTCATGCAATCGCTGCAGTGAGTGGTGGGGATAAGGATCATCATCTCCATGCTTCAGATGAGAAAACAGAGGCCCCGGGAAGAAGAGACTCTCCAAGGTCCCCTGAGGGAGAGGCAGGACCATGCCTGCCGTCCTGGTTGCCCGGCTCCCTGCCCCAGGGAGGTCTCTCACCTGCATGAGCTCTGCAGCTGGCTGCTGCGCTTTGCCCTCCAGCTCGGAGATGACCTGCGCCAGCCGGGCAAGCTCCCCGACGCCCCTGGTCTTGAACTTCTCCCTGCCCTCTGTGAGCTCCTGCTCCAGCTTCGCCAGCTGGCCCAGCAGGTGCTGCTCCCGCTCCCTCAGGAACTGGTGGCCCTGCTCAAACTCAGCCACGATGCACTGCCTCTGGTCCTGGAGCTTCTTCTGCAGGGTGGGAAGGGGGAGAAGGGGGTGACACCGCCGCCCTGGAGGGGAAGGCCCCTCCAGGATCTGCGTGGGGTGCACACGCTGGCTCTTCGCCTTCCTGGGCCAACCTCCTTTCCTCAGGGAAGACATATAAGTCAGCCAGGTCAGTCCCCTCACGGGACTGGAAGCCTGAGTGCCTGCCATCAGCTCTTCTAGGTAAACCAGTATGTTCCGGGGCCCTCTGAGAACACTATGAGCCAACACAGTTTCCAACTGGCGTGTGCTGCCTCTTCCAGGACGTTGCCCTTGATTAATTTTATTCAAGTCTGACTAACCCTCTCTTCAGAATCCTCCCCAGTACGTGTAAAATATCTGCGTGCACACTACCCTTGCCAGACAGGACTATCTCCTCTTTCCTCAGTCAAACTCTGGAATGTCTACAACCGGGACCACGTCCTTTCTTCTCTTCCAATCTCCCTGCTGAGTCCAGGCTGGGACCTGGTCAGCATCTTCGCACACGGGGCACCTGGAGGCACTGCTCGGGCTGGGCCGTCTCCTGCCTCACCGTCCCTCTTCCGGGGCCCACCTGCTCATTTCATGGACTGGCCCCAACATCCCTCCACCCTCCAGTGCCTGCTTCCCCAACAGACTCTGCCCCAGAAAACTGGAATCAACTATCAGTTTTTTCCCTTCCTGATCGCTTCTCTAACCAAGCACTCGATGCACTGCCTCTGTTTCCCGACTACAGGCAACCATGGACTCACTACACACAGCGTCCTCAGAGCTGGTCAGGCCTGGCCAAGCCCACCCCTCTCAGTTCTCCTCCTGGAGCCAGTTCCCTCCTTCCAAACCCTCTGGCTCCCCTCACTCTCAGGAATCATGTCTCCCGCTCTTTGAAAGGAAGGACAAGGCCAGGCCTTCCTCAGTTCCTGACACCCTGACTCTGCTGAGCAAACAGGCCCTGCAGCTGAGGTGAATCACAGAAGAAGGACCTCAGCCGACATCCAGGCAACCCCCTCACTTGTGAGATGAGGAAGCAGGCCAAGCCCGCAGACCTCAGACTGGCAGGGCGTGGGCCAAAACCCAGGTCTCCCACTGCCAGTCCAGTCGGGGCTCCTCTCCCAGGGAGCCAGCGGCCTCCCAGCTGTGTCTCTACAAGCTCAAGAGCTCCTGCTCTGCACGGCCAATCTCCTGCCTCAGGGCTCTCTCTCCCTCGACAGCCTCACTTACCAGCGCAGCCAGGATATCAGCTTCGCCCTTGGCCTGAAAGCCCTGAATTTTGTCTCTGTCTCTCCTTAGGGTACTCAGGTGGTTCAGGATTTTTTCCTGCAGAAAGACAAGCAGTGGGGATGCTCTGGGCTGAGGCAGGAGGGTGGGCTCGGGCCGAGTCCCTGGCCAGCGAGAAGCCTTCCAAGGGGCCTGCGCCAGGCCTCGCCTCCGGGTGGGCGCCGAGCAGAGCATCCCTCCCTGCGGGGGAGCGGAGGGCTTACCCTGTGGGGCTGGGCCGCCTTCTCCACCAGGACGGCCGAGTGCGGCCTGTGCTCCCGGGACTCCCGGCACATGACGCACAGCAGCTTGCCGTCGTCCTCGCAGTAGTAATGCAGCTTCTCCCGGTGCCGCTCACACAGCCTCGCATCCGCCTGCTCCTGGGCCGCCTCCCCCGGCTGCCGGCCCCTGTCCACCTTCAGCCGCTCAATGTTCTCCACCAGGCTGGCCAGCTGCCACACTGGCCGGATATTCTCCTTCTTAAAAGGCTTCTTGCACAGGGGGCAGACGGGGCGGCCCCCTGAGACGGAGCGGATGTCAGTGGTACAGCTGCGGCAGAAGACGTGGCCACAGTCAATGGTCACTGGGTCCCGCAGGTAATCGAGGCAGATGGAGCAGGTCACCTCCTCTTCCAGACTCCGCAGCGGTGCCGACGTGGCCATGGTATCCCGAACTCAGAGGGGCCCCTGTTCACCGGCTGGGACCTCTCCTCCTTGGGGACCAGACACGGAGTCAACAGCAGGCCCAGCAGAGGGGCAGGAGTGGCAGCCTCACATGGGGCTGCATGCCCAAGCAATCGACCAGTCAACTGCAGCTCCTATGAGGCTCCCCCAGAATCAGAGGGAAAGGACCTTACTGATCCTCAAGTCCAATGCCCTCATTTTACAGATGAGGAAACTGAGGCCCAGAGTGTGTAGCTTGGAAGAAGGGAGAGCAGTGCAGGTACCAGCCCATGCCATACTCTTGGGAACATACTCCTACCTCCAGACCCTTTCCTTCCATCTGCTGGAAAATTGCTCTAATGCACCGATTATGAGAACAAGACACCAGATAACTACCTGCTGAACTGTCATAATATACAAATCTACAACACCTACTATGTGCACAGTGCTCCCTGACTTGTGCAGTGCATGGGCTGCACAACTGTTCATGAGGGGCCTTGACAGAGTCAAGAGACTCCTTTGTTTGCCCTGCAGACTTCAGGTTGCAAAGACTAAGTGCACTGAGGTTCTTTACTAAGACTCAAGGAGCATCACGAGGTTGAGTTCAGGTGTCCTCCTTTATAGATGTTTCCCTGGGCTGTGTGAGTTTTTGACTGGGTTCACTTGCCCTAGAGAGTTGGTCCCTACCTACGCAGTCTGCTGGCAGAGCACTGCCGGGCCACAGTGGACTTGGTCTCAGCTGTGCCCCTCCATGCAGCTGGCCTGGCCGCTCTACTGCTAACAAGGGTGACTGAAACCAACGTGGGAGGAACCTTCAGGTGGCTCTGACAGGGATGTGCGGATGAGAGCGTGGCCCTCAGAGGGAGCACAGAAGTTGAGCACAGAGGACTTTAGTTCTGTTTACCTCTGCAGCCTTGGTGCACCTCCTGTCTGAGGTTAGGAGCCTCAGCACACCTAAACCAACAGCTGCCTCCTGCCCTTACACTGTGTGACAAGAGAAAACTCATTTAAGTACTCTGAGCCTCAGTTTATCCATCCATAAAATGGGGAGAGTCATACTTACCTTCAAGGGGTTTCTACATGGATTGAGTAAAAGAATTATGCTAGAAGTATTAGGCATAAGCGTGGTATTGAGGGGGAATCTAGAAGAGAATCCAGAACCCTTGGCTCCCAAATCCAGTGCGTATTCAAAGCACAAGAAAAGCAAGAGTGGAAATTTAAAGTGGCAGCAAGAGAGGAAGTGGATGAAACGCCACGGTGACACATGGGCTCCAGAGTTAAAGTCTCGTGGAGAGACCCATGGTAGGCCACTGGAGCAGTCTCTGGGAAGACAGCCAGCAGACAGGGCACACAGGTAACTGCCAGGCTGGAATGAAGCCCTTGGAACCACAGGCAAATCAATCTGATTACTTATTATGTACATGAAAGTTCATTACAACCGAGTTCAGTAGCCTTCAATTTCTTTCACGTACTGACACGAACGAGCTAGAAATAAAGCCCCAAAGAGAAAACAACACAGGAATACAAAGTCTACTCGAGGATCTAACACAGCAATATATAAAAAGTGCTTTATAAAGTGAAAGTACTGTACAAATGTAAGGGATTATTTTACTACTGACAATGAACTCCAACCAGAAGCTCCAACAGATTTAGAAATGCGTGACTTTAAGAGATGTAACGGGTGTGGAAAAGACCTGTACCTACAAAGCTCAAATGAAATGATTATAAGAATTTAACTGGTAAATGCAGGTAATACAGTTTTTAGAATGTTAATAAGGATGGTAAAAAGTCTAGGAATTGCCTGGTGCAACTCCCTGGTTTGTCTGTTGAGGAAGTGAGCCTAACCCAGCACTCGGAAATGTAACACAAGGTTCAGTTCAGTTGCTCAGTCATGTCTGACTGTCTGCGATCTCATGGGCTGCAGCACGCCAGGCTTCCCTGTCCATCACCAACTCCTAGGGCTTGCTCAAACTCACATCCATCAAGTTGGTGATGCCATCCAGCCATCTCATCCTCCGTCATCCCAACACAAGGTTGGGACCGGTGGGCGGCGTGTTGGTGATTCCTGTGGGCACTGGAGCCCTTCAGCAATCATTTTGCTGGGGGCTTGAAAGTTCAAAGGTTGAGGTTATTTGTTTCTTTTGTTGTAATGGGGGATGGCATGTGTTTATCTTCAGGGCTGGGAAATTAATTCTGTTGCAAATGACTATAAAGAGCTTAGCTATGGCTCCCAGTCCACACAAAACCTGATACCCTCATCACTTGGAGCAGGGGTTCTTAACCCAGGCTCCCATGCTGGACTTTGATGCATCTTTAAAACCCCAACATTATATGAATGATCACATATGTACTAGACGAACAAACCTGTCCAGGGATTATGGAAGAACACCAGTGAAAAAGTGTAGGAGGGATAATAGAATTAGAAAATCATATTGCAACCCCCACTATATAAGACAAGGATCATCATCTGATGCTAAAACCATGAGATGAAGGGTACCAGGGGACAGGACGGTTCCATGGTGCCAAGGTACCGCCCAGTGGGTTAGTCCCTAATGTACCTTGATAAGGGAGATCTGGTGATGGCTTCAGCCAGTGACCAAATCCAGCATCGTCCATAAAGGGACGGACTGGCATATGCTTCTCAGTGTGGTGCCACAGGAACTGTACAATGTCACCTTTGCAGTAGCCCTGCCAAAAATGTTTGACGAGAATGAATCAAATCTTTCGACCTAACCTTCAGTTTACCAAAAATACAAGGGACAGAGATGAGCTATAAACCACATCATCAGGAAATAATCAGATAAATCGAGAACATGAGACATTCCCCAAGACAACTGGCATGGTCTTCTAAAAAGTCAAGCTATGAAAAATAAAGCAGGATTGTTCTTGATATAAATAGACTAAAGGGAAATAACAACCAAATGCAAAAACTTTGATTGGATCTTGGCTTTTTTTAAAAAGTTATAAAACACTTTCGGGACAATTAGGAGAAACTTGACTAAAGACTGGGTTTTGGATCATATTGAGAAATTATTATTGATTTTTAATGGCATTTATTAAAGTTATGTATGAGAATGACCATATTTTTAGGCTATGCATGCTGCAGGATTTAGGACTGCACAGGGGCTTTCCAGGTGTTGCTACTGGTAAAGAACCCGCCAAGAACTTTGCCAATACAGGAGATGTAAGAGATGCGGGTTCGATCCCTGGGTCAGGAAGATCCCCTGGAGTAGGAAATGGCAACCCACTTCAGTATTCTTGCCTGAAAAATTCCATGGACAGAGGAGCCTAGTGGCCTACAATCAATCCATGGGGTCACAAAGAATTGGACATGACTGGACGACTGAGCACTCATGCACATGTATAATATAATACCACTACAACTTACTTTTAAATAGTTCAACAAGAAAAAATAAAAATCTGAAAAATTCTGAGGTGAGGGGCTAGAATTTTCCATCCTTCTTAAAATAATCTGTACAAGGGTCTGTAACTACTAAAAACCCTGGAAATCACAATAGACAGATGTTTGTGTCTGACACTTGTAGAAGCTCAAGACACAGGTGCTGAACAAACGATCAAATTCAGAGGACTGGAAGGCAATGCTAATTGCATGTGCATTTGTTTGACAGTCTGCTGAAACTAACAAAAGAAACATGGTACATTTCTATGTTCAATCCCATTGCTTCATTATATAGGCTCCATGGCAAATGCATAACAACTATTGAAGACAGCTTACCCTGGCATTGCTGAAAACATGTAAGATCCAAGGTGTAAACCTTGGGTTGAATCCAGGTTCTGGTTTGGGTTCAACAGCCTGGTGACGAACAATGTCTTGGTGACAGTATTTCTGTAGGATCCACCTTACTGGCCATTTACACACCTCATGTTATTTAATGCTCAGGATACTCTCCTCAGGAAACTGAGGTTCACGGAGGGAAGCAACCTGCCCAACAGCACGTGGCAAGGATGCAGTGTCTGGTGCTGACGCCTCGGCCCAGTCCACTACACTCCCTCGTTCGCCCAGGCAAACTGCAAAACTGGCCCTAATACCAGCTCCTTTGTCAGGAGGTGCCGATGAGGTCATCTCAATGGAAGGGCTTTGTAAACAGGAGTGTGCTGACAGAAGTCAAGGGGCACGTGTTACTGCTGATGCTGAGTGAAAGCACCCTCTCCTCACATTCGACAGGCAGTGCGGTTCCTGCACAAGAGCGGATGGACCTGAACACCTACTCACACCTCACAGCCAGGCCTTTCGAGCCAACGCACAACTGACCCTCTGGCAAACCCCTCCCTAGCTTATCACGCTCCCCTGTGATTCTGCCCTTTCTATCACTTGTGCCTTCAGCATAGCCTGATGATCTCGACAGATGTCCACAATAAGGGGTAAAACTATCACTCTCCTTGCCATTCCTGGCTCTCGGAAGGACAGAACCATAGAAATAAGAGCCAGAAAAAGTCTTCACAATGGCATGGTCCACCCTACTCCCTTTACCCAAATGAGAATTCTGAAACCTGAGGAAGTCATTTCATGAACTACCTTCTACCAGAGGCTATTCACCTCTGCTCAGGGTGGACAGGTCCTCTGTCCCTTCAATAAACCAGAAGCTGGCTGTGATTCCACAGAACCAGGTAGAACTTGAGACACCAGCGTTTTTACTGTGCAACATAAAGTCACTGCTGAGATCAAGAGTCACCAAATTGGTTTCTTTCGTTTTGACAACTAGCCATTAGGCAGGAAAAAGCCAGTTTAACAAATTTTGTTTTTTCAAGATCATAAATGGAGTCAGTGAAATCAACAACTATGGGTTAGTGAGGTGGAGACAGTCTTATTCAACCTCCAGAGGCAGGAGGGCCCTAAGCCACCAGCTAGGGAGTTACTACTTTACATCAAAGTTGAGACACCTATGTCATCACATGTTTGCATCTTTCAAATGTGGTCACTGACAGGCCACAATATAACTGGCAAAAGGTTTTTTCTATGTGAAACATAAAACAATGGATGACATCTTAGATTTGATGAAACGTAGCGTCTATCTTGTATAAAATGCTGCCAGGGTCATCCAACATGTGCAATTCATCTTGTCACCCTCCTGCTTCAAAACTCCTGAGGTCAAAGCTGTACTGCAGGACACGCAGGCCCCCTATAATCTGGGCCCCACTTACCAACCAGGCCTGAATCCTGCTTCAGCCTAATGTTAGAGACAGTGAGCCAGAAAGACAGCCCCTTCTTCACCACCCCTACTCCCCACCCCATGCTCCTGTACATGAGTTTGTCAGCTCCAGCTCATCCTTGAAAGCCTGAATTAGACATGCCCCAGCATCTGTGGTCCTTCTGGTGAGCATCCCACCTCTGAGCTGAATGAATTCCCTCCCTCAGGAAGCTCCTACAAAGGCTGTTATAGCTACAGTCACACTGCTTCCTAATTGACATTTTTACCCATCTTTCTCCCAACCAGGATGTGAACCCAAGGGTCACATCTCACTGATCTTTCCATATCTTCAATATCAGACACAAAGTCTGTAAATGTTTGTGAGGCTAAATGTTATCCTATGATTCCAGAGTCCCATATCTTCTTCATTCTCCTGTCAACACACTCCCCTTCCCACTTTGCAATCTCATTTCAGCAGGAGGCTCCAAGGGCTCCCCTCCGATTAGACACTCCTGGCCCAGATTTCCTCTCTTCACGCATATAGTTTGGGAGTAGGGGGGTGGGGAGGGTCACTGCACTTCTACCAACCTGGCAGATTTGAACTCACTCTAAGTGAGTGAGTGTTACTTGCTCAGTAGTGTCCAATTCTTTGCTACCCCATGGACTGTAGCCCACCAGGTTCCTCTGTCCATGGAATTATCTAGGCAAGAATACTGGAGTGGGTTGTCATTTCCTTTTCCAAGGGATCTTCCTGACCCAGGGATCAAACCCGGGTCTCCCACATTGCAGGCAGAGTCCTTCACTCTGGATGCCAGCCAATAAGCCTTTGCTTTTCAAAATTAATTTCTTCCCATTCTCCATGTCTTTTTCTATTCAGAGACTAGTCTGAAGTCACCCCAAGAAGCCTCGATTCCAACTATGGGCTCTCCACTGCAGTTGCAGGGTCTTCTGCAGTGGTCTGAGCCCAGCCTGTCACTCTCTCCCCACTTTGGGGGAAGTGACATCTAAGAAGCCACTTTCTGCTCCTCAGTTTCCTTACCGCTTAACAAGAAAGAATAATGTCAAGTTTGCCAAGCTGACTTCACGTGAGGTCACACAAGTGAAAAGTGTTCTCAACAGCAAAATACACTATAAAAATACATCCTAGAAAAGAGCACAGGAGCCAACCGAAAAGAGCTCCCAGTGTCTAAAGTTGCAACAAAATGAAGTAGTACTGAATTATAACCCTGAGTATAAAATAAATATCCATGAGCCCACGCTGATAAGAATAAATGAGTAACTTAATAAATAAGGCAAAAGAGACAAATCTCTCATGCAGAAGAATTGCAAATAACACAGGTACAGAGTTGCCCTTAAGAAGGGTGGAGCACACTCCCCACTCCTCTGCACAGGGTCTGACTACTTTCCAAAGAGTACAGTATGGCAGGGAGGAGTCGGGGAGGGGGGAGGAGAAAGTTTACAATGGAGAAGCCTGACAAGCACTACCTCAGCCAGGTAATCAAGACCAGCATCAAGTCATAAAGCATGTTCCCTTGATGTGAAGTGATGAAAATGGCAATCTACCTCTGTGGTCTTCCTCCCAATAACCCGTAAGCCAGTCTTAGGGGCAGCCTATAATATAACATAATATAATATATATGAGGAGTATTCCTCCAAACTCTCAAGATTATAAAAAAAAGTTTGAGAAACTGCCACAGCCAAGGGGAGCATAATGAGAACTAATTAGAATATGGTAACTTGGGTAGAATCATGAGACAAAAAAAGTGCTTAGGTAAAAACTATGAAAATGTGAATTCTGTATGTATGTTGGCCAATAATAATGTATCAGTACAGGTTCACTAATCATTAAGAAATGTTCCATATTAATGTAAGATATTAGTAAATGAATGGGGGAAAGGTTTGGGGGTACTGGGAACTCTGTACTAGCTTCCCAATTTTTCTATAAATCTAAAACTGTTCTAAAAAATAGAGTCTATTTTTTAAAAAAAACGGAATTGCAATTTGAGGTACAAAATAAAGTCAATTTTTTAAAAAGTTGATTCTTTTAAACTTGGGGCAGGGGTAACTCTAAGAATCATGATTTTTAGCTCAGGGTCCCTGACACTGATATTTGTTGTTGAATGAACCAATATCATTCTCAGGAAGCGCACACAAACCGTCGTAGTGCCAAACTCTGGAATGTACTGGGAATTTGGAGGTGTTTGCTTCTCATTTGCTCCACAAAGATAAATTTACTCACTTTTCTAAGGGTGAAAAGCAGCAGGGAAAATGCTGAACTAATGGGCCAGAGGAAGGAGTGAATGCAAAGCTCCAGGTATACGTGGCTAAACCGGTTTATTCTGACCAATTAAAAAAACAAAACAAAAAACACCATGACTTTGGTCCTGGGGCCAGACTGGCAGTTTACACGGCTCGAAGCAACGAGACCGTCATCTGGGCCCCATTACTTCTGGCTCTGGAGACAAGAATGGATGGGTGCCCGAGCTGGACACGCGAAAGAGAGGAAGACCCACGAGGAGAGAGCGAATGGAGGCCCAAGCCAAGCAGGAGGATTAGGCCGGCAGGGAGGACGGCGCGAACTTCACCCTTCTTCCGAGCGCGCCAGGCGGCCCGGCCCCATTCTGCCCGCGCAGCCACGTTCGGCCGCTCGGACCCCGGGCCGCGTGTGTGACCGCTGCTCTGCAGCATTTCTCACCGGGCACCCCCTACTCACCGGTCCCCAGCTCCGGGCCGCGAATCCCGAGCTGGGGTCGATCTTTCCCGCAGCGGTCAGTTCCGGGTCGAGCTCCTCCGCCTGCACCCAGGGCGACCGCGCGTCCCCGCCTGATAATCTCCCGGCTTTCCGGAGCCCTCCACCGAGATTTCCCCCCGGACCAGCACCCGGATTGGTCGCTGCTGAACGCCGCCTCCCAATGGGAGCCATAGTTCCCTTACGTCACTGATCACTGGGCAAATCCCCGGGCCGTCGCGGTGGGTGGGGCAGCAGGGGCAGAGAAACCGAAACTGAAATGGTGCAAAGCCTAGGTTAAGCGGCTGCTGTATTGAGTTTGGCGCGTAGTGCGCGCACCTGCTCTGCAGGGTGGAAGAAGGCGAAACTTAAGGCCTCATGAGACCCACTTTGTAGGACTCTGCAATGGGTGAAACCCTCCCCGCCTCCCGATTCCCGCCCCACCGGGAGGGCGTTTGGCATACAAGTGGCTTTTGCCAGGTGCTCAACATTAAATAGGACTCCCTGACCCTAAAGCTTCCCGGGTGGCTCAAAGGGTAAAGCGTCTGCCCGCAATGCGGGAGATCTGGGTTCGATCCCCTGGTAGACTACAATCAATGGAATCAGAAAGAGTTGTACACGACTGAGCAACTGCACTTCCCTGACCCAACCTGGCCTACATTTGCTTCCTGGATCAGGCAGGATCTGAGCAAACTGATAGTCTCAGGGGGCTATTTACAAAAATTAATTACCGTTTCTGAGGTGTCTACTAAGGCGCTTTATATAAACTATCTTTAAATCAGGCAGGCATTTTTGTCCCCATTTGACAGAAGGTAAAACTGAGATTCCAAGAGCTTAGGGGCCTGGACTGTTTCCCTCTTTGGTGCTGGATTCAGAAACCAGAGAGCCTGAAAAACGGACGGGCATTCAGGGTCCCAGGATCCTTGGTGGGGAGATTTTCTAGAAGCTCATGCAAGTCCACCTTGCCGCCCGGAAGGGAAGCTGACCAGCCCCAGTGTCCGGGCCGCTCGCTCTCTGCAGTCGTTACTGTGTCCCAGGCACAATCTCCCCTGGACCCGCAGGACAGTCACCGCGGTCAGCTCGTAGGCCCTCCAACTACCTACTCTTTTAGTTAGTGTTTTGGAAGACATGTTTAAAATGTTCCTTAAATGATCTCATGCTACTAATTTGTCCTCTCCCTGTCTCTAGGACTTCCCTGGTGGCTCAGACGATAAAGCGTCTGCCTACAATGCAGGAGACCTGGGTTCAATCCTGGGTTGGGAAGATCCCCTGGAGATGGAAATGGCAACCCACTCCAGTATTCTTGCCTGGAAAATCCCATGGACGGAGGAACCTGGTAGGCTACAGTCCATGGGGTCGCAAAGAGTCGCACAGGACTGAGAGGCTTCACTTTCACTTTCTGTCTCGAGGAGGTACTTGCCCCACCCACAGGCCATTCTGTACATCCTCCAGCCACAGAGGTCCTTTCTCCTGCTTAAAATTCTCCGCATCTTCCCAGCCAATCTAGAGAGACAGGAAGGCCTCTGCAGGGCCTGGGGGGCTGACACAACCGGCCTGCTTCTCTCTCTGACTTCCCTCTTGCCACTTCTCCCTAAGTCCCTGTGCTGCAACCTCGCTAGTCTTGAAGCTCTCTGCCATAGCCCCTGGCATGGCTGCCAGCTTCTTGTCAGTCATGTCTCTGCTCAGCTGGCATCTCCATAAGGCTTTCCTCCATCAACCAGTCTAAATCAGTTCATGACACAGCATTCTGTTTCACTTTCTTTGTACATTTGTCATGATTGGAAAGCATCTTGTTCGTTTCTTTATCACTCACTCCCGACCCACCAATGTAAACCATGAGGGTGGAGACATCATCTGTGTTCCCTACACATGGTGAATGAATGGGCTCTTCTTGGGCATTTCTGGGAGCTTTCTAAAGCCCTGTGGCTCTGCTTGGCTGCAGTGTCGCTTACACATTCCCCTCTCCCACCACACTACACCTTGGTTGATGCAGCTACTCAAGATCAAGTAAGGGCAATGGTAACTCCAAGACTTGCTTTTATTAATTAATGAATTTACTTATTTGCAGGGGATCCTTAGTTTTGAGATACAAACTCTTAGTTGCAGCATGTGGGATCTTGTTCCCCAGCCAGGGATGGAACCTGGGCCCCCTACATTAGAAACGTGGAGTCTTAGACCCTGGATCATGGGGGAAGTCCCTCCAAGGCTTGCTTTACAGTCAATGGCAGTTTTGGAGCAGCACACAGAGATAACTGCCCCTGTAGCTGCTGGCTGCTCAAACTCACTGCCCCTGGAGTGTCTGAAGGCAGAGCCAAAGTTCCTTCCTCCAGCTGTCCAGCCATACCACCTGAGACCAAATCATATGAGGCTGATTAGGAGTTTGGCTTTCGAGTCAAGTCTCTGCATGAGTGGAAATCCTCCTCTCTACCACTTTTTTCATGATTCTTGGAGTTGCTCAGCCTCTATGTGCAATAGATTCTTTCTCTGAAAAATAGATATAATAATTATATCCACTTCATAGAATCATTGTGAGGATTAAATGAGATAATATATAAAGCCTGTGAAGCAATAAGTGTTGACTAGTACAAAGGAAGGAGAAGGCAATGGAACCGCACTCCAGTACTCTTGCCTGGAAAATCCCATGGACGGAGGAGCCTGGTAGGCTGCAGTCCATGGGATCACTAAGAGTCAGACACGACTGAGCAACTTCACTTTCACTTTTCACTTTCATGTGTTGGAGAAGGAAATAGCAACCCACTCCAGTGTTCTCGCCTGGAGAATCCCAGGGACGGGGGAGCCTGGTGGGCTGCCATCTATGGGGTCGCACAGAGTTGGACACGACTGAAGCGACTTAGCAGCAGCAGAGGGAAATGTTGAAGGGAAATAGGGGCTGACTGCCCAGGAATAAATTGGTACCTTAATGTTTGCATGCATGCTCAGTTGCTCATTCATGTCCAACTCTGGGACCCCTTGGACTGTAGCCTGCCAGGCTCCTTTGTCCATGGAATTTTCCAGGCAAGCATACTGGAGTGAGTTGCCATTTCCTTCTTTAGGGGATCTTCCCAACCCAGGGCTTGAACCCATGTCTCCTGATTCTCCTGCATCGCAGGCAGATTCTTTACCACCGAGCCACCTGGGAAGTTGGTACCTGGATAACAATGTTCTAAAAATGCTTCTGGGTGATGAAAACCTTTCAAAGTTGAATGTGGCAATGGTTACATCTCTCTGTGAATGTGCTATAATTGATTCTTTTCAATTGGTGAATTATATTTCAATATTGTTGGGAAGATTTGCTGGAGGAAAGAATGGCTATGCACTCCAATATTCTGGTGTGAAGAATTCTATGGGCTGTATAGTCCATAGGGTCACAAAGAGTCAGACACAACTGAGGGACTTTCACTTAAAGTTGTTCTAACAAATGCTATGTTGTTGCTGCTCAGTCGCCTAGTCATGTCTGACTCTTTGTGACCCCTTGGATTGCAGCATGCCATGCCTCCTTGTCCCTCACCATCTCCTGGAGTTTGCCCAAGTTCAAATCCATTGCATCGGTGATGCCATTCAGTCATTTCATCCTCTGAAGCCCTCTTCTCCTTCTGCCCTCAATCTTTCCCAACATCAGGGACTTTTCCAAAGAGTTGGTTGTTCACATAAGGTGACCAAAATACTGGAGCTTCAGCTTCAGCATCAGTCCTTCCAATGAGTATTCAGAGTTGACTTCCTTTAAGATTGACTGTTTGGTTTCTTTGCTGTCCAAGGGACGCTCAGGAGTCTTCTGCAGCACCACAGTTCGAAAGCATCAATCCTCTGGCACTCTTCCTTCTTTATGGTCCAGCTCTCACAACCATACCTGACCACTGAGAAGACCATAGCCTTGACTATACAGACCTTTGTTGGCAGAGTGATGTCTCTGCTTTTCAACACACTGTCTTGGATTGTCATAGCTTTCTGGCCAACAAGTAATCGTATTCTGATCTTATGGATGTAGTCACTTTCTGGTGTGATTTTTGAGCCCATGAAGAGGAAATCTTTCTGTGGAAAGCTCTTAAAGAGATGGGAGTACCAGACCATCTTATCTGTCCCCTGAGAAACCTATCTGCGGGTCAAGAAGCAACAATTAGAATGCTATGTAGAACAACAGAGTGGCTCAGGATTGAGAAAGTATGACAAGGTGACAACAGAGTTTTCCACAGTTTGTTATGATCCACACAAAGGCTTTAGTATAGTCGATGAAACAGAGGTAGATGTTTTTCTGAAATTTCCTTGTTTTCTCTTTGATCCAGCGAATGTTGGCAATTTGATATCTGGTTCCTCTACCTTTTCTAAACCCAGCTTGGACATCTGGAAGTTCTTGGTTCACATTATTCTGAGGCCCAGCATTCAAGATTTTAAATATGATCTTATTAGCGTGGGTTGCTGTTCAGTTGCTCAGTCTTGTCTGACTCTTTGCGACCCCACGGACAGCAACACGCTAGGCTTCCCTGTCCCTCACCATCTCCCGGAGCTAGCACAAACTCATATCCATTGAGTCGGTGATCCATCCAACCATCTCATCCTCTGTCATCCCCTTCTCCTCCTGCCTTCAATGTTGCCCAGCATCAGGGTCTTCTCTAATGAGTTGGCTCTTTGCATCAGGTGTTCAAAGTGTTGAAGCTTCAGCTTCAGCATCAATCCTTCCAATGAATATTCAGGGTTGATTTCCTTTAGGATTGACTGATTTGATCTCCTTACAGCCTAAGAGACTCTCGAGAGTCTTCTCCAACACCACAGTTCAAAAGTATCAATTTGGCTTTGGCACTCAGCCTTCTTTATGGTCCAACTTTCACATCCCTACATGATTACTGGAAAAACCATAGCTTTGACTAGACAGACCTTTGTTGGCAATGTAATGTTTCTGCTTTTGAATATGCTGGCTAGGTTGGTCATAGCTTTACTTCCAAGAAGCAAATATCTTTTAATTTCATGGCTGCAGTCACCATCTGCAGTGATTTTGGAGCCCAAGAAAATAAAGTCTGTCACTGTTTCCATTATTTCCCCATCTATTTGCCATGAAGTGATGGGACCACATGCCATAATCTTAGTTTTTTGAATGTTGAGTTTTAAATCAGCTTTTTAACTCTTCTTTCACCTTCATCATGAGGCTCTTTAGTTCCTCTTCGCTTTCTGCCATAAGTGTGGTGTCATCTGCATATCTGAGGTTATTGGTATTTCTCCCTGAAATCTTGATTCCAGCTTGTGCTTCATCCAGCCTGGAATTTCACATGATGTACTCTGCATATAAGTTAAATAAGCAGAGTGACAATATATAGCCTTGATGTACTCCTTTCCTGATTTGGAATCAGTGTGTTGTTCCATGTCCAGTTCTAGCTGTTGCTTTTTGGCCTGCATACAGGTTTTGAGGGAGGCAAGTAAAGTGGTCTGGTATTCCCATCTCTTTGAGAATTTTCCACAGTTTCTTATGGTCCACACAGTCAAAGGCTTTAGCATTGTCAATGAAACAGAAGTATATGTTTATCTGAAATTCTCTTGCTTTTTCTATGATCCAATGGATGTTGGCACATTGCCCTCTGGTTCCTCTGCCTTTTCTAAATCCAGGCTGAACATCTGCATGGGAGATGAATACAACTGTCTGATGGTTTGAACATTCTTTAGTACTGCCCTTCTTGGGAACTGGGATGAGAGAATTGACCTCTTTCAGTCCTGTGCCACGGCTGGGCCTTGCAGATTTGCTGACATATTGAGTGCAACACTTGAGAGCATCATCTTTTAGGTTATGAATAGCTCTACTGGATTCCATTTCATCCACTAGCTTTGTTGACAGCAGTGCTTCCTCAGGCCTGCTTGACTTCACACTCCAGCATGTCTGGCTCTGGGTGACTGACCACATCATCATGGATAGCCAGTTCTCTTTTGTACAGTTCTTCCCTGTATTCTTTCTACCTCTTTTTAATCTCTTCTGCTTCCACTAGGTCTCAACCGTTTCTCTCTTTTATTGTGCCCATCTTTGGGAAGAATGTTCCCTTGATATTTCCAATTTTTCTGAAGAGATCTCTAGTCTTTCCCCTTCTGTTGTTTTCCTCTATTTTTAAGCATTGTTCATTGAAGAAGGCCTTCTTGTCTCCCCTTGCTATTCTTTGGAACTCTGCACTTAGTTGGGTACATCTTTCCCTTTCTCCCTTGCTTTTCACTTCTTTCTTCAACTATATGTAAAGAATCCTCAGATAACCATTTGCCTTCTTGCCTTTTTTTTTCCCTTGGGATGGGTTTGTTCACTGCTCCTAAACAGTATTACAGACTGTTCTTAGTTCTGAACTAACTATGAACCTCTGTCCATAGTTCTTCAGGCAAACTGTTTATGAGATCTAATCCCTTGAATCTATTCATCACCTCCACTGCATATTTATATGGGATTTAAGTCATATCTGACTTGCCTAGTGGTTTTCGCACTTTCTTTGGCTTAAGCCTGAATTTTGCTATAAGAAGCTGGTTATCTGAGCCATAATCAGCTCCAGGTCTTTGTTTTTACAGCTTCTCCATCTTTAACTACAAAGAATGTAATCAATTTTATTTCAGTATTGACCATTTGGTGATGTCCATGTGTAAAGTCGTCTCTTGTGTTGTTGAAAAGAAATATGTTTTCTATGACCAATGAATTCTCTTAGTAGAATTCAGTTAGCCTTTGCCCTGGTTCATTTTGTACTCCAAGGCCAAACCTGCCTGTTACTCCAGGTGACCCTTGACTTCCTACTTTTGCATTCCAATAACCAAGGATGAATACATTTTTTTTTCTTTTTTGGTGTTAGTTCTAGGATGTCTTCTAAGTCTTTACAGAACTGATCAACGTCAGCTTCTTCAGCATCAACAGTAGGGGCATAGACTTGGATTATAGTCATGTTGAATGGCTTGCCTTGGAATTGAACCGAGATCATTCTGTCATTTTTGAGGTTGCTCCCAAGTACTGCATTTCAGACTCTTTTATTGATAATGAGAACTACTCCATTACTTCTATGGGATTCTTGCCCGTGTCCAATTTACCTTGATTCATAGACCTGATATTCCAGGTTCCTATGCAATACTGTTCTTTGCAGCATCCGATTTTATTTTCATCCCCTGACACATCCACAACTGAGCATACTTCCGCTTTGGCCCAGCTGCTTCATTCTTTCTGGGGCGATTAGTAGATCTCCGCTCTTCCCCTGTAGTATATTGGACACCTTCCAACCTGGGGGACTCATCTTTCATTGTCATACCTTTTGTCCTTTTTTTTTTTCTCATTAACCTATGTTTTATTTTGAGTAAATTCATTATTCATTATTTCACATTATAAAAAGTAACCACACTTTTTTTTTGAAAATATTTGTTTTTTTAAAAAATATATTGATTATGATAAAGATGATCTAATTTGTGAATGCATATGCATGTGTGGTTACCTTTTGTCTTTTAATACAGTTCATGAGGTTCTCATGGCAGTACACTGGGGTGGCTTGCCGTTCCCTCCTCCAATGGATCACGTTTAGTCAGAACTCTCCACAGTGACCCATCCATCTTGGGTGGCCCTACACAGCGCGGCTCATAGCTTCACTTCAAGCCCCTCTGCCAGAACAAGCGCTATGGCTCATGTTAAATGAAGCACTGATGCCTGGACCACCGTGGCAATTGTACAGAAAGTCATGAAAAAACTCAGAGAAGTAGGCATGCTGGTATAAAAACAAAACTTGAAAAAAAAAATCTCAGGCAAATATTTCCAAAAGGAAAGTGTTTATCTGGCAATAGGGAATGAACAAGTGAGCAGTATTAACCTCGCTGTCCTGTGTAGGCAGAGCTGATCTAGGAGATAGGACTACAGCAGCAGCGGGGATAATAGGATCCCAGAGGGCAGGGGAAGAGGTGACAGCAAGGCAGAAACAAGGACCAAATTTTTGAATTAACCAACAATGTCAGGATAGAAGCAGGATATTCTAACTGTAAGGGGTTTATGGAAATGGTTAATAGATGGTGATGTTTCTAGAGGCAAGGTAGATGGACAGGCATCAAGAGTGTTGCTTAGTATTATATTAATAGATCAAAATTAATGAGTTGAAGGCTGAGGTCAGCTGCCTAATAGAAAGTTACCATCCCTTATCTAGTTTCCAGAACTGAGCCAATTCTCACACCCAGAACTTACTTGCTGAAGAGAACCTAAGCACTCTGAGGACATACCTCTGCAATACGGAGCAGTTGTGTTCAAACAGTAATTCCCCACATCATTCCTTGTGGGTGCCAATGGCCATTGTTCTTATTTCACTCACTGATGAGAGGGAACATCTAGATCCTTCTAGGTCTATGGATACAAGTCAGATTTGACCCTGATACCTGCCTGCAATCATGAATCCCCAGTATAAGTGAGGCATATGGGGAACAGAAAATAATGTGCATCCTGTCTTAGGGCCAAATATATCTCACAGCTTCACTGTATCTACAGATTCTCTTGGTGGCAATTTTTCCACCTAGAGTCATGGCTATAGACATATTTAGAGTTGGCAAGAACCCGCATGTTGATATGTGTGTGTGTGTGTGTGTGTGTGGAGTAAAAAAACTTTTAGTAAGAAAGGTTTAGTGGAAGACCCTGAAAAAGCCTTCAAAGCTCAGCCAAGACAGAGTATTAAAAGCAATATTGTGTCCTGGGGACAATGAAAGAAGTTAATGTCATCCTCAAAGACTTAAAGGATGCAAGCGTGGTGATCACATCATATCCAGTTAATTCTCCACTGTGGTTCTTGCAGAAACTGGCATGTTAGCTACCCATGATAATGAGACAATGGTAACTCTCAACCTGGCTACTTTCTTTTCATTTCCTACCTTTATGTTTCTACCTACAAAGTTCTCTCATTTAATTCCAAAAACCTGGAAGATTGCACTAGTATTTTTGGAATATAATTTTGATCTGGATACCTGTGGAGTGAGACCAAAAACCTTGGACTTGAACTCTCTATTTATTTTGGTCTCTGCATTCCTGGCCTTAGTTCTGTGAGAAGCCATGTGGTCAGATGATCCCACAGTCATCCTGTGCTTGGCAGATCTAAGGTGCTCCCAGTGTTCCCTCCTCTGGTAGCCATACCCCTGGATAATACTCACTTTTGGAACATCAGCTGGACTAGTGACTCTCTGGTAACATTTAGGAGATTAATAAACATACATTCTGGGATCAAGGGGCAAAAAGATATGAGGGACCCATGGTCAGCTGTCTCAGAACTGGTTGTCCAGGCCAGGCTGGGGAAGCAGAGATTCCAGAAGGAGGACGAGTGACCTGCATTCCTTTCCTACCTGAGAAGTTCCTCCTCTAGGTCTCAGCCTCTGCAGGCCCTGCCCTTGGACAGGAGACGAGGATGAAGAGACCACCAGCAGAGATTCTCATCCTGTCTGGAATGTGAAGGAAACTGTCTGTAAAGAGGACAGGAAGGAAAGTGAAGAGACAAACGCCCCCAAACGGATACCTGGCAACCAAACCCTCCCCTGTCAGACCCCACAGCTGGGAACATGAAGAGGGTAACATCTCCAGTCTTCCTGTGCTGCCCCCCACCCCCAGCCCAGCTCTCCCTTCCTCCAGCTCACAGTAATGTCCCGGGAGCCAGGGGTGACACTGTAAATACATCTCTGCTCATCTCAGAACACACCATCATGAACACACACTCCTGGGAATCCTGTTCTCCCGATATGTATTAATTCACTGTGTGCAGCTGAACCCAAGTAACACTGGTCTCACAGGAAGGAAGGTGGTGTGTGTCTCCCAGGACAGTGAGGCAGGGAGTTCCAGGGCTGCTAGGGTGGCTGCAGGGCTGCTTGGGCTTCCCTAGTGTCTCAGATGGTAGAGAGTCTGCCCGCCCCCCCAGTGCAGGGTTCGATCCCTGGGGTGGGAAGATCCCCTGGAGAAGGACATGGCAACCCACTCAAGTATTCTTGCCTGAAGAATCCCATGGACAGAGGACACTGGAGGGCTACAGTCCATGGGCTTGCAAAGAGTCAGACACGACTGAGTGGCTAACACCTTAACGTTAGGGAGGCCCTGCAGCACGAGGTTGTCCAGGCATCCAGATCTCCAGGACCTTTCCTCTCTGCTCTCCCTGGGACGTCGCTCTTGTTGGCATGGACCGAGGAACCTAAGACCATGTTCATGGTTTGGGAGCAACCAGGGAAAGCAGGGAAGGAGGAAAAGTTTCTTCCCTTGAAGATCAAAATTCAAAACTTTACATCTGCTTCATCACGTTAGCCAGAAATTAACCACGAAGACAAGTAGTCTCAGAAAGATTGGAGAATCAGTACACTTTAAATCTGGATGACTTTATCTAGAAAAAAATTCTATTATTATGGAAGATGGAGGATTTTTCCTATACTTAAATGTTTAAAATCAGCAGTAGAGAATAATTATTATCAATATCATAAACTGAATTAGATTTATATTTTAAAAATATAATAGTCTCAGAATATATTGCTAATTGATAACAAAGTTGTAGATAGAATGTATGGAAAATACCATTTTACAAAATGGACTCTCTCTCTAGAAGACTGTCTAAACTGTAACACTTACCTTGTCCAGGGAGGGAATGTGGAAAGATTTTGGATGGGATGGAGGAGGAAATTTACTTTTCACTGTAACCCTTTATGTCATATGAACTTTTTAGACTTTATGCATGTATGAGTCAGTTGAAGAAAACCCCACACTGATTCGTGAATCATTTGTTATGTGGTTACTAGATGTCA
Organism: Bubalus bubalis; assembly: GCF_019923935.1. Taxonomy (NCBI): domain Eukaryota; kingdom Metazoa; phylum Chordata; class Mammalia; order Artiodactyla; family Bovidae; genus Bubalus; species Bubalus bubalis. The sequence continues at coordinate 23,726,951 of NC_059158.1, forward strand.
GGCTCTGTACTGGGTCTCAGTGAGTGACACACCAAGGGAATCACAGCGGAGTGGAATGAGATGTAAATGCAACACAGTCTGTAATTAGTTGTTTGGAAACAGCTTCCAGGAGGCAGGGAACTGATGGAGAACTTCCTGTGTACCAGGAGTGGCGCCCCCTGCTGGGCACATAACGAAAACTGAGGTCTATGCTCTGCTGAGCCACAGCTTATACAGTGGAAGTGAGAAATAGATTTAAGGGACTAGATCTGATAGATAGAGTGCCTGATGAGCTATGGAATGAGGTTCGTGACATTGTACAGGAGACAGGAATCAAGACCATCCCCATGGAAAAGAAATGCAAAAAAGCAAAATGGCTGTCTGGGGAGGCCTTACAAATAGCTGTGAAAAGAAGAGAAGCGAAAAGCAAAGGCAAAAAGGAAAGATATGAACATCTGAATGCCGAGTTCCAAAGAATAGCAAGAAGAGATAAGAAAGCCTTCTTCAGCGATCAATGCAAAGAAATAGAGGAAAACAACAATGGGAAAGACTAGAGATCTCTTTAAGAAAATCAGAGATACCAAAGGAACATTTCACGCAGCTCGATAAAGGACAGAAATGGTACAGACCTAACAGAAGCAGAAGATATTAAGAAGAGATGGCAAGAATACACGGAAGAACTGTACAAAAAAGATCTTCACAACCCAGATAATCACGATGGTGTGATCACTGACCTAGAGCCAGACATCCTGGAATGTGAAGTCAAGTGGGCCTTAGAAAGAATCATTGAGAACAAAGCTAGTGGAGGTGACAGAATTCTAGTTGAGCTATTCCAAATCCTGAAAGATGATGCTGTGAAAGTGCTGCACTCAATATGCCAGCAAATTTGGAAAACTCAGCAGTGGCCACAGGACTGGAAAAGGTCAGTTTTCATTCCAGTCCCAAAGAATGGCAATGCCAAAGAATGCTCAAACTACCACACAATTGCACTCATCTCACACGCTAGTAAAGTAATGCTTAAAATTCTCCAAGCCAGGTTTCAGCAATATGTGAACCGTGAACTTCCTGATATTCAAGCTGGTTTTAGAAAAGGCAGAGGAACCAGAGATCAAATTGCCAACATCTGCTGGATCATCAAAAAAGCAAGAGAGTTCCAGAAAAACATCTATTTCTACTTTATTGACTATGCCAAAGCCTTTGACTGTGTGGATCACAATAAACTGTGGAAAATTCTGAACGAGATGGGAATACCAGACCACCTGATCTGCCTCTTGAGAAATTTGTATGCAGGTCAGGAAGCAACAGTTAGAACTGGACATGGAACAACAGACTGGTTCCAAATAGGAAAAGGAGTTCGTCAGGGCTGTATATTGTCACCCTGCTTATTTAACTTATATGCAGAGTACATTATGAGAAACGCTGGACTGGAAGAAACACAAACTGGAATCAAGATTGCCGGGAGAAATATCAATAACCTCAGATATGCAGATGACACCACCCTTATGGCAGAAAGTGAAGAGGAACTAAAAAGCCTCTTGATGAAAGTGAAAGTGGAGAGTGAAAAAGTTGGCTTAAAGCTCAACATTCAGAAAATGAAGATCATGGCATCTGGTCCCATCACTTCATGGGAAATAGATGGGGAAACAGGGGAAACAGTGTCAGACTTTATTTTGGGGGGCTCCAAAAATCACTGCAGATGGTGACTGCAGCCATGAAATTAAAAGACACTTACTCCTTGGAAGGAAAGCTATGACCAACCTGGATAGCATATTCAAAAGCAGAGACATTACTTTGCCAATAAAGGTTCGTCTAGTCAAGGCTATTGTTTTTCCTGTGGTCATGTATGGATGTGAGAGTTGGACTGTGAAGAAGGCTGAGCGCCGAAGAATTGATGCTTTTGATCTGTGGTGTTGGAGAAGACTCTTGAGAGTCCCTTGGACTGCAAGGAGATCCAACCAGTCCATTCTAAAGGAGATCAGCCCTGGGATTTCTTTGGAAGGAATGATGCTAAAGCTGAAACTCCAGTACTTTGGCCACCTCATGCGAAGAGTTGACTCATTGAAAAAGACTCTGATGCTGGGAGGGATTGGGGGCAAGAGGAGAAGGGGACAACAGAGGATGAGATGGCTGGATGGCATCACTCACTCGATGGACGTGAGTCTGAGTGAACTCGGGAGTTGGTGATGGACAGGGAGGCCTGGCATGCTGCGATTCATGGGGTCGCAAAGAGTCGGACACGACTGAGGGACTGATCTGATCTGATCTGATCTGATGCTCTGCTGACCTAAACCTCTCACCCTGATGAGGGTCAGTGCCAGCCCATGACTTGCCTGGACCCCTGCTAATCTCTGTTGTCCTTGTGTGGGAAGTGAGCTGAGGGGTGGAGAGAGGACCTTGGCCCACGTGGTCCAAAACTTACTGTGACCCCCCCCCCCACCTCAGGGCTGGTGTGTGTAGGTCGGGTATCCTCTGGAGGGTCAGTAGTGACAAAGCAGGGATGGCTGAGGCAAGACCTTGCTGAGCAACATCGACTCCAAAGACCAAGACGCCAGAACTGACGGTTTGTCTGTAACCAGTCCGATGCCAGGATGGTCCTGTAGGCAGCAAGTGATGGGATCCAGCACAGGTAAGCAGGACCAGGATAAGGAGGTGAGACTCTGTGTAACCTTCTCCTCCAGGTAAGAGCCTCTTCAGAGACTCTCCTCACCTTTTTCTTCTTCTGTCAGTGGTGCTGGTGGGGGCAAGGGGGCAGTTTCTAATATTCTTATGTTTCACGGTTTTTAAATCTTGTGATTAGATGAGTTTGCTGCCAATTCACTATTTTGGACTTTATTGAGGCTCTCTGTGTTATATGTTGTGAATTTTTGGACAGTTCCAAACATTCAAAAAGAAGCTACATTCTCTCTGTCTTTGGAATAGAATTTGATATATGTCCACGAGGTTTTCCTTATCAATTACGTTATTTAGGTATTTTGTATTGATGCTATTTTTTTTACTTTTTGATATGTCATAAACTAGAAAAAAGTCACCCAAAGTTTCCTTTTAGTGATGAGTTTTTGCCCATAGTGTATGCTCACTATGAGAACACAAGAAAAATGGGCAAAAATTCATTGCTAAAAGGAAACTATATAAACGTAATATATATATTAGGTCTTTCCAGGAGGCACTAGTGGTAAAGAACCCACCCGGCAAAATGTAGGAGACATAGAGACGCAGGGTTGATCCCTGGGTCAGGAAGAGTCCCTGAAGGAGGGCACGTGAACCCACTTCAGTATTCTTGCTTGGAGAATCCCACGGACAGAAGAGCCTGGCAGGCTACTGTCGACAGGGTGGCAAGGAGCAACACGACTGAAGCAACTTTGCATGCATGCATATTGCTTTTTATATTTTGATGTTTTTTCCCTGTATGATCCTTAAGGTGGGTTACATCTTAATTGATGATTATAATCTTTAGTACCATAAAATACCTTTGTTTCACTAATAATTTTTTTGCTTTGAATCTAATCATGTTTGATAATAAGATCAAAATCTCAGACTTTTCTCATTTTAGATTTAGTTTATATATATGCCCAGCTATCCCAGGGATGGTGGAGCCTGGTGGGCTGCCGTCTATAGGGTCTCACAGAGTCGGACATGACTGAAGTGACTTAGCAGCAGCAGCAGCAGCATACCTTAATTTTAAATTTAATGCTTTTTAAAATGTATGTTTAAAGCTTAATTAAAAAAAAAAAAGCTTAATTTTGTCTAGTTCATATCCTCAGGTAATTTCTTTAGAGCCTGTAATATCAGTAGCACGTTTCAAAGACTTTCAAAGGCTTTCTTTCTTTTTGAATATTGTCTATAAATGACATATAGGTGGGGAGAGAATCCTTGGATCGTGACCCTTTCTTCAGAACTCTATATTCTACTCTCTGACTCTGACCTTGAAAGCCACCACTTGGACCATCTTGTCCTCTCTGCGTCTTTGGGCTCCTGTTAGTGCTCGTGCGCATGTGCAGGCGGTGATGGTGGGAAATCACACCTTTCTCTCAGGAGTTCTCACTGTGACGTCATTACTCTAGATATCCTGGAAGAAGTTCCAGGTTGGAAAGCTGATCAGTCCTGCAATCAAAAATCGGGCAGAAGAATTTTCAGATATACTTCTTTCTTCAGAGAAAGGACTCAGAGAATTCAGTCGTAAAGGAGGGGGTTCTGAACCTAGAAACCTTCTTTCTTTCTCTATGATGTGTTTTAGGTTTTGAGCGTGGCTATGACTTCTCAGAGTTCCTTGCTCTTTGTGTGTCATTCACACCAGGCAGGGACGCTGGGGAGGGAATCTAAGTCCAAACCACATGGTAGTCTAAGAATGGAACCTAGACTAAAATAGAGTCACACTCAGAGGTCTCAAGATGGTAAAAGGATATTTCATATCTAACAGTGAGGTAAAAAGAACATTGGGAGATAATCTCAAAACACTGAGAGTATGAGTGAGGCATTTCCTCAAAAAATTAAAAATATAATTACCATATGGTCCAGCATTCCCACTTCCTAAAGAATTAAAAGAGAATTTTAATCTCAAAGAGATCTTTGCACTCTCCCGTTCATAGCAGCATTATTCACCACAGATGGGATGCAGGAACAGCCCACACGGCCATCGATGTATGAATGGAGAAACAGAATGCGGCACATGCAGACACTGGAATACTATCCAACCTGAGAAAGGGAGGAAATGTGCCGCGTACTATATCATGGATGAACCTCGAGGACATTAGGGTAAGTGAAAGGAGCCAGTCACAAAGAGACAAGTAATACATGATTCCCTGTATATGAGGTCTCTCAAGCAGTCAAATCCATAGGAATAGAAAGTGGATTAGCGGATGCCAGGTTTGAGAGGAGGGGGAAATGAGGAGCTGCTGTTTAATGGGTATACAGTTTCAGTTTTTAAAAATGGAAAAATTCTGGAAATCAACTGCATAGTTATTTAAATATACTTAACATTAATGACTGACTCATTGGAAAAGACCCTGATGCCGGGAAAGATGGAAGGCAGGAGGAGAAGGGAACGAGAGAGGATGAGATGGCTGGACAGCATCACCGACTCGATGGCCATGAGTTTGAGCAAGCTGGGAGTTGGTGATGGACAGGGAGGCCTGGCGTGCTGCAGTCCATGGGGTTGCAAGGAGTGGGACACGAATGAGTGACTGAACTGAACTGAACATTAACGAACTATACATTTAAAACTAGTAAAGATGGTAAATGTCATGTGTTTTTACCACAATAAAATTTTTTTTAACAATTTAAAGAATACTGGGAGAATGTATCTCAAAGAGGTATCTGTGAGAGTGGAGAGAAACAGTGTGGGTTTGGACTAGAAGTTTCAGACTTAGTTTAACAACAGGTGGTGTGCCCAAAGCATTCTTTAATGAAGCAGCAGGTGGGTTCAGCACTTGTTGGTATATATGCTTACAAGAGCCAATTTACACTGCACAGCTCTGGTGTCTCCTGAATTGCTTTCTCTAATTCACTTGAACTTTCATGGTGTCCTGTCATCATCTAAAATTATATGAGCCCATGTAAGAGAACCTGACCTAGAAGCTGTGGTGTTAAAATTGCTTCTTGTTGGGAATGTCTGGTGGTCCAGTGGGTAGGACTCCATGCTTTCACTGCCGTCAGCCCAGGTTCAATCCCTGGTCTTCCCGCAAGCCAAGCAGTGTGGCTAAAAAAAAAAAAAAAAAACAAGAAAGAATTGCTCACTGTCCTTTTGTTCTTTTACTCTAGGAAAATTGATGAGGGATCTGGAATATAAGACAAGTGAGTATTTGCAGGGGATAGTGGCTGAAGTTAGCAGCTTTCCTGTGAAGGTCCATTACTCAAGGTCAGCAATTCTGTTTTAAAAAGGAAGGTCTTTGTGTAACTAATAAACCTTTCCCCAGATTTGCCCAGCTGTAGTGATCCCAGTTCTTATCTTTTTTTCCTCATCAGTCTCATCGCACTGCCTGAGGCCTTGAATTTTCTGTGTTCTTTACACTCTCTAGATATGGTTGCTAATAGTCTGAACACAAGGTCAAAAGCAGTCTTTGTCCTGGCCCCCTGAGGAGTCTCCCACCATTGTTGTGGAGGCCCCAGAACCTATGGGACAAATCTCATTTGCTATCATTTGTGAGGCCACACCTTTCTCTCCTTGTCCCCACAGCGAGGATCATCCTGAATTCCCAGACAGCCAATGGCTACCTCTCAGTGGCTCCAAATGGGAAGAGTATGATGTTCACTGGCTTGTGGATGAACAAATGCCAGCGTGGTCAGAGATTTGATCCGGAGCCCGAGGTGCTGGGCAGTAAGGGCTTCACGTGGGGCAAAGTGTACTGGAAAGTGAAAGTGGACAGGATCTGGTGGGAAGCAGAGGAGGAAGAAGACGCAAGGAGATACAGGGCTGGAAGCAGAGGCGTGTTTGGCAGTAACGATCTTGGTGGATTTATAAGCATCACTGATGGGTATCATTCTCCTGGATATAGAGAGGAGAATGAGGAGTTGGAGGAGGAATGGTCTCAGGAAAATGGAATATGGCCAAAATTCTGCCTGGTGGGGTGGCAAGAGAGTCAGTGGTGAAAAGGGGATTTCTCAACTTCACCCCTGAGGAGGGGTTCTGGACTCTGCAGCTGTCCTCCGCTGTGAAGATTGAGGGCAGAGTAACTCTGGGCTCTTATTATATATTATATTATATATATAAATAAATATTACTTATTAATATATAATATCATATATTAATTATATTATTATAATTAAATTTATTTATTTAAATTAATAAATTTATTTACTAAATAAATTTATTTACGCTGCCTCTTATAATTATATATAATATAATATATTAATGATATTATATCATACTATTAATTAATATTATTATTTTAATTATTTAATTATATAATTTAATCATTAATAATATATTGATATAATTATTAATATATAAAATATATTATATTTTATAATAATATAATAATGTGGGCCCTTCCAGATCCTGTCCTACTGCCCCCAGAAGATTGGAGTTGCTCTGGATCATGATGGTGGGAAGGTAACCTTTACCAGTGCCAGAACTCAAGAGTTCATCTATGAATTCTCATCTGCCTTCACTGGGAGAATTTTCCCTTTCCTGTGGCCTAACTGCATGAGATCCAGACTTATGCTGAAACCCTTAGAGAAGACCTCCTGGCACAGCCCATGTTTTTTCATTTACCCTTTGTTCCTTTTCATCAGTCCCAGCTCTGCCTCAGCTGGATGGTCCTGCTGGGTTTCTGAATGCTCTCAGATGACTGGAGCTTTATGGCGGTCACGAGTCTCTTGTCCTCCCTGCTTTGTCTCTGAAATGGGGATCGTAATAGTTGATCTTTCTCTAAGGGGAATGGTTGGAATGTCTTTAATGTGTTTATTAAAATGTGCCTTAACTAATTTATCTTTTCTGTTGCCTTTGATTTGGTTCTTCACCTGCCACTGAGACAAATGTATGAGAACGAGTGACTGTATTACAGAATCTCGGCTCCTGCTACAAATAGTAATTGATGACAACATCCATATTGATTTCTAAAGCACCTTTTCTGTCCCATAATTTCTCTTGCCATCCTTCTAAGCAATTGTTGTTCTGTTGCTCAGTCGTGTCTGACTCTTTGCAACTCCATGGACTGCAGCATGCCATGCCTCCCTGTGTTCACCATGTCCCGGAGTTTCCTCAAACTCATATCCATTGAGTCAGTGATACCATCCAACCATCTCATCCTTTGTCACGCTTTCTCCTTCTGCCCTCAGTCTTTGCAGCATCACGGTCTTTTCCAAATCATCTAAGCAGCTGAGAAAACAGTAAATATTTGGCAGTTCATAACTGTTTAATCTTTGATACATTATGAGATTTGAGATATCTGGTGTAAGAATTCCTTTATTTATCTGCCATGTTCTGATAATTTTTGCAGTGGGAAGGCGAGAGGGGAAGCCATGTAAGGTTCAGGTGTATATGAGTTTTTGGAAGTCACTTGGTTCTGAAGTCTATGTCAGCTGTGTTTTGAGGTGGTTGAAATAGATACTATGCTTAATGTTAAATTAGTAGTCTTACATATAAGCAGCAGAATACAAATTGGCTGATGTTAGAAAAAGGGAAAATAATTTTTTTTTAAAGGATATTAATTAAACATCACTGGGGCATCTGGAGTGCAAAGAGGGAGGGATATGTGTGCCTGCCTGCATGCAAATTCTGGAGGCATGTCCACATGACCTCCAGAGAGGTGGGAGCTGAAGTGAGAGAGGGAGGAGGTGGAGTCAGCAGGACTTGAGAGGATTGTTGAATTGTCAGGTTATAAACAGAATACATCATGCATGAGTCCAAGCTATTGGAGAGTGGATATAATCTGGTGGGGAACAGAAGAGGAAGAAGTTACAATGCTTACTTATGGAGCCAGAGGTGTGTTTGGCAGTAGCCATCTTGGTGGATTCATAGACTCAACTGATGGGTCAAGTTTTCCTGGATACAGAAATGAGAATGAAGAGTTGAGGAAGGAATAGGCTCAGGAAATTAGTGGTTAGAAGAGGCCCTAGTTCTTCATGTAATTAACCCCTAAATCAAAATCTGCCATAAGCACACCAGAGTATAGGATGCCTGCCTGTGCCCAGCAACAAAAAAGCAAAGTGTGTTTTCGGCTTCTGTAATAAGACATGGTCTCATCAAGACGCATGTAGTTCAGCATTCTCTAGACATGGGAGCAGATGCTACTTGCCAAAGAACTTCCCATACTTAAACTCCTGGGTTCAAAATGTGGGGAAATTTGCTCTGATAGCTCAGTTGTTTAAAAATGTTTTGCTGAAGGACTTCTCTGGTGGTATAGTGGATAAGAATCCCCTTGTATTCAGGTTCAACCCAGGGACACGGGTTCAACCCTGGTTGGGAAAGATTCCAAATACCTCAGAGCAACTGACCCCATGTGCTGCAACTACTGAAGCCCCTGGGCCCAGAGCCTGTGCTCTGCAGCAAGAGAAGCCATGGCAGTGGGAAGGCTATGTGCTGCAGCTAGAAAGGAGCCACCCCCCCCCCCAACTCTCTGCAAGTAGAGAAAGCCCATGCGCTGCAGCAAAGACCCAGAGCAATCAAAGATAAATAATAATTAAAAAACAATGACAAAATCTTTCTCACTGAGGAGAGACAGCTTTCCCAGACTACAGCCCAGCCAGGTGCAAGCCTTTGATATGCAAACTGAGGCTTGCAATCCAGACCCCAACCCTGCCCACCCTCCCTACCCCCCACCACCCTCCCCACCCCCACATCCTACTCCTCCCCAATCCCCCCGCTCCCTGGTATGGCCTTTGTACCCTAAGAGGCAATATTCCTCTGCCTTAATAATCCCAGGGCCAGGTACCAGACAACCAAAGACCATTACTATAACACAAAGCCTGGTGATACTTGTTCATACCAGTCAATCCTAATCTGTTTTCCCTGCCCTACACCTTGACTTTCCCAAGGAGACCTATTAAAGGTCTAGCCTTTATTTTCCTTTCATCTTTGCCAAGCTGACAGATTTTAATTTTTCTTTCCATTTTCCCTTTCACATTCCCATTTTTCCCATTTATTAATAATGAATTTATTATAAATAAAAAAGAATTTACATTTCTTCTTTTCCAAATTGTTTTCTAATAGTCTTTATTTTCCAGTCTCCATGTAGGAATTTTAAAATATTGAATTTAAGGAAGAAAAATCAGCCTCCTGACCCCAGGGAATAGGCATGATACTCACAGCTAGACCTCAGAGTTACTTGAAGCTGGCCTGGTGCTCAGCAACTAGGCCATGTTGTTCTCTTTGGAATAAATCATTTTATAAAATAGCAATATCAAATAAGGATACACTGAAATCATAACAAAGTGAAACAAAAGACAAGACTATACATAATTTCATTTAAGCACAGAGAAACAGGGCACTGTGCAATTCAGAAAGTACTGAACATCTCCCTATCCTGGGTAACAGGACTGATGGTTGCAAATGCTCCTTTATCCTTGCTCTAGTCTGCCCTCCTTATAGATGTAATTGACTGGGACACCCAGTCATGTAATTGGCCATGCTTCCTGGCAATACTCATTTTGGAGTAAACCCCTCTTTTCTCCAACCAAAGCCCAAATCCCACAATAACACATTCTTTCTTATACCCTCACTCTAAGATGCCCTGTGGTTCCCCACTGTGTGCATTCTCCTTTGCTGTGTCAAGTAGTAAACACAGTGAGTTCAACTAGGTGTGTTCTTGGTGGTCTTTAGGTGAAGAATATTGACACATGCTAATATTTTGTCTATCAGATTTTTAGGTGTCTTTAAATTTGATTGTGGACACGTGTTGGCATGCTTGTGAGTTTGTGGTTGCCATAGAAAAGCTTTATTTCTTCTTTGCGTTTTTTTCTTAAATCTTTGGTCATGCTTAGAAAATTCTTCATTCGACAATTGGGAAAATTTTATGTATATTTTCATTTAGGCAGATGATGAGGAGGAGAATGGGGTCCAAGGGTAAAAGGAAACAAAAAACTGAAACTGGGGGCAAGTATCACTTTACACACACGAGGGGGAGGAACAATAGGTAAAGAATTCAAAGGGGGTGGGAATTCTAGGGTTTTCATCTTCTATTTTATGTTTTTATAATTTTGTAGGACCAACAGGGTATTTTATAATGGGGTATTCAATAAATACTTTCTCGTGGCTAAGTGAAGACCTAAGTGCTTGCTTATGTTTACCAGGTTAACAGAAATGACATCAAGAGCCTCAATGTAATATAGATAAGAAATAGCTCCAATAATGAGTGTTTTTGGAAACTGATAACCTTGAGGTGATAAATTATGTTTAGGTTAATGATGTTAAAGAAAGTGAAAGTGTTAGTCGCTCAGTGGATCTGTCTCTGCGACCCCATGGGCTGTAGCCCGCCAGACTCCTCTGTCCATGGAATTTTCCAGGCAAGATTACTGGAGTGGGTAGCCATTCCCTTCTCCTGGAGATCTAGGGATCAAACTCGGGTCTCCTGCACTGGAGGCAGATTAAATTTTCTTGGGCCTGCTGTATTTTACAGTAATGTCTAAGACCCACTTAACTAAATATGTAAAGATAATTTCAATGTACTTCAATCTATGAGTCATACAGTATCTTGGGAGAATGAAAACTAAACAAATTAGATATGCTCTGTCAAATACAGTAGCTACTAGCCACATATGGCTATTTAAATTTAAATTTAATTAAATAAAAATTCAGCTGCTCAGTGATGTTAGCCACATTTCAAGTGCTCAATAGCCACATAGAGCTAGCACCTACCGCATGAAAAGTGCAGACCTAGAACTCTGAGTAGCACTATTATTGATGATATTAGTGGGCCTCAAGTAAGGTACATTAGACCCATTCAAAACCAAAGGGCCAGTATTATTTCTCACACAGATTACATCAGATTTATTTCTGGGATATGGATAAATATTAAGCTGGTACCAACAAATCCAAAATGGGTGAGGAATGAATTTCTCTCTCATGCCTTCAGACACAAACTATTCCCAGTTCCAAAGGGGAAACACCTGTCTCCCAACTCCCTTCCTAGGTGGAGACACTCTGGCATCAAATTTCTGGGGGTAAGTTCTGTTAGAAGAACCGAGAGGCAGAGCCCTAATAAGTAAAGATTGGGAAGCACGGAGTCCAGTTCAGGAAGAGGGAGTCTAGAAGTGAAGAGACAAAGAGATGGGTGCTAACTTGTAGTCTCCCTGCTTTACTCAGAACAGTAGTTCTCAAACTGTGGTCTGTGGAACCCTTGAAGTCTCTGAGACCCTACTATGGGAGACATGAGGTCAAAACTATTTTCATAACATTACCAAAAATTTATTTACCTTTTTGTTTTAAATATGTATTTCTTATTTTGGCTGCACTGGGTCTTCTTTGAGGCATAAGGGATTTCTCTAGTTGCAGAGCATGGGCTTTATTTAGGCTCAACAGTTACAACTTGAAGGCTTAGTTGTCCTCTGGGACATGGGATCTCAGTTCCCCCACAGGGATCAAACCCTTGTCCTCTGCATTGGAGGGCCATTTCATAACCACTCTTCCACCAGGGAAGCCCCTACCTTTTTCACTGTGTTGACATTTGCACTGAGGTAAAACAGCAGAAATGAGCCTATTTCAACAAACAGCAATAGCAGTTATTGAATTCTTCACCACCATTTAATTGCAGAATAAAAAAGCAAGTTTCACTGAAAAATATCCAGGTTGTAGTATTAAAAATTATTGTTTTTACAGTCATCATTCTTGAGTCCACATTTTAGACTCTCTGATAGGATGAAATGGGAAGTACACATAAAATACTTCTGCTCCATTTTAAAGTACTATGTCCCAAGGAAAATAATATTTCTGAGCTGACTTAGCTTCTTTTTTTATAGAATACCATTTTCACTTTAAGAATGAATAACAGGAAAACTATGACTTTTTAGATTTAGTTATTCGGCATAATGAACATGAGTTTCTCCCTTCCAGGAAATCAACTTACAGTATTTATTGCCAATGATAAAATGCAAGCTCTCATGAGAAAATTAATCTTGACAGCTTCCCAGTACTGACAAACTTTTCTAGTGTAAACTGTGGTGACATTAACAAATGTGATTGTTTGATGATCTTAAACGTCAACACTCTAAAATCTATACAGCTTGGTAAAGCAATGGATTACTTTAAAAAAAAAATCATGCATTGATACAATATTCATTCAATGTACAAAACAGACCTATGGACTCTTATGCAACAGATTTGAAAATATTCAGTTATAGTTTCAAGTTCCACATAGCAAAATATTATTTATGAAACCTAACACTTGTGTAGTTTTAGTGTTGTATCAAAGATGAGTAGCCATAATTATCTGAAAATGTTATTCAAAATACTTCCCTTACCTATATTTGTGTGAGGCTGGATTTTTTTTCATTTACTTCAATCAAAAAACAATTAAATACAGAAGCAGATATCCAAATACTTCAGTCTTCTAATGAGGCATACAAGAAAAGAATGTAAACTTGTGAAAGAATGTAAAATCTAGAAGGCTCACTTCTCACTATACTATTTCATTTTTGAAAATAGAGACTTTTCATTAAAATATTTCTTTTAATGTAATGGGTTATTAATACTACAATTGAATCAATCGATTTCTGTTGTTTCCATTTCTAATGTGGCCAATGTTCACAGATATAATAACACATTTAAGTGATACTATCTTTGGGGTCCCAAAACGTATAGTCATACACTGATTCTGAACCCGAAAGTTTGTAAACTTCTGACTTGCAGGGTACTCCAGGCAGTAGGAGAGGGGTCAGGGCAAAGTCCCAGGTCCCCGGGCAAAGCTCTCAGGGTCTTAGGCCAGAAGATGATGTCTGGGCGGGGAAGTCAAACCTTGTGGGATTTCCCACCTCCCTGGGGTTTCACTTTCTCTCCGCTCACTGTGTCGGGTCTTTCTGCCTGGATACTCATGACGAGGTCCCAGTGCTGACTCCCATTGCGTATCCGGTTTCTAGAAGCCAATCAACGTCACCATCGTTCCTGGTTTTAGGGGCGCTTTTCAATTGTACTCATCTCACAGGCTAGTGACGGAGAAGGCGATGGCACCCCACTCCAGTACTCTTGCCTGGAAAATCCCATGGATGGAGGAGCCTGATGGGCTGCAGTCCATGGGGTCGCGAAGAGTCGGACACGACTGGGCGACTTCACTTTCACTTTTCACTTTCATGCATTGGAGAAGGAAATGGCAACCCACTCCAGTGTTCTTGCCTGGAGAATCCCAGGGACGGGAGCCTGGTGGGCTGCCGTCTGTGGGGTCGCACAGAGTCGGACACGACTGAAGCGACTTAGCAGCAGCAGCAGCAGCAGCACACGCTAGTAAAGTAATGCTCAAAATTCTCCAAGCCAGGCTTCAGCAATATGTGAACCGTGAACTTCCAGATGTTCAAGCTGGTTTTAGAAAAGGCAGAGGAACCAGAGATCAAATTGCCAACATCCGCTTAATCATCGAAAAAGCAAGAGAGTTCCAGAAAAATATCTATTTCTGCTTTATTGACTATGCCAAAGCCTTTGACTGTGTGGATCACAATAAACTGTGGAAAATTCTCAAAGAGATGGGAATACCAGACCACCTGACCTGCCTCTTGAGAAACCTGTATGCAGGTCAGGAAGCAACAGTTAGAACTGGACATGGAACAACAGACTGGTTCCAAATAGGAAAAGGAGTATGTCAAGGCTGTATATTGTCACCCTGCTTATTTACTTTCTATGCAGAGTACATCATGAGAAACGCTGGGCTGGAAGAAGCACAAGCTGGAATCAAGATTGCCAGGAGAAATATCAATAACCTCAGATATGCAGATGACACCACCCTTATGGCAGAAAGTGAAGAGGAACTAAAAAGCCTCCTGGTGAAAGTGAAAGAGGAGAGTGAAAACGTTGACTTAAAGCTCAACATTCAGAAAACTAAGATCATGGCATCTGGTCCCATCACTTCATGGGAAATAGATGGGCAAACAGTGGAAACAGTGTCAGACTTTATTTTGGGGGGCTCCAAAATCACTGCAGATGGTGATTGCAGCCATGAAATTAAAAGATGCTTACTCCTTGGAAGGAAAGTTATGACCAACCTAGATAACATATTGAAAAGCGGAGACATTACTTTGCCAACAAAGGTCCGTCTAATCAAGGCTATGGTTTTTCTAGTGGTCATGTATGGATGTGAGAGTTGGACTGTCAAGAAAGCTGAGTGCTGAAGAATTGATGCTTTTGATCTGTGGTGTTGGAGAAGACTCTTGAGAGTCCCTTGGACTGCAAGGAGATCCAACTAGTCCATTCTAAAGGAGATCAGTCCTGGGTGTTCATTGGAAGGACTGATGCTAAAGCTGAAACTCCAATACTTTGTCCACCTCATGCGAAGAGTTGACTCATTGGAAAAGACTCTGATGCTGGGAGGGATTGGGGGCAGGAGGAGAAGAGAGGACAGAGGATGAGATGGCTGGATGGCATCGCTGACTCAATGGACATGAGTTTGGGTGAACTCCGGGAGTTGGTGATGAACAGGGAGGCCTGGCGTGCTGCAGTTCATGCGGTCGCAAAGAGTCGGACACGACTGAGCGACTGAACTGAACTGAACTGATCTCCCCTCTCAAACTGTGTTGGGCTTTTCTGCCTGGATACTCATGATTAAGTCCCATTTCTTAGTCCCATTTCGTATCCCGTTTCTAGAAGTCAATCAGTGTCCATTCCTGGCTTCAGAGTCTCTACCGACCAGCCCGGACTGATTTTCTCAGGCTTGGATGGTAGGGGCTTTAGGAACTCAAGCACTCTGCTGCTGTCAGGGTCCCAGGGTCTTACCAAGATCTGGGAGAGGGGAATTCTGCAGGGGGAGGAGCAGGGGGCTGCTTGCTGTGGCGCAGGACCTCCAGCAAGGCAAATTCGCCTCACGCGGCCCAGACTCCACACTTATTTGGGCTAAGAAGAGCCTGGAGCAATTTGTTCTATATATTTTTTTCAGGTTTTGGTCCAGAACCAGCTGAATCTGTGCAGCTGGAGGCCTGGCTCAGCTGTAGCCTGTGGGGCCTTGGGAAGCCTCCCCTCTGGGACCCGTGACCCCAATTTTGGGTTTATCCTCAGTGCCAGAATTTAGATTTGGGTACAGAAGCTCCAAACTTTTTAATTTGATGGTTTGGAGGTGGAGAGATCAGGCCTGAGGGATCCAGACAGCAGGTCTCTCTCTGTTAGGTCCATGAAGGGGTTGAAGAGGCAGGAGGCTAGGGTCCTGGGCTGTTAGGACTAGGAGGAGAAGAAGGCACCCTGAAGGCTTCAAAGGGTGGGGAGGTTGATGCTTGGACAGGAGGGTCCACCCTTGGTGTCCTTGGTATGGTGTTGTAGGTCTGGGGAAGAGGAATGTCTTTTTCATGTCTCAGGAAAATGTTAGGGGGACCCACGGCCCAGACTCATGACTGATCTCCTTGTCACCCTTGTGGCCTCTGGGCTCCAGTTCACATCCTGTCCTTTGATCTCCAGGAAGCACCTTCATGGCCAGCAGCCGGACAGGTCCTTTTCCCAGGCTCTTGGGTCAGTGTATTTGGCACAGTGGTCCCTGCCATCTCAACTCATAAAGAGAGGATGTCTAAGTAGCCCCTGACTGTGAACTGAGGATGGGCTCTGCCTTCCTCAAGTCTCCCTGTCCCTCCCACTTCCCAGCATCATGTGTGCGGGGTGTAGAGTGGGGACTGGGGTGGGGTATTTCTCTGGAAGAGAGGACTTCCTTTAATCACCTCTGCTCTCTCTTTTTCTCTTTTCCTTCTTCCACATGTATTTGAGTCATATCATATCTGTAATTACAGAAAAATACCAAAAACATAAGTACAATTTCCCAGCAAAATATGGAGCTGACACTGTGTGATTATCATCCATGTGGAAAATAGAGCCTCTACCAGCACCCAGGCCAGAAGCCCCTGTGTCTCTCCACACACACACCCCACCTCCCTGCACACGTGTCCCCTAAGTGACCCTCTGCAACTCCTCTCCTGTCTGGCTCCTCCCTCTCCACTCCTGTGGCCTCCATCCCATAATGTCACTGTTTCCCCCTTCTCCAGTGCCGGGAGCCGGCGAGAGACATTCCACTCGTGACAAAGGTCATGAGGAAGGGGGCTCGGCATACGCAAAGGCGGGATCGAGCCTCGGGAGTGCCCCCGGATATTCTCGAGCATCTACCCCCCAAAAACCAGAGTCTGCCTACTTTATTGCTTTGTGCTCTCACCTCTGACTTTACTGGGGGCTGTCCCCCACCACCATCTCACTCTCTCTGTCAAAGAGTTAACTTATAGCTCCAATTAATAAAGTTCCTGGGCAATTAGGAGTGTTTAAATCCAAACCCCTCAGATGGCTCTCTAACTCGCCTGACAAGTTTACCCGGACACCTACAGCTATGCATACGATTGTTTACAGTCTCCCAGCCTCCAGAGGCACGGGAAGCTTAAGATATTCAAATAGCTTAGAGCCTCTCAGAGAATTAGAAACTGTCAGAATAAAACTAGTAAAAGATTTCATTGATGAGCCAATGTTTGTTGCCAAGTTTTCACATCCCCTGAATTGTATCCTTGAATGTGCATTAATTAATATAGTTGGTATGTAGAAAAAATAAGTAGTGGCCTGGTGTTAGTAACTTTAGACCCTTAAGGTAGTAAATTCTTTCCTTTGTAAACCCATTACACATCCACCCTATAGGAACGTAATCTTATCTTCGGAAGATGGCACCAAACCTTAGAATAATTACTCTTAGAGAAAATAAGTCTTTGTTGATAAGTCCTTGTCAAGAGTCATAAAATGTTAATAGGCCTCTGGCCAGAAGATGATGTAAATCACCTAAACCATTTGTATACGATAAATCTGCAGGAAAGAAACCCTGGTTTTTGATAAGCATCAAAGACTGCTGATTTTGCATCCCCTATTGTCCTCCATGTGTAACTTAGGGTATAAAAGCCCCTGTTGAAAATAAAGCTATGGGCCTTGCTCACCAACGCTTGGTCTCCCCATGTCATTCTTCCCTTTAACTTCTAGCTGAGTGTCCATCTGGAGCGTGGATGTCCTCTGCGACCATTTATTTGCCTGGGCTTCTAAGACCCACTCGAGAAGGTGTCTAAGGTGGGGCACCTTCCGCTATTCGAGAGGGCGCCTGCGGCCTCCGTGGTCAGAGCTAACCTGGTGTCACGGGTTATATTGATTTTCTGCGTAAACCAAGCCACTCAGCTTCTTTTCTCCACTGAATTTTCCTACTGAGCTATCCTCATTCTATTCCTCTTTATTATATCTAATTAACATTTGAATAGGTCGCCTAGCCGTCTCTCCTTCGAAGACCCTGGATCAGCCGGGGCTGGACCCCGGCACTCCAGGAGCCTCCCCATATTTATAGGGGATCTCCTCTTCTTCCTTCTCCCCACTTCCTCCTCCTCCTCGCCCCCCAACTCTTACACCCCGTCCTAGGGATAGAGGTTCCAGAGTTCATTCCTGGAGGAAGAGTCTATAACCTTGTCAATGGCTGGAAGAAGTGACAAGAACTTGGGGTTCAAGGTCCCATCCCTTGATAACTAGAACATGCTGTATGTTTGTGAGCTCCACCCTCGACCTGGAAACCAGGTTTTACAGCCTTGATCCTCTCTGAGGCCAAAGTCTTTGGTTGTTTAGTGGAGAGAAACATGCATGTCAGTGTGTATTTTGGAAAACAACTCACACTTTGAACTTGACACTGGATGGACAGCAGCTTGTGTGCACAGCACTCACCCACTGCTGGGAGCCTAGGAAGAGCCTGGGCAGATCTCTGGTAAGGAGGTCAAAGGGGAGCTCAGGTATCCAGTCATCAGCCCTGTGGCCACAAAGGGGCACGACCACTCTTCCCTCTCCATTTCTGCACAGGAAAGGCAGAGGATGCATTGTGGTCTGAGTCAGACAGAGAGGATTGCCCTAGTCCAGTGAGTGGGTAAAGGTACTTTCTGAGCAGCTCTGGGGTCACAGGCTCAGGGTTTAGGCAGGGATTGGAGGAGAGGAGAGTCCTGGAGCCCTGCCCTGTATCTCAGGTTTCCATCTTTTCTCTCCATGTCTCCTCTCTGCAGCTCATTGATGAAAGACCCTGGAAATCTCAGTCAGTAATTGATTCTTCACCCTCTGTTTGTTTCTGGTTGATATGAACATGTGTTTTAATTTTAGTATAGTTTGCAATTTACAAAAAATAGCAAAGTTAGTAGAGAGTTACTATATATCCCACACTCAGTGTCTCTATGGGAACATCCTATACCACCATCATACATTTGTCACAACTAATGACCAATATTGATACAGTGTTACTGAACTCTAGAATTTATTTGAATTTCATTAGTTTTCCTTTAACCTGATCCAGGATCCCATCAAAGACACATATTAAGTGTGGGAATCGTGAATCCTTCAGGCTCCTCTGGCTTTGACAGTCACACAAGACTTCTCTTGTTCTTGATGACTTTGATGTTTTGCAGAGTACTGCTCAGAGACATAGTAGAACATCTTTCCATTTGACTGGGGCAAAGGGTTTTGGGGAAGAGGACCACAGAGATGAGTGACATTCTCCAGTCATCACGGGTATACACTGTCCACTGGGATATCACTAATAAGTTCACCTCATCACCTAGTTAAGGTAGCATTTCCCAGGTTTCTCCTTGTGAACTTCTATTTTTACTTCCCCACTTTTCCACACTATACTCTTTAGAAGGAAGTCACCATGCACAGCCCACACTTAAGGGCTGCTCTTCTATCAACAAGTGTTGCAAGGGGTTGTACAAAAATAAGTTTTCAAATGAGTTGAACAAGTACTAGATTGATGAATAGACTGGATGGAGAGTCTCTGAGTAGCTTCATAAGAAACTGCTGACTCTCATTTCTAGAGGCTGCCCTGCTTCCTATTCCTGCCCCAGTGAGCGAGGGTTTCTGCTGCACCACATCCTAGTCAGCACTTGGCATCATCTGTTTTAGATTCTCAATATTCTATTAGGTGTGATGATACATTACTGTCATTTTTAAATTTACATTTCCTAAAAATATAAGGTGCTTAGCATATTTTCATATACATTTCCATTGTTATGTATACTGAAGAAGTGTCTGTTCAGACTTTATTTTTAAAAGGTTATTGGTTATTGTTTGTTGAGATTGAGTTCTGTGTATATTTTAAAACAAGTCCTTTATCAGATATGTGAATTTGCAATAATTTCTCCCAGAGTGTGGCCTGAGCTCTTCTACTGATATAACAGTATTCATTAATGAACAGATAGAAAAAATGAGAAATTTCTAACCGCAATCGGTTCTGAGTAGAGGACTTGAGTGAATGGGGAATGAGGGGAAGAACATGAATTATTTACTTTTGTACATTCTTAAGTATCTTTTCAATTCTCTTGTGTGCTGGTAAATAATGCTTCAAAAATTACAGGGGATTAAAAATCCCTTACATTTGTAAACACTTGACAGATCACCTTCAGCTCATACATTAGGACATACGTTCTGATCCTCTAGCTGGGCTGGTGCTCACCATACAGCTGTGTTATTCTCTTATTGGACATAAGTCATCTCACAGAAGACCAACATCAGACAAGGACATCTGAGTGTGTGACACAGAGAGACAAATCAAGACCATGACCTCATTCTAAGCACACGCCAAACAAAGTGGCACTGTGCTCCTCACAATGTAACAAACCTCTCCCGGTGCTAATACCAGTGACCGCTGCTTCTTTCCAATCACATCTGTATCCTTGCTCTAGTCTGCTCTCCCTACAGGAAGACTCACTGAGATGCCTAGTCATAGAAATGCCCCCACTTCCTAACAACACCCAATCAAAGTGAGCCAGTCTTGCATGTGAAAAAAAAATGTTGCTCAGTCGTGAAACAAAATAGAGTGAAGGCAGCTTTACTTGTATCGGAGAAAATAGACTTTAAGCTGAAAACAATAATAGATAAAGAAGGTCACTATATAATAATAAAGGGGTCAATTCATCAAGTGAGTGAAAGTTGCTCAGTTGTGTCTGACTCTTTGCGACCCCATGGACTACACAGTCCATGGAATTTTCCAGGCCAGAATACTGGAGTGGGTAGCCTTTCCCTTCTCAAGGGAATTTTCCCAACCCAGGTCTCCCATATTGCAGGCGGATTCTTTACCAGCTGAACCACAAAGGAAGCCCAAGAATACTGGAATGGGTAGCCTATCCCTCTCCAGTGGATCTTCCCAACCCAGGAATTGAACTGGGGTCTCCCTCATTGCAGATGAATTCTTTACCAACTGAGCTATCAGGGAAGCCCAGTCTTGCATAAATGCCCCTCTAAATCACCCAGCCAAAGTCCACATCCTGTATGTCAGTGGTTCTCAATGTTTTTGGCACCAGGAATTGATTTCATGAAGACAATTTTTCCATGGACCAGGGGAGGGGGGAGTAGTTTCAGGATGATTCAAGAACGTTACATTTACTGTACACTTTATTTCTAATCTAATGTTGGTACTGATCTGACAGGAGATACCCATCCAAGCCCAGAGGTTGGGGACCCCCTGCTGTATATGTTCGAACACATCACTAGACACACCATGGTCTCTGATGCTGTATGATCTCCCTCTCTGCATCCAGTATAAATCCAACTTGATTGCTCACAGATTTGCTCCTGGTGGTCTTTGACTGAAGAACATTGAGACATGTTACCTGTTTGCCAAAAAACTTTATATGTCTTTCCATTGGAATAGGGGCATATGTTTGTATCTTGTGAGTGTCTGCTTGACATAGGGAAGATTTATGTGTTTTGATGGCTTTTCATCTTTGGGTCATAAAATGCTTCATTCCACAAGACTAAAAAAATTCTTGTATATTTTTGTCTAGGAGAGAGGGGTCCAAGGATGAAGGGAAACAGAAATGATTGAATTTGGAGAGAAAGAGTAGCAGGAGCAGTAAGTAAATAGTAATAAGGTGGTGAATTCTAATGTTACATCTTCTGTTTCATAACTTTACAAGTATGTACAAGTCCTACAAAGTATTGATATCTTTGTGTTCAGTTGATAACTTCTGTGTGTCCTTACATTTACCAGGTTAAGGAAAACACCAAGAGATCAAGGATTATACCTATTTCTCATTATTGGACAACTAGAAGTGATGGGGAGTTTTAAACACTTACTACCTTAAGGTGATAAACTATGGTTTGGCTAATGTCTGAACACTCTGTTAAAATACACATTAAAGAAACTTTCAGGGAATTATGTATTTTAAAGCTATATCTAAGACCTGCACAGACAAATCTATGACTTCAATATTAAGATTATTTTAATGTGCATCAACCTATGAGTCACACAGGATCTTTTAGGGGAAAGAGATGAGAGATTAATTAACAACATTCTAGATATGCATTGACCAATATGGTAGCTAGTAGCGACATATTGCTATTCAAATTAATATAAATAAAAGTGCTCAGCACAACAGACACTTTAAGGTGCTAAATAGCCTCATGTAGCTACTGGCTACCTGACCGGACAGCACAGACATAGAAAATTCTTTCAGCACAGGATGTTCTGTTGGAATGGACGGCTCTTCATGGTTTCTGGACCTCGAGTCAGGTGCATTAGACCACATGAGATGAAAGGACCAATAATATTTTTCTTAGACACTACATCGGATTTTTGTCAGGGATATGAATACATATTAAGCCAGTGTGTAGCAAAATCAAAGTAGGTTATGAGTGGGTCTGGTGCCTCAGGTACAAACTGTTCCCAGTTCCAAAGGGGAAACACCTGTCCCCCCACCTTCCTTCCCAGATGGAGGACGCTATCTGGCATCACTTTCTAGAGGGTGAGTTCCCTTTTAGAGGAGCCCAGGGGCAGGGCCCTCAGTTAAGTTTGGGGAGACAGGGAGTCCAGCTCAGGAAAAAGCATTTTCCAAAATGAAGAGGAGCCAAAGGCAGGGATCAGTTGAGAGACACCCTGGTTCCTTCAGAACAGCAGTTCTCAGAGTGTGGTCTGTGGAACCCTTGATGTCACTGAGACCCTTTCATGAGATCCCTGAGGTGAAAGCTACTTTCATAGCATCACTCGGATATTATTTGACTTCTCACTATGTTGACATTTGCTTTGATGTATAACAGCAGTAATGGAGACTATGGTAGCAAACTTAACTAGTAACTATTTTCACCAAAACTTTCTTGTAGAAAAAAAGAAAACTAATAATCAGGTTTGCTTTAAAACATCCAGAAAGACACATTAAAAATTCTTATCTGTCCTTAATAAACCAAAATGGAAAAAAATATGAAAAAGAATATATATTTATACACATGTATAAGTGAATCACTTTGCTGTACAGCAGAAATTAACATTATAAATCAAATATCCTTCAATAAAATAAATTTTTAAAAATAGAATAAATAAAAGTGCTTATGTTTCCTAATCATCATTCTTTTTTTTTTTAATTTATTTTTAAACTTTACATAATTGTATTAGTTTTGCCAAATATCAAAATGAATCCGCCACAGGTATACATGTGTTCCCCATCCTGAACCCTCCTCCCTCCTCCCTCCCCATTCCATCCCTCTGGGTCGTCCCAGTGCACCAGCCCCAAGCATCCAGTATCGTGCGTGCATCGAACCTGGACTGGCAACTCGTTTCATACATGATATTTTACATGTTTCAATGCCATTCTCCCAAATCTTCCCACCCTCTCCCTCTCTCTCAGAGTCCATAAGACTGTTCTATACATCAGTGTCTCTTTTGCTGTCTCGTACACAGGGTTATTGTTACCATCTTTCTAAATTCCATATATATGCGTTAGTATACTGTATTGGTGTTTTTCTTTCTGGCTTACTTCACTCTGTATAATAGGCTCCAGTTTCATCCACCTCATTAGAACTGCTAATCATCATTCTTAAATACATATTTTAAAAGTATCTTCTGTGATGACATGGAAAGTACGCATCGAGCACTTCTACATTTCAAAGTTTTATGGCCCAAGGAAAAACTCTGTGTGAGCTGAACTATCCTCTTTTTCATGGAAAATGACTGTTATTGAACGAATGAATGATGCAGAAAGATCTGTATAATTTAGTGAAACAGTGTATTACTTTGTAAAAATCTTATTAGTATAAAAGATGTTCAATGTGAAAAATAGGCTTATGGATTTTAATGTAACAGAATAGAAAATAGTCAATGATGTTGTCTCAGGTCCACTGTGGAAAAAAACTTTGAGAAAATACAATTTGTATCATTTTATTTTTGCATCCAAGATGAACATCCACAATTGTCTGAAAAGATTATTAAAAAATACTACTCCTACCTATGTGAGGGCTTTTTCACTTTCACAGTCTACCATCAAAATAACAGATTCAGTGCAGACGCAAACCTGAAAATCCAGCAGTCTTCTAGTGAAAGAGACAGGAAAGATACTTGGAAAAAATGTAAAAAGCTCTATACTTCTCACTACCCTGTTTATTTTGGGAAATAGTTATTCATATTAAATGCATGACTTATTAATATTATTCTAAATAAGCAAAAATCTTTAAAGTGTATTATTCATATTATGGAAATTATGCATAGAAGTGGCCACATAATATTATCCTTAGTGTCCTCACTAATTTGTAAGATTGTGTAAATATTTTAATCAAAATCGCAAACAGCCCCAGAGCTAGGACTCGGGGAGACAGTGGGACAAAGAGTTCTCGGTGCAGGAGGGGAGTTCAGTTCAATCACTCAGTCGTGTCAGACTCTTTGTGACCCCATGAACTGCAGGACGCCAGGCCTCCCTGTCCATCACCATCTCCTGGAACTAGTTCAGACTCATGTCCATCGAGTCAGTGATGCCATCCAACCATCTTATCCTCTGTCATCCCCTTCTCCTCCTACCTTCAATCTTGCCCAGCATCAGGGTCTTTTCCAATGAGTCAGTTCATCCCATCAGGTGTCCAAAGTATTGGAGCTTCAGCTTCAGCATCAGTCCTTCCAATGAATATTCAGGTCTGATTTCCTTTAAGATTGACTGATTTGATCTCCTTTCAGTCCAAGGGACTCTCTAGAGTCTTCTCCAACACCACAATTTAAAAGCATCAATTCTTTGGTGCTCAGCTTTCTTTATAGTCCAACTCTCGCTTCCCTGGTGACTCAGAGGGTAAAGCATCTGCCTGCAATGCCGGAGACCCGGGTTTGATCCCTGAGTTGGGAAGATCCCCTGGAGATGGCAACCCACTCCAGTATTCTTGCCTGCAGAATCCCATGGATGGAGGAGCCTGGTAGGCAACAGTCTAAGGGGTCCCAAAGAGTCGGACACAACTCAGCGACTTCACTTTCACTCACATCCATACATGACTACTGGAAAAACCATAGCTTTGACTAGACAGACCTTTGTTGGCCAAGTAACGTCTCTACTTTTTAATATCCTGTCTAGGCTGGTCATAGCTTTTCTTCCAAGGAATAAGCCTCTTTTAATTTCATGGCACAGTCCCCCTCTACAGTGATTTTGGAGCCCCCCAAAATGAAGTCTCTCACTGTTTCCATTGTTTCCCCATTTATTTGCCGAACGTGATGGGACGAGATGCCATGATCTTAGTTTTCTGAATGTTGAATTTTAAGCCAACTTTTTCACTCTCCTCTTTCACTTTCATCAAGAGGCTCTTTAGTTCCTCTTTGTTTTCTGCCATAAGGGTGGTTGTCATCTGCATATCTGAGGTTATTGATATTTCTTCCAGCAGTCTCAATTCCGCTTGTGCTTCATCCAGCCCAGCCTTTCGGACAATGTACTCTGCATATAAGTTAAATAAGCAGGGTGACAATAAAAAGCTGCTCCTTTCTCAATCTGGAACCAGTCTGTTGTTCCATGTCCAGTTCTGTTGCTTCTTAACTTGCATACAGATTTCTCAGAAGGCAGGTCAGGAGGTCTAGTATTCCCATCTCTTGAAGAATTTTCCACAGTTTGTTGTGATCCACACGGTCCAAAGGCTTTGGCATAGTCAATAAAGCAGAAGTAGATGTTTTCTCTCTTGCTTTTTCGATGTCCAAGGGGTGCTGGCACTTTGATCTCTGGCTCCTCTGGCTTTTCTAAATCCAGCTTGAACATCTGAAAGTTCAGGGTTCACGTTGAAGCCTGGTTTGGAGAATTTTGACCATTGTTTTGCTAGCGTGTAAGATGAATGCAATTATTCGGTAGTTTGAACATTCTGCCTAGCAGGAGGGGAGGGATCCAGGCAAAGTCCCACGTCCCTGAGAGGGCGAGCCTCTCCGGATCTCAGGGTCAAGGGCGGTGTCTGGGGCTGGGACGCTCCATGTTGGGGATTCCCGGTCTCCCCGAGTTTCACTTTCTCTCTCACAACCTGTGTCGAACCCTCCTGCCTGGACACTCGTGACGCGACCCCAGGTCTCACTGCCACTGGGTGTCTAGTTTCTAGAAAAACCAATCAGCTTGTCCGCGGATCCCGGTTATCAAGTCTCCACCGACCCGCCCGGACTCTGCTTCTCGCCAGATCCAGAGGATGTGAGTCATGGAGCCGCGAACCCTCTTCATGCTGCTCTTGGGGGCCCTGGTCCTGACCGAGACCCTGGCTGGTGAGTGCGGGGTCGGGAGGGAACGGCCTCTGCGGGGAGGGGTGAGGGGACCTCCTGAGAGTCTGGGGAACAGGATCCCAAGGAAGGGGCGACCCCGACGCCCCTGCCCAGACCCGCCCCCTCACCCCGGTCCCGTCCTGTCCCTCCCTTGCATCCCGACCCCTCTTTTCTTCCCCCTCCGAAGTTCGGGCCGGTCTTCGACCTCTTCCATCTCATTGACCCTCCGCCCACTCCGCCCTCCCGGCCCCCTCAGGCAGAGCCTCACCCCTCCCCGCCCCCAGGCTCCCACTCCCTGAGGTATTTCGTCACCGCCGTGTCCCGCCCCGGCCTCGGGGAGCCCCGGTACCTGGAAGTCGGCTACGTGGACGACACGCAGTTCGTGCGGTTCGACAGCGACGCCCCGGATCCGAGGATGGAGCCGCGGGCGCCGTGGATGGAGAAGGAGGGGCCGGAGTATCGGGATCGGAACACGCGAATCTCCAAGGAAAAAACACTGATTTACCGAGTGAACCTGAACAACCTGCGCGGCTACTACAACCAGAGCGAGGCCGGTGAGCGACGCGGGCCTGGATCCGGGTCACGACCCCCGTCACCAGGGACCGGTCCGGGTCGCCCCGAGTCTGCGGGTCCGAGGATCACCCCGACATTGCGGAACACACCCGACCCCCGCCCGGGAGGAGCCGGCGGAGCTTGACGCGGTTTCATTTTCAGTTTGGGTTTAATCACCGCGGGTGGTCGGGGCGGGTCAGGGTCTCACACCCTCCAGCAGATGTACGGCTGCGACGTGGGGCCTGACGGGCTTCTCCTCCGCGGGTACAAGCAGTACGGCTACGACAGCAGAGATTACCTCGCCCTGAACGAGGACCTGCGCTCCTGGACCGCGGCGGACACGGCGGCTCAGATCACCAAGCGCAAGTGGGAAGAGGCAGGTGTTGCGGAGAGATTCAGGAACTACGTGGAGGGCGAGTGCGTGGAGTGGCTCCGCAGATACCTGGAGAACGGGAAGGACACGCTGCTGCGCGCAGGTACGAGGGGCGCGGGGCCGCCCTGGTCTCCCCTCGGGCTGGAGCTGGCTTCCCACGAAGAGAGGAAAATGGGGTCCCTGTGGGAATAGCGCCCCAGGTTCTTGTCAGGAGAGGGAGGAAATCCGCCCTTGTTTTCATATTCTGTGCAAGACAGTCACCAGTGGCCCCACTTCTCTGAAGGACAATCAAGGAATCCAGCGTCTTTGAGGAAGACGCAGGAAACCATCCCTGAAATAGCTGGTCAGCGGTGCCCTGTGACCCTGGCCACCATCTTGTGATCCATGACTTTCTCTCTCAAGGCCTGTTCTCACCCTGAGAGCATCTTAGGAGGCCTGACTCCAGCTTTTCTGAGTCATTCAGCCTCCACCAGAATCAGGACCTTTAGTCTGTATTCTCCCCCTCACATTTTTAGAGCGCCTAGCCTAGTCTCTCATTCTAGAAATTTCCAAGGACTAATATAGATCATCACTGATCTCTGAGATGAGGCTGTTATCTAGCTCTTGTGCTGCTCTTTTCAAAACCATGCTCCTGAATATTCTGTAGCTCAGAGGGTAAAAAAGTTGGTAATACATCTGAGGATCTGATGTATAGCCTGGTGACTTTAATTAGTCCTGTATTATATACCTTTAAATTAATCTTAATCAGTCTCATCATCCCAAATAGATGCATACATAAGGTAAGTTGATAAATATATTAATTACCTTCATAGTGTACATATATATCAAAGCAACATATAGTACACTCTAAATGTGTACAATTTTTGTTAAGTATACATCGGTAAAGCTGGGTAAAAAATCACTGTTCTGTTCATTCTCAGGACGGTCACATGACGCTGCTTCAGTGACCCGTGGAGGTAACACAAACTGAATTTTCTGATTCCTCCTCAGACCCTCCAAAGGCACATGTGACGCGACACCCCAGCTCTGAGCGTGAGGTCACCCTGAGGTGCTGGGCCCTGGGCTTCTACCCTAAGGAGATCTCACTGACCTGGCAGTGCAATGGAGAGGACCAGACCCAGGACATGGAGCTTGTGGAGACCAGGCCTTCAGGGGATGGAAACTTCCAGAAGTGGGCGGCCCTGGTGGTGCCTTCTGGAGAGGAGCAGAGATACACGTGCCGTGTGCAGCACGAGGGGCTTCAGGAGCCCCTCACCCTGAGATGGGGTAAGGAGGGTGATGGGGCTGGAGCGTCGTCTCAGATAAAGCAGGAGCCCTTTGGGACTCAGTTCAGCAAGGTCAGGACTCAAGCCTGAGGTCAGGGCCTCTTCCCTTGCCTCCACAGAACCTCCTCAGACCTCCTTCCTCACCATGGGCATCATTGTTGGCCTGGTTCTCCTCGTAGTAGCTGTGGTGGCTGGAGCTGTGATCTGGAGGAAGAAGCACTCAGGTAGGGAAGGGAGGGAGGGCCCTGAGTTTTCTTGTCTCAGTGGGGTTTCAGTCCGAGGTAGAAGTTTACCTGCCTGGTTACTGGAAAGTACCCTCCACACACATGTGGAGTCCGGAGCTGATGCTAACATTTTTCTTTTCTAAAGCACTTCTGAAAATGAAAGACAAATTTTTTGCCTTCCTAATTCCAGTTAGGGACCAGGCTTCCAGCACTTGAAGGTCAGAGGAAGGTCCTTGTGAGGACCTCCAGGAGGGCAGGTGGCCCAGTCCTTACACGTCTCCCTTCTCTATGTTCCTGATCCTAGCATGAGTTTTGACCACAGTTCCAGAAAGTTCTGTGGGGTTTGGGACTAGGAGTTGCTCTAGAATCTCATGACTCAGCCTTCTCCCTGGTCTCTCACTTGATATTTTCTTCTCACAGGTGAAAAAAGACGGACCTACACCCAGGCTGCAAGTAAGTATGGAGGGGGTGATTCCTGAGACCGTTGAGAGGGTGCAGACAGGAGGCCATGGGGGGCTCACCCTCCTCAAAGTGCCTTCTCCAATTTCTCTCCTGTGGGTTCTTACCGCGTCCTGGTCTTGTTCTCCCCCAGGCGGTGACAGTGACCAGGGCTCTGATGTGTCTCTCACGGTTCCTAAAGGTGAGACCCTGGAGGGTCTAGACTGGAAGGAGCATTGGGGCAGAGGGGACACATTGGGCCTGGCGGGGATCTTTGAGTGGACATGTGAGCTTGTGGAGGGCTGTGAAAAATGTCAGCCCTTACATGACTGACCTGAACTGCTTCCTGATTCTTTGCTCTCACAGTGTGAGACAGCTGCCTTGTGGGGACTGAGTGATGCTGCATCCCGCTATGTGACATCAGATCACCGGACCCCTCTTTCTGCACCTGCATCTGAATATGTCTGTGCTCCTATTAGCAAAACGTGAGGAGTTGGGGAGACTGGTCACCCCTGCCCACCGTGCCCCTTCCCCACCCTGACCTGTTCTCCTCCCTGATCCACTGTCCTGTTCCAGCAGAGACGGGGCTGGGCTGTCTCCACTGCTGTGTTTGCTTCATATGCACTGAGTAATGATGTCTTATTTCCCCTTTGAAAATAAAATCTGTATATATATGAATCTGTTTTCTCTAATTGGTGCCATGAAGGGGGATTGGATAATAAAGGTGAGGATTCCTAAAGTTTGAAAGAGGAAATAAATTGAAACACTGAGAACCTTCCAGATCCATCCACAGGTTTGCTGTGCTGAGTCAGCTGCAGGAGGGACAGGAGGAGGCTGTGAGGAGCTGAGTGTGGACAAGGCCTGTGCCCAATCAGTGATCAGTGCCTGGTGGGCATGCATGCACTGCCCATGCACTGCCCATGGTCACTCCTGGGCTGGGTCCTCGTCTCCATTCCATTGTTCTTGTCCCCTCAGTAAATCCTTGTCCCACCAAGGACCTGTGATCATGGACTCAGAAGTCACCTGGGCCTTGTTGTATCTCCAGGACCATGGACAGGGTGCTTTTCTTAAACGGTAAGCCTAGGATCAGGGCTTGGACCAATCCTTAGCTACTGTCATTTTTGAATGTGTTTATATTTTGCTTATTTAGTTATTGCTATTATTGTTGCTGGTGTAATGACTGTTCTTTTTCATGCGTAGAGTCCTGGTCTGATTCTTCTCTGGGTGACCCCATCTCTGACAGCAGCAGGGGTCACTTTGCCTGTCACTGTCCCCACAAGTCCAAGGGGACCATGCACACAGGATTCTCAGTGGTTCCAAGACAGAAATTTCAGAGCCATCCAGCTCTTGCCCTCCTGAGATTTTGCTGACTCTTCTTTCCAACTTTTCTCCATCTTTTAAAGGAACCACATGCTGGAACTTGCAAAGAGGAGGGACCCAATAGTTTCATATCTTGACTTAATTCTCGCTGGACTTCTCTCTTCTCTGCAGTCTGCCCCTTCTTCTGCCCTTACATCTTCTAAGGCTACTGTTGGCCCCCATCTCAACTCATGGATTTAGAAAGCAGAGTCTAATAAAATCACAACAGGTTGAATATAGGAGCTGGAAGCAAAGGATCTTCCTTTCTGAAGAAACAAAGTGCCTTATGTGTGGTGTGCAGGCTGATCGGTGTGGGAGGGAAGGGAGATCAGCCTTTGTGAGTAAAATACAGGCGGCACTGAGGTCAGTGCGAATGGAGGTTGTGCTGTAACTGCCACGAGACAGCATGTGGCCTGAGGTCACATCAATAAAGACACTATCTCTGGAATAGGGAAGCGCTTTACTGCCCATTCATTGAACTGATATTTGTTGTGTGACGGAGACATGACACACTATTTTGCATCTAGAAGAACTCAGTGAACTAACAACAGACAAATTTGTCCGCCATGTGCAGAGTGTTCTAGGATGAAGGGGCAGAGCATGACTATGGGCCTAATAAGTGAGGGAGTGTTTCCTTTACAGGTTGGTAAGTGCTCTGAGGAAGGTGACCCAGAGTACGAGTGTGTGGGGACAGGGAAGGTGGCTGTGTTACTGGAGTGGACAGGGGCCTCACTGAAAAGATGACCTTTGAGTAAAGATGTGGAGAACATGAAGGAATGTCCACAAAGAGGTCTAGGGGAAGTTCTCTCCAAGCAGAGGAGCCTCCAGGGCAAATGCACACAGGCAGGAGAGTGTCTGTGTTCAAGGGAGAGCCAGGAGGCAGCTGGGGCTGAAGGAAAAGGAATTGTGCTCAGATCCCATGTCCGGCCAGATCCTGTGGGCCTGCAGGATGTTAGAGGGGGTTGATTTTATCTCAGTAAGCTGTGGAGTCATAGGATGATACCAACAGAGGAGGACCTGCTGTCACTGCTCTCTGGAAGCATCAGCCAGGCTGCTGTGCAGAGGCAGGAAGTGAAGGGCGAGGGAGGTGCAGAGGAGCCTGAGGGAAACAGCACAGGGTCCAGGCTGGGGAGGCTGCTGCTTGTCTGGGGTGTGAGCAGGGAAGGTAACGGTGAGTGAATGGATTCTTGATCTATTCTGAAAATGCATTTTACAGCATTTCCTAGAGGATTAAATCTCAGTTATGAGAAAGGGTGAAAAAGGACCGCAAAATCTGAGATTTGCAAGTAAGCATGTGGGGTGCCTACTGTGGAAATGAGGGGACTCTGGAAGGAGCATATTTGAGGAGGCATCGCCATCAGCATTTGGTTTAGGGACGTGGCAACTGAGTTGTGTTTACTAGTCTAGGGTTTAGGTGAGATGACTTGAGTGGAGAAATAGATGGAAGTGGTGACAACATATAAATGATGTTTAGACCCTTGAGAACAGATGAGGTCACAGATGAGGGGAGAATTGGCTACAGCAGCAGAGGGATGAGGACTGAATCCTGAGTCCCCTGCACTATGGGAACTGATCAGACCACACACCTGAGCAGATGGCACCATTCTGACGTCTAGATGGCACATGGAAAGGGGTCCTGAAGGACATGAAGGAATGTCTTTCACCTGCACTCCTCTTAGAGACAGAAGGTCTGGAATAGACTTATAGCACGGTCGGTGCTGATCTTCAGATCGCATATTTCATAGCAGGAACACAGATCTGGATTCCCACCCTGCTGTGCACCAGCCTCCCCTGTATGGCTTGTTCATAACAGACTCCCGGACTCTGAGCCCTACACTCTAGATGGTGGATCTGGGAAGAGTCCTGAGTACTTTGTAACAATCTTTACAAGCAGTCCTGAGCAGACTGGGATCCACTGATTTTAAAGATCTGAGAATGATTAAGGTGGGGAGGGGTCTTAAACACACATTTAAAAGTTTTTTTCCTGAGAGGAAAAAGACAAAACATTTGGTGGGAGTTACATATTATTTCTGCCATGTGCTATCACTAGGTTTAAAATTTAGGAAATGATTATCAGCTCACCATAAAGAGAGTCTCTGAGTTGCTAAGAGAGTAGATCTAAATTTTCTCCACACATGCAAAAGAGGTAATTATGTGACATGATTCAGTTGTCAGATAATGCTATGGTGGTGATTATTTTGCAGTACAGAAGTGTATCAAATCAACACTTGTACACCATAAACTGACTCAGGATTGTATATCAATCATAATAAAGCAGAAGGAAAAGTCTCTGAATCCTTGCTCTCTGAGATTTCCCTACAGGTATTCTTAGGTGGTTCTGGGTGGGGAAAAAAAATTTCAAATTGTTGTGGTTTTGGGTTTATTTCAGGGAAAACCACTGAACAGTCCTGAGGCCGCAGCCAGGAACAGAATCCTCAACCCCACCTGGGTCAGGTCCCACACAGGAACCCCTTCCCGTGCAGGTGAGCACAGACACCACTGTTCACAGCACTGTCAGCCCTGATGCTGGACAACGGACCCTGTGGTAGACCTGCTCTCTACTGCTCCTGACAGCTGGAGGGCACACCACCACCCCTGCCCCATGTGCCACGTGTGCCTAAGGCATTCAGTGCAGTTCCAGTCTCTCTGTGGCACCACGTCCTAAGGAAGAGTCCAGCATGTGGTAACCTGCCTGGTGGAGCCTCAGCCTCTTTCTACCTGCAGGAATATTTAGGAAGCAAGGTTTTCTGTCTAATGGAGGAAGGTGTCTGCCTTCTACCAAGATCATCAAGTGTGAAATTCCCCTCATTTGGGAAGAGGGTACAGATTCTGGGGTTGGAGAAGGAGAGTGAGGGAGGGGAAAAGAATGACAAATTTCAATTTTGGGGGGCAGTGATCTAGATCAGAACTTGGTTTGCTACATTGTAACCAGTCAAGTTGGGTGAATGAATCAACGATGTATTTCAACTTCTTCTGTGATGTTGCAATATGAGGGCCAGTTTCTGTCTACTCTAGTTTATACTCTCAGATAAGCAGAGTGCACTTCTGAATGATGAAATGATTATTCAAAATGTCCTCCAGCTGCCGTTGTCTCTTTCCAGGCTTAAAAAAGATCTGGGACTCCCCGGGTGGTCCAGTGGTTAAGAATCTGCCTTGCAGTGCAGAGGAAGTGGGTTCAATCCCTGCTCAGGGAACTAAGATCCCACATGCTGTGGAACAACTAGGCCAGCATACAGCAATCACTGAGTCCTGGCCCCACTTAGAAGGTCCTTGTGCCTCAAGGAGCCCTCATGGTGGAACAAAGGTCCTGCATGCAGCAACTTGATATTGCCAAATAAATAAATATTAAGAAAATTAATTTTTTAAAAAAAGAAGAAGATCTATAGTCTTCATGGGACCCATACATATATACTGACATTTTATTGCATGTTAACTTTTGTAAGTTAGGCAAACTACTGCACTATAGCTCTCATCTCACATGCTAGCAAAGTAACACTCAAAATTCTCCAAGCTAGGCTTCAACAGTATGCAAACCTAGAACTTCCAGATGTACAAGCTGGATTTAGAAAAGGCAGAGGAACCAGAGATCAAAGTCCCAACATCCGTTGGATCATAGAAAAAGCAAGAAAGTTCCAGAAAAACATCTACTTCAACTTTGTTGACTATGCCAAAGCCTTTGACTGTGTGGATCGCAACGAACTGTGGAAAATTCTTCAAGAGATGGGAATATTAGAATACCTCACCTGCCTCCTGAGAAACCTCTTTGCAGGTCAAGAGGCAACAATTAGAACCAGACATGGAACAACAGACTGGCTCCAAATTGGGAAAGGAGTACATCCAGGCTAAATATTGTCACCCTGCTTATTTAACTTATATGCAGAGTGAAAAGTGAAAGTGAAAGTGGTTCAGTCGTGTCTGACTCTTTGCCACCCCATGGACTGTCCGTGGAATTCTCTAGGCCAGAATACTGGAGTGGGTAGCCTTTCCCTTCTCCAGGGGATCTTCCCAACCCAGGACTCGAATCGCAGTCTCCTGCATTGCACGCGGATTCTTTACCAACTGAGCCTCAGGGAAGCCCACCAGGCTCCCCCGTCCCTGGGATTCTCCACGCAAGAACACTGGAGTGGGTTGCCATTTCCTTCTCCAATGCAGGAAAGTGAAAAGTGAAAGTGAAGTCGCTCAGTCGTACGACTCTTAGCGACGCCATGGACTGCAGCCTACCAGGCTCCTCCATCCATGGGATTTTCCAGGCAAGAGGACTGGAGTGGGTTGCCATTGCCTTCTCCGAGTGTTACTCTAGGGCTCATAAATTCCATTCCTAGGTATTTACCTTGGAGAAATGAAAATGGTAGTCCACACTACCATGTTTGTAGCTGACATTCACAGCAGCATTAATCATGATAGCCAAAAAGCAGATATAACTCAAATCTCCATCCCTTCATGAATAAATTAGTAAAAGCAGTACAAAACTGCATTGGAAACTTATTTGAAAATGAGAAGAAGGAAGTACAGATGTCTAGTACATGGATGCCTAGCATAGGTGTACTTGAATACATTATGCTCTGCAAAAGAAAACAAGAATATAAGATGATATTAATTGTTGGGTTTTATTTATAGGATTTATAAGCAAATCCCTTAGACAGAAAGTAGCTTAGTATTTGTCTAGAGATGAGGGAAAAGTTGAAGGGAAATAGGGGCTGACTGCCCAGGAATAAATTGGTACCTCAATGCATGCTCAGTTGCTCGTTCATGTCCAACTCTGGGACCTCTTGGACTGTAGCCTGCGAGGCTCCTCTGTCCATGGAATTTTCCAGGCAAGTATGCTGGAGTGAGTTGCCATTTCCTTCTTCAAGGGATCTTCCCAACACAGGGATCGAACCCATGTCTCCTGATTCTCTTGCATTGTAGGCAGATTCTTTACCACTGAGCCACCTGGGAAGTTGGTACCTGGATAACAATATTCTAAAAACACTTCTGGGTGATGAAAACCTTTCAAAATTGATTGTGGCAATGGTCACACCTCTCTGTGAATACACTATAGTTGATTCTTTTCAGTGGGTGAATTATATTTCAATATTGTTGGGAAGATCCCCTGGAGAAAGGAATGGCTACACACTCCAGTATTCTGGCCTGGGGAATTCCATGGGCTGTATAGTCCATGGGAATGCAAAGAGTCAGACACGACTGAGCGACTTTCACTTGAAGTTGTTCTAACAAATGCTATGTTGTTGTTGCTCAGTCACCTAGTCGTGTCTGACTCTTTGTGACCCCATGGGCTGCAGTATGCCAGGCCTCCCTGGCCCTCACCATCTAATGGAGTCTGCCCAGGTTCATGTCCATTGCATCAGTGATTCCATTCTGCCATCTCATCCTCTGAGGCCCTCTTCTCCTTCTGCTCTCAATCTTTCCCAACATCAGGGACTTTTCCAATGAGTCGGTTGTTCACATAACATGACCAAAATACTGGAGCGTCAGCTTCAGCATCTGTCCTTCCAATGAGTATTCAGAGTTTACTTCCTTTAAGATTGACTGTTTGATCTCTTTGCTGTTCAAGGGATGTTCAGGAGTCTTCTGCAGCACTACAGTTTGAAAGCATCAATCCTCTGGCACTCTACCTTCTTCATGGTCCAGCTCTCACAACCATACATGACCACTGGGAAGACCATAATCTTGACTATACAGACCTTTGTTGGCTGAGTAATGTCTCTGCTTTTCAACACACTGTCTAGGATTGTCATAGCTTTCCTGCCAAGAAGTGATCGTATTCTGATTTTATAGATGCAGTCACGATCTGCAGTGATTTTTGAGCCCAAGAAGAGGAAATCTTTCTGTGGAAAGCTCTTAAAGAGATGGGAGTACCAGACCAACTTATCTGTCTCCTCAGAAACCTGTATGCAGGTCAAGAAGCAACAATTAGAACGCTGTGTAGAACAACAGAGAGGCTCAGGATTGAGAGAGTATGACAAGGTGACAACAGAGCTTTCCGCAGTTTGTCATGATCCACACAGTCAAAGGCTTTAGTGTA
This sequence comes from Bubalus bubalis, assembly GCF_019923935.1. Lineage (NCBI taxonomy): Eukaryota > Metazoa > Chordata > Mammalia > Artiodactyla > Bovidae > Bubalus > Bubalus bubalis. Next base: position 23,763,232 of record NC_059158.1, read on the forward strand.
GTCAATGAAACAGAGGTAGATGTTTTTCTGAAATGTCCTTGTTTTCTCTGTGATCCAGCGAATGTTGGCAATTTAATGTGGGTTCCTCTGCCTTTCTAAACCCAGCTTGGACATCTGAAAGTTCTTGGTCTGCATTATTCTGAGGCCTAGCATGCAAGATTTTAAACATGACCTTACTAGCTTGTGTTGTTGTTCAGTTGCTCAGTTGTGTCTGACTCTTTGCAACCCCATGGACTGCAGCACGCTAGTGCTGTTCTTTCCAGTCCTTCACCATCTCCCAGAGCTTGCTCAAACTCATATCCATTGAGTCAGTGATGCCATTCAACCATCTCATCTTCTGTCATCCCCTTTTCCTCCTGCCTTCAATCTTGCCCAGCATCAGGGTCTTGTCTAATGAGTTGGCTCTTTGCATCAGGTGGCCAAAGTATTGGAGCTTCAGCTTTTGCATCAGTCCTTCCAATAAATATTCAGGGTTGATTTCCTTTAGGATTGACTGGTTTGATCTCCTTACAGTCCAAGAGACTCTCAAGAGTCTTCTCTAACACCACAGTTTGAAAGCATCAGTTCTTTGGCACTCAGCCTTCTTTATGGTCCAACTTTCACATCCCTACATGATTACTGGAAAAACCATAGCTTTGACTTGACAGACCTTTGTTGGCAAAGTAATGTCTCTGCTTTTGAATATGCTGTCTAAGTTGGTCATAGCTTTTCTTCCAAGCAGCAAATATCTTTTAATTTCATGGCTGCAGTCACCATCTGCAGTGAGTTTGGAACCCAAGAAAATAAAGTCTGTCACTGTGTCTATTGTTTCCCCATCTATTTGCCATGCAGTGATGAGACCAGATGGCATAGTTTTTTGAATGTTGAGTTTTAAATCAGCTTTTTAACTCTTCTTTCACCTTCATCACAAGGCTCTTTAGTTCCTCTTCGCTTTCTGCCATAAGGGTGGTGTCATCTGCATATCCAAGGTTACTGATATTTCTCCCTGCAATCTTGATTCCAGCTTGTGCTTCATCCAGCCTGGAATTTCACATGATGTACTCTGCATATAAGTTAAATAAGCAGGGTGACAATATACAGCCTTGATGTACTCCTTTCCTGATTTGGCATCAGTCTGTTGTTCCGTGTCCAGTTCTAGCTGTTGCTTTTTGGCCTGCATACAGGTTTTGCAGGAGGCAAGTAAGGTGGTCTGATATTCCCATCTCTTTGAGGAGTTTCCGCAGTTTGTTGTGATCCATACAATCAAAGGCTTTAGCATTGTCAGTGAAGCAAAAGTAGATGTTTATCTGAAATTCTCTTGCTTTTTCTATGATCCAGTGGATGTTCGCACGTTGACCTCTGGTTCCTCTGCCTTTTCTAAATGCAGCCTTTTCTAAATCCCCTTCTGTTGTTTTCCTCTATTTTTAACATCTGCATGGGAGATGAGTGCAACTGTCCGACGGTTTGAACATTCTTTAGTACTGCCCTTCTTGGGAACTGGGATGAGAATTGACCTTTTCCAGTCCTGTGGCCACGGCTGGGCCTTGCAGATTTGCTGACATATTGAGTGCAACACTTGAGAGCATCATCCGTTAGTGTTATGAATAGCTCTACTGGATTCCATTGCATCCACTAGCTTTGTTGACAGCAGTGCTTCCTCAGGCCTGCTTGACTTCACACTCCAGAATGTCTGGCTCTGGGTGACTGACCACATCATCATGGATAGCCAGTTCTTTTTTCTACAGTTCTTCTGTGTATTCTTTCTATCTCTTTTTGGTCTCTTCTGCTTCCACTAGGTCTCAGTCATTTCTCTCTTTTATTGTGCCCATCTTTGGGAAGAATGTTCCCTTGATATTTCCAATTTTTCTGAAGAGATCTCTAGTCTTTCCCCTTCTGTTGTTTTCCTCTATTTTTAAGCATTGATCATTGAAGAAGGCCTTCTTGTCTCTCCTTGCTATTCTTTGGAACTCTGCATTTAGTTGGGTGCATCTTTCCCTTTCTCCCTTGGTTTTCACTTCTTTCTCCAACTATTTGTAAAGAATCCTCAGATAACCATTTGCCTTCTTGCTTTTCTTTTTCCTTGGGATGTGTTTGTTCACTGCTCCTGTACAGTATTACAGACCTGTGTCCATAGTTCTTCAGGCACACTGTTTACTAGATCTAATCCCTTGAATCTATTCATCACCTCCACTGCATATTTATAGGGGATTTGATTTAAGTCATATCTGACTGGCCTAGTGGTTTTCCCCGCTTTCTTTGATTTAAGCCTGAATTTTGCTATACGAAGCTGATTATCTGAGCCACAGTCAGCTCCAGGTCTGGTTTTTGCTGACTGTATACAGCTTCTCCATCTTCAACTACAAAGAATGTAATCAATTTTATTTCAGTATTGACCATTTGGTGATGTCCATGTGTAAAGTCATTTCTTTTGAGGAAAAGAAAGGTGTTTGCTATGACCAGTGCATTCTCTTGGTAGAATTCAGTTAGCCTTTGCCCTGGTTCATTTTGTACTCCAGGCCTATTACTCCAGGTGACCCTTGACTTCCCACTTTTGCATTCCAATGCCCAATAATGAATACATTTTTTTTTGGTGTTAGTTCTAGGATGTCTTCTAAGTCTTTATAGAACTGATCAATGTCTGGTTCTTCAGCATCAACAGTAGGGGCATAGACTTGGATTACCATGATGTTGAATGGCTTGCCTTGGAAACGAACCAAGATCATTCTGTCATTTTTGAGGCTGCTCCCAATTACTGCATTTCAGACTCTCTTGTTGATAATGAGAGCTACTCCATTACTTCTATGGGATTCTTGCCCACAGTAGTAGATATAATAGTCATTTGAATTAAATTTGCCCATTCCTGTCCATTTAAGTTCTCTGATTCTTAAGGTGTTGATGTTTATTCTTACCATCTCCTGCTTGACTGTGTCCAATTTACCTTCATTAATAGACCTGATATTCCAGGTTCCTATGCAATACTGTTTTTTGCAGCATCAGATTTTATTTTCATCCCCTGACACATCCACAACTGAGCATCACTTCTGCTTTGGCCCAGCCGCTTCATTCTTTCTGGGGCTCTTAGTAGGTCTCCATTCTTCCCCTGTAGTATATTGGACACCTTCCAACCTGGGGGACTCATCTTTCATTGTCATACATTTTGGCTTTTAATGCAGTTCATGAGGTTCCCATGGCAAGTACACTGGGGTGGTTTGCCGTTCCCTCCTCCAGTGGATCACGTCTTGTCAGAACTCTCCACAGTGACCCATCCATCTTGGGTGGCCCTACACAGCATGGCTCATAGCTTCACTTAAACCCCTCTGCCAAAACAGTGCTATGACTCACATTAAATGAAGCACTGATGCCTGGACCACCGTGGCAATTGTACAGAAAGTCATGAAAAAACTCAGAGAAGTAGGCATGCTGGTATAAAAACAAAACTGGAAAAAAAAAAACCCAGGCAAATATTTCCAAAAAGAAAGTATTTATCAGGCAACAGGGAATGAACAAGTGAGCAGTGTTAACCTCGCTGTCCTGTGTAGGCCGAGCTGATCTAGGAGATAGGACTACAGCAGCAGCGGGGATAATAGGATCCCAGAGGGCAGGGGAAGAGGTGACAGCAAGGCAGGAACAAGGACCAAATTTATGAACTAACCAACAATGTCAGGATAGAAGCAGGATATTCTAACTGTAAGGGGTTTATGGAAATGGTTAATAGATTGTGATGTTTCTAGGGGCAAGGAAGATGGACAGGCAACAAGAGTGTTTCTTAGTATTATATTAATAGATCAAAATGAATGAGTTGAAGGCTGAGGTTAGCTGCCTAGTAGAAAGTTACCATCCTTTATCTAATTTCCAGACCTGAGCCAATTCTCACACCCAGAACTCACTTCATGAACCTAAGCGAACCTAAGCACCCTAAGGACATACCCTGCAATACGGAGCAGTTCTGTTCAACAGTAATTTCCCACATCATTCTATGTGGGAACTGCTGGGAGCCGGCATAGTGCATATTGAGTGCATATTGCATATTGCATATTGAGTGCAGCACTTTCCACAGCATCATCTTTCAGGATCTGGAATAGCTCAACTGGAATTCTATCACTGCCGGGAGCCAGCGTGAGGAACTCCGCCCATGACAAAGGTCATGAGAAAGGAGGCTCGGTACATGCAAAGGCGGGATCGAGCTTCAGGAGTCCCCCTGGAAATTCTCGAGCATCTGCCCCCAAAACCAGAGTCTGCCTACTTTCTGCTTTGTGCTTTCACCTACACCTCTGACTTTACGGGGGGCTGTCCCCCACTACCTCTCTCTGAAAAAAGAGTTAGCTTACAGTTCCAGTTAATAATTCCTGGGTGTGACAGTGTTTAACCTACAAACTCCTTTGGAAATCCTCTAGCCTGCCTGAATAGGTTTTTCCGGCCACATGTGATTGTTCAGAGCCTCCCAACTGTGAGAGGCAGGAGATGTCCTAAACTGTCTAAACACAGATTCTTTTGAGTAGTTAAAAGATTGATTAGAAATTGTATTGGTGAAGGGTTGTTCACTTGTTGGGCCAATGTTTGCTGATAAGTCTCCATATCCCTTACCTGCTGTGTCCCTGGCAGTGTATTGATTAATATAATTGGTGTAAGTAGTAGCTTTAATGTTTGTAACCTGGGACCCTTGAGTTAATTCTTTTTCTTGTTATAGCCCACCACACCTTTGCTCTGTAGGAATGCAACTTTATCTAATGCTTTTGGAGGGTGGCTCCTGACCAATCACCTTTAGAGAAAAATAAGTTTTCTGAAGAAAGGGTCTTAAAATGTTAACAGGCCTCAGGGCCAGAAGATGATGCAAATCACCTAAGCTTTTGCATATGATAAGTTTTCAGGAAGAAAGCCTGGCATGCTGCATGACTCTACCCCTTCCCCCATTATCCTCTATGCATAACTTAAGGCATAAAAACTACTTTGGAAAATAAAGTGCGGGCCTTGTTCACCGAAACTTGGTCTCACCATGTCATTCTTTCTCTTACCTTCTGGCTGAATTATTCAGCCTCTTTTCTCCACTGAATTTCCTCACTGACCTATCCTTATTTCAGCCTCTTTTCTCCACTGAATTTCCTCACTGACCTATCCTCATTCTATTACTCTTTATATCTTTGATAAATATTTAAATAAATAGGTCGCCTATGCCGTCTCTCCTTCGAATACCCTGGATCAGCCGGGGCTGGACCCCGGCAGGGAACCAATGGCCATTATTCTTATTTCACTCACTGATGAAAGGGAACATCTAGATCCTTCTAGGTCTATGGATACAAGTCAGATTTGACCCTGATACCTACCTGCAATCACGAATCCCCAGTATAAGTGAGGCATATGGGGAACGGAAAATAATGTGCATCCTGTCTTAGGGCTACATATATCTCACGGCTTCTCTGTATCTACACATTCTCTTGGTGGCAATTTCTCCACCTAGAGTCATGGCTATAGACATATTTAGAGTTGGCAAGAACCCGCATGTTGATTTTTGTGTGGGTGTGTGTGTGGAGTAAAAGTAAGAAAGGTTTAGTGGAAGACCCTGAAAAAGCCTTCAAAGCTCAGCCAAGACAGAGTATTAAAAGCAATATTGTGTCCTGGGGATAATGCAAGAAGTTCATGTCATCCTCAAAGACTTACAGGATGCAAGCGTGGTGATCACATCATATGGCAGTTAATTCACCACTGTGGTTCTTGCAGAACCATAGCTGCCAGTGATAATGAGACAACTCTAACTCTCAGCCTGGCTACTTTCTTTTCATTTCCTACCTGTATGTTTCTACCTACAAAGTTCTCTCATTTAATTCCAAAAACCTAGAAGATTGCACTAGTATTTTTGGAACATAATTTTGATCTGGATACCTGCGGAGGGAGTTCCAAATCCTTGGACTTGAACTCTCTACTTATTTAAGGCTCTGCATTCCTACCCTCAGTTCTGTGAGAAGCCAGATGATCCCAAAGTCATCCTGTGGTTGGCAGATCTAAGGTGCTCCCAGTGTTCCCTCCTCTGGTAGGCATGCCCCCGAATAATACTCACTTTTGGAACATCAGCTGGACTAGTGACTCTCTGGTAACAATTAGGAGATTAATAAATGTACATTTTGGGATTATGGAGAAAAGGATATGAGGGACCCATGGATGCACATTATTTTATTTTCCCCATATGCCTCACTTATACTGGGGATTCAGCTGTCTCAAGACTGGCTGTGCAGGCCAGGCTGGGGAAGCAGAGATTCCAGAAGGAGGATGAGGGACCTGCATTCCTTTCCTAACTGAGAAGTTCCTCCTCTAGGTCTCAGCCTCTGCAGGCCGTGCCCTCGGACAGGAGGATGAGGAGGAAGAGCGCACCAGCAGATTCTCATCCTGCCTGGAATGTGAAGGAAACTGTCTGTAAAGAGGACAGGAAGGAAAGTGAAGAGACAAACACCCCCAAACGGATACCTGGTGACCAAACCCTCCCCTGTCAGACCCCACAGCTGGGAAGATGAGGAGGGTAACATCTCCAGGCTCCCTGTGCTGCCCCCCAACCCCAGCCCAGCTCTCCCTTCCTCCAGCTCACAGTAGTGTCCCAGGAGCCAGGAGTGACACTGTAAATACATCTCTGCTCATCTCACAACAGACCATGATGAACACACACTCTGGGAATCCTGTTCTCCCGATATATATTAATTCACTGTGTGCAGCTGAACCCAAGTAACACTGGTCTCACAGGAAGGAAGCTGGTGTGTGTCTCCAGAATACTTAAAAATATGAAGCTCCCATTGGTAAAGAGGCAAAGAATTTGAGTCTTTTGTATGAAGGATACCTTCTTATCAGGGTCATGACATATCATGAATAAATGACATATCTAAAGGAAAAGCTAAAAGTTGTGTCAACTGCAAAGGTTTAATGAATAAAGAAATAAATGTGTGCTAACAACTGACTGCTTTTGTACTAAGACCTGGCTACAGGCTAAAAAACCACAGGCTTCACTGTCCCTTTCCAAAGGAAAAAAAGGCATTTTGAATGCTAACAGCATTAACTGCTGGGTTCTGAACAGAAAGAAGGTGTAGACTGAGCCAATTTCTTATTTGACTTGCTGCTGCTGCTAAGTCACTTCAGTCGTGTCCGACTCTGTGTGACCCCATAGACAGCAGCTCACCAGGCTCCCTTGTCCCTGTGATTCTCCAGGCAAAAACACTGGAGTGGGTTGCCATTTCCTTCTCCAATTCATGAAAGTGAAAAGTGAAAGTGAAGTCGCTCAGTCATGTCAGACTCTTAGCGACCCCATGGACTGCAGCCTACCAGGCTCCTCTGTCCATGGGGTTTTCCAGGCAAGAGTACTGGAGTGGGGTGCCATTGCCTTCTCCCTATTTGACTTGAGTAGTTCTTTAAAATACTTTATATTGCATTTATATTATATTTATATTTTAGGTATGTTTATATAAACATATTTTTGTTCAAAAGTTAGTAAAAATATGCTGTTTAGTAAACAATGAGAAATTCAACTTTTAACTTTATAATTGAGAATTCTAAACCTTATGTGGTGAGGGTGCAGTTACCACACAGTGTGAAGTAGAATACCATCATGACATATTTTTTGAAAGTATTATGGAATTTTTCCAACCTACATAAAAATAGAGGCAATATCATGAACCACTTGGCTTCAACAATTATCAACATGTTAGTTTATTTTCTGTATTCCTTCCCCCTACTTTCTTTTTTAACTCAAATATTTTAAAGCAAATTGCAGGCATGTTTTAGTTTACTTGACCATATTTAAACTCCTTGATTTTCTCAAAGGTGTTTTTTGGCAGTTGAGTTGTAGGAATCTAGATGCAAACAAAGTCCATACTATTAAGGAAAAAAAAAATCCCAAATGTGGACATAGACAAACTGATGGCTGTGTGTCCTTTCTGTGTAACACTGGCATGTTTGCCAACAGGCCCGTGGAAGAATTATCTCATTCTCTAGTGTGGCTTTACTGTGACTTGTTATTTTAGAGTATTTAGTGTACTCTTTTAAGGATAGATGTGAATTTATAGAAAAATGACACAGATGCAAATGCTTCTTGGTCAATAGCAATGTAAATGAATATTGGTCAGTAGAGATGTAAAAGAGGTATATCCAGTGCCCACGTATATTGAAATAGTCTTTTGAATTCTTTTTGCAGTAATTCTTTTTTACTGGTTCTCTTTATCCTCCCTTGATAAATGCTCACTTGATATGTGTATAGGACCATTATTTTTAAGTTTCTAAAAATTATACTTTGACAATACATTGTGTTTTATTATTATGTCTTTTAATCCTCCTCTTATTTATAACAATCCACGCTCCCTTTAGCTTCATACTATTAATTTGCTGAAGAAACCAGTTCGTTTATCCTGTAAAATGTTCCAGTCTGGATTTATCTGGATTCCTCATAATGTCCATTAACTTGTATCTCTGTCTTTTGTATTTCTTGTAGCTCATTCTTAGATCTAGAGGCTCTATCAGATTTGGGTTCCATTTAGTAAGGCAAGAAATATTTCGTAAGTGCTCCTGTACCTACTGCCGCACACAAAGAGGTATATGACCTCCACCCCACTTTGGATGATGGAAAGTGTGATGAAAGGTTCAGGTATTGTCATCCTCATCAGTCCTTCCCCATGGGATTTGTTATAAATTTATTGTTTCTCAGCTCCAAAAATGCACCTGAGCCCTTTAAATATTTTTCCTTTGCCAGCAGGCAGAGAGCTTTGGCACTAGAGGGCAGTAGAGAGTCATTTCAGGAAAACGATTTTGGCTTCCTGTGTTATATGTACCTTCTCAGAGTTTCTGGTTTGTCTTGATTTTTTTTTGACGAAGAGTTCTTCATTCTAAAGTAGCCAAATGTATCGGTCTTTATGTTGTGGACTCTGTGTCTAGTTTAATAAATTCTTCCCTGTCCTGAGATCACAAAAATAATCTCCAATATTATTTTATAAAATTTACGTTTTGTCTTTCAAATTTAAGCCTTTAGTGTATCTGGATTAATTCATTTTTATGTTTGGAGCAAGATATGGATTTGTTTCTCTCTTTCCTTGATGGTTATCTGATTATCCCAGGACCATCTATTGCATAGCTCTTCCTTGCCCCACTGCCAGCTCTAATCGTATGCTATTTATCCATTTAGTTATTCTCCAATACTTATTGAGCACCTGCTTTGTGCTAAGTCCTTTCATAGATACTGGGCCTCCAGCAGAACAAGAAAGATAAAAATTTCATGGGAGCTAGCATTCAATTGGGGGAAGACAAACAATGGACGAAATATAAATTAATTATTTGTTATGTTACGTGTTGATAAAAGATCCCTATGGCCAGTTCACACAGCAAGGGAAAACAAAATAGACTGAAAGATGAAAAAAATGCTCAACCTAACTCATAATAAAGAAGAAGCAAATAAAATAACTATACAAGGAATTTTCTTTTTTTTGCTGTCAGAATGGCAAAAATTGAAAAGTTTGGCGTGTACTTGATTGGCAAGGCTGTGAAGAAACAAGCCCTCCTTTCATTTATTGCTTGTAGAATCCAACTTAGGACAAACATTTAGAAAAACAATTGACAGTGCATGTCAAAATTGTAGATGTATATACCCTTTAAACCCTGCAATTCCACAGTTCCACTTCTTGGAATTCTTTCTACACATATGCTTGTATACATGCAAAACATAATAAAATTTGTTCACTGCAGTTTGTCTTAACAAAAGATTGGGAATAATCCATGCATCCATCAGTTTTAGACTGGCTAAAATTTTATGCACACACGCACACACACAGGAATACTACGCAATGAAAAACTAATCACAATGCAGGAGTTCTCTGTGTACTTTTGGTAAGGTCTCAAAGATATATTGCAAGTGGAAAGAGTAAGGTGAAAAACTGTAGAATAGGTTATCTTTGTGTTTAAAAAAAAAAACAGAGAGATGGGAACCAAGAATCTCTTGATATTTTCATAGCTGGAAAGTACACAAGAAGCTAAAGAAGGTGGTTCCCTATTTGGGATTGAGGCTTGAACTGGACAGATGGTGGGCGGGATTGTAAGCAAAACCCTTCAGTGTCCCTACTGTGGCAAAGAGTGCTTCTTCCGGCAAATAAACAAGGGAATGGTGTCAGCATAATGTGGAGTCTGCATTGTGTCGCGTGTATCTGTCCCAGCACGTGAATGTTTTGCACTGAGTAGCAGCAGCTGAATGCAAAGTTCCAAATGCAATAGAGCCAAACAAGCTGAGGGAATATGATGCTTAGATGATGCCGTTCATCATGGCATCTCCTTCCTCTCCACTTAGTTGGACTCACTGTCTTGAAGTGCTTATGAAATAATTATCCTGATCTTCAAGAATTTTTTGAGGACAAGACTAGTAAGGTGCTGCGGCAGGCTGATTCTACACAGGAGCAGCAACAACTTTTTTTGCTGATGCGCTCCTCAAAAGCACAGGAGAAAAATGTCATCAGGCTGCCTTACAAGAGTTTTCCTAGGTGTATTCTGCTGAGACGCATTTGCAGTGATAGAAAAAGATGATTGTGGTGTAGTCTGTGCTTTGCGGGAGAAGATTGTGTTTGTAACTCTGTAAGCTGATTCTATGGAGAAGGCAATGGCACCCCACTCCAGTATTTTTGCCTGGAAAATCCCATGGACAGAGGAGCCTGATAGGCTGCAGTCCATGGGGTTGCTAAGAGTCAGACACGACTCAGCGACTTCACTTTCACTTTTTCACTTTCATGCATTGGAGAAGGAAATGGCAACCCACTCCAGTGTTCTTGCCTGGAGAATCCCAGGGATGGGGGAGCCTGGTGGGCTGCCGTCTATGGGGTCACACAGAGTTGGACACAACTGAAGTGACTTAGCAGCAGCAGCAGCAAGCTGATTCTAAATGAAAAAAGGTAGTAAGACAGCCCAGAAATGCTAGTGCAAAAGAAACAACCACAAACAATGAGCCAAAGCCACCAGCATCAGCACCTGCTTTTTATGCAAAGTCGCAGCTGCTTATCCTGCAGCTTCTGTTGGTGATGACCCCCTGCTTTGTTTCCATAAACCACCAGCTTCCATCTTTCCTCACTTAGTCAAAATAGCTTTACCCCTTTTTTTTCCAACAATGGTAAAGTCCTTTACCTCATATTATAACCTTTGTCTATTAGCTGTTTAACGAGTTTTTTTAAAAAACGATGCTAGTGTTTTTATTTGGATTGTTACTGATTGTTTTGTTACTGTTATGATTACCAAAATGTGGAGATTCTGAGCTGTTTGGCAAAACCCTATATTCCTCATAAACCTTGTTATTTCTGTGGTTTTATATGTGTACCATCAGATTTTAGAATCATGTGAGTCCCTTGCTATGTAAAATTTTTAAACAAAGAAAATGAATAAACTATAGGAAGATTTAAAAATTAAAAAGTCTATACTCCCACCACAGTAGAACTAACACACAGCAGGATGAGAACGCCTAGTTGGAGAGGGACACTTTCCCTTTGACCAGAGGATCAGCCTTCCTTGTGGCCCATGGACAGCTGGCAGCTGCTGTGCAAAGGCCTGTCCTGCCCTACAGGGAGAGTTCACGAGGTCCAAAGGCTGGGCGCTGGCAGGTGCTGGAAGAATCTCACTGCCAGAGACTCTGGGGAGGTTGGTTACAGATGCCCAACGTTCTGTGAGGCCTGAACAGGGCAGGGAGACCAATGGCAGGACTTTTTTTTTTTTTTAATATTTATTTATTTGGCTACCCTGGGTCTTAGAAGCAGAACGCAGATCTTCGATGTTCATTGTAGAACACAGGATCTTTAATAACAGCATAAGGGATCTATAGTTCCCAGTCCAAGGATCAAACCTGGGCCCTCTGCACTGGGAGTGCAGAGTCTTAGCCACTGGACTGCCAGGGAAGTTTCAGCACTCCTTTACTGTTGCTTTTGCAACTTCTTGTTATTAACACCAGAGTCCTCTTCAAACTTTGTTATTTATCTGGGAATTTGGTAGAAATGTGCTACCCCCAATATCTAAACAGGTTAATTAGATACTGGCAGGAGGGTGAGGGCACTTTTTTTTTTTTTTTTTTTTTTTTTTTTAGTTGGAGGCTGTAGAGCTAACAGTTTATCCTCTCTGGGTTGTGGACTGTCTCTTCATGCTCTACCTAAATGACTCCTAAAGAAGACACAGAACCCCGGGTTTTATCTTCACTCAAAGCCCTCACAGCCTTAACCACAGGCTCTAGGAGAGAGTCCGTTCCTTGTCTATTCCAGCTTCTATTGATTCTAGTGTTTCTTGAATAGTGACTGTGTCACTTAAAGCTCTGCCTCTGTCTTCACATTGCCTCTTTCTTTTCTCTGTGTTTCTCTTATAAGGACATTTGGATTGGATTTAGGGTCCACCCTGGTAGTCCAGGATGGCCTCATCTCAAGATGTTTTTTCCAAGTAAGTTAAACTTCACGGGTTCTGGGGATTCAAATGTAGGCATGTCTTTTTTTTTGGGCGGGTGGCCACCATTCAACCCACCACCGGGGAGGACAGCCCATAACAGGAAAGAGTGGGCCACTTCTCTAATCCAAGAAAATGCAGAGGAATGTGAGTAGTCAAGTCTTTATCTGGCTTTGGTGGCAGGATAATGCTGGCTTCACAGAGCCTGATTAGGATGTCTGGCCTAGAAGTAGCAGAGATGTAAGTTTCATGCAAAAATGTTTCTCATGATTGCTCTGATCTTTTTCATCTTTTGTGCCCCTATTTGGTTTTGGCATTCACATTTGTCCTCACAAATCTGAATTCGATTAGGGAGGTTATATGTGACAAGACAGGATTAGCTGGTTATAGGTGACACTGCACTTTGCCAACATGCATGCCTGCTGCTGCTGCTGCTAAGTCGCTTCAGTCGTGTCCGACTCTGTGCGAACCCATAGACGGCAGCCCACCAGGCTCCCCTGTCCCTGTGATTCTCCAGGCAAGAACACTGGAGTGGGTTGCCATTTGCTTCTCCAATGCATGAAAGTGAAAAGGGAAAGGGAAGTCGCTCAGTCGTGTCAGACTTCTAGCGACCTCATGGACTGCAGAACACCAGGCTCCTCCGTCCATGGGATTTTCCAGGCAAGAGTACTGGAGTGGGGTGCCATTGCCTTCTCCCAACATGCATGCTTAGCCTGAGGTAAAAAATAATGGGGTTCCTGACATCATATGAAGAGTCACTAAGACTTCAGGGGAAAATATCAAAGAATTCTGGGATATCAATGGGTATGGCTGTCCACATTGATGGGACTCCAGTGGTCCATGAGCTCTCCAAAATGCTGGGATTTTGAGGTGGGGTGGAGCACTCGGGATTTTCAAAGGGGCAAAGGCAAATGAATGGTGAAAACGCAAGAAGCACCTGACTCTGGATGGATGAACCCCCTCCTCAGGCCACCCCCCGACCCCGCACCTCACCCCTGCAGTACAAAGGGTAAGATCTTCATTTTTAGGTCCAGGAAACCAGAGGCCTGCCTGGGAGCAAGAGGGTCCTGCGTTGCCAGGAGACCATAGGGTTCACCCGAGGTAGCCCACAGGGACTTGGTAGACATGAGGGCCGCCGTCTTGGTCAGTTGCTCTCCGCTGCGTTATTTTCATTCTTCTGACTGATTTGTAAAATAGGCCTATCAGTGTCTTTGAGCCCTGCCTCACAGGACTGTTGAGGATCACAACACGGTACAAACAACTTATTCTAAAAGCATTCGTAGCCAGTGAATCCCCCTGGTGTCTCTGGGTTTTCCTTGCCCCAGCTGACCTGGGCAAGAGGGTCAAGGCCGCGGACACGGGGGTCCCTGAGGAACCGTTACACCTTGTGGTCTGCCCGGTGGAGGCCTTTCCGGACGGTCCGAGAGGCGAGACTGAGGGGCTGGGTTCCCGGAAGCGCTGGCAAGGCTGGGGTTGCCCGGAAGGGCCTGGCAGTGGTCGCAGAGGCTCCAGCAGAGCCCAGTTACTGAGATCTTGTCCGCGATTGCCTAGTGGCAGGCGCCCCAAGTGAGCGCAGGGCTGGGCTGCAGGGGCCGAGCGCGGGGTGGGCCAGGTGCTGAGCCGGTGGGTGCACTGCAGGAGAGAGAACCAGCGTTCTGTAGGGTAGTTTGCTTTCCAGAGTGATTTTCATTTATTTACCTGACTTCATTGAATCCTTTCTGCAGTCCTCTGGGATGTTAGAGTTATTATCCCCCGGTATGGGAATGATGGTGGTGCTGGTGGAGAGCTTCATGGCTGGGTTAAGGCCAACTGATGCCCTAAGAACAGCTTTACAGTGGTGCCCCCTTGGCTTTTCCATGGTTTAACATGGCATCTTAAGAATACCGAGCCTATCTATCCTATTAATATAGTGTATTCCACCATTTACCTAGATTTCTTTCATGTTTTTTTGTAATTTATTAGCTTATGGCATAAAGATCTTACACATATTTTGTAAGATTTGTATTTATTTCATGTTTTATGGTATTGTTGTAAATGTACTTTTAAAAAATTGTCAGTCTTCACTAGTTCATTTATTTGTGTATATTAACAATTTTAAAAATAGTGACTTTGTAAAACTCATTTATTCCACTTTGTTTTTGTAGGATCTTTGGCATTTTCTTCCCCCCCACCCCCAGACTTTATTGAGCTGTAATTGATATATAAATTTAAAGTGGTTTCCCAGGCAGCACAGTGGTAAAGAATCTGCCTGCCAATGCAAGAGACACAGGTTAGATCCCTGGGTTGAGAAGATCCGCTGGAGTAGGAAAAGGCAACCCACTCCAGCATCATTGCCTGGAAAATTCTATAGACAGAGGAGCCTGGTGGGCTACAGTCCATGGGGTCACAAAGATTTGCACACAATTGAGGGACTGAGCTCAAGTTTAAAGTGTATAGCGTGCTGATTTGAAACAAATATATTACAATATGATTACCGTCATTGTATTAGCTAGCACCGCCACTGCATCACATAATTACTGTTTATTTTTTGTGGTGAGATTTAAGATCTACTCTCTTAGCAGTTTTCAATTATACAGTACAGTACTGTTACCTGTGATCACAATGCAGCGCATTAGGCTCCCAGAACTTGTTCATCTTCTAACTGGAAGTTTGTACCCTTTGACCAACATCTTCCTGATTACCTCACTCTCCTAGCCCCTAGTAACCTCAATTCTATACTCTATTTCTCTGAGTTGTGTTTTTTAGATTCCACATAAGTGATATAATATAGTATTTGCCATTCTATGTCTGAATTATTTCACTTAACATAGTGCCCTCAAGGTCCATCCAAGTTGTCACAAATGGCAGGATTTCCTTCTTTCTCATGGCTGAATAATATCCTATTAGATATATTATACTGTATATTAGGGCTTCCCTATTGACTCAATGGTAAAGAACTCACCTGTAATGCAAGGGATGCAGGTTTGATTCCTGGATCGGAAAGATTCCCTGGAGAAGGGAGTGACAACCCACTGCTGTATTCTTGCCTGGGAAAATCCCATGGACAGAGGAGCCTCGTGGGCTATAGTCCATGGGGGTCACAATAGTGTCAGACATGACTTAGCTACTAAACAACAACAAAATTTTATATTAATATATGGAGGGCTTCTCAGATGGCTCAGTGGTAAAGAATCTGCCTGCCCATGCTGGAGACACAGAGTGGGTTTGATCCCTGGGTTGGGAAGATCCCGTAAAGGAGGAAATGACAACCCACTCCAGTATTCTTGCCTAGGAAATTCCATGGGCAGAGGAGCCTGGCGGGCTACAGTCCATGGGTCACCAAGAGTCCGACATGACTGAGCAACTGAGCACACACGCCCATTAATATGTATATCACACCTCCTCTATCCATTCATTCATAGATGGATGCTTAGGTTGTTTCCATCTCTTGCCTATAGTGAATAATACTGCAAAAACATGGGAGTGCAGATAGCTCTTCAATATCCTATTTTTATTTACCTTGAATATGTACCCAGAAGTTGGATTGCTGAATCTATTGGTAGTTCTATTTTTGCTTCTTTGAGAAATCTAATAAGCCAAACTCATAGATACAGAGAACAGATTGGTGGTTGTCAGAGGTGGGAGTAGGGTGAGCAAAATGCATGAAGGTAGTCAAAAGGTCCATACCATTTCTGTCCTTTATCGAGCCCATCTTTGCATGAAATGTTCCCTTGGTATCTCTAATTTTCTTGAAGAGATCTCTAGTCTTTCCCATTCTGTTGTTTTCCTCTATTTCTTTGCATTGATCGCTAAAGAAGACTTTCTTATCTCTTCTTGCTATTCTTTGGAACTCTGCATTCAGATGCTTATATCTTTCCTTTGCTCCTTTGCTTTACACTTCTCTTCTTTTCACAGCTATTTGTAAGGCCTCCCCAGACAGCCATTTTGCTTTTTTGCATTTCTTTTCTATGGGAATGGTCTTGATTCCTGTCTTCTGTACAATGTCACAAACCTCATTCCATAGTTCATCAGGCACTCCATCTATCAGATCTAGGCCCTTAAATCTATTTCTCACTTCCACTGTATAATCATAAGGGATTTGATTTAGGTCATACCTGTATGGTCTAGTGGTTTTCCCTACTTTCTTCAATTTAAGTCTGAATTTGGCAATAAGGAGTTCATGATCTGAGCCACAGTCAGTTCCTGGTCTTGTTTTTGCTGACTGTATAGAGCTTCTCCATCTTTGGCTGCAAAGAATATAATCAATCTGATTTCGGTGTTGACCATCTGGTGATGTCCATGTGTAGAGTCTTCTCTTGTGTTGTTGGAAGAGGGTGTTTGTTATGATCAGTGCATTTTCTTGGCAAAACTCTATTAGTCTTTGCCCTGCTTCATTCTGTATTCCAAGGCCAAATTTGCCTGTTACTCCAGGTGTTTCTTGACTTCCTAGAAATAACTCCAGAAAGAATGAAGGAATGGAGCCAAAGCAAAAAGAATACCCAGCTGTGGATGTGACTGGTGATAGAAGCAAGGTCCGATGCTATAAAGAGCAATATTGCATAGGAACCTGGAATGTCAGGTCCATGAATCAAGGCAAATTGGAAGTGGTCAAACAAGAGATGGCAAGAGTGAATGTCAACATTCTAGGAATCAGCGAACTCAAATGGACTGGAATGGGTGAATTTAACTCAGATGACCATTATATCTACTACTGCGGGCAGGAATCCCTCAGAAGAAATGGAGTAGCCATCATGGTCAACAAAAGAGTCCGAAATGCAGTATGTGGATGCAGTCTCAAAAACGACAGAATGATCTCTGTTTGTTTCCAAGGCAAACCATTCAGTATCACAGTAATCCAAGTCTATGCCCCAACCAGTAATGCTAAAGAAGCTGAAGTTGAACGGTTCTATGAAGACCTACAAGACCTTTTAGAACTAACACCCAAAAAAGATGTCCTTTTCATTATAGGGTACTGGAATGCAAAAGTAGGAAGTGTGTGTAGATCACAATAAACTGTGGACAATTCTGAAAGAGATGGGAATACCAGACCACCCGACCTGCCTCTTGAGAAACCTATATGCAGGTCAGGAAGCAACAGTTAGAACTGGACATGGAACAACAGACTGGTTCCAAATAGGAAAAGGAGTACGTCAAGGCTGTATATTGTCACCCTGCTTATTTAACTTATATGCAGAGTACATCATGAGAAATGCTGGACTGGAAGAAACACAACCTGGAATCTAGATTGCCAGGAGAAATATCAATAACCTCAGATATGTAGATGACACCACCCTTATGGCAGAAAATGAAGAGGAACTAAAAAGCCTCTTGATGAAGGTGAAAATGGAGAGTGAAAAAGTTGGCTTAAAGCTCAACATTCAGAAAACGAAGATCATGGCATCTGGTCCCATCACTTAATGGGAAATAGATGGGGAAACAGTGTAAACAGTGTCAGACTTTATTTTTGGGGGCTCCAAAATCACTGCAGATGGTGACTGCAGCCATGAAATTAAAAGATGCTTACTCCTTGGAAGGAAAGTTATGACCAACCTAGATAGCATATTCAAAAGCAGAGACATTACTTTGCCAACAAAGGTTCGTCTAGTCAAGGCTATTGTTTTTCCTGTGGTCATGTATGGATGTGAGAGTTGGACTGTGAAGAAGGCTGAGCACCGAAGAATTGATGCTTTTGAATTGTGGTGTTGGAGAAGACTCTTGAGAGTCCCTTGGACTGCAAGGAGATCCAACCAGTCCATTCTAAAGGAGATCAGCCCTGGGATTTCTTTGGAAGGAATGATGCTAAAGCTGAAACTCCAGTACTTTGGGCACCTGATGCGAAGAGTTGACTCATTGGAAAAGACTCTGATGCTGGGAGGGATTGGGGGCAGGAGGAGGAGGGGACGACAGAGGATGAGATGGCTGGATGGCATCACTGACTCGATGGATGTGAGTCTCAGTGAACTCTGGGAGTTGGTGATGGACACAGAGGCCTGGCGTGCTGTGATTCATGGGGTCACAAAGAGTCGGACACGACTGAGCGACTGAACTGAACTGAACTGAGTCAAAAGGTGCAAACTTCCAGTTATAAGATATGTAAGTTCTTGGGATGTATTATACAGCATGGCAACAACAAACAAAAAGTATATTCTGTTGCTGTTGTATGTCTATTAGGTCCATTTAGACTAAAGTATGGTTGAAGTCCAATGTTTCTGATTTTCTGTCTGGATGATCTGTTCATTGCTTGAAATATTGAAGTCCCTTGCTACTATTTTATTGTTGTCTATTTCTCCCTTCAGACCTGTTAGTATTTGCTTAACACATTTAGGTGCTCTGATGTTGGGTGCATATATATTTGTAATTGCTGTATTCTCTTGATGAATTGGGCTTCCCTGATAGCTCACCTGCAATGCAGGAGACCCTGGTTTGATTCCTGCATTGGCAAGTTCCTCTGGAGAAGGGATAGGCTTCTCACTCCAGTATTCTTGGGCTTCCCTTGTGGCTCAGCTGGTAAAGAATCTGCATGCAATATGGGAGACCTGGGTTTGATTCCTGGGTTGGGAAGATCCCTGGAGAAGGGAAAAGCTACCCACTCCAGTATTCTGGCCTGGAGAAGTCCATGGACTGTATAATCCATGGGGTCTCAAAGAGTCGGATACGACTGAGCAATTTTCACTCACTTGATGAATTGACCCCTTTATTATTATATAATAACCTTCTTCATTATTGTTTTCAGCTTAAAGTCTATTTTCTCCGATACAAGTAAAGCTACCTTTACTGTCTTGTTTTCTACTTGAATGGACTATTTTTTCTCCACCCCTTTACTTTAAGCCTATGAGTGAACTTACAGCTGAAAGTGAGTATCTTGCAGGCAGCTTATAGATGAATCCAGCCGGTACGTTTTGACTGAAGAATTCTATATGCAATTATTGATATGTAAGGACTTACTGATACCATCTTATTGATTGCTTTCTGGCTGTTTTGCAGTTCCTTTTTTTCTTGCTGCCTCCCTTTGTGAATTGGTTATTTTCTATGGTGCTATGCTCTGATTTTCTTCTCTTTATCTTTTGTGAATCTACAAATCATTTTGTAAAAGTTTTTGTGCTTTATGGTTACCTCAAGGCTTACATAAAACCTCTTGTAGATGTTATCAGTCTATTCTATACTGAGAACATCTTAATTTCACTGACATGCAAAAACTCTACCCTTTTACTTCTCACCCATTTACACTTTTAATGTCAAATTTTACCTCTTTTGATATTGTGTATTTATTAAGAAATTATAGTAACTGTGTAGCTATTTTTAATGTTCTTGTCATTTAATGTTTATACTATAGTTAAGAGGCCAACACACTATCATATTACAGTGTGAGAGTTTTCTGAATTTGACTATTTATTCACTCTTTACCTGTATGGTCTATGTATTTGTATGGTTTCATATTACTAACTAGCATCTTTTCATTTCAGCTTGAAGAACTTCTAGCATTTCTCGTAAGGAAGGTCTAGCGGTGATAAACTCCCTCAGTTTCTGTTTGTCTGGTGAAGACTTTCTTTTTTAAACGGTGTTTTGTAAACATTTGTGTGATTATATTGTTTATTTATTGGGCTGCACTGGGTCTTTGCCGCTGTGCGTGGGCTTTCTCTAGTTGCAGCCAGCAGAAGCTACTCTTTGTTGACGTGTGCAGGCTTCTCGTTGCAGCGGCTTCTCTTGTTGTGGCACTCGGGCTCAGCATTGTGGCACATGGGCTTAGTTGCTCCACAGCATGAGGGATCTTCCTGGACCAGGGATTGAACCCATGTTCCCTGCATTGGCAGGTGGATTCTTCACCTCTGGACCACCAGAGAAATCCCATCTGGTAAAGTCTTTTTTTTTTCCCCCCTTTTTGTTGTAAGTTATGTTTTTACTTATTTTTTTAATATATATTTTTTATTGACAGATAATTGCTTTACAGAATTTTGTTGTTTTCTGTCAAACCATCTGGTAAAGTTTTTGTTGTTGTTTAGTTGCTAAGTCATGTCCAACTCTTTGCGGCCCCATGGACTGTAGCCTGCCAGGCTCTTCTGTCGTGGGATTTTCTGGGCAAGAATATTGGAATGGAGTACCATTTTCTTCTCCAGAGGATCTTTCTGACCCAGGGATCAAACCCACATCTCCTGCATTGCAGACAAGATTCTTTACTGCTACACTACCAGGGAAGCCCAAAGTCTTTGTTTCTCCTTAATAAAGGACAACTTTGTCAGATAGAGAATTCTCAATACGTAATTGACATCTAATTCTTGACTATATCATCCAACTCTTTCCTGGCTACCGGGGTCCAGCCCTGGTTGGATCCAGGGATTCCCTCAGGAGGACGGCGTTGGCAATTAGAATAGCAAAGGCTGAGAGATATTAGAGGCTCATTATAACTGGTTTATGCGGAAAATCAATATAACCTGTGACACCAGGTTAGCTCTGACTACGGAGGCCACAGGCGCCCTCTTGAATAGGGGAAGGTGCCCCACCTTGGGTGCCTTCTCAAGTGGGTCTTAGAAGCCCAGGCAAATAAGTAGTCCCAGAGGATCCCTCCAATTAAGTATCCTGAAGGAAGAACAGAAAAGAAAAGGAGGAAAAGGAAATAAGAAAGAACGACACGACATGGGGAGACCAAGCTTTGAGCAAGGCCCGTAGCTTTATTTTCAAAGGGAGCTTATATACCTTAAGTTGTGCATAGAGGATAATAGGGGGTGTGAAATCATGCAAAGTCAGCAGTCTTTGATCCTTATCGAGACCAGGCTTTCTTTTCTGCAAACTTATCATCATATACAGATGGTTTAGGTGATTTACATCATCTTCTGGCCAGAAGGCCTGTTAACATTTTATGACTCTGATAAAGGTTTGTCAACCATAAGACTTATTTTCTCTAAGAGTAATTATTTTAAAGTTTGGCGCCATCCTCCAAAGGTGTTAGATAAAGTTGCATTCCTATAGGGTAGAGGTGCAGTGGGTTTACAACAAGGAAAGAATTTATTACCTTAAGGGTCTAAAGTTGTTAACACCAAGGCCACTACTTATTTTTTCTATATACCAACTATATTAATTAATACACTTCCAAGGATACAATACAGGGGATGTGGAAACTTGGCAGCAAGCTTTGGCTCAACAATGAAATCTACTAGTTCTAACAATTTCTAACTCTCCAAGAGGCTCTATACTATTTGAATATCTTAAGCTTCCCGTGCCTCTCGCGGTTGGGAGACTGTAAACAATTGTATGCGTAGCTGTAGGAGTCCGGGTAAACCTGTCAGGCAAGTTAGAGAGCTGTCTGAAGGGTTTGGATTGAAACACTCTTATTATGCCCAGGAGGCTAATTAGCTAGAACTCTAAGTTGATTTCCTTCAGAGAAAAGTGGTCGGGGATAGCCCCCACCCCCACCCCGCCCCCGTTAATGTCAGAGGAGTTGGTGAAAGTCATAAAATAGTAAAACAGACAGATTCTGATTTGGGGGTAGATGCTCAGGCAGAACCAGGGGGGCCCCTCGAGCCCTGACTCGCCTTTGCATATCAGGCCTCTCGGCAAGACGTTTGTCATGGGTGGGAACTCCCGTGCTGGCTGCTGGCACCTGGCCTATAGGATTTCTGCTAAGAAATCCATTGCTAGCCTAATAGGAGCAGCTTTGTAGTTTACAGTCTTCTTTTTTCTTGCTGATTTTAGGATTCTGTCCTTGTCTTATATTTTTGGCAGTTTTATTATAATGTGTCTTGGAGAAGATCGTTTCAGACTGAAGTAATAGGGTGATCTAATAGCTTTGTGAACTTGAATGCATAAATTTTTTCTCCCAGGTTTAGGAAAGTTTTAGCCATTGTTTCTTCAAATAGTTTTCCTGTCTCTGTCTCCCTCTCTTCTCCTTCTGGAACTCCGATGATTCAGATTTTATTTCTTTTGATGGTGCTCTGTTGTTGCACACACATTTGTGATTAGCATATTTTCTTGGAAAAATAACCCCTTTATCATTATGTAATAGCCCTATTTATCCCTTGTAACACAGCTTGTTCTGAAGTCTACTTTATCTAATATTAACATAGCTGCTGCTGCTGCTGCTGCTAAGTCACTTCAGTCGTGTCTGACTCTGTGCGACCCCATGGACTGCAGCCTACCAGGCTTCTCCGTCCATGGGATTCTCCAGGCAAGAACACTGGAGTGGGTTGCCATTTCCTTCTCCAATGCATGAAAGTGGAAAGTGAAAGTGAACTCACTCAGTCGTGTCTGACTCTAAGCGACTCCATGGACTGCCTACCAGGCTCCTCCATCCATGAGATTTTCCGGGCAGCAGTACTGGAGTGGGGTGCCATAGCTACTCCAGCTTTATTTTGATTAGAGTTTGCTAGATGGTACACTTTTTTCAATTCTTTTACTTTTAGAGATCTATATTATTATATTTAATATCTATCTAACAATAATATAGATATTTAGAGATCTATATTATTACATTTAACATTCTATTTGGAGATAGAACATAGTTTTGTCTTTCTTATAAACCAATTTGACAAATCTTTTAGTAGGTGTGTCTAGACTATTCACATTTAATGTAACTATTAACATTATTGAACTTGGGTCCACTATTTTATTATTTCTATTTGTACCCTATTTTTTTTTTACTCTTCTATTTCATTTTTCTTGCCTTCTCTTATTTCTAATATTTTTAAATATTCCAAGTTAATTACCTGTTAGCTTTTGACTATATCTCTTCATAGTATTTTGGGGTGTTGGTCTCTGGGTTACAGTATACAGACCTTAGAATTTAAAAGCTGCTGCTGCTGCTAAGTCACTTCAGTTGTGTCCGACTCTGTGTGACCCCATAGACGGCAGCCCACGAGGCTCCCCCGTCCCTGAGATTCTCCAGGCAAGAACACTGGAGGGGGTTGCCATTTCCTTCTCCAATGCAGGAAAGTGAAAAGTGAGAGTGAAGTCGCTCAGTCGTGTCCGACTCTTAGCGACCCCATGGACTGCAGCCTACCAGACTCCTCCGTCCATGGGATTTTCCAGGCAAGAGTACTGGAGTGGGGTGCCATTGCCTTCTCCAAGCAGAGTTAAAAGTTTGCAACTTCAAGTAAAATGTAGAAGCCTTACAACCATATAGATCACTTTGCCTGTAATTGTCTTATGTATTACATCTATATAATCTCTCTAACGATGTTAAAATTTTTGCCTCCAACTGTCCTACATATCTTAAAGAACTTGTGAGGTGTAAAATAAGCTACTGTATTTAACCAAATGTTTACCATTTCTGTTGCCCTTTCTTCTGTTCTCTTGTTATTTTTGAAGTTCCAAATGTCCCTGTGGAAGTTCACATTAGCCTGAAGAACTTCCATTACCAGTTCTTTTAGGGCAGGTTTACTGGTGATAACATTTTCTCAGTTTTCTTTCATCTGAAAATATTTATATTTTGCTTTCATTTCTGAAGGGTATTTTACTGCTGTAGAACCTTGGATTGACAGGACTTTTCACAGCACTTTCCAGATGTTTCTCCCACTGTCTGTTGACCTTTATGGCTTCTAACAAGAAATATGCCAACATCTGAATCATCCTTCCCCTCATTGTGATGTTATTTTTTTCTGATTGCGCTCAAGATTTTTTTCTTCATCTTTGCTTTACAGCAGTTTGGTGATGGTGTATTTGGGGTGATTTTTCTTTAAGTTATTCTCTTTGGCATTTACTGAGCTTTTTGAATCTATAAATCTGTGTCTTTTGCCATACATACTTGAGAAGTTTTCAGCTAATTTTTTCTCTCTTTTTTCCTTTACCAATTTCTTTTCCTTCTCTAGTACACTAATGACTTGAATATTAGACCTTTTGATATTTCATAAGTTACTGAGTTTCTGCTTTTTAGAAAAAAATTCTATTATTAAGATTCAGTAATTTTTATTGCACCTTCTTCAAGTTCATTGACTTTTTTTTTTTCCTGTCATCTGCATGCTGCTGTTAAGGCCATGCAGTGAAATTTTTATTTCAGATATTCTATTATTTAATTCAGTGACCAGATATGGGAGGTGATAATGAGGTGTGATTTTTCACACCTAGGTTTTAGCTTGGGTAATGGAGTAGTTATTGGTAGCTCTTACCAAGGAATAAGAACAATGAGGAAAATAAAGCAATGGAGATGTGAATTTAAGCTGCAAGTGGTGACACAGTAGGCTTCTCTACCTCCCTGCTGCTGCTGCTGCTAAGTCGCTTCAGTTGTGTCCGACTCTGTGTGACCCCATAGACGGCAGCCCGCCAGGCTCCCCCGTCCCTGGGATTCTCCAGGCAAGAACACTGGAGTGGGTTGCCATTTCCTTCTCCAATGCATGAAAGTGAAAAGTGAAAGTGAAGTCGCTCAGTCGTGTCCAACTCTTCGTGACCCCATGGACTGCAGCCTACCAGGCTCCTGCGTCCATGGGATTTTCCAGGCGAAAGTACTGGAGTGGGGTGCCATCGCCTTCTCCAAGTGATAAAGCTAATGTGGTTTAAATCAGTGATTTTCAAATTATCGATTGCAATAGCTTATATCATGGCATCAATTTTGTGGGTTATAACCAGCATTTTAAAAACGGACTGCAGTTTTAAAAGTCAGTAAATGATATTGAACAAAACTTGTGTTTTAGTATGTGTGTGCATATGCATGTGCATGTGTTAATTTATTAGACGTGAATGCATTTCTAACTGTGATGTTTCCAAAAATGTTTGAAAACCATTAGTTTAAACATAATGATGTTTACAAGGCAGCATATGAATAAAAGACCTATGATTGAACCTAATGGTTTCTAATAATCTAACTCTCATGTTCTCAGATGAGTTTTAAAATATAGACCTAAAGTTTTTATAATTATTTTTTTTTTTGGCCACACCGTGTGGGATGTGGGATCGTAGTTCCCCAATCAGGGAATGAACCCATGCCCTCTGCAGTAGGAGTGCAAATTCTTAACCACTGGACCTAAGCCCTAAATTTTTGTAATTCCTTTTCTTTACTACTGAATCATTTACAGCAAATATTTTCACTAAAGCTAATCTACTTAGAGTGAGGGAAATTCCTTAGACTTTATTGGGTATTTACTTTCCCAATACTATTATCTTCTAGAATACTCACCACTTAATTACACATATTAGTACCCTTTAAAATGTTTACAGAAAAGCTGACTACCTGAAACTAACACCAGGTTAGCTTTGCAGGCTGGAATCTGTTCTGAATAGTGTCTGGAAGGAACTTTGGATTTGGAAGGAAAAGGTTGGGAACAGTTTGACCATAAAAACTATTTTCTCATGAGTTCCATTTTAATGTTGAATAAATTCACACTTTCTGTTTTTCCTTCGTGTCCTCTTAGAAAGTCATTCTTCATTTTGAGAAGGAACGCTCTGCAGGGTTTCAGCGTTGCTGTCATGGCCGCTGCCTCTCCTCTGAGGAAACTGGAGGACGAGGTGCTGTGCTCTATCTGTCTTGACTACTTGAAAGACCCCGTTACCATCGACTGTGGTCACGTCTTCTTCTATCACTGCATCATTTGGTCTGTGAATCTGCTCAACAGCCATTATATTGTTCTCTCTGCAAGACAGCCTTTAAGAAAGAGAATATCCGCCATGTGTGGCAGATGGCCAGCATAGTGGAGAACATCTGGAGGATGAAAGTAGATGAGGAGAGACAACCCAGAGACCACTCGAGCAGAGAGTGGAGCAGCTGTGTGGGCAGCATTTGGAGAAGCTGCATTACTACCCCAAGGATGACCAGCAGATACTGTGTGTCGTGTGTCGGGAGTCCCGGGAGCACAGGCACCACACTGCTGTTCTGCTGGAGAAGGCTGCACAGCCTTATCGGGTAAGAAGCTTGCTGGACCCCAGCTCTGTTCTTGGAACCAAAAATGTTCTATTGTACCTTCAGGATAAGGTCCAAAATCTTTTTAATAAACACTTTATTGAGGTATAATTGACACATAAAAAGCTGTCCATATATTTACTGTATGCAGCTTAAGCTTGGGGATAAGTGTGTCACTACCATCAAGGCCAGAGACATATTCATCACCTCCCAAAGTTTCCTCCCACCCAATTTATTATTATTATTGTCTTACTGTGTATGTGTGAGAGAGACAACACTTAGCGTAAGATCTATCCTGTTAGCAAATTTTAGCTATACAACACAGTATTGTTATCTGTAAGCACTGTGATATAGAGTAGATCTTCAGAACTTACTTATCTTGCATAACTGAAACTTTTACCCTTTGACCATCACCTCCCCTTTACCCTCCCCTCCAGCTGCTGGCCACCACCATTCTACTCTGCTTCTATGAGTTTCAGATTCCTCATACAAGTGAGATGATATGGTGTTTGTCTTTTGTGCCTGTCTTATATTTCACTTTACATAATGTCCTCCAGGTCCATCTGTGTTGTTGCAAATGGCAGGATTTTCTTCTTTTTTTAAGGTTGAGTAAGATTCCATTGTATGTATATACCACACTGTCTTTATCCATTCATCCATTGGACATTAGGTTGTTTTCATAGCTTGGCTGTTGAGGATAATGCTGCAATAAACATGGGAGTGCAGATGTCTCTTTGAGATCCTGATCTCAATTTCTTTAGATAAATACCTAGAAATAGGATTGCTGGGTCATATGGGAGTTCTATTTTTAATTTTTTGAGAAGCAGCTATTGTGTTTTCCATGACTGTGCCAGTTTCCATTCTCATTAGTAGTGTACCAGGGTTTCCTTCTCTTCACATCTTCACCAATACTTATTATCTTTCATTTTTTAAAATAATAGCCATTCTAACAATTGTAAAGGGAAGGTTCCAATTCTGTAGCATGGTTAAGTTCTTGGCAACATGTATTCTTTTAATTTGAATAATAAACTGGTTTGTTTTTATATCTTTCATAATAGCAAGTCTGTCCCATTGCCTTGATGTTTTAGTTTCTGAAGCATGTGATCAAGCCTCAACCAGCAGTATGGAATACCAGCGCTCTTGATAGCCATCTTGATACTTAGCTTCAAAGTGTGTGCTTCATCTGTATTATAAAAATATTTTTGAGAATATTGCATCTTGTATGAATTTCCTTTCAGAATTTAATCTCAGGGAAAATATTATTTTTTTTGACGTACCAGTATTTTTCCTCCTGTCACTAAAGGATTACATGAATCACTATTTCCCTTTTGTCCTTGGTTAACAGGACTCTTAAAATCAATTTAGTCATTCACTCAGTGATGTGGAGTTAGTATATATATTTTCCTTCATTATTTTGTGTTGATTTTCTTTTTTATTTCTATGTTATCAATTAATTTTAATATAAATTATCTATATTTTTGGTGGAAAGAAACAGTGTAAATATAAAAACTACACTATAAGTCTTAGTAGTTGTAATGATAATAAATTTAATCTCACTTATTTTTCTCCCAGTTTTATTGAGATGTAATTGACATACAGTACAGTATAAGTTTAACATGCATTTTATCTCACTTCTGAGAAGCTACTCTAAGCTAATATAGCACTCACTTTGTTTCTTCTTCATTAACTAGGATGAAAACTATTCCAACCTAGTTATCTTATAATACTACATAAGATCAAAGACTATCTAATTTCACTCTGAAATCATTTTTGCAGGTGTCTTTTCTTATTGAGGGCATTTTCATCTTCATCTTGAGATTATTCATGTCCCCCCTCCCCCCCATAGGGTAAAATTCTAAACCATCTGAAGATTCTGAAGGGAGACAGGGACAGGATTCAGAATTTTCAGTCTACAGGAGAAGATGAGATCCAGGCCCTGGTGGTACGAGAAGTTTCGAGTGAATGTTCTTTGTACCTGTGTTGGGTGGGAGAGAGAAAGAGAACTGTGTGTGTGTTTGTGTGTGTGTGTGTATATATGTTGAGGGGAGGGGGGATAATGAGGAATGAGGAGAAAGTGGGTGTGATAGAAGGGATTCTAGTTCTGAACTTATCCTCAGACAAACATTCTGGTGTTTTCCAGCCTCTCAGGAAAAATCCTCTTTGTCTTTCTGCCTTTACTGTAGGCAAAGTTCCAGAGCCATAAGCAAGACATAGCATCAGTGTTTGAGCAGGGCCATCAGTTCCTGAGAGAAAAGGAGCAGTACCTGTTGGAGTGGCTGGAGGGAACGGAGCAACAGCTCACTGAAGGGAGGAACAGCCATGTCACCAAGGGCTCTGAGGAGGTCATCCGGCTGGAGACCCTGATTTCTGAGTTAGAGAAGAAGGCTCAGCAGCCAGCACTTGAACTTTTGCAGGTGAGGGACCAGTTAAATTGTACCTCTTGCTCCAAGCTGCAGTCTGGCCCCTCCATGAGCATGAGATTTGGACCAGGAGTCAGGAGAGACAAGGTTTTGTTCTCATTTGTTGAGTTCTTGACAGGTTAATTAGCAAACCAATAGGTTGTAAGTCCCAAATCACAGTGGGTGGGAGACTACAATATGCACAGATGTTACACTGAGACAGTAAGATCTGTCAGTCAATTCAGTTCAGTCTCTTAGTCATGTCCGACTCTTTGCAACCCCATGGACTGCAACACACCAGGCTTCCCTGTCCATCACCAACTCCTGGAGCTTGTTCAAACTCATATCCATTGAGTTGGTCATGCCATCCAATCATCTCCTCCTCTGTCGTCCCCTTCTCCTCCTGCCCTCATTCTTTCCCAGCTTCAGGGTCTTTTCCAATGAGTTGGTTCTTTGCATCAGGTGCCCAGAGTATTAGAGCTTCAGCTTCAGCATCAGTTCTTCCAATGAATATTCAGGACTGATTTCCTTTAGGATTAACTGGTTTGATCTCCTTGCAGTCCAAGGGACTCTCAAGAGTCTTCTCTAACATCACAGTTCAAAGCATCAATTCTTCGATGCTCTGCTTTCTTTATGGTCCAACTCTCACATTGATACATGTACATTTATAATTATAAGAAATAATTAAAAAAAAAAAAAAAGAAAGAATTGAGTGTTAAATCTTATGATCAGACTGGAAGCCACAGGAATTCTGGAAAAGGCTAGTCAGGGAGGGCTTCATGGATGAAGCAGCTCTTAACGGTAGCCTTGAGGAAAATGTAAAGATTTGTGTTAGCAGGAAAGAGGAGTTGAACATTCCATTTGTGGAGGTGCATTGGTTAAAATGAAACACATGAATGTGATGATAAACTTAATGAGTGTGATAATAAAAAGGTGGGTGTAGGTGCAGCATGCATGACAGTCCTGTCCGACTCTTTGCGACCCCATGGACTGTAGCCCACAGGCTCCTCTGTCCATAGGATTTTCCAGGCAGGAATACTGGAATGGGTTAGCCATTTCCTCCTCCAGGGGATCTTCCTGACCCAGGGATTGAACCTGAGTCTCCTGTGGCTCTTGCACTGACAGGAGGATTCTCTACCATTGAGCCACCTGGGAAGCCCGCAGGTGCTGAGGAAGAGCGTTTGGAAGATAGGAAGGTACACAGAGTGAAAGGGGCTACCTTTCTGGAGGAGTCAGCTTAAGTGAGAAAGAAGTTAAAGGGAAGGTGGGCTAGTTAAGATGGGGCCAACTGAGTAGAGGCCTTCAAAGGCATTCTGAGATTTCAGTCTTAACCTGATAGACAGTTAGAGTCTTAACAGATTAAGGAGTTTTCCTGGAGAGGATATCCTAGACTCAAATGGAGGAAAGGAAGGGGAAACGTGTGCCCCCATAAACCACAGTGGAGAATAACACAGGTCCAAGCCCACCAGAAAATTCTCTGTACAGTCCTATTCTGTACCCATTCCCAGCGAGCTCATCGTAAGGAACGGTGGCAGCTCCTGGGAACCTTATTTCCATGACAGTCTGTCTTTTCTTCCTTTCTAGGACCCAAGTGACATAACAAGCAGGTAAGTGCTGCTTGCTTTATATTTTTAACCACTTAGGTGTTCCTTTGTTTTTTCTTTCTGTCACCATAACTTATCGAAATTTGGCAAGGGCTGAAAGGGGTTATTTGGAAGAAGAGAGGTTCTTCTAGAAAGTTTAATATGAAAAGTATTCCATAGAACGTCCTAGAAAAATTATTGTCTTGGAACTTAGGATTGTAAGAGGATAGGGAGAATTGAAATGGGAGGAGATTGTAGCAGAGTATTTGAAACAGTTTAAAATACACATTTGTTTCTAAGACCTGGTGTGCTTTTGTTCTTTTTATTCCTGTTTGGTTCCCAGCCGCCTCTCCTGGATGCACTGCCTCACATTTTGTAGAGCACATTTCTTCATCAGATTGCCCTCCACGCTTGTTAGTGATGGTTTCCTGCTCCTTGCTGGATCATAAGGAGACACTTATATGCGTCACAGGGATATGGTTTCTTTGGCAGTGGTTCTCAGCCAGTGTGTTAGGCATTAAACACTGACAGTTTTCAAAAACCATACCCATAATGATATGCAGAAGCTTTGAACAGAGATAAAAGCCAAGTATTGTGAGAATACACAGTTCATCCCAGAGACACCAGGACTGTTGGCATAATCTGAGCATTTACCATGGACCAGTTACCAGGTGGGGAAAGGAAATACAGTGCCAGATTCTGGCTGGGGAAACCAGAGACTGTCAGAGATGAGTGATTATATAAGAAATGAGAGTGATACAGAATGTGTAAGACTTCTTGCCCTAGAGTATTTTGTGTGATATCAGTAGTTATTCTAGTTTTCTTTTTATTAGTGTTTTCATACTATTAAACTTTTTATTCTTTAACTCTCAACCTATCTGGGCTGTTATTTTTATGTATCTCTTATAAGCAACATAAAATTTTGTTTTCTTTTAAAAGAAATTCATCTGACACATTTTAATTGGAATATTTAGTATTTATAGCTCCTGGAAAACCACCACTTTCATTTATAATTTTAAAAGTATTTGGAGTGTTTGACAAATAATATCCTTACATTTTATTTTTTATATCTGAATATGTTTTGTTTATATCTACTTTTGCCTTCTCTATTTGCCTTTCTCTTTTTTCTATTTTATATTTTTGTGTGTATATATTTATGAGCCTTGTTTTTGTCATATGCTATAATTTCTAGTCCATAGTATTTTTTATTGTTTTCTAGATATTTTAAAATTTTAAATTTCATTTGCTATTTAATATAAGATTTGTTTTAAAAACAGGACATCTGTCAATGGTGCTGTGTTTTTCTTTTTCTAACAGCTTTATGTTTCATAGTTTTTTTACATTTTGTGATCAGACAAGTGTGTTGCCATTTCTACTATTTTGGACTTTATTGAGGCTTTCTGTATTGTGTGTTTTAAATTTTTGGACAGTTCTATGCACTTGAAAATAAGGTACATTCTTTGTGTTCTTGGAATAGGACTGATATATTTCCATGAGGTTTTCCTTAGTAATTTTGTTATTTAAGTATTTTGTTTTGATACTTAAGAAGGCCCGGATAGCTCAGTCAATAGGTAGAACATCAGACTTTTAATTTTTTTAAGTCCCTGTTTGGGTGTAGCTCTACACTTTTGGGCTTCCCTGGTGGCTCAGTGGTAAAAATAATCTCCTGCAGGTTGATCCCTGGATCGGGAAGATGCCCTGGAAAAGGGAATGGCAACCCACTCCAGTATTCGTGCCTGGAGAATCCCATGGACAGAGGAGCCTGGCAGGTTGCAGTCCATGGGGTCTCAATAGTCAGACATGACTTAGCAACTAAACCACCATAAATGACATGTTGGTGGATAGAGAATCCTTGGATCATGGCCCTTTCTTCAGATCTCTATATTCTTCTCTCTGACTCTGATGTCGAAACTGGCCACTTGGAAAAGCAGCTTTTACTATCTGCCTTTTTGGTCCATTATTGGTATTTGTTCGCATGTGTATACTCTGACGGTGGGAAACCATGCCTTTCTCTCAGGAGTAATTACTGTGACTTCATTATCTCCAGATACTCCCGGAAGATGTTCTGGATTGAAAAGCCTATCAGTCCTGCAATCAGAAAACAGATGGAAGAATTTTCAGATAAACTTCTTTGTTTAGAGAAAGGACTCAGAGGATTCCATGGTAAAGGAGGGAGTTCTGAGCCTAGAAAACCTTCTTTGTTTCTTTGTAATGTTTCTTTAAGTTTTGATTGTGGCTGCACCTTCTCAGAGTTCCTGCATGTCATTCACACCAGGCAAGGACACTGGGGAGGAAATCTAAGTCCAAACCATGGAGGCTTCCATGTGACAGTCTAAGACTGTTCCATAATGTAGAATAATAGTTAATAGGTCTCAGAGTTGGTAGAAATATATTTCATATCTACTGCTGTTGCTGCTACTTCTAAGTCTCTTCAGTCGTGTCTGACTCTGTGCGACCCCATTGACAGCAGCCCACCAGGCTCCCCCGTCCCTGGGATTCTCCATGCAAGAACACTGGAGTGGGTTGCCATTTCCTTCTCCAATGCATGAAAGTGAAAAGTGAAAGTGAAGTTGCTCAGTCATGTCCGACTCTTAGCGAGCCCATGGACTGCAGCCCACCAGGCTTCTCTGTCCATGGGATTTCCCAGGCAAGAGCACTGGAGTGGGGTGCCATTGCCTTCTCCAATTTCATATCTAACAGTGAGGTAAAAGAAGATTGGGAGGCTATGGAAAACAGTATGGCATTTCCACAAAAATTTAAACACATAATTACCATATGATCTAGCATTCCCACTTCCCAAAGAATTCAAAGCAGGCCCTCAAAGAGATATTTGCACTCTCATGTTCATAGCAACATTATTCACAATGGACAGGAAGTAGAAGTAACCCAAATGTTCATCACTGGATGAATGCAGAAATGGAATGTGGCATATGCAGACAATTGAATACTATCCAGCCTAAAAAAGGAAGGAAACTGTGACACATACTCTAACATGGATGAACCTCGAGGACAAAATGCTAAGTGAAATGAGCCAGTCACAAAGAGACAAGTACTGTGTGATTCCATGTATATGAGGTCTCTAAATTAATCAAATCCATAGGAACAGAAAGTAGATTAGTGGTTGCCAGATTAGAGAGGAGGGGGAAATGAGGAGCTGCTGTTTAACAAGTATAGAGTTTAAATTTTAAAAAATGCAAAAGTTCTGGAAACTGGTTGCACAACAAGTTAGATGGAAAAGGCAATGGCACCCCACTCCAGTACTCTTGCCTGGAAATTCCCATGGACGGAGGAGCCTGGTAGGCTCCAGTCCATGGGGTCGCTAAGAGTCGGGCACGACTGAGTGACTTCACTTTCACTTTTCACTTTCATGCATTGGAGAAGGAAATGGCAACCCACTCCAGTGTTCTTGCATGGAGAATCCCAGGGACAGAGGAGCCTGGTGGGCTGCTGTCTATGGGGTCGCACAGAGTCGGACACGACTGAAGCAACTTAGCAGCAGCAGCAACATTAATGAACTATACACTTAAAACTGGTAAAGACAGTAAACGGTATGTGTTTTAACCACAATTGAAAATAAAATTAAAGAATAGTGAGAGAATGACTATAAAGAGGTATCTTTGAGAGTGGAGAGAAATAGTGTGATTTAGGACTAGAAGTTTAGGGCTTAGCTTAAAAACAGGTAGTATGCCCAAAGGTGCTCTTTAATGAAGCACCAGGTGGGTTCAGCACATGTTGCCATGGATATTCACACGAACCTGTTTAGACTGGACAGCTGTGGGTGTCTCCTGAATTAATTCCTCTGTTTCACTTGAACTTTCATGATCCCCTGTTAACTGTTGAAGTTATATGAGATACCATAAAAGAGTTTGACTGAGAAGCTGTGGTGCCAGAGCTGCTTCCTGTCAAGAATTCCCAGGTGGGCCAGTGGGTAGGACTCAGTGCTTTCACTGCGGTCGACCTAGGTTCAATCCCTGGTCTTCCCAAAAGCCGAGCAGTGTGGCTAAAGAAAAAAGAACAAGAAAGAATTGCTCACTGTCCTTTTGTTCTTTTACTCTAGGAAAGTTGATGAGGGATCTGGACTATAAGACAAGTGAGTATCTGGAGAGGATAGTGGCTGAAGTTTGCAAATTACCATTTTCCTGTGAAACTCTTATTACTTACGGGTCAGCCCGTTTGTTTTAAAGAGGAAGGTCTTCATGTGACTAATGTATCCAAATTCTTTATCCTGAGTTCAGAACCATAAACCTTTCCCCAGATTTGTTCAGCTGTAGTGATCCTAGTCCTTATCTTTTTTTGCTCTCCAGTCTCATCGCATTGCCTGAGGCCTTGAATTTTCTGTGTTCTTTACACTCTCTAAATATGGTTGCTAATAGTCTGAACATAAGGTCAAAAGCAGTCTTTGTCCCGGCCCCCTGAGGAGCCTCCCACCATTGTCATGAAGGCCCCAGAACCTATGGGACAAATCTCATTTGTATCTTTTGTGAGGCCACACCTTTGTCTCCTTGTCCCCACAGTGAGGATCATCCTTAATTCCCATTCAAGGGCTACCTTTCAGTGTCTCCAGGTGGGAAGAGTATGATGTTCATGGCTTGTGGATGAACAAATGCCAGTGTGGTCAGTGATTTGATCCAGAGCCCGGGGTGCTGGGCAGTAAGGGCTTCATGTGGGGCAAAGTGTACTGGGAAGTGAAAGTGGACAGGATCTGGTGGGAAGCAGAGGAGGAAGAAGACGCAAAGAGATACAGGGCTGGAAGCAGAGGCATGTTTGGCAGCAGGTATCTTGGTGGGTTTACAGGCATCACTGATGGGTATCTTTCTCCTGGATATAGAGAGGAGAATGAGGAGTTGGAAGAAGAATGGTCTCGGGAAAATGGAATATGGCCAAAATTCTGCCTGGTGGGGGAGGCAAGAGAGTCAGTGGTGAGAAGGGGATTTCTCAACTTCACCTCTGAGGAGGGGTCTGGACTCTGCAGCTGTCCTCAGCTGGGGTGTCTATATGCACCAGCCCGGGGCCCTTCCAGATCCTGTCCTACTGCCCCCGGCAGATTGGAGTTGCTCTGGATCATGATGGTGGGAAGGTAACCTTTACCAATGCCAGAACTCAAGAGTTCATCTATGAATTCTCATCTGCCTTTGCTGAGAGAATTTTCCCTTTCCTGTGGCTTAACTGCATGAGATCCAGACTTGCGCTGAGACCCTGAGAGAAGATCTCCTGGCACGGCCCCAGGTTTTGTCATTTACCCTTTGTTCCTTTTCATCAGTCCCAGCTCTGCCTCAGCTGGATGGTCCTGCTGGGTTTCTGATTGCACTCAGATGACTGGAGCTTTATGGCAATCATGAGTCTCTTGTCCTCGCAGCTTTCTCTCTGAAATGGGGATCGTAATAGTTGATCTTCTTTCTCTAAGGGGAATGGTTGGAATGTCTTTAATGTGTTTATTAAAATGTGTCTTAACTAATTTATCTCTTCTGTTGCCTTTGATTTGGTTCTTCACCGGCCACTGAGACAAATGTATGAAAACGAGTGGCTGTATTACAGAATCTCGGCTCCTGCTACAAACAGTAATTGATGACAACATCCATATTGATTTCTGAAGCACCTTTTCTGTCCCATAATTTCTCCGGCCATCCTTCTAAGCAGTTGTTGTTGTTCCATCGCTCAGTCATGTCCGACACTTTGCAACTCCATGGACTGCAGCACGCCATGCCTCCCTGTCTTTCACCATGGCCCAGAGTTTGCTCAAACTCATATCCATTGAGTCAATGATGCCATCCAACCATCTCATCCTCTGTCACCCCTTTCTCCTTCTGCCCTCAATCTTTCACAGCATCAGGGTCTTTTCCAAATCTTCTAAGCAGCTGAGGAAACAGTAAATATTTGGCAGTTCATATCTGTTTAACCTTTGATACACTATGAGATTTGAGATATCTGGCATAAGAATTCCTTTATTTATCTGCCATGTTCTGATAATTTTTGCAATGGGAGGGAGAGAGGGGAAGCCATGTAAGGTTCAGGTGTATATGAGTTTTTGGAAGTGACTTGGTTCTGAAGTCATGTCTAATGTCAGCTGTGTTTTGAGATGGTAGAAATAGATATGTAGCTTAATGTTAAATCAGTAATCTTACCTATAAGCAGCAGAAAACAAATTGGCTAATTTTAGAAAAAGGAAAATTTACTTTTAAAAAAGGGAAATTAATTAAATATCACTGGAGCATGTGGAGTGCAAAGAGGGAGGGATATGTGTGCCTGCCTGCAAGCAAATTCTGGAGGCATGTCCACGTGACTCCCAGAGAGGTGGGAGCTGCAGTGAGAGAGGGAGGAGGAGGAGTCAGCAGGGCTTGAGAGGATTGTTGAATTGTCAGGATATAAATAGAATACATCATGCATGAGTCCAAGCTATTGGAGAGTGGATATAATCTGGTGGGGAATAGAAGAGGAAGAAGTAACAATGCTTACTTACGGAGCCAGAGGTGTGTTTGACAGTAGCAATCTTGGTGGATTCATACTCAACTGATGGGTAAAGTTTTCCTGGATACAGAGGTGAGAATGAAGAGTTGAGGAAGGAGTGGGCTCAGGAACTTAGTGGATAGAACAGCCCTAGTTCTTCATGTAATTAACCCCTAAATCAAAATCTGCCATAAGCACACCAGAATAGGATGCCTGCCTGTGCCCAGCAACAAAAAAGCAAAGTGTGTTTTTTGGCTTCTGTAATAAGACATGGTCTCATCAAGACTCGTGTAGTTCAGCATTCTCAAGACATGGGAGCACATGCTAGTTGCCAATTTGAGAGAATAGCATTGAAACATGTATATTATCATATGTGAAATAGATCACCAGTCCAGGTTTGATACATGAGGCACGGTGCTCAGGGCTGGTGCACTGGGATGACCCTGAGAGATGGGATGGGGAGGGAGGTGGGAGGGAGGGTCTGGATGGGGAACACATGTACACCCATGGCTGATTCATGTCAATGTATGGCAAAAACCACCACAATATTGTAAAGTAATGAGCCTCCAATTAAAAGAAAAAAAAAACAAATTTTTTCTGATTGTAAACTGAATATAAATTCACTATAAAAATGAAGAGTTTTTTTTTTTAATCCCATAGTCCTTTTGTCAACAAAACATTTTCTCTATTAACATTTTGGTATATTTTTAACCTTTTCTGCTGTAAAAATTTGCATATTTCTTATTTTATAAAACTGAAATTGCTATATATGTAATCTCATAGTGTATACTTTTAACGTCATATCTGATCATCTGCCCACGTCATTAAATATTTCTGAAGATAAAAAAAAGAAAATGTTTCGT
This sequence comes from Bubalus bubalis, assembly GCF_019923935.1. Lineage (NCBI taxonomy): Eukaryota > Metazoa > Chordata > Mammalia > Artiodactyla > Bovidae > Bubalus > Bubalus bubalis. The sequence continues at coordinate 23,800,715 of NC_059158.1, forward strand.
TGCAGGACTTCTCCGGTGGTACAGTGGATAAGAATCCCCTTGTATTCAGGTTCAACCCAGGGACATAGATTCAACCCTGGTTGGGGAAGATTCCAAGTACCTCAGAGCAACTGATCCCATGTGCTGCAACTGCTGAAGCCCCTGGGCCCAGAGCCTGTGCTCTGCAACAGGAGAAGCCAGGCAGTGGGAAGCCCGTGCGCTGCAACAAGAGAAGCCATGGCAGTGAGAGGGCTGTGTGTGCTGCAACTAGAAAGGAGCCACCCCCCCGCCCCCGCCCCTGCTCTCTGCAAGTAGAGAAAGCCCATGCGCTGCAGCGAAGACCCAGTGCAATCAAAGATAAAAATTAATAATGAAAAAACAATGACAAAATCATTCTCACTGAGGAGAGACAGCTTTCCCAGACTACAGCTCAGACAGAAGCAAGCCTCTGATATGCAAACTAACCAATCCAGACCCCACCCCGCCCTCCCTCCCTACCCCCCCAATCCTCCCCACACCTCCTACCCCAGCTTCCCCCCTCTCCTCCCCCGTCCCTGGTTTAGCCTTTGTACCCTAAGAGGCAATATTCCTCTGCCTTAATAATCCCAGGGCCAGGTACCAGACAACCAAAGACCATTACTATAACCCAAAGCCTGCTGATACTTGTTCATACCAGCCAATCCTAATTTGTTTTCCCTGCCCTACACCTTGACTTTCCCAAGGAGACCTATTAAAGGTCTAACCTTTATTTTCCTTTCATCTTTGCCAAGCTGACAGATTTTAATTTTTCTTTCCATTTTCCCTTTCACATTCCCATTTTTCCCATTTATTAATAATGAATTTATTTGGTATTTACATTTCTTCTTTTCCAAATTGTTTTCTAATAGTCTTTATTTTCCAATCTTGTTGTAAGAATTTTAAAATATTGAATTTAAGGAAGAAAAATCAGCCTCCTGACCCCAGGGAACAGGTGTGATACTCACAGCTAGACCTCAGAGTTACTTGAAGCTGGCCTGGTGCTCAGCAGCTAGGCCATGTTGTTCTCTTTGGAATAAATCATTTTATAAAATAGAAACATCAAATAAGGATACACTGAAATCATAATAAAGTGAAACAAAACAAGACAAGACTATACATAATTTCATTTAAGCACAGAGAAACAGGGAACTGTGCAATTCAGAAAGTACTGAACATCTCCCTATCCTGGGGAACAGGACTGATGGTTGCAAATGCTCCGTTATCTTTGCTCTAGTCTGACCTCCTTATAGATGTGATTGATTGGGACACCCAATCATGTAATTGACCATGCTTCCTGGCAATACTCAGTTTGGAGTAAACCCCTCTTTTCTCCAACCAAAGCCCAAATCCCACAATAACACATTCTTTCTTATACCCTCACTCTAAGATGCTCTGTGGTTCCCCACAGTATACATTCTCCCTTGCTGTATCAAGTAGTTGAGAGAGTCATTTCCTAGGCAGGTTGATAGGGAGTCTAGGGGTCCCCAAGGAGAGAGGGGTCTGGAATTCTCAAGGAGGAAGAAAGAACAAACTTTTTTCTTTCTTCACATTCCTTAGGATTATATAACAATAATGTATCCTGCCTAAGGACAGTCTTTGGATTAAACCTTCTGTTATCTTAAACTGTAAATTATGGGAGTAGACCTGGTCTTTACAAGGATGTATCTTGCCTGAGGACAGTGTTATCTTAAAATGTAAATTATGGGAGTAGGTCTGATGAGGTCTTTACAACCTCCAGACATTCTTTGGGTTATATAACTTCATTGTTAACATTAGCAAGCGGGTACTCTTTCTGCCCCCTTCTGAGGCCTATGTCAGAAGCTTTCTCTATCTCCTTTATACTTTAAAAAACTTTATTACACAAAAGCTCTGAGTGACCAAGCCTCGTCACTGGCCCCGGATTGAATTCTTCTCCTCTCAGGGCCAAGAATCCCGATGTCTTCACGTGATTCAACAACAACCTTTCATAGTAAACACACTGTGTTCAACTAGGTGTGTTCCTGGTGGTCTTTGGGTGAAAAATATTGACACATGCTAATATTTTGTCTATCAGATTTTTTCAGTTCAGTTCAGTTCAGTTCAGTTGCTCAGTCGTGTTCGACTCTTTGTGACCACATGAATCACAGCACGCCAGGCCTCCTTGTCCATCACCAACTCCCAGAGTTCACTCAGACTCGCGTCCATCAAGTCAGTGATGCCATCCAGCCATCTCATCCTCTGGCGTCCCCTTCTCCTCCTGCCGCCAATCCCTCCCAGCATCAGAGTCTTTTCCAATGAGTCAACTCTTCACATGAGGTGGCCAAAGTACTGGAGTTTCAGCTTTAGCATCAGTCCTTCCAGTGAATACCCAGGACTGATCTCTTTTAGGATGGACTGGTTAGATCTCCTTGGAGTCCAAGGGACTCTCAAGAGTCTTCTCCAACACCACAGTTCAAAAGCATCAATTCTTCGGCGCTCAGCTTTCTTCACAGTCCAACTCTCACATCCATACATGATCACTGGAAAAACCATAGCCTTGACTAGACGGACCTTTGTTGACAAAGAAATGTCTCTGCTTTTGAATATGCTATCTAGGTTGGTCATAACTTTCCTTCCAAGGAGTAAGCATCTTTTAATTTGGCTACAATGGCTGCAATCACCATCTGCAGTGATTTTGGAGCCCCAAAAATAAAGTCTGACACTGTTTTCACTGTTTCCCCATCTATTTCCCATGAAGTGATGGGAACAGATGCCATGATCTTAGTTTTCTGAATGTTGAGCTTTAAGCCAACTTTTTCACTCTCCTCTTTCATTTCATCAAGAGGCTTTTTAGCTCCTCTTCACTTTCTGCCATAAGGGTGGTATCATCTGCATATCTGAGGTTATTGATATTTCTCCCAGCAATCTTGATTCCAGCTTGTGCTTCCTCCAGCCCAGCGTTTCTCATGATGTACCCAAATTTTTTAGGTGTCTTTAAATTTGATTATGGACATGTGTTTGCATGCTTGTGAGTCTGTGGTTGCCATAGAAAAGTTTTATTTCTTCTTTGTGTTTTTTTCTTAAATCTTTGGGTCATGCTTAGAAAATTCTTCATTCGACAATTGGGAAAATTTTATGTATATTTTCATTTAGGTAGAGATGATGAGGAGAGTGGGGTCCAAGGGTAAAAGGAAACAAAAAACTGAAATTGGGGTCAAGTATCACTTTACACACACTATGGGGAGGAATAATAGGTAAAGAATTCAAAGGGGGTGGGAATTCTAAGGTTTTTATTTTCTGTTTTGTATTTTTATAATTATATAGGACCAACAGCGTATTTTATAATGGGGTATTCAATAAATACTTTCTTGTGGCTAAGTGAAGATATAAGTGCTTGCTTATGTTTACCAGATTAACAGAAATGACATCAAGAGTCTCAATGTAATATAGATAAGAAATAGCTCCAAAGATGAGTGTTTTTGAAAACTAATTACCTTGAGGTGATAAATTATGTTTAGGTTAATGATGTTAAAGAAAGTGAAAGTGGGTCTGTCTCTGCGACCCCATGGGCTGTAGCCCACCAGACTCCTCTGTCCATGGAATTTTCCAGCCAAGATTACTGGAGTGGGTGGATAGCCATTCCCTTCTCCTGGGGATCTAGAGCTCAAACCCGGGTCTCCTGCACTGGAGCCAGATTAAATTTTCTTGGGCCTGCCGTATTTTACAGCAATGTCTAAGACCCACATAACCAAATGTATGAAGATAATTTCAATGTACTTCAATCTATGAGTCATACAGTATCTTGGGAGAATGAAAACTAAACCACTTAGATATGCTCTGTCAAATAGTAGCTACTAGCCACATACAGCTATTTAAATTTAATTGAATAAAAATTCAACTGATCAGTGATGTTAGCCACATTTCAAGTGCTCAATAGCCACATAGAGCTGGCACCTACCACATGAAAAGTGCAGACCTAGAACTCTGAGTAGCACTATTATTGATGAGATTAGTGGGCCTCAAGTAAGGTATATTAGACCCATTCAAAACCAAATGGCCAATATTATTTCTCACACAGATTACATCAGATTTATTTCTGGGATATGGATAAATATTAAGCTGGTACCAACAAATCCAAAATGGGTCAGGAATGAATTTCTCTCTCATGCCTTCAGGCACAAACTATTCCCAGTTCCAAAGGGGAAACACCTGTCTCCCAACTCCCTTCCTAGGTGGAGACACTCTGGCATCAAATTTCTAAGGGTAAGTCCTCTTAGAAGAACCAAGAGGCAGAGTCTTAATAAGTAAATGTTGGGAAGCACAGAGTCCAATTCAGGAAGAGGGAGTCTAGAAGTGAAGAGACAAAGAGGTGGGTGCTAACTTGTAGTCTCCCTGCTTTACTCAGAACAGTAGTTCTCAAACTGTGGTCTGTGGAACCCTTGAAGTCTCTGAGACCCTACTATGGGAGACATGAAGTCAAAACTATTTTCATAATATTACCAAAAATTTATTTACCTTTTTCTTTTAAATATGTATTACTTACTTTGGCTGCAGTGGGTCTTCACTGAGGCATGAGGGATTTCTCTAGTTGCAGAGCATGGGCTATAGGCTCAGCAGTTACAACTTGAAGGCTTAGTTGTCCTTTGACACATGGGCTCTCAGTTCCCCCGCAGGGATCAAACCCTTGTCCTCTGCATTGGAGGGCCATTTCATAACCACTCTTCCACCAAGGAGGCCCCTACCTTTTTCACTGTGTTGACATTTGCGCTGAGGTAAAAGTTAGCAGAAATGAGCCTATTTCAACAAACAGCAATAGCAGTTATGAATTCTTCACCAAATTTAGCTGCAGAATAAAAAACCAAGTTTCACTGAAAAATATCCAGGTTGTAGTATTAAAAATTATTGTTTTTACTGTCATCATTCTTGAGTCCACATTTTAGACTCTCTGATAGCATGAAATGGGAAGTACACATAAAATACTTCTGCTCCATTTTAAAGTACTATGTCCCAAGGAAAATAATTTTTCTGAGCTGACTTAGCTTCTTTTTTTATGGAATACTATTTTCACTTTAAGAATGAATAACAGGAAAACTACGATTTTTTAGATTTAGTTATTTGGCATAATGAACATGAGTTTCTCGCTTCCAGGAAATCAACTTACAGTATTTATTGCCAATGATAAAATGCAAGCTCTCATGAGAAAATTAATCTTGACAGCTTCCCAGTACTGACAAACTTCTCTAGTGTAAGCTGTGGTGACATTAACAAATGTGATTGTTTGCTAATCTTAAACGTCAGCACTCTAAAATCTATACAACTTGGTAAAACAATGCATTGCTTTTTAAAAATCATGCATTGATACAATATTCATTCATCGTACAAAACAGGCCTACGGACTCCTATGCAACAGATTTGGAAATATTCAGTTATAGTTTCAAGTTCCACATAGCAAAATATTATTTATGAAACCTAACACTTGTGTAGTTTTAGTGTTGTATCAAAGATGAGTAGCCATAATTATCTGAAAATGTTATTCAAAATACTTCCCTTACCTATACTTATGTGAGGCTGGATTTTTTTCATTTACTTTAATTTAAAAAAATTAAATACAGAAGCAGATATCCAAATACTTCAGTTTTCTAATGAGGCATACAAGAAAAGAATGTAAACTTTTGAAAGAATGTAAAATCTAGAAGGCTCACTTCTCACTATACTATTTCATCTTGAAAATAGAGATTTTTCATAAAAATATTTCTTTTAATGTAATGGGTTATTAATATTACAATTGAATCAATCGATTTCTGTTGTTTCAATTTCTAATATGGCCAATGTTCACAGATATAACACACATAAGTGATACTATCTTTGAGGTCCCAAGTCGTATAGTCATACACTGATTCTGAAACCGAAAGTTTGTAAACTTGTGACTTACAAGGTCCTCCGGGCAGTAGGAGAGGGGTCAGGGCAAAGTCCCAGGTCCCCGGGTAAGGCTCTCAGGGTCTTAGGCCAGAAGGTGATGTCTGGGCAGGGGAGTCAAACCTCGTAGGAATCCCCACCTCCCTGGGATTTCACTTTCTCTGCGCTCAAACTGTGTCGGGTCTTTCTGCTTGGATACTCATGACGAGGACCAGTTCTCACTCCCATTGCGTATCCGGTTCCTAGAAGCCAATCAACGTCACCATCGTTCCTGGTTTTAGGGTCTCTTATCTCCCCTCTAATGGCACCCCACTCCAGTACTCTTGCCTGGAAAATCCCAAGGACGGAGGGCCTGGTGGGCTGTAGTCCATGGGGTCGCTAAGAGTCGGACACCACTGAGCGATTTCACTTTCACTATCTCCCCTCGCAAACTGTGTCGGGCCTTTCTGCCTGGATAGTCATGACGGGGTCCCAGTTTTCACTCCCATTGCGTATTTGGTTTCTAGAAGCCAATCAGTGTCCATTCCTGGCTTCAGGGTCTCTACCGACCAGCCCGGACTGATTTTCTCAGGCTCGGATGGTAGTAGGCGCTTTAGGAGCTCAAGCACTCCGCTGCTGTTAGGGTCCCGGAGTCTGACCAAGATCTGGGAGAGGGAGATTCTGCAGGGGGAGGAGCAGGGGGCTGCTTGCTGCAGCGCAGGACCTCCAAGCAAGGCAAATTCGCCTCACACGGCCCAGACTCCACGCTTATTTGGGCTAAGAAGAGCCTGCAGCGATTTGTTCTTTTTTTTTTTTTTTTTCGGGTTTTGGTCCAGAACCAGCTGAATCTGCGCAGCTGGAGGCCTGGCTCAGCTGTAGACTGTGGGGCCCTGGGAAGCCTCCCCTCTGGGACCCGTGACCCCAAACCTTGGTTCATCCTCGGGGCCAGAATTTAGATTTGGGTACAGGAGCTCAGAACTTTTAAATTTGAAGGTTTGGAGGTGGAGGGATCAGGCCTGAGGGATCCAGGCAGCAGGTCTCTCTCTGTTAGGTCCATGAAGGGGGGGAAGAGACAGGAGGCTAGGGTCCTGGGCTCTTAGGCCTGGGAGGAGAAGAAGGCGCCCTGAAGGCTTCATAGGGTGGAGAGGGTGATGCTTGGACAGGAGGGTCCAACCTTGGTGTCCTTGGTATGCTGTTGTAGGTCTGGGGAGGAGGAATGTCTTTTTCATGTCTCAGAAAAATATTAGGGGGACCCACGGCCGAGACTCATGACTGATCTCCTTGTCACCCTTGTGGCCTCCAGGCTCCAGTTCACATCCTGTCCTTTGATTTCCAGGAAGCACCTTCATGGCCAGCAGCCGGACAGGTCCTTTTCCCAGGCTCTTGGGCCAGTGTATGTGGCACAGTGGTCCCTGCCATCTCAGCTCACAAAGAGAGGATGTCTAAGTAGCCCCTGACTGTGAGCTGAGGATGGGCTCTGCCTTCTTCAGGTCTCCCTGTCCCTCCCCCTCCCCCAGCATCATGTGTGTGGGGTGTAGAGTGGGGACTGGGGCGGGGGTATTTCTCTGGAAGAGAGGACTTCCTTTAATCACCTCTGCTCTCTCTTTTTCTCTTTTCCCTTCTTCCATGTGTATTTGAGTCATGTCATATCTGTAATTACAGAAAAATACCAAAAACATAAGTACAATTTCCCAGCAAAATATGGAGCTGACACTGTGTGATTATCATCCAGGTGAAAAATAGAGCCTCTACCAGCACCCAGGCCAGAAGCCCCTGTGTCTCTCTCCACACACACCCCACCTCCCTGCACACGTGTCCACTAAGGACCCTCCCTCACACCTCTCCTCTCTGGTTCCTCCCCTCCACTCCTATGGCCTCCATCCCATAATGTCACTGTTTCCTCCTTCTCCAGGAGCTTCCCCATATTTATAAGGGATCTCCTCTTCCTCCTTCTTCCCACTTCCTCCTCCTCCTCCTCGCCCCCCAACTCTTACACCCCATCCTAGGGACAGAGGTTCCAGAGTTCATTCCCTGGAGGAAGAGTCTATAACCTTGTTAGTAGCCGGAAGAAGTGACAAGAACTTGGGATTCAAGGTCTCATCCCTTGATAACTAGAACACTGTGTATGTTTGTGAGCTCCACCCTGGACCCGGAAACCAGGTTTTACAGCCTTGATATCTGATTCTCTCTGAGGCCAAAGTCTTTGGTTGTTTTGTGGAGAGAGAAACATCCATGTCAGTGTGTATTTTGGAAAACAGCTCACACTTTGAACTTGACACTGGATGGACAGCAGCTTGTGTGCACAGCACTGACCCACTGCTGGGAGCCTAGGAAGAGCCTGGGCAGATCTCTGGTAAGGAGGTCAAAGGGGAGCTCAGGTATCCAGTCATCAGCCCTGTGGCCACACAGGGGTATGACCACTTTTCTCTCTCCATTTCTGCACAGGTAAGGCACAGGATGCATTGTGGTCTGAGTCAGACAGAGAGGATTGCCCTAGTCCAGTGAATGGGTGAAGGTACTTTCTGAGCAGCTCTGGGGTCACAGGCTCAGGGTTTAGGCAGGGATTGGAGGAGAGGAGAGCCCTGGAGCCCTGCCCTGTATCTCAGGTTTCCATCTTTTCTCTCCATGTCTCCTCTCTGCAGTTCATTGATGAAAGACCCTGGAAATCTCAAGGTCAGTAATTGATTCTTCACTCCCTGTTTGTTTCTGGTTGATATTAAAATGTATTTTCATTTTAATATAGTTTGCAATTTATAAAAAAGTAGCAAAGGTAGTAGAGAGTTACTATATATCCCACACTCAGTGTCTGTATGGGAACATCTTATACCACCATCATACATTTGTCACAGCTAATGACCAGTATTGATACAGTGTTACTGAGCTCCAGAATTCATTTGAACTTCATTCAGTTCAGTTCAGTTCAGTTCAATTGCTCAGTCGTGTCCAACTCTTAGCGACCCCATGAATCGCAGCATGCCAGGCCTCCCTGTCCATCACCAACTCCCGGAGTTCACCCAAACTCATGTCCATCGGGTCCGTGATACCATCCAGCCATCTCATCCTCTGTCGTCCCCTTCTCCTCCTGCCCCCAATCCCTCCCAGAGTCAGGGTCTTTTCCAATGAGTCAACTCTTCGCATCAGGTGGCCAAAGTACTGGAGTTTCAGCTTCAACATCAGTCCTTCCAATGAACACCCAGGACAGATCTCCTTTAGGATGGACTGGTTGGATCTCCTTGCAGTCCAAGGGACTCTCAAGAGTCTTCCCCAACACCACAGTTCAAAAGCATCAATTCTTCAGTGCCCAGCCTTCTTCACAGTCCAACTCTCACATCCATACATGACCACAGGAAAAACCATAGTCTTGACTAGACGGACCTTTGTTGGCAAAGTTTTGTCTCTGCTTTTCAATATGCTATCTAGGTTGGTCATAACTTTCTTTCCAAGGAGTAAGTGTCTTTTAATTTCATGGCTGCAATCACCATCTGCAGTGATTTTGGAGCCCCCCAAATAAAGTCTGACACTGTTTCCCCATCTATTTCCCATGAAGTGATGGAACCTGATGCCATGATCTTATTTTTCTGAATGTTGAGTTTTAAGCCAACTTTTCACTCTCCTCTTTCACTTTCATCAAGAGGCTCTTTAGTTCTTCTTCACTTTCTGCCATAAGGGTGGTGTCATCTGCATATCTGCGGTTATTGATATTTCTCCCAGCAATCTTCATTCCAGCTTGTGCTTCTTCCAGCCCAGCGTTTCTCATGATGTACTCTGCATAGAACTTAAATAAGCAGGGTGACAATATACAGCCTTGACGTACACCTTTTCCTATTTGGAACCAGTCTGTTGTTCCATGTCCAGTTCTAAGTGTTGCTTCCTGATCTGCATATAGGTTTCTCAAGAGGCAGGTCAGGTGGTCTGGTATTCCCATCTCTTTTTCCTTTAACCTGATCCAGGATCCTATCACAGACACATTTTAAGTCTGGGAATTGTGTCTCCTTCAGGCTCCTCTGGATGAGACAGTCACACAGACTTCACTTGTTCTTGATGACTTTGATGTTTTGTGGAGTACTGCTCAGAGACATAATAGAACATCTTTCCATTTGACTGGGGCAAAGGGTTTTGGGGAAGAGGACCACAGAGATGAGTGACATTCTCCAGTCACCAAGGGTATACACTGTCCACTCGAATATCACTAATAAGTTCACCTCATCACCTAGTTAACATAGCATTTCCCAGATTTATTCTTGTGAACATCTATTTTTACTTCCCCACTATACTCTTTAGAAGGAAGTCACCATGCACAGCCCACACTTAAGGGGTGCTCTTCTGTCAACAAGTGTTGCAAGGGTTTGTGCAAAAATAAGTTTTCAAATGAGTTGAACAAGTACTAGATTGATAAACAGAGTGGATGGAGAGTCTCTGAGTAGCTTCATAAGAAACTGCTGACTCGTTTCCAGCAGCTGCGCTGCTTCCTATTCCTGCCCCAGTGAGCGAGGGTCTCTGCAGCACAACGTCCTGGTCAGCACTTGGCATCACCTGTTCTTAGATTCTCGATATTCTTGTAGGTGTGATGATACATTCCTGTCATTTTTTAATTTACATGTTGTAGAAACATAAGATGTTTAGCATCTTTTCATATGCATTTCCATTGTTATGTCTTTCTGAAGAGGTGTTTGTTCAGACTTTAGTTTTAAAAGGTTACTAGTTATTGTTTCGGAGAAGGCAATGGCACCCCACTCCAGTAGTCTTGCCTGGAAAATCCTATGGACGGAGGAGCCTGGTAGGCTGCAGTGCATGGGGTCGCTAAGAGTTAGGCAAGACTGAGCGACTTCACTTTCACTTTTCACTTTCATGCATTGGAAAAGGAAATGGCAACCCACTCCAGTGTTCTTGCCTGGAGAATCCCAGGGCTGAGGGAGCCTGGTGGGCTGCTGTCTCTGGGGTTGCACAGAGTCGGACACGACTAAGCGACTTAGCATAGCAGCAGCAGTTATTGTTTGTTGAGATTAAGAGTTCTGTGTGTATTTTAAAACAAGTCCTTTATCAGATATGTGAATTTGCAATAATTTCTCCCAGGCTGTGGCCTGAGCTCTTTTACTGATATAACAATATTCATTAATGAACAGATCGACTTTTCTGGGAAGAAAAAATGAGAAATTTCTAACTGCAATCATTTCTGAGTAGAGGACGTGAGTGAATGGGGAATGAAGGGACGAACATGAATTATTTATTTTTGTATATTCCTAAGTATCTTTTCAATTCTCTTGTGTGCTGGTAAATACAGAGAATGCAGTGGCACCCCACTCCAGTACTCTTGCCTGGCAAATCCATGGATGGAGTGGCCTGGTAGGCTGCAGTCCATTGGGTCGCGAAGAGTCGGACACGACTGAGCAACTTCACTTCCACTTTTCACTTTCATGCATTGGAGAAGGAAATGGCAACCCCCTCCAGTGTTCTTGCCTGGAGAATCCCAGGGATGGGGTAGCCTGGCGGGCTTCCGTCTATGGGGTCGCACAGAGTCGGACATGACTGAAGCGACTTAGCAGCAGCAGCAGCAGCAGCTGGTAAATAATGCTTTCAAAAATTATAGGGGATTAAAAATCCCTTCAGAGAAGGCAATGGCAACCCACTCCAGTACTCTTGCCTGGAAAATCCCATGAACAGAGGAGCCTGGTAGGCTGCAGTCCATGGGGTCACGAAGAGTCGGACACAACTGAGCAACTTCACTTTCACTTTTCACTTTCATGCATTGGAGAAGGAAATGGCAACCCACTCCAGTGTTCTTGCCTGGAGAATCCCAGGGATGGGGAGCCTGGTGGGCTGCCATCTATGGGGTCGCACAGAATTGGACATGACTGAAGCGATTTAGCAGCAGCAGCAAAAATCTCTTACATTTGTAAACATTTGACAGATCACCTTCAACTCATACATTAGGATGTACATTCTGATCCTCTAGCTGGGCTGGTGCTCACCACACGGCTGTGTTATTCTCTTGTTGGACATAGGTCATTTCACAGAAGACCAACATCAGACAAGGACATCTGAGTGTGTGACACAGTGAGACAAAATAAGACCAAGACAACATTCTAAGCACAGACCAAAGAAGTGGCACTGTGCCCCTCACCATGTACCAAACCTCTCTCTGTGCTAATACCAGTGATCGCTATTTCTTTCCAGTCATATCTGTATCCTTGCTCTAGTCTGCCCTCCCTACAGGGAATACTCACTGAGATGCCCAGTCATAGAAATACCCCCACTTCCTAACAACACCCAATCAAAGTGAGCCAGTCTTGCATCTGAAAGTTAAAGTCACTCAGTTGAGTCCGACTCTTTGTGACCCCATGGACCACATGGTCCATGGAATTCTCCAGGCCAGAATACTGGAGTGGGTAGCCTTTCCCTTCTCCAGGGGATCTTCCCAACCCAGGGATCAAACCCATGTCTCCCATATTGCAGGTGGATTCTTTACCAGCTGAGCCACAAGGGAAGCCCAAGAATACCAGAATGGGTAGTCTATCCCTTCTCCAGTGGATTTTCCCAACCCAAGAATTGAACCGGGTTCTCCCACATTGCAGGAGGATTCTTTACCAACTGAGCTATCAGGGAAGCAGTCTTGCACAGATGCCCCTCAAACTCACCCAGCCAAAGTCCATATCCTGTATGTTAGCAGTCCTCAGCATTTTTGGCACAGGAATTGATTTCATGGAAGACAATTTTTCCACAGACCAGGGGAGGGAGAGTAGTTTCAGGATGATTCAAACACATTACATTTATTGTACACTTTATTTCTAATCTAATGTTGGCACTGATCTGACAGGAGATACCAGCCCAGCCCAGAGCTTGGGGACCCCCTGCTGTATGTGTTCTAACACATCACAAGAGATGCCATGGTCCCTGATGCTCTGTGACTCCCTTGCTGCATCCAGAATAAATCCAACTTGATGGCCCACAGCTTTGCTCCTGGTGGTCTTTGACTGAAGAACATTGAGACATGTTACCTGTTTGCCAAAAATTTTTATGTGTCTTTCTATCAGAATAGGGGCATATGTTTGTATCTTGTGAGTATCTGCTTGACATAGGGAAGATTTATGTGTTTTGATGGCTTTTCATCTTTGGGTCATAAAATGCTTCATTCCACAAGAGTAAAAACTTCATGTATATTTTTGTCTAGGAGAGAGGTGTCCAAGGGTAAAGGGAAACAGAACTGATTGAATTCGGAGAAAAAATATAGCAGGAGTAGTAAGTAAAAAGTAATAAGGTGGTGGATTCTAATGTTGCATCTTCCGCTTCATAACTTTACAAGTATGCACAAGCTCTACGAAGTATTGATATTTGTTGTGTTCAGTTGATAACTTCTGTGTGTCCTTATGTTTACCAGGTTAAGGAAAACACCAAGAGACCAAGGACTATACCCATTTATCATTATTGGACAACTAGCAGTGATGGGCAGTTTTGAACATTTAAGACCTTAAGGTAATAAACTATGGTTTGGCTAATGTCTGAACACTCTGTTAAAATACGCATTAAAGAAACTTTCAGACCATGCTTTATTTTAAAGACATATCTAAGACCTGCACAGATAAATCCATGACTTCAATATTAATATTATTTTAGTATGCATCAACCTATGAGTCACACAGTATCTTTTAGGGGAAAGAGATGGGAAATTAATTAACAACATTCTAGATATGCATTGACCAATATGCTACCTAATAGACACATATTACTATTTAAATTAAAATAAATAAAAGTGCTCAGCACAACAGACACTTTAAGGTGCTAAGGAGTCTCATGTAGCTACTGGCTACCTAACTGGACTGCACAGCCATAGAACAATTCTTGCACCACAGAATATCCTGTTGGAATGGACTGCTCTTCATGATTTGTGGGCCTCAAGTCAGGTGCATTAGACCACATAAGATGCTGCTGCTGCTGCTAAGTCGCTTCAGTCATGTCCGACTCTGTGCAATTCCATTGACGGCAGCCCACCAGGCTCCCGAGTCCCTGGATTCTCCAGGCAAGAACACTGGAGTGGGTTACCATTTTCTTCTCCAATCCATGAAAGTGAAAAGTGAAAGTGAAGTTGCTCAGTCGTGTCTGACTCTTCGTGACCCCATGGACTGCAGCCCACCAGGCTCCTCTGTCCATGGGATTTTCCAGGCAAGAGTACTGGAGTGGGGTGCCATCACTTCTCCGCCACGTGAGATGAAAGGGCCAGTATTATTTTTCATAGACACTACGTCAGATTTCTGTCTGGGATATGAATACATATTAAGCTGGTGTGTAACAAAATCAAAGTAGGTTATGAATATGTCTGGCGCCCTCAGGTACAAACTGTTCCCAGTTCCAAAGGGGAAACACCTGTCCCCCGACCTCCATTCCCAGACGGAGGACACTCTCTGGCATCACTTTCTATGGGGTGAGTTCTCTCCTAGAGGAGCCCAGGAGCACGGTCCTGAGTTAAGTTTTGGGAGGCAGGGAGTCCAGCTCAGGAAAAATGATTTTCCAAAATGAAAAGGAGGCAAAGGCAGGGATCAGTTGAGGGACGCCCTGATTTATTCAGAACAGTAGTTCTCAGAGTGTGGTCTGTGGAACCCTTGATGTCACTGAGACCCTCTCATGAAATCCCAGAGGTGAAAACTACTTTCACAGATATTATTTGACTTCTCACTATGTTGACATTTGCTTTGATGTATAACAGCAGTAATGGAGACTACGGTAGCAAGCTGCACTTGTAATTATTTTCACCAAAACTTTCTTGTAGAAAAAAAGAAAACTAATAATCAGGTTTGCTGTAAAACATCCAGAATGACACATTAAAAATTCTTATCTGTCCTTAATAAACCAAAACAGAAAAAAATATGAAAAAGAATATATATATACACATGTATAAGTGAATCACTTTGCTGTACAGCAGAAATTAACATTATAAATCAAATATCCTTCAAGAAAATAAATTATTTAAAAGGAAATAAATAAAAATGCTTATGTTTCCTAATCATCAGTCTTAAATACACATTTTAAAAGTATCTTCTGTGATGACATGGGAAGTACACATGGAGCACTTCTACTACATTTCAAAGTCCTACGGCCCAAGGGAAAACTCTGTGTGAGCTGAACTAACCTCTTTTTCATGGAAAAAGACTTATTGAAAGAATGAATGATGCAGAAAGAGCTGTATAATTTAGTGAAACAATGTATTACTTTGTAAAAATCTTACATTACTACAACAGATGTTCAATCAGCAAAATAGGCTTATGGATTTTAAAGTAACAGAATATAAAATAGTCAATGATATTGTTTCAGGTCCACTGTGGAAGAAACCTTTGAGAAACTACAATTTGTATAGTTTTACTTTTGTATCCAAGATGAACATCCACAATTATCTGAAAAGATTATTTAAAAATACTACTCCTACTTGTGTGTGGGCTTTTTCACCACCCCACTCCAGTACTCTTGCCTGGAAAATCCCATGGACAGAGCTGCAGTCCATGGGGTCACTAAGAGTCAGACACGACTGAGCAACATCCCTTTCACATTTCACTTGCATGCATTGGAGAAGGAAATGGCAACCCACTGTAGTGTTCTTGCCTGGAGAATCCCAGGGACGGGGGAGCCTGGTGGGCTTCTGTCTATGGGGTCACACAGAGTCAGACACGACTGAAGCGACTTAGCAACAGCAGCAGCAGACTTCAATCAAAATAACAGATTCAGTGCAGACGCAAACCTGAAAATCCAGTGGTCTTCTAGTGAAAAAGACAAGAAACATACTTGGAAAAAATGTAAAAAGCCCTATGCTTCTCACTACCCTGTTTATTTGGGGAAATAGTTCTTCATATTAAATGAATGTGTAATTAACATTATTCTAAATAAACTAAAAAAAAATCTTTAAAGTGTATTATTCGTAGTGTGGAAAATATGCATAGAAGTGGTCACAAAATACTATCCTTGGGGTCCTCACTAATTTGTAAGATTGTGTAGGTATTTTAATCAAGATTGCAAACAGCCCCAAAGCTAGGACTCGGGGAGACAGTGTGACAAAGAGTTCTCGGTGCAGGAGGGGAGTTCACGTCAGTTCAATCATGACTCGTGTCTGACTCTTTTTGACCCCATGGACTGCAGCACGCCAGGCTTCCCTGTCCATCACCATCTCCTGGAGCTTGCTCAGACTCATGTCCATCAAGTCGGTGATGCCATCCAATCATCTTATCCTTTGTCATCCTCTTCTCCTCCTGCCTTCAATCTTGCCCAGCATCAGGGTCTTTTCCAATGAGTCAGTTCTCCACACCAGGTGGCCAAAGTTTTGGAGTTTGAGCTTCAGCATCAATCCTTCCAATGAGTATTCAGGACTAATTTCCTTTCAGATTGACTGGCTAAATCTCCTTGCAGTCCAAGGGACTCTCAAGAGTCTTCTCCAACACCACACTTCAAAAGCATCAATCCTTTGTTGCTCAGCTTTCTTTATGGTCCAAATCTCACATCCATACATGACTACTGGAAAAACCATAGCTTTGACTAGATGGCCCTTTGTTGGCAAAGTAATGTCTCTGCTTTTGAATATGCTGTCTGGGTTGCTCATAACTTTTCTTCCAAGGAGTAAGCATCTTTTAATTTCATGGCTGCAATCACCATCTGCAGTGATTGTGGAGGCAAAAAATTAATCTCTCACTGTTTCCATTGTTACCTCATCTATTTGACATGAAGAGATGGGACCAGATGCCATGATCTTAGTTTTCTGAATGTTCAGTTTTAAGCCAACTTTTTAACTCTCCTTTTTCCCTTTCATCAAGAGGCTCTTTAGTTTGCTTTCTGCCATAAGGGTAGTTGTCATCTGCATATCTGAGGTTATTGATATTTCTCCCAGCAAACTTGATTCCAGCTTGTGCTTCATCCAGTCCAGCATTTCTCATGAGGTACTCTGCATATAAGTTAAATAATCAGGGTGACAATATACAGCCTTGACGTACTCCTTTCCTGATTTGGAACCAGTCTGTTTTTCCATGTCCAGTTCTAACTGTTGCTTCTTGACCTGCATACAGATTTCTCAGGAGGCAGGTCAGACACTGTGGTATTCCCATCTCTTGAAGAATTTTTCAGTTTGTTGTGATCCACACAGAGAAAGGCTTTGGCATAGTCAATAAAGCAGAAGTAGATGTTTTCTCTTTTGCTTTTTCGATGATCCAGGGGATGTTGGCACTTTGATCTCTGGCTCCTCTGGCTTTTCTAAATCCAGCTTGAACGTCTGAAAGTTCACGGTTCACGTACTGTTGAAGCCTGGTGAATTTTGAGCAGTACTTTGTTAGCCTGTGAGATGGGTGCAATAATTCGGTAGTTTGAACATTCTACCAAGCAGGAGGGGAGGGATCAGGGCAAAGTCCCAGGTCCCTGGTGGGCGAGCCGCTCAGGATCTCAGGGTCAAGGGCGGTGTCTGGGGCTGGGACGCTCCATGTTGGGGATTCCCCTTCTCCCCGAGTTTCACTTTCTCTCTTACAACCTGTGTCGAGCCCTCCTGCCTAGACACTCATGATGCGGCCCCAGTTCTCACTGCCACTGGGTGTTCAGTTTCTAGAAAAACCAATCAGCGTCTCCGCGGATCCCAGTTATAAAGTCTCCACCGACCCGCCAGGACTCTGCTTCTTCCCAGACCCAGAGGATGCGAGTTATGGGGCCGCGAACCCTCCTCCTGCTGCTCTCGGGGTTCCTGGTCCTGACCGAGACCCAGGCGGGTGAGTGCGGGGTCTGGAGGGAACGACCTCTGCGGGGAGGGGAGAGGGGACCGCCCGGGAGTCTGGGGGGCAGGACCCCAGGGAACGAGAGACCCCGACGCCCCTGCCCAGACCCGCCCTCTCACCCCGGTCCCGTCCTGTCCCTCCCTTGCATCCCGACCCCTCTTTTCTTCCCCCTCCGGAGTTCGGGCCGGTCTTCGACCTCTTCCATCTCACTGGCCCTAAGCCCGCTCCGCCCTGCCGGTCCCCTCACCTCGGACCCGGGACCCGCGCCGGGAGGAGGTCCGGCCGGGTCTCACCCCTCCCCGCCCCCAGGCTCCCACTCGCTGAGGTATTTCTACACCGGCGTGTCCCGGCCCGGCCTCGGGGAGCCCCGCTTCATCGCCGTGGGCTACGTGGACGACACGCAGTTCGTGCGGTTCGACAGCGACGCCCCGAATCCGAGGGAAGAACCGCGGGCGCCGTGGATGGAACAGGAGGGGCCGGAGTATTGGGATCGAAACACGAGAATCTACAAGGACACCGCACAGTATTTCCGAGAGAGCCTGAACAACCTGCGCGGCTACTACAACCAGAGCGAGGCCGGTGAGCGACGCGGGCCCGGGTCCGGGTCACGACCCCCATCCCCAGGGACCGGCGGGGTCGCCCGAGTCTGCGGGTCCGAGGGTCACCCCAACATTGCGGAACACACCCGACCCCCGCCCGGGAGGAGCCGGCGGGGCTTGACCCGGTTTCATTTTCAGTTTGGGTTTAATCACCGCGGGTGGTCGGGGCGGGTCAGGGTCTCACACCCTCCAGCAGATGTACGGCTGCGACGTGGGGCCGGCCGGGCGCCTCCTCCGCGGGTTCATGCAGTTCGGCTACGACAGCAGAGATTACATCGCCCTGAAAGAGGACCTGCGCTCCTGGACCGCGGCGGACACGGCGGCTCAGATCTCCAAGCGCAAGATGGAGGCGGCCGGTGCTGCGGAGGCATACAGGAACTACGTGGAGGGCCGGTGCGTGGAGGGGCTCCGCAGATACCTGGAGAACGGGAAGGACACGCTGCTGCGCGCAGGTACCAGGGGCGCGGGGCCGCCCTGATCTCCCGTCGGGCTGGAGCTGGTTTCCCACGAGGAGAGGAAAATGGGGTCCCTGTGGGAACAGCGCCCCTGGTTCTTGTCAGGAGTGGGAGGAAATCCGCCCGGGTTTTCATATTCTGTACAAGACAGTCACCAGTGGCCCCACTTCTCTGAAGGACAATCAAGGAATCCAGTGTCTTAAGGAATGACGCAGGAAACCATCCCTGAAATAGCTGGTCAGCGGTGCCCTTTGACCCTGGCCACCATCTTGTGATCCATGACTTTCTCTCTCAAGGCCTGTTCTCACCCTGAGAGCATCTTAGGTGGCCTGACTCCAGCTTTTCTGAGTCATTCAGCCTCCACCAGACTCAGGACCTTTAGTCTGTATTCTCCCCCCTCACATTTTTAGAGTGCCTATCCTAGTCTCTCATTCTAGAAATTTCCAAGGACTAATACAGATCTCTAAGAAGAGACTGTTATCTAGCTCTTGTGCTGTTTTTTTCCAAAACCATGGTCTTGAATGTTCTGTAGCTCAGAGGGTAAAAAAGTTCATACTACATCTGGGGATCTGATGTACAGCCTGGTGACTATAGTTAATAATAATCCTGTATTGTATACTTTAAAATTGATCTTAATCATTCTCATCACCCCTGTCAAATAGAAGCACACATAAGGTAGGTTGATGAATACATTAATTACCTTCACAGTGTACATATAAATCAAAGCAACATGTAGTACACTCTAAGTGTGTACAGTTTTTGTTAAGTATACCTCAGTAAGCTAGGAGAAAAAATGACTGTTCTGTCCTTTCTCAAGATGGTCACATGATGCTGCTCAGTGACCTATGGAGGTAACACAAACTGTGAATTTTCCGATTCCTCCTCAGACCCTCCAAAGGCACATGTGACCCATCACCCCATCTCTGGTCGTGAGGTCACCCTGAGGTGCTGGGCCCTGGGCTTCTACCCTGAGGAGATCTCACTGACCTGGCAACGTGAGGGAGAGGACCAGACGCAGGACATGGAGCTTGTGGAGACCAGGCCTTCAGGGGATGGAACCTTCCAGAAGTGGGTGGCCCTGGTGGTGCCTTCTGGAGAGGAGCAGAGATACACCTGCCGTGTGCAGCACGAGGGGCTTCAGGAGCCCCTCACCCTGAGATGGGGTAAGGAGGGGGATGGGGCTGGAGCTTCCTCTCAGATAAAGCAGGAGCCCTTCAGGACTCAGTTTAGCAAGGTCAGGACTCAAGCCTGAGGTCAGGGCCCCTTCCCTTTCCTCCACAGAACCTCCTCAGACCTCCTTCCTCACCATGGGCATCATTGTTGGTCTGGTTCTCCTTGTGGTCACTGGAGCTGTGGTGGCTGGAGCTGTGATCTGGAGGAAGAAGCGCTCAGGTAGGGAAGGGAGGGAGGACCCTGAGTTTTCTTGTCTCACTGGGGGTTTCAAGCCCAGGTAGACGTTTACCTGCCTGGTTACTGGAAAGTACCCTCCACACACGTGTGGAGTCTGGATCTGATTTTCCTTTCTAAAGCACATGCGAAAATGAAAGTGAAATTTTCTCCTTCCTAATTCCAGCTGGGAACCAGGTTTCCAGCACTTGAAGGTCAGAGGGGAGGTCCTTGCTGAGGACAGACCTCCATGAGGGCAGTTGGTCCAGTCCTTACACGTTTCCCTTCTCTGTGTTCCTGATCCTAGCATGAGCTTTGACCATAGTTTCAGAAAGTTCTCTGGGGTCCAGGACTAGGGGTTCCTCTAGCATCACATGACTCAGTCTTCTCTCTGGCTTCTCACATTGTATTTTCTTCTAACAGGTGAAAAAGGAGGGAATTATATCCAGGCTTCAGGTAAGTGTGGAGGGGGTGATTCCTGAGACCCTTGTGTGGGTGCAGACAGGAGGCCATGGGGGGCTCACCCTCCTCTAAGTTCCTTCTCTAGTTTCTTCCTGTGGGTTCTGACCACGTCCTGGTCTTGTTCCCCCCCAGGCAGTGACAGTGACCAGGGCTCTGATGTGTCTCTCAGGGTTCCTAAAGGTGAGACCCTGGGGTGTGTAGACTGGAAGGGGGATGGGGCAGAGGGGACATATTGGGTGGCGGAGATCTTTGAGTGGGACATGTGAGCATGTGGGGGGCTGTGGAGAATCTCAGTCCTTACATGATTGACCTGAACTGGTTCCTGATTCTTTTCTCTCACAGTGTG
This sequence comes from Bubalus bubalis, assembly GCF_019923935.1. NCBI lineage: Eukaryota > Metazoa > Chordata > Mammalia > Artiodactyla > Bovidae > Bubalus > Bubalus bubalis. The sequence goes on from NC_059158.1 coordinate 23,821,542, forward strand.
AGACACCTGCCTTATGGGGACTGAGTGATGCTTCATCCCGCTATGTGACATCAGATCCCCAGACCCCTCTTTCTGCAGCTGCATCTGAATGTGTCTGTGCTCCTATTCGCATAACGTAGGAGTTAGGGAGACTGGCCCACCCATGCCCACTGCTACCCCTCCCCACTGCTGCCCCTCCCCACCCTGACCTGTGTTCTCTTCCCTGATCCACTGTCCTGTTCCCTCAGAGATGAGGCTAGACCATGTCTATCCCTGTCTTTGCTTTATATGCACTGAATAATGATATCTTATTTCCTTATTGAAAATAAAATCTGTATATATGAATTTGTTTTTTCTAATTGGTGCCATGAAGGGGGATTGGATAATAAAGGTGAGGATTCCTAAAGTTTGAAACAGGAAATAAATTGAAACACTGAGAACCTTCCAGATCCATCCATATTTGCTGTGCTGAGTCAGCTGCAGGAGGGACAGGCGGAGGCTGTGAGGAGCTGAGTGTGGACAGGGCCTGTGCCCAGCGATCAGTGCCTGGTGGGCATGCATGCACTGCCCATGGACCGCCCATGGTCACTCCTGGACTGGGTCCTCTTCCCCATTCCTTTGTCCTTGTCCCTTCAGTAAATCCTTGTCCCACCAAGGACCTGTGATCATGGACTCAGAAGTCGCCTGGGCCTGGTTGTATCTCCAGGACCATGGGCAGGGTACGTTTCTTAAACAGTTACCCTAGGATCAGGCCTTGGTCCAATACTTAGCTCCTATCTTTTTTTGAATGTTTTTATATTTTGCTTATTTAGTTATTGTTTATTTTTGTTGGTGGTGTAATGACTGTTGTATTTCATGTGTTGAGTCCTGGTCTCATTCTTCTCTGGGTGACCCCATCTCTGACAGCAGCAGGGGTCACTTTGCCTGTCATTGTCCCCACAAGCTCAAGGGGTCTGTGCACACAGGATTCTCAGTGTCAAGAGAGGATTTTCAGAGCCATCCAACTCTTACTCTCCTTCTAGAGATTTTGCTGGATTCTTCTTTCCAACTTTTCTTCATCTTCTTAAAGGAACCACGTGATGGAACTTGCAAAGAGGAGGGACCCAATAGTTTCATATCTTGACTTAATTCTTGCTGGGTTTCTCTCTTCTCTGCAGTCTGCCCTTATCTGCCCTTACATGTTCTAAGGCTACTGTTGGCTTCCATCTCAACTCATGGATTTAGAAAGCAGAGTCTAATAAAACCATAGCAGGTTGAGTATAGCTGGAAGCGAAGGATCTTCCTTTCTGAAGAGATAAAGAGACTTGTGTGTGGTGTGCAGGCTGATTGGTGGGGGAGGGAAGGGAGATCAGCCTTTGTGAGTAAAATACAGGCGGCATTGAGTCAATGCAAATGGATGTTGTGCTGTAACTGCCCTGAGACAGCATGTGGCCTCAGGTCACATCAATAAAGAGACTATCTCTGGAATAGGGAAGCGCTTTACTGACCATTCAGTGAACTGATATTTGTTGTGTGACAGAGACACGACACACTCTTTTTACATCTAGGAGAACTCAGTGAACTAACAACAGACAAACCCTGTCTGCCATGTGCGGTGTGTTCCAGGGGGAAGGGGCAGAGCATGACTATGAGCCTAGTAAGTGAGGGAAGTGTTTCCCATACAGGCTGGTAAGTGCTCTGATGTAGGTGATCCAGGGTATAAGTGTGTGGGGACAGGGCAGGTGGCTGTGTTATTGGGTGGACAGTGGGCCTCATTGAAAATGTAACCTTTAAGTAAAGCTGTGAAGAACATGAAGGAATGTCCACAAGGAGGGCTAGGGGAGGTTCTCTCCAGGCAGAGGAGCCTCCAGGGCAAATGCACGCGGGCAGGAGAGTGTTTGTGTTCAAGGGAGAGCCAGGAGGCAGCTGGGGCTGAAGGAAAAGGAATTCCGCTGAGATCCCATTTCTGATCCTGTGGGCCATCCCAGATCCTGGGGGCCTCCAGCATATTAGAAGGGGTTGATTTTATCTCAGTAAGCTTGGAGTTATAGGATGATAGGAACAGAGAAGGACCTGCTGTGACTGCTCTCTGGAAGCATCAGCCAGGCTGCTGCGCAGTCAGGAGGTGAAGGGCAAGGGAGGCGCAGAGGAGCCTGAGGGAAACAGTGCAGGGTCCAGGCTGGGGAGGCTGCTGCTTGTCTGGGGTGTGAGCAGGGAAGAGGGTGGTGAGTGGATTCTTGATCTGTTCTGAGAATGCATTTTACAGCATTTCCTAGTGGATTAAATCTGAGTTATGTGAAAGAGTGAAGAAGGACCACAAAATTTGAGATTTGCAAGTAAGCATGTGGGGCACCTACTGTGGAAATGAGGGGACTCTGGAAGGAGCATATTTGAGGAGGCATCGCCATCAGCATTTGGTTTAGGAAAGTGGCAACTGAGTTGGGTTTACTAGTCTAGGGTTTAGGTGAGATAACCTACAGGAGAAATAGATGGAAGAGGTGACACCATATAAATGATGTTTAAAGCCTTGAGAACAGATGAGGTCACAGATGAGGGAGAATTGGCTACAGAAGCAGAGGGACAAGGACTGAATCCTGAATCCCTTGTGCTATGGGAACTGATCAGACCACACAACTGAACAGACGGAACCATTCTGACATCTAGATGGCACATGGAAAGGGGTCCTGAAGGACCTGAGGGAATGTCCTTCACCTGCACTCCTCTTAGAGACAGAAGGTCTGGAATAGACTTATAACATGGTTGGTGCTGATCTTCAGATCACACATTTCATAGCAGGAACACAGATCTGGATTCCCACCTGGCTGTGCAACAGCCTCCCTGTACGGCTCGTTCACAATAGATTCCCGGACTCTGTGGCCTACACTGTAGATGGTGGATCTGGGAAGACTCCTGAGTATTTTGTAACAAGCTCTACAAGCAGTCCTGAGCAGACTGGGATCCACTGACATTAAAGATCAGAGAATGATTAAGGTGGGGAGGGGTCTTAAACACACATTTAAATGTTTTTTTTCCTGAGAGGAAAAAGACAAAACATTTGGTGGGAGTTACATGTTGTTTCTGCCATGTGCTATCACCAGGCTGAAAATTTAGGAAATGATTCTCAGTTCACCATAAAGAGAATCTCTGAGTTGCTAAGAGAGTAGATCTAAATTTACTCCACACACACAGAAGAGGTAATTATGGGACATGATTTGGTTGTCAGATAAAGCTATGGTGGCGATTATTTTGCAGTACAGAAGTGTATCCAATCAACAATAGTACACCATAAACTGACTCAATATTGTATATCAATCATAATAAAGCAGAAGGAAAAGTCTCTGAATCCTTGCTCTCTGAGATTTCCCTACATGGAATTCTTAGGTAGTTTTGTATGGAGGAAAAAAAATTTCAAATTGTTCTAAATGTAACAGACAGAGGCACACTTGTGGTTTTGGGTTTATTTTAGGGCAAACCACTGAACCGCCCTGAGGCCACAGCTGGGAACAGAATCCTCAACCCCACCCAGGTGGGGTCCCACACAGGAACCTCTTCCCCTGCAGGTGAGCACAGACACCACTGTTCGCAGCACTGACAGCCCTGATGCTGGACAATGGACCTTGGGCTAGACCTGTTCTCTGCTGCTTCTGACAGCTGGACAGCGCACTGCCACCTCTGCCCCGTGTGCCATATGTGCCTAAGGCATTCAGTGCAGTTCCAGTCTCTCTGTGGCACCTCACCATGTCCTAAGGAAGAGTCCATCCAACATGTGGTAACCTGCCTGGTGGAGCCTCAGCCTCTTTCTACCTGCAGAATATTTAGGAAGCAAGGTTTTCTGTCTAATGGAAGAAGCTGTCTGCCTTCCACCAAGATCATCAAGTGTGAAATTCCCTTCATTTGGGAAGAGAGTACAGATTTGGGGGCTGGAGAAGGAGAGTGAGGGAGGGGAAAAGAATGACAAATTTCAGTCTTTTTGAGCATGATCTGGATCAGAACTTGGTCTGCTACTTTGTAACTAGTCAGGTTGAATGAATGAATCAATGATGTCTTTTGACTTCTTCTGTGAGGTGGCGTTATGAGGGCCAGTTTCTGTCTACTCCAGTTTATACTCTCAGATAAGCAGAATGCACTTCTGAATGATGAAATGATTATTCAAAATGTCCTCCAGCTGCTGTTGTCTCTTTCCAGGCTTAAAAAAGAAGATCTATAAATCTTCAAGGGATCCATACATATATACTGACATTTTATTGCATGTTAACTTTCGTAAGTTAGGCAATGCCAAAGAAAAGCAATGCCAAAGAACGTTCAAACTACCGCACAATAGCACTCATCTCACATGCTAGCAAAATAACACTCAATATTCTCCAAGCTAGGTTTCAACAGTATGCGAACCTAGAACTTCCAGATGTACAAGCTGGATTTAGAAAAGGCAGAGGAACCAGAGATCAAAGTGCCAACATCTGTTGGATTATAGAAAAAGCAAGAGAGTTCCAGAAAAACATCTACTTTGGCTTTATTGACTACACCAAAGCCTTTGACTGTGTGGATCACATCGAACTGTGAAAAATTCTTCAAGAGATCAGAATACCAGAACACCTTACCTGCCTTCTGAGAAACTGTATGCAGGTCAAGAGGCAACAGTTAGAACCGGACATGGAACGACAGACTGGTTCCAAATTGGGAAAGGAGAACATCAAGGCTATATATTGTCACCCTGCTCATTTAACTTATATACAGAGTGAAAAGTGAAAGTGAAAGTGGTTCAGTCGTGTCTGACTATTTGCGACCCCATGGACTGTGCATGGAATTCTCTAAGCCAGAATACTGGAGTGGGTAGCCTTTGCCTTCTCCAGGGGATCTTCCCAACCCAGGAATCAAATCCAGGTCTCCTGCATTGCAGGCAGGTTCTTTACCAGCTGAGCCATAAGGGAAGCCCAAGAATACTGGAATGGTAACCTATCCCTTCCCCAGCGGATCTTCCTGACTCAGGAATTGAACTGGGGTCTCCTGCATTGCACGTGGATTCTCTACCAACTGTGCTATCAGGGAAGCCCTATATGCAGAGTACATCATGCAAAATGCTGGGCTGGATGAAGCACAAGCTGGAATCAAGATTGCTGGAAGAAATATCAATAACCACAAATATGTACCACCCTTATGGCAGAAAGGGAAGAGGAACTAAGGAACTTCTTGATGAGAGTGAAAGAGGAGAGTGAAAAAGTTAGATAAAACTCAACATTCACAAAACTAAGATCCCATCCAGTCCCATCATTTCATGGAAAATAATGAGGAAACAATGGAAACAGTGACAGACTTTATTTTTGGGGGGCTCCTAAATCACTGCAGATGGTGACAGCAGCCATGAAATTGAAAGATGCTTGCTGCTTGGAAGAAAGCTATGACCAACCTAGACAGTATATTCAAAAGCAGAGACATACTTTGCCAACAAAGGTTTGTCTAATCAGAGCTATGGTTTTTCCAGTAGTTATATAGGAATGTGAGAGTTGTACCATAAAAAAGCCTGGGCACCAGAGAATTGATGCTCTTGACCTGTGGTATTGGAGAAGACTCCTGAGAGTCCCTGGGAGTGCAAGGAGATCCAACCAGTCAATCCTAAAGGAAAACAGTCCTGAATATTCATTGGAAGGGCTGATGCTGAAGTTGAAACTCCAATACTCCGGCCACCTGATGCGAAGAACTGACTCATTGGAGAAGACCCTGATGCTGAGCAATATCGAAGGCAGGAGGAGAAGGGAATGACAGAGGATGAGACGGTTGGATGGCATCACTGACTCGATGGACACGAGTTTGAGCAAGCTCTGGGAGTTGATGATGGACAGGGAAGCCTGGCATGCTGCAGTCCATGGGGTTGCAAAGAGTCAGATACGACTGAGTGACTGAACTGAACTTTTGTATTTCTTTGTATATATGCATTTTGCTGGGGAAAGTATCTATACAATTGATCAATTTACATGTGACCCACACAAAAGTCTTTTAAAAGTACTAGTTTAGACACCGGAGAAGGCAATGGCACCCCACTCCAGTACTCTTGCCTGGAAAATCCCATGGACGGAGGAGCCTGGTAGGCTGCAGACCACGGGGTCGCAAAGACTTGAAGATGACTGAGCGACTTGCCTTTCACTTTTCCCTTTCATGCATTGGAGAAGGAAATGGCAACCCACTCCAGTGTTCTTGCCTGGAGAATCCCAGGGATGGGGGAGCCTGGTGGGCCACCGTCTATGGGGTTGCAGAGAGTCGGACACGACTGAAGTGACTTAGCAGCAGTAGCAGTTTAGACACCAAGCTATAATCTCTAGTCCATGAGGACTAATAATTGAACAATCTTAGCAGATCCAATGACATGATAAAAATGCTCATCTTTTTCTTGTCAATTTCCAGTCTGGGTCAAGATAAGGTAGTTTACTTGCTTATGCTCACTTTCAATGTTTGTATGTTTCTTATTGTGAGCTGATAACAAGCATGTCACAAACCAGGACTGGCTCACAGAAAAAGTATAATTTAGGTGGACTTGCATTCTGACAACTACGTAGGTGCCAGAAAAATAGCAGGATAGAAAAAGTAGGCCTTGGAGATTCCATTTTTAGTAACATGGTTGGCCAGGTTTTAAGGCTTACTTGTCCAGGGAAAGCAAATAAAAATAAAAGGTAAAGTATAAAAAGCTTCCATAAGTAGAGTACCAAGAGAATAAATGTTTAGGCCAAAATATAAATGTGGGCAATATTTCAGAGGGAGAAGTTGTTTTTACCCTTAGGGCATTAGCCAAATGTGGAAAAATCTTCACTAACGGTTAGCTCAAGCTTATGAGCTGTGATAGGAAACGTAACCCAGAGCTTGTTCATGTGGAAAGCATAGATGACATCCCCTCCTTGAAAATCCAGAAACCAAGATTCATATTCTCAGAGAGGATGTGGAGAGTTTGGAAGCATGAAACCTGCTACTGGGAATATAAAATGGTGTTGGAAAACAGTCTGGAAATTCCTCCAAGTTTGAACCTAGTGTTGCTCTAGGACTCGAATTCCATTGCTAGGTATTTACCTTGGAACAGTGAAAACAGTAGTCCACAGTATCATGTTTATAGCTGACATTCACAGCAGCATTAATCATGATAGCCAAACAGCAGAAAAAACTCAAATCGCCAGCCTTTCATGAATGAATTAGTAAAAGCAGTACAAACATGCATTGGAAAATTATTTGGAAATGAAAAGAAGGAAGTACAGATGTCTAGTACATGGATGCCTAGCGTGGGTGAACTTCGAATACATTATGCTCTGCAAAAGAAAACAAGAATAAAAGATCATATTAATTGTTGGATTTTATTTATAGGGTTTATAAGCAAATCCATTTAGACAGAAAGTAGCTTGGTGTTTGTCTAGAGATGAGGGAAATGTTGAAAGGAAATAGGGGCTGACTGTGCAGGAATACAGAGAAGGCAATGGCACCCCACTCCAGTACTCTTGCCTGGAAAATCCCATGAGTGGAGGAGCCTGGTAGGCTGCAGTCCTTGAGGTCGCTAAGAGTCCGACATGACTGAGCGACTTCACTTTCACTTTTCACTTTCATGCACTGGAGAAGGAAATGGCAACCCACTCCACTGTTCTTGCCTGAAGAATCCCAGGGACGGGGGAGCCTGGTAGGAGGCCGTCTATGGGGTCGCACAGAGTCGGACACAACTGAAGCAACTTAGCAGCAGCAGCAGTCCAGGAATATATTGGTACCTCAGTGTGTACAGGCATGCTCAGTTGCTCATTCATGTCCAACTCTTTGGAACCCCGTAGACTGTAGCCTGCCAGGCTCCTCTGTCCATGGAATTTTCTAGGCAAGCATACTGGAGTGAGTTGCCATTTCCTTCTCCAAGGGATCTTCCCAACCCAGGGATTGAGTCCATGTCTCCTGATTCTCCTGCATTGCAGGCAGATTCTTTACCACTGAGCCACCTGGGAAGTTGGTACCTGGATAACAATATTCTAAAAACGCTTCTGGGTGATGAAAACCTTTCAAAATTGTGGCATTGGTAACACCTCTGTGAATACACTATAATTGATTCTTTTCAATGGGTAAATTATATTTCAATATTGTTGGGAAGATCCCCTGGAGAAAGGAATGGCTACCCACTCCAGTATTCTGGCCTGGAGAATTCCATGGGCTGTATAATCCATAGGGTCACAAAGAGTCCGACACGACTGAGGGACTTTCACTTAAAGTTGTTCTAACAAATGCTATGTTGTTTTTGCTCAGTCACCTAGTCGTATCTGACTCTTTGTCACCCTGTGGATTGCAGCATTCCAGGCCTCTTTGTCCCTCACCATTTCCTGGAATTTGCCCAAGTTCAAGTCCATTGCATCAGTGATGCCATTCAGCCATCTCATCCTCTGAGGCCCTCTTCTCCTTCTGCCCTCAATCTTTCCCAACATCAGGGACTTTTCCAATGAGTTGGTTGTTCACATAAGGTGACCAAAATACTGGACTTCAGCTTCAGCATCAGTCCTTCCAATGAGTATTCAGAGTTGACTTCCTTTAAGATTGACTGTTGGATCTCTTTGCTGTCCAAGGGACTCTCAACAGTCTTCTGCAGTACCACAGTTTGAAAGCATCAGTCCACTGGAACTCTGCCTTCTTTATGGTCCAGCTCTCACAACCACACCTGACCACTGAGAAGACCATAGCCTTGACTATACAGACCTTTGTTGGCAGAGTGATGTCTCTGCTTTTCAGCACACTGTCTTGGATTGTCATAGCTTTCCAGCCAAGAAGTAACTGTCTTCTGTTTTTATGGATGCAGTCACTATCTTCAGTGATTTTTGAGCCCAAGAAGAGGAAATCTTTCTGTGGAAAGCTCTTAAAAGGATGGGAGTACCAGACCACCTTATCTGTCTCCTTAGAAACCTGTCTGCGGGTCAAGAAGCAACAATTAGAACGCTGTGTAGAACAACAGAGTGGCTCAGGATTGAGAGAGTATGATAAGGTGACAACAGAGCTTTCCACATTTTGTCATGATCCACACAGTCAAAGGCTTTAGTGTAGTCGATGAAACAGAGGTAGATGTTTTTCTGAAATTCCCTTGTTTTCTCTGTGATCTAGCACATGTTGGCAATTTGATGTCTGGTTCCTCTACCTTTTCTAAACCCAGCTTGGACATCTGGACGTTCTTGGTTCACATTATTCTGAGGCCTAGCATGCAAGATTTTAAACATGACCTTACTAGCTTGTGTTGTTGTTCAGTTGCTCAGTCATGTCTGACTCTTTGTGACCCCATGGACTAAAACACACTAGGCTTCCCTGTCCTTCACCATCTCCCAGAGCTTGTGCAAACTCATATCCATCGAACTGGTGATGCCAACCAACCATCTGATCCTCTGTCATCCCCTTCTCCTGCCTTCAATGTTGCCCAGCATCAGGGTCTTTTCTAATGAGTTGGCTCTTTGCATCAGGTGGCCAAAGTATTGAGCTTCAGCTTCAGCATCAGTCTTTCCAATGTATATTCAGGGTTGATTTCCTTTAGGATTGACTGATTTAATCTCCTTACAGTCTGAAAGACTCTCAAGAGTCTTGTCCAACACCACAGCTCAAAATCATCAATTCTTTGGCACTCAGCCTTCTTTATGGTCCAACTTTCACATCCCCACATGATTACTGGAAAAACCATAGCTTTGACTAGACAGACCTTCGTTGGCAAAGTAATGTCTTTGCTTTTGAATACACTGTCTAGGTTGGTCATAGCTTTTCTTCCAAGCAGCAAATATCTTATAATTTCATGGTTGCAGTCACCATCTGCAGTGATTTTGGAGCCCCAAAAAATAAAGTCTGTCACTGTGTCTATTGTTTCCCCATCTGTTTGCCGTGAAGTGATGGGACCACATGCCATAATCTTAGTTTTTTGAATGTTGAGTCCTAAATCAACTTTTTAACTCTTCTTTCACCTTCATCATGAGGCTCTTTAGTTCCTCTTCGCTTTCTGCAATAAGGGTGGTGTCATCTGCATATCCGAGGTTACTGATATTTCTCCCTGCAATCTTGATTCCAGCTTGTGCTTCATCCAGCCTGGAATTTCACATGATATACTCTGCATTTAAGTTAAATAAGCAGGGTGATAATATACAGCCTTGATGTACTCCTTTCCTGATTTGGAATCAGTCTGTTGTCCCATGTCCTGTTCTAACTGTTGCTTTTTGGCCTCCATACAGGTTTCGCAGGAAGCAAGTAAGGTGGTCTGATATTCCCATCTCTTTGAGAATTTTCCACAGTTTCTTGAGGTCCACACAGTCACAGGCTTTAGCATTGTCAATGAAGCAGAAGTACATGTTTATCTGAAATTCTCTTGCTTTTTCTATGATCCAATGGATGTTGGCACTTTGACCTCTGGTTCCTCTGCCTTTTCTAAATCCAGCCTGAGCATCTGCATGGGAGATGAGTGCAACTGTCCGATGGTGTGAACATTCTTTAGTACCGCCCTTCTTGGGAACTGGGTTGAGAATTGACCTCTTCCAGTCCTGGGGCCACGGCTGGGCCTTGCAGATTTGCTGACATATTGAGTGCAACACTTGAGAGCATCATCCCTTAGTGTTATGAATAGCTCTACTGGAATTCCACTGCATCCACTAGCTTTGCTGACAGCAGTGCTTCCTCAGGCCTGCTTGACTTCACACTCCAGCATGTCTGGCTCTGGGTGACTGACCACATCATCATGGATAGCCAGTTCTCTTTTGTACAGTTCTTCCCTGTATTCTTTCCATCTCTTTTTGGTCTCTTATGCTTCCACTAGATCTCAACCGTTTCTCTCTTTTATTGTGCCCATCTTTGGGAAAAATGTTCCCTTGATATTTCCAATTTTTCTGAAGAGATCTCTAGTCTTTCCCCTTCTGTTGTTTTCCTCTATTTTTAAGCATTGATCATCGAAGAAGGCCTTCTTGTCTCTCCTTGCTATTCTTTGGAACTCTGCATTTAGTTGGGTGCATCTTTCCCTTTCACCCTTGCTTTTCACTTCTTTCTTCAACTATTTGTAAAGAATCCTCAGATAACTATTTGCCTTCTTGCTTTTCTTTTTCCTTGGGATGGGTTTGTTCACTGCTCCTGAACAGTATCACAGACCTCTGTCCACAGTTCTTCAGGCACACTGTTTACTAGATCTAATCCCTTGAATCTATTCATCACCTCCACTGCATATTTATAGGGGATTTGATTTAACTTATATCTGACTGGCCTAGTGGTTTTCCCCACTTTCTTTGATTTAAGCCTGAATTTTGCTATAAGAAGCTGATTATCTGAGCCACAGTCAGCTCCAGGTCTGGTTTTTGCTGACACTATACAGCTTCTTTATATTCAACTACAAAGAATGTTATCAATTTTATTTCAGTATTGACCATTTGGTGATGTCCATGTGTAATGTCATTTCTTGTGATGAAAAGAAAGGTGTTTGCTATGACCAGTGCATTCTCTTGGTAGAATTCAGTTAGCCTTTGCCCTGGTTCATTTTCTACTCCAAGGCCAAACCTGCCTGTTACTCCAGGTGACCCTTGACTTCCCACTTTTGAATTCCAATCCCCAATGATGAATACATTTTTTTTTTTTTTGGTGTTAGTTCTAGGAGGTCTTCTAAGTCTTTATAGAAATGATCAATGTCAGTTTCTTCAGCATCAACAGTAGGGGCATAGACTTGGATTACCATGATGTTGAATGGGTTGCCTTGGAAATGAACCAAAATCATTCTGTCATTTTTGAGGCTGCTCCTAATTACTGCATTTCAGACTCTTCTGTTGATAATGAGAGCTACTCCATTACTTCTATGGGATTCTTGCCCACAGTAGTAGATATAATGGTCATTTGAATTAAAATTGCCCGTTCCTGTCCATTTAAGTTCTCTGATTCTTAAGGTGTTGATGTTTATTCTTACCATCTCCTGCTTGACCATGTCCAATTTACCTTGATTCATACCTGATATTCCAGGTTCCTATGCAATACTGTTCTTTGCAGCATCCGATTTTATTTTCATCCCCTGACACATCCACAACTGAGCATCACTTCCGCTTCCGCCCAGCCGCTTCATTCTTTCTGGGGTGATTAGTAGATCTCCGCTCTTCCCCTGTAGTATATTGGACACCTTCCAACCTGGGGGACTCATCTTTCCTTGTCATACATTTTGGCTTTTAATACAGTTCATGAGGTTCTCATGGCAGTATACTGGGGTGGCTTGCCGTTTCCTTCTCCAGTGGACCACATTTTGTCAGAACTTTCCACAGTGACCCATCCATCTTGGGTGGCCCTACACAGCATGGCTCATAGCTTCACTTCAAGCCCCTCTGCCAGAACAAGTGCTATGGCTCACATGAAATGAAGTGCTGATGCCTGAATCATGTGGCAATTGTACAGAAAGTCATGAAAAAACTCAGAGAAGTAGGCATGCTGGTATAAAAACAAAACTGGGAAAAAAAAAAAAAAACTCAGGCAAATATTTCCAAAAGGAAAGTGTTTATCAGGCAATAGGGAAGAACAAGTGAGCAGTGTTAACCTCGCTGTCCTGTGTAGGCAGAGCTGATCTAGGAGATAGGACTACAGCAGCAGCGGGGATAATAGGATCCCAGAGGGCAGGGGAAGAGGTGACAGCAAGGCAGGAACAAGGACCAAATTTATGAACTAACCAACAATGTCAGGATAGAAGCAGGATATTCTAACTGTAAGGGGTTTATGGAAATGGTTAATAGATTGTGATGTTTCTAGAGGCAAGGAAGATGGACAGGCAACAAGAGTGTTTCTTAGTATTATATTAATAGATCAAAATGAATGAGTTGAAGTCTGAGGTCAGCTGCCTAGTAGAAAGTTACCATCCTTTATCTAATTTCCAGACCTGAGCCAATTCTCACACCCAGAACTCACTTCCTGAACCTAAGCGCACCTAAGTACCCTGAGGACATACTCTGCAATACTGAGCAGTTGTGTTCAACAGTAATTCCCCACATCATTCCATGTGGGAAGCAATGGCCATTGTTCTTATTTCACTCACTGATGAAAGGGAACATCTAGATCCTTCTAGGTCTATGGATACAAGTCAGATTTGACCCTGATAGCTGCCTGCACTCACGAATCCCCAGTATAAGTGAGGCATATGGGGAACAGAAAATAATGTGCATCCTGTCTTAGGGCTACATATATCTCACGGCTTCTCTGTATCTACACATTCTCTTGGTGGCAATTTCTCCACCTAGAGCCACGGCTATAGACATATTTAGAGTTGGCAAGAAACCACATGTTGATTTTTGTGTGGGTGTGTGTGTGGAGTAAAAGTAAGAAAGGTTTAGTGGAAGACCCTGAAAAAGCCTTCAAAGCTCAGCCAAGACAGAGTATTAAAAGCAATATTGTGTCCTGGGGACAATGAAAGAGGTTAATGTCATCCTCAAAGACTTACAGGATGCAAGCGTGGTGATCACATCATATAGCAGTTCACTCACCACTGTGGTTCTTGCAGAACCATAGTCGCCAGTGATAATAAGACAACTGTAACTCTCAGCCTGGCTACTTTCTTTTCATTTCCTACCTTTATGTTTCTGCCTACAAAGTTCTCTCATTTAATTCCAAAAACCTGGAAGATTGCACTAGTATTTTTGGAACATAATTTTGATCTGGATACCTGCGGAGGGAGTTCCAAATCCTTGGACTTGAACTCTCTACTTATTTAAGGCTCTGCATTCCTACCCTCAGTTCTGTGAGAAGCCAGATGATCCCGAATCATCCTGTGGTTGGCAGATCTAAGGTGCTCCCAGTGTTCCCTCCTCTGGTAGGCATGCCCCTGAATAACACTCACTTTTGGAACATCAGCTGGACTAGTGACTCTCTGGTAACAATTAGGAGATTAATAAATGTACATTTTGGGATTACAGGGGAAAAGGTATCAGGGACCCATGGATGCACATTATTTTATTTTCCCCATATGCCTCACTTATACTGGGGATTCAGCTGTCTCAAGACTGGCTGTCCAGGCCAGGCTGGGGAAGCAGAGATTCCAGAAGGAGGATGAGTGACCTGCATTCCTGTCCTACCTGAGAAGTTCCTCCTCTAGGTCTCAGCCTCCGCAGGCCCCGCCCTCAGACAGGAGGACAAGAAGGAAGAGACCACCAGCAGAGATTCTCATCTTGTCTGGAATATGAAGGAAACTGTCTGTAAAGAGGACAGGAAGAAAAGTGAAGAGACAAACGCCCCCAAATGGATACCTGGTGATCAGGCCCTCCCCTGTCAGACCCCACGGCTGGGAAGATGAGGAGGGTAACATCTCCAGGCTCCCTGTGCTGCCCCCCACCCCCAGCCCAGCTCTCCCTTCCTCCAGCTCACAGTAATATCCCGGGAGCCAGGGGTGACACTGTAAATGCATCTCTGCTCATCTCACAACAGACCATCATGAACACACACTCCTGGGAATCCTGTTCTCCTGATATGTATTAATTCACTCTGTGTAGCTGAACCCAAGTAACACTGGTCTCACAGGAAGGAATCTGGTGTGGGTCTCCCAGGACAGTGAGGCAGGGAGTTCCAGGGCTGCTAGGGTGGCTGCAGGGCTGCTTGGGCTTCCCTGGTGGCTCAGATGGTAGAGAGAACACTGCTCAATGCAGGAGACTGGGGTTTGATCCCTAGGTTGGGAAGATCCTCTGGAGCAGGCCATGGCAACCCACTCCAGTATCCTTGCCTGAAGAATCCCATGGACAGAGGAGACTGGAAGGGTACAGTCCATGGGGTGGCACAGAGTCAGACACGACTGAGCGACAAACACCTTAACCTTAGGGCAGCCCTGCAGCACGAGGTTGTCCAGGCACCCAGGTCCCCGGGACCTTTCCTCTCTGCTCTCACTGGGACCTTGCCCTTGTTGGCATGGACCGAGGAACCTAAGACCATGTTCATGGTTTGGGAGCAACCAGGGAAAGCAGGGAAGGAGGAAAAGTTTCTTCCCCTGAAGATCAAAATTCAAAAATTTTCATCTGCTTCATCATACTGGCCAGAAATTAACCGTGAGGACAAGCAGCTTCAGAGAGATTGGAGAATGAGTATATTTTAAATCTGGATGACTTTGTCTAGAAAAAAATTCTATTATTGTGGAAGATGGAGGATTTTTCCTATACTTAAATGTTTAAAATAAGCAGTGGAGAATCATTATTATCAATATCTTAAAATGAGCCACTTTTGTATTTTAAAATAGAATAGTCTCAGAATATATTGCTAATTGATAACAAAGTTGTAGATAGAATGTATGCAAAATACCGTACAAAATGGGCTCTCTCTCTAGAATACTGTCTAAACTGTAACACTTAGCTTGTCCAGGGAGGGAATGTGGAAAGATTTTCAATGGGATGAAGGAGGAAATTTACTTTTCACTGCTACCCTTTATGTCATATGAACTTTTTAGACTTTATGCATGTATTAGTCAGTTGAAGAAAATCCCACACTGATTGCTAATCATTTGTTATGTGGTTAACAGATGTCAGGCGCTGTACTGGGTCTCAGTGAGTGACACATCAAGGGAATCACAGCAGGGTGGAATGACATGTAAATACAACATAGTCTATAATTAGTTGTTGGGAAACAGCTTCCAGGAGGCAGGGAACTGATGGAGAACCTCCTGTGTGTCAGGAGTAGCGCCCCCTGCTGGGGACAGGAAGAAAACTGAGGTCTATGCTCTAGTGACCTAAACCTCTCACCCTGATGAGGGTCAGTGCCAGTCATGACTTCCCCAGAACCCTGATAATCTCTGTTGTCCTTGTGTGGGAAGTGAGTTGAGGGGTGAAGACAGGACTTTGGCCCACGTGGTCCAAAACTTACTATGACACCCCCCACCCCCGCCGCCTCAGGGCTGGTGTGTGGGGGTCGGGTGGGCTCTGGAGGGTCGGTGGTGACAAAGCAGGGACGGCTGAGGCAAGACCTTGCTGAGCAGCATCGACTCCAAAGACCAAGACGCCAGAACTGACGGTTTGTCTGTAACCAGCCCGATGCCAGGACAGTCCTGTAGGCAGCAGGTGACGGGATCCAGCACAGGTAAGCAGGACCAGGATAAGGAGGTGAGACTCTGTGTAATCTTCTCTAGGTAAGAGCCTCTTCAGAGACTCTCCTCACCTTTTTCTTTCTGTCAGTGCTGCTGGTGGGGGGAAGGGTGCAGTTTCTAACACTTTTATGTTTCACAGTTTTTAAATCTTGTGATTAGATGAATTTGCTGCCAATTCACTATTTTGGACTTTATTGAGGCTTTCTGTGTTATATGTTGTGAATTTTTTGACAGTTCCAAACATTCAAAAAGAAGCTACATTCTCTCTGTCTTTGGAATAGAATTTGATATATGTCCATGAGGTTTTCCTTAGTAATTACATCATTTAGGTATTTTGTGTTGATGCTGATTTTTTGACTTTTTGATATGTCATAGACTAGAAAAAAGTCACCCAAAGTTTCCTTTTAGCGATGAGCTTTTGCCCATAGTGTATTCTCACTATGAGAACACAAGAAAAATGGGCAAAACCTCATTGCTAAAAGGAAACTATATGAACCTTATATATATATATATATTAGGTCTTTCCAGGTGGCACTAGTGGAAAAGAACTCACCCGGCAATGTAGAAGACACAGAGACGCAGAGTCGATCCCTGGCTCAGGAAGAGTCCCTGGAGAAGGGCATGTGAACCCACTCCAGTATTCTTGCTTGGAGAATCCCATGGACAGACAAGCCTGGCAGGCTACTGCCAATAGGGTGACAAAGAGTAACACGACTGAAGCGACTTTGAATGCATGCACAAATATTACTTTTTATATTTTGATGTTTTTTTCCCTGTATGATCTTTAAGGTGAGTTACATCATAATTGATGATTATAATCTTTAGTACCATACAATAGCCTCTGTTTCATTAACAACTTTTCTGCCTTGACTCTAATGTTGTTTGATAATAAGATCAAAATCTCAGACTTTTTTCATTTTAGATTTAGTTTATATATCTGCCCAGCTATACTTTAATTTTAAATTTAATGCTTTAAAAAATGCATATTTAAAACTTTATTTGTCTAGTTCATATCCTCAGGTAATTTCTTTAGAGCTTGTAGTATCAGTAGTATGTTTCAAAGACTTTCAAAGGAGAAAATGCCTTTCTTTCTTTTTGAATACTGTCTATAAGTGACATATTGGTGGGTAGAGAATCCTTGGATCATGACCCTTTCTTCAGAACTCTATATTCTACTCTTTGACTCTGACCTTGGAACCGACCACTTGGAAACCATCTTGTCCTCTCTGCGTCTTTGGGCTACGGTTAGTGCTCGTGCGCATGTGCAGGAGGTGATGGTGGGAAATCACACCTTTCTCTCAGGAGTTCTCACTGTGACGTCATCAGTCTAGATATCCTGGAAGAAGTTCCAGGTTGAAAAGCCAATCAGTCCTGCAATCAAAAATTGGGCAGAAGAAATTTCAGATATACTTCTTTCTTCAGAGAAAGGACTCAGAGAATTCAGTCGTAAAGGAGGGGGTTCTGAACCTAGAAACCTTCTTTCTTTCTCTATGATGTGTCCTTAGGTTGTGAGCATGGCTGTGACTACTCAGAGTCTCTTGCTCTTTGTGTGTCATTCACACCAGGCAGGGACGCTGGGAAGGGAATCTAAGTCCAATCCACATGATAGTCTAAGAATGGAACCTAGACTAAAATAGAGTCACACTCAGAGGTCTCAAGATGGTAAAAGGATATTTCATATCTAACAGTGAGATAAAAAGAACATTGGGAGAAAATCTCAAAACATTGAGAGTATGAGTGGCATTTCCTCAAAAAATTAAAAATATAATTACCATATGGTGCAGCATTCCCACTTCCTAAAGAATTAAAAGGGAATTTTAATCTCAAAGAGATCTTTGCACTCTCCCGTTCATAGCAGCATTATTCACCACAGATGGGATGCAGGAACAGCCCACACGCCCATCGATGTATGAATGGAGAAACAGAATGCGGCACATGCAGACACTGGACTACTATCCAACCTGAGAAAGGGAGGAAATTGTGCCACGTACTATATCATGGATGAACCTCGAGGACATTAGGGTAAGTGAAAGGAGCCAATCACAAAGAGACAAGTAATACATGATTCCCTGTATATGAGCTCTCTCAAGCAGTCAAATCCATAGGAATAGAAAGTGGATTAGCGGTTGCCAGGTTTGAAAGGAGGGGGAAATGAGGAGCTGCTGTTTAATGGGTATACAGTTTCAGTTTTTAAAAATGGAATAATTCTGGAAATCAACTGCATAGTTATTTAAATATACTTAACATTAATGACTGACTCATTGGAAAAGACCCTGATGCCTGGAAAGACTGAAGGCAGGAGAAGAAGGGAACGAGAGAGGATGAGATGGCTGGACAGCATTACCGACTCGATGGCCATGAGTTTGAGCAAGCTCCGGGAGTTGGTGATGGACAGGGAGGCCTGGCGTGCTGCAGTCCATGGGGTTGCAAGGAGTGGGACACGATTGAGTGACTGAATTGAACTGAACATTAATGAACTATACATTTAAAAATAGTAAAGATGGTAAATGTCATGTTTTTACCACAATAAAATTTTTTTTAACAATTTAAAGAATACTGGGAGAATGTATCTCAAAGAGGTATCTGTGAGAGTGGAGAGAAACAGTGTGGGTTTGGACTAGAAGTTTCAGACTTAGTTTAACAACAGGTGGTGTGCCCAAAGCATTCTTTAATGAAGCAGCAGGTGGGTTCAGCACTTGTTGGTATATATGCTTACAAGAGCCAATTTACACTGCACAGCTCTGGTGTCTCCTGAATTGCTTTCTCTAATTCACTTGAACTTTCATGGTGCCCTGTCATCATCTAAAGTCATATGAG
This sequence comes from Bubalus bubalis, assembly GCF_019923935.1. Lineage (NCBI taxonomy): Eukaryota > Metazoa > Chordata > Mammalia > Artiodactyla > Bovidae > Bubalus > Bubalus bubalis. The sequence goes on from NC_059158.1 coordinate 23,840,350, forward strand.
CCCATGTAAGAGAACTTGACCTAGAAGCTGTGGTGTTAAAATTGCTTCTTGTTGGGAATGTCTGGTGGTCCAGTGGGTAGGACTCCATGCTTTCACTGCCGTCAGCCCAGGTTCAATCCCTGGTCTTCCCGAAAGCCAAGCAGTGTGGCTAAAAAAAAAAAAAAAAAAAAAAACCCAAGAATTGCTCACTGTCCTTTTGTTCTTTTACTCTAGGAAAATTGATGAGGAATCTGGAATATAAGACAAGTGAGTATTTGCAGGGGATAGTGGCTGAAGTTAGCAGCTTTCCTGTGAAGGTCCGTTACTCACAGGTCAGCATTTCTGTTTTAAAGAGGGAGGTCTTCGTGTGACTAATGTATCCAAATTCTTTATCCTGATTTCAAAACCATAAACCTTTCCCCAGATTTGCCCAGCTGTAGTGATCCCAGTTCTTATCTTTTTTTTCCTCTTCAGTCTCATCGCACTGCCTGAGGCCTTGAATTTTCTGTGTTCTTTATACTCTCTAAATATGGTTGCTAATAGTCTGAACACAAGGTCAAAAGCAGTCTTTGTCCTGGCCCCCTGAGGAGTCTCCCACCATTGTCATGAAGGCCCCAGAACCTATGGGACAAATCTCATTTGCTATCATTTGTGAGGCTACACCTTTGTCTCCTTGTCCCCACAGTGAGGATCATCCTGAATTCCCAGACAGCCAATGGCTACCTCTCAGTGGCTCCAAATGGGAAGAGTATGATGTTCACTGGCTTGTGGATGAACAAATGCCAGCGTGGTCAGAGATTTGATCCGGAGCCTGGGGTGCCGGGCAGTAAGGGCTTCACGTGGGGCAAAGTGTACTGGGAAGTGAAAGTGGACAGGATCTGGAGGGAAGCAGAGGAGGAAGAAGACGCAAGGAGATACAGGGCTGGAAGCAGAGGCGTGTTTGACAGTAAAGATCTTGGATTTACAGGCATCACTGATGGGTATCATTCTCCTTGATACAGAGAGGAGAATGAGGAGGTGGAGGAGGAATGGTCTCAGGAAAATGGAATATGGCCAAATTTCTGCCTGGTGGGGGTGGCAAGAGAGTCAGTGGTAAGAAGGGGATTTCTCAACTTCACCCCCAAGGCAGGGTTCTGGACTCTGTAGCTGTCCTCAGCTGCGAAGATTGAGGGCAGAGTAACTCTGGGCTCTTATTATATATTATGTTATATATTAATATATATTAGTTATTAATATATAAATTATATTAATTATTATAATTAAATTTATTTATTTAATTAAATAAATTAATAAATTTATTTACTAAATAAAGTAAATAAATTTATTTACTCTGCCTCTTATAATTATATATAATATATTAATATTTGTATTAATGATATTATATTATTAATTAATACCACTATTTTAATATATGGTTTAAATATTAATGATTAATATATTTATTATATTAATAATTAATATATTTATTATATTAAAGTATCATATTATAATAACATAATAATCTGGGCCCTTCCAGATCCTGTCCTACTGCCCCCAGAAGATTGGAGTTGCTCTGGATCATGATGGTGGGAAGGTAACCTTTACCAATGCCAGAACTCAAGAGTTCATTTATGAATTCTCATCTGCCTTCACTGGGAGAATTGTCCCTTTCCTGTGGCTTAACTGCATGAGATCCAGACTTACGCTGAGACCCTGAGAGAAGACCTCCTGGCACAGCCTCAGGTTTTGTCATTTACCCTTTGTTCCTTTTCATCAGTCCCAGCTCTGCCTCAGTTGGATGGTCCTGCTGGGTTTCTGAATGCACTCAGATGACCGGAGCTTTATGGCAGTCATGAGTCTCTTGTCCTCACAGCTTTGTCTCTAAAATGGGGATTGTAATAGTTGATCTTTCTCTAAGGGGAATGGTTGGAATGTCTTTAATGTGTTTATTAAAATGTGTCTTAATTAATTTATCTCTTCTGTTGCCTTTGATTTGGTTCTTCACCTGCCACTGAGATAAATGTATGAGAACGAGTGACTGTATTACAGAATCTCGGCTCCTGCTACAATTAGTAACTGATGACAACATCCACATTGATTTATAAAGCACATTTTCTGTCCCATAATTTCTCTTGCCATCCTTCTAAGCAATTGTTGTTGTTCTGTTGTTCAGTCGTGTCTGACTCTTTGGAACTCCATGGACATGCCTCCCTGTGTTCACCATGTCCCGGAGTTTGCTCAATCTCATATCCATTGAGTCAGTGATGCCATCCAACCATCTCATCCGCTGTCACCCCTTTCTCCTTCTGCCCTCAATCTTCGCAGCATCACTGTCTTTTCCAAATCATCTAAGCAGCTGAGAAAACAGTAAATATTTGGCAGTTCATAACTGTTTAATCTTTGATACACTATGAGATTTGAGATATCTGGTGTAAGAATTCCTTTATCGGCCATGTTCTGATAATTTTTGCAGTGGGAAGGCGAGAGGGAAAGCCATGTAAGGTTCAGGTGTATATGAGTTTTTGGAAGTCACTTGGTTCTGAAGTCTATGTCAGCTGTGTTTTGAGGTGGTAGAAATAGATACTAAGGTTAATGTTAATTTAGGAGTCTTACATATGAGCAGCAGAAAACAAATTGGCTGATGTTAGAAAAAGGGAAAATAATTTTTTTTAAAAGGAAATTAATTAAACATCACTGGGGCATCTGGAGTGCAAAAAGGAAGGGATACGTGTGCCTGCCTGCATGCAAATTCTGGAGGCATGTCCACATGACCTCCAGAGAGGTGGGAGCTGCAGTGAGAGAGGGAGGAGGTGGAGTCAGCAGGACTTGAGAGGATTGTTGAATTGTCAGGATATAAACAGAATACATCATGCATGAGTCCAAACTATTGGAGAGTGGATATAATCTGATGGGGAACAGAAAAGGAAGAAGTAACAACGCTTACACAAGGAGCCAGAGGTGTGTTTGGCAGTAGCAATCTTGGTGGATTCACAGACTCAACTGATGGGTAAAGCTTTCTTGGATACAGAGATGAGAATGAAGAGTTGAGGAAGGAATGGGTTCAGGAAATTAGTGGTTAGAACAGGCCCTAGTTCTTCATGTAATTAACCCCTAAATCAAAATCTGCCATAAGCACACCAGAGTATAGGATGCCTGCCTGTGCCCAGCAACAAAAAAGCAAAGTGTGTTTTCGGCTTCTGTAATAAGACATGGTCCCATCAAGACGCATGTAGTTCAGCATTCTCAAGACATGGGAGCACATGCTAGTTGCCAAAGAACTTCCCATACTTAAACTCCTGGGTTCAAAATGTGGGGAAATTTGCTCTGATAGCTCAGTTGTTTAAAAATGTTTTGCTGAAGAAATTCTCTGGTGGTTTAGTGAATAAGAATCCCCTTGTATTCAGGTTCAACCCAGGGACACGGGTTCAACCCTGGTTGGGGAAGATTCCAAGTACCTCAGAGCAACTGATCCCATGTGCTGCAACTACTGAAGCCCCTGGGCCCAGAGCCTGTGCTCTGCAACAAGAGAAGCCATGGCGGTGAGAGGCCTGTGCGCTGCAGCTAGAAAGGAGCCACCCCCGCCCTGCCCCCACTCTCTGCAAGTAGAGAAAGCCCATCCGCTGCAGCGAAGACCCAGTGCAATCAAAGATAAAAATTAATACTTAAAAAACAATGACAAAATCTTTCTCACTGAGGAGAGACAGCTTTCCCAGACTACAGCCCAGCCAGGGGCAAGCCTCTGATATGCAAACTAACCAATCCAGACCCCAACCCTGCCCACCCCACTCCCACCCGCCCCCCTGCTCCCTGGTCTGGCCTTTGTACCCTAAGAGACAATATTCCTCTGCCTTAATAATCCCAGGGCCAGGTACCAGACAACCAAAGACCATTACTATAACACAAAGCCTGGTGATACTTGTTCATACCAGCCAATCCTAATCTGTTTTCCCTGCCCTACACCTTGACTTTCCCAAGGAGACCTATTAAGGGTCTAGCCTTTATTTTCCTTTCATCTTTGCCAAGCTGACAGATTTTAATTTTTCTTTCCATTTTCCCTTTCACATTCCCATTTTTCCCATTTATTAATAATGAAGTAATTGTAAATAAAAAATTTACATTTCTTCTTTTCCAAATTGTTTTCTAATAGTCTTTATTTTCCAGTCTTAATGTAGGAATTTTAAAATATTGAATTTAAGGAAGGAAAATCAGCCTCCTGACCCCAGGGAACAGGTGTGATACTCACAGCTAGACCTCAGAGTTACTTGAAGCTGGCCTGGTGCTCAGCAGCTAGGCCATGTTGTTCTCTTTGGAATAAATCATTTTATAAAATAGCAACATCAAATAAGGATACACTGAAATCATAACAAAGTGAAACAAAAGACAAGACTATACATAATTTCATTTAAGCACAGAGAAACAGGGCACTGTGCAATTCAGAAAGTACTGAACATCTCCCTATCCTGGGGAACAGGACTGATGGTTGCAAATGCTCCTTTATCTTTGCTCTAGTCTGCCCTCCTTATGGATGTGATTGATTGGGACACCCAATTATGTAATTGACCATGCTTCCTGGCAATACTCAGTTTGGAGTAAACCCCTCTTTTCTCCAACCAAAGCCCAAATCCCACAATAACACATTCTTTCTAATACCCTCACTCTAAGGTGCCCTGTGGTTCCCCACAGTGTGCATTCTCCCTTGCTGTGTCAAGTAGTAAACACAGTGAGTTCAACTAGGTGTGTTCCTGGTGGTCTTTGGGTGAAGAATATCGACACATGCTAATATTTTGTCTATCAGATTTTTTAGGTGTCTTTAAATTTGAATATGGACACATGTTTGCATGCTTGTGAGTTTGTGGTTGCCATAGAAAAGCTTTATTTCTTCTTTGCGGTTTTTTCTTAAATCTTTGGGTCATGCTTAGAAAATTCTTCATTCGACAATTGGGAAAATTTTATGTATATTTTCATTTAGGTAGAGATTATGAGAATGGGGTCCAAGGGTAAAAGGAAACAAAAAAACTGAAACTGGGGGCAAGTATCACTTTACACACACTAGGGGGAGGAATAATAGGTAAAGAATTCAAAGGGGGTGGGAATTCTAAGGTTTTCATCTTCTGTTTTATGTTTTTATAATTTTGTAGGACCAACAGGCTATTTTATAATGGGGTATTCAATAAATACTTTCTCGTGGCTAAGTGAAGACCTAAGTGCTTGCTTATGTTTACCAGGTTAACAGAAATGACATCAAGAGCCTCAATGTAATATAGATAAGAAATAGCTCCAATAATGAGTGTTGTTGAAAATGATAACCTTGAAGTGATAAATTATGTTTAGGTTAATGATGTTAAAGAAAGTGAAAGTGTTAGTCGCTCAATGGGTTTGACTCTTTGCAACCCCATGGACTATAGTCCGCCAGACTCCTCTGTCCATGGAATTTTCCAGGCAAGATTACTGGAGTGGGTAGCCATTCCCTTCTCCTGGGGATCTAGGGATCAAACTCGGGTCTCCTGCACAGGAGGCAGATTAAATTTTCTTGGGCCTGCCGTATTTTACAGCAATGTCTAAGACCCACTTAACTAAATGTGTGAAGACAATTTCAATGTACTTCAATCTATGAGTCATACAGTATCTTGGGAGAATGAAAACTAAACCATTTAGATATGCTCTGTCAAATACAGTAGCTACTAGCCACATATGGCTATTTAAATTTAAATTTAGTTAAATAAAAATTCAACTGCTCAGTGATGTTAGCCACATTTCAAGTGCTCAATAGCCACACAGAGCTAGCACCTACCGCATGAAAAGTGCAGACCTAGAACTCTGAGTAGCACTATTATTAATGAGATTAGTGGGCCTCAAGTAAGGTACATTAGACCCATTCAAAACCAAAGGGCCAATATTATTTCTCACACAGATTACATCAGATTTATTTCTGGGATATGGATAAATATTAAGCTGGTACCAACAAATCCAAAATGGGTGAGGAATGAATTTCTCTCTCGTGCCTTCAGACACAAACTATTCCCAGTTCCAAAGGGGAAACACCTGTCTCCCAACACCCTTCCTAGGTGGAGACACTCTGGCATCAAATTTCTGGGGGTAAGTTCTGTTAGAAGAACCGAGAGGCAGAGCCCTAATAAGTAAAGGTTGGGAAGCACAGAGTCCAGTTCAGGAAGAGGGAGTCTAGAAGTGAAGAGACAAAGAGATGGGTGCTAACTTGTAGTCTCCCTCCTTTACTCAGAACAGTAGTTCTCAAACTGTGGTCTGTGGAACCCTTGAAGTCTCTGAGACCCTACTATGGGAGACATGAGGTCAAAACTATTTTCATAACATTACCAAAATTTTATTTACCTTTTTGTTTTAAATATGTATTTCTTATTTTGGCTGTACTGGGTCTTCTTTGAGGCATAAGGGATTTCTCTAGTTGCAGAGCATGGGCTTCATTTAGGCTCAGCAGTTGCAACTTGAAGGCTTAATTGTCCTTTGGGACATGGGATCTCAGTTCCCCCACGGGGATCAAACCCTTGTCCTCTGCATTGGAGGGCCATTTCATAACCACTCTTCCACCAGGGAAGCCCCTACCTTTTTCACTGTGTTGACATTTGCACTGAGGTAAAACTTAGCAGAAATGAGCCTATTTCAACAAACAGCAATAGCAGTTATTGAATTCTTCACCACCATTTAATTGCAGAATAAAAAAGCAAGTTTCACTGAAAAATACCCAGGTTGTAGTATTTAAAATTATTGTTTCTACAGTCATCATTCTTGAGTCCACATTTTAGACTCTCTGATAGGATGAAATGGGAAGTACACATAAAATACTTCTGCTCCATTTTAAAGTACCATGTCCCAAGGAAAATAATATTTCTGAGCTAACTTAGCTTCTTTTTTTATGGAATACCATTTTCACTTTAAGAATGAATAACAGGAAAACTATGACTTTTTAGATTTAGTTATTCGGCATAATGAACATGAGCTTCTCCCTTCCAGAAAATCAACTTACAGTATTTATTGCCAATGATAAAATGCAAGCTCTCATAAGAAAATTAATCTCGACATCTTCCCAGTACTGACAAACTTTCCTAGTGTAAACTGTGGTGACATTAACAAATGTGATCGTTTGATGATCTTAAACATCAACACTCTAAAATCTATACAGCTTAGTAAAGCAATGAATTACTTTTAAAAAAATCATGCATTGATACCATATTCATCCAACGTACAAAACAGACCTATGGACTCTTATGCAACAGATTTGGAAATATTCAGTTATAGTTCCAAGTTCCACATAGCAAAGTATTATTTATGAAGCCTAACACTGTGTAGTTTTAGTGTTGTATCAAAGATGAGTAGCCATAATTATCTGAGAATGTTATTCAAAATACTTCCCTTACCTATATTTGTGTGAGGCTGGATTTTTTTCATTTACTTCAATCAAAAAACAATTAAATACAGAAGCAGATATCCAAATACTTCAGTCTTCTAATGAGGCATACAAGAAAAGAATGTAAACTTTTGAAAGAATGTAAAATCTAGAAGGCTCACTTCTCACTATACTATTTCATTTTTGAAAATAGAGACTTTTCATAAAAATATTTCTTTTAATGTAATGGGTTATTAATATTACAATCGAATCAACTGATTTCTGTTCTTTCAATTTCTAATATGGCCAATGTTCACAGATATAACACACATAAGTGATACTATCTTTGAGGTCCCAAGTCGTAGAGTCATACACTGATTCTGAAACCCAAAGTTTGTAAACTTCTGACTTACAGGGTCCTCTAGGCAGTAGGAGAGGGGTTAGGGCAAAGTCCCAGGTCCTCGGGCAAGGCTCTCAGGGTCTTAGGCCAAAAGGTGATGTCTGGGCGCGGGAATCAAACCTCGAGGGATTCCCCACCTCTCTGGGGTTTCACTTTCTCTCGCTCAAACTGTGTCGGGTCTTTCTGCCTGGATACTCATGACGAGATACCAGTTCTGACTCCCACTGCGTATCCGGTTTCTAGAAGCCAATCAACGTCACCATCGTTCCTGGTTTTAGGGGCGCTTTTCAATTGCACTCATCTCACAGGCTAGTAACGGAAAAGGCGATGGCACCCCACTCCAATACTCTTGCTTGGAAAATCCCATGGACGGAGGAGACTGATGGGCTGCAGTCCATGGGGTCGGGAAGAGTCAGACACGACTGGGCGACTTCACTTTCACTTTTCACTTTCATGCATTGAAGAAGGAAATGGCAACCCGCTCCAGTGTTCTTGCCTGGAGAATCCCAGGGACGGGGGAGCCTGGCGGGCTGCCCTCTATGGGGTCGCACAGAGTCGGACACGACTGAATCGACTCAGCAGCAGCAGCAGCAGCACACGCTAGTAGAGTAACGCTCAAAATTCTCCAAGCCAGGCTTCAGCAATATGTGAACCGTGAACTTCCAGATGTTCAAGCTGGTTTTAGAAAAGGCAAAGGAACCAGAGATCAAATTGCCAACACACACTTGATCATCGAAAAAGCAAGAGAGTTCCAGAAAAACATCTATTTCTGCTTTATTGACTATGCCAAAGCCTTTGACTGTGTGGATCACAATAAACTGTGGGAAATTCTGAAAGAAATGGGAATACCAGACCACCTGACCTGCCTCTTGAGAAACCTGTATGCAGGTCAGGAAACAACAGTTAGGACTGGACATGGAACAACAGACTGGTTCCAAATAGGAAAAGGAGTACGTCAAGGCTGTATATTGTCACCCTGCTTATTTAACTTCTATGCAGAGTACATCATGAGAAACACCGGGCTGGAAGAAGCACAAGCTGGAATCAAGATTGCTGGGAGAAATATCAATAACCTCAGATATGCAGAACACCACCCTTATGGCAGAAAGTGAAGACGAACTAAAAAGCCTCCTGATGAAAGTGAAAGAGGAGACTGAAAAAGTTGACTCAAAGCTCAACATTCAGAAAACGAAGATCATGGCATCTGGTCCCATCACTTCATGGGAAATAGATGGGGAAACAGTGGAAACAGTGTCAGACTTTATTTTGGGGGGTTCCAAAATCACTGCAGATGGTGATTGCAGCCATCAAATTAAAAGAAGCTTACTCCTTGGAAGGAAAGTTATGACCAACCTAGGTAGCATATTGAAAAGCAGAGACATTACTTTGCCAACAAAGGTCTGTCTAGTCATGGCTATGGTTTTTCCAGTGGTCATGTATGGATGTGAGAGTTGGACTGTGAAGAAAGCTGAGCACTGAAGAATTGATGCTTTTGAACTGTGGTGTTGGCGAAGACTCTTGAGAGTCCCTTGGACTGCAAGGAGATCCAACCAGTCCATCCTAAAGGAGATCAGTCCTGGGTGTTCTTTGGAAGGACTGATGCTAAAGCTGAAACTCCAGTACTTTGGCCACCTCATGCAAAGAGTTGACTCATTGGAAAAGACTCTGATGCTGGGAGGGATTGGGGGCAGGAGGAGAAGGGGACTACAGAGGATGAGATAGCTGGATGGCATTGCCAACTCAATGGACATGAGTTTGGGTGAACTCTGGGAGTTGGTGATGAACAGAGAGGCCTGGCGTGCTGCAGTTCATAGGGTTGCAAAGAGTTGGACACGACTGAGCGACTGAACTGAACTGAACTGATCTCCTCTCTCAAATTGTGTTGGGCCTTTGTGCCTGGATACCTATAATGAGGTCCCACTTCTTACTCCCATTGTGTATCCAGTTTCTAGAAGCCAATCAGTGTCCATTCCTTGCTTCAGAGTCTCTACCGACCAGCCTAGACTGATTTTCTCAGGCTCGGATGGTAGGGGCTTTAGGAACTCAAGCACTCCGCTGCTGTTAGGGTTCTGGGGTCTGACCAAGATCTGGGAGAGGGGAATTCTGCAGGGGGAGGAGCAGGGGGCTGCTTGCTGCATCACAGGACCTCCAAGCAAGACAAATCCGCCTCACGTGGCCCAGACTCCACACTTATTTGGGCTAAGAAGAGCCTGGAGCAATTCGTCTATGTATTTTCTTCAGGTTTTGGTCCAAAACCAGCTGAATCTGCGTAGCTGGGGGCCTGGCTCAGCTGTAGCCTGTGGGGCCCTGGGAAGCCTCCCCTCTGGGACCTGTGACCCCAATTCTTGGGTCATCCTCAGGGCCAGAATTTAGATTTGGGTGCAGGAGCTCAGAACTTTTTAATTTGAAGGTTTGGAAGTGGAGGAATCAGGCCTGAGGGATCCAGACCGCAGATCTCTATTAGGTCCATGAAGGGGTTGAAGAGGCAGGCGGCTTGGGTCCTGGGCTCTTAGGACTAGGAAGAAAAGAAGGCACCCTGAAGGCTTCAAAGGGTGGGGAGGTTGATGCTTGGACAGGAGGGTCCACCCTTGGTGTTCTTGGTATGGTGTTGTAGGTCTGGGGAAGAGGAATGTCTTTTTCATGTCTCAGGAAAATGTTAAGGGGACCCATGGCCTAGACTCATGACTGATCTCCTTGTCACCCTTGTGGCCTCCAGGCTCCAGTTCACATCCTGTCCTTTGATCTCCAGGAAGCACCTTCATGGCCAGCAGCTAGACAGATCCTTTTCCCAGGCTCTTGGGCCAGTGTATTTGGCACAGTGGTCCCTGCCATCTCAGTTCTTAAAGAGAGGATGTCTAAGTAGCCCCTGACTGTGAGCTGAGGATTGGCTCTGCCTGCCTTAAGTCTCCCTGTCCCTCCCCTTCCCCCAGCATCATGTGTGCGGGGTGTAGAGTGGGGACTGGGATGGGGGTATTTCTCTGGAAGAGAGGACTTCCTTTAATCACCTCTGCTCTCTCTTTTTCTCTTTTCCATTCTTCCACGTGTATTTGAGTCATATCTGTAATTACAGAAAAATACCAAAAGCATAAGTACAATTTCTCGGCAAAATATGGAGCTGACACTGTGTGATTATCATCCATGTGGAAAATAGAGCCTCTACCAGCACCCAGGCCAGAGGCCCCTGTGTCTCTCCCCACACACACCCCACCTCCCTGCACACGTGTCCACTAAGTGACCCTCCCCAGCTCCTCTCCTCTCTGGCTCCTCCCTCTCCACTCCTGTGTCTTCCATCCCATAATGTCACTGTTTCCCCCTTCTCCAGGAGCCTCCCCATATTTATAGGGGATGTCCTCTTCTTCCTTCTCCCCACTTCCTCCTCCTCCTCACCCCCCAACTCTTACACCCCATCCTAGGGATAGAGGTTCCAGAGTTCATTCCCTGGAGGAAGAGTCTATAACCTTTTCAGTGGCCGGAAGAAGTGAGAAGAACTTGGGGTTCAAGGTCCCATCCCTTGATAACTAGAACACCCTGTATGTTTGTGAGCTCCACCCTGGACCTGGAAACCAGGTTTTACAGCCTTGATATCTGATCCTCTCTGAGGCCAAAGTCTTTGGTTGTTTAGTGGAGAGAGAAACATCCGTGTCAGTGTGTATTTTGGAAAACAACTCACACTTTGAACTTGACACTGGATGGACAGCAGCTTGTGTGCACAGCACTGACCCACTGCTGGGAGCCTAGGAAGAGCCTGGGCAGATCTCTGGTAAGGAGGTCAAAGGGGAGCTCAGGTATCCAGTCATCAGCCCTGTGGCCACACAGGGGTACGACCACTCTTCCTCTCCATTTCTGCACAGGGAAGGCAGAGGATGCATTGTGGTCCGAGTCAGGCAGAGATGGCCCTAGTCCAATGAGTGGGTGAAGGTACTTTCTGAGCAGCTCTGGGGTCAGGCTCAGGGTTTAGGCAGGGATTGGAGGAGAGGAGAGCCCTGGAGCCCTCCCTGTATCTCAGGTTTCCATCTTTTCTCTCTATGTCTCCTCTCTGCAGGTCACTGATGAAAGACCTTGGAAATCTCAGAGTCAGTAATTGATTCTTCACTCCCTGTTTGTTTCTGGTTGATATTAAAATGTGTTTTAATTTTAGTATAGTTTGCAATTTACAAAAAAGCAGCAAAGTTAGTAAAGAGTTACTATATATCCCACACTCAGTGTCTCTATGGGAACATCTTATACCACCATCATATTGGTCACAGCTAGTGACCAATATTGATACAGTGTTACTAAACTCCAGAATTTATTTGAACTTCATTAGTTTTCCTTTAACCTGATCCAGGATCCCATCAAAGACACATTTTAAGTTTGGGAATCATGTCTCCTTCAGGCTCCTCTGGCTGTGACAGTCACACAGACTTCTCTTGTTTTTGATGACTTTGATGTCTTGGGGAGTACTCCTCGGAGACGTAGTAGAACATCTTTCAATTTGACTGGGGCAAAGGGTTTTGGGGAAGAGGACCACAGACATGAGTGACATTCTCCAGTCACCAAGGATATACACTGTCCACTCGAATATCACTAATAAGTTCACCTCATCACCTAGTTAAGGTAGCATTTCACAGGTTTATTCTTGTGAATTTCTATTTTTACTTCCCCACTTTCCACACTATACTCTTTAGAAGGAAGTCACCATGCACAGCCCACACTTAAGGGGTACTCTTCTATCGACAAGTTTTTCAGGGGGTTGTGCAAAAATAAGTTTTCAAATGAGTTGAACAAGTACTAGATTGATGAACAGGGTGGATGGAGAGTCTTTGAGTAGCTTCATAAGAAACTGCTGACTCATTTCTAGTGGCTGCCCTGCTTCCTATTCCTGCCCCAGTGAGCAAGGGTTTCTGCAGCACCACGTCCTGGTCAGCACTTGGCATCGCCTGTTCTTAGATTCTAGATATTCTATTAGGTGTGATGATACATAACTGTCATTTTTAAATTTACATGTCCTAAAAACATAAGATGTTTAGCATCTTTTCATATGCATTTCCATTGTTATGTCTTTTTGAAGAGGTGTCTGTTCAGACTTTATTTTTAAAAGGTTACTGGTTATTGTTTGTTGAGATTAAGAGTTCTGTGTACATTTTAAAACAAGTCCTTTATCAGATACATTAATTTGCAATAATTTTTTCCAGGCTGTGGCCTGAACTCTTTTACTGATATAACAATACTCATTAATGAACAGATAGATTTTTCTGGGAAGAAAAAGTGAGAAATTTCTAACTGCAATCATTTCTGAGTAGAGGACGAGTGAATGGGGAATGAGGGGAAGAACATGAACGATTTATTTTTGTACATTCTTAAGTATATTTTCAACTCTCTTGTGTGCTGGTAAATAATGTTTACAAAAATTACAGGGGATTAAAAATCCCTTACATTTGTAAACACTTGATAGATCACCTTCAGCTCATACATTAGGATGTACATTCTGATCCTCTAGCTGGGCTGGTGCTCACCACACGGCTGTGTTATTCTCTTGTTGGACATAGGTCATCTCACAGAAGACCAACATCAGACAAGGACATCTAAGTGCATGACACAGTGAGACAAAACAAGAGCATGACATCATTCTAAGCACAGACCAAAGAAGTGGCACTGTGCCCCTCACAACGTACCAAACCTCTCCCTGTGCTAATGCTAGTCACCTCTGCTTTTTTCCAATCACATCTGTATCCTTGTTCTAGTCTGCCCTCCCTACAAGGAAGACTCACTGAGATGCCCAGTCATAGAAATGCCCCCACTTTCTAACAACACCCAATCAAAGTGTGCCAGTATTGCGTGTGAAAGTGAAAGTAACTCAGTCGAGTCCAACTCTTTGCGACCCCATGGACTACATGGTCCGTGGAATTCTCCAGGCCAGAATACTGGAAAGGGTAGCCTTTCCCTTCTCCAGGGGATCTTCGTAATCCAGGGATCAAACCCATGTCTCCCATATTGCAGGCGGATTCTTTACCAACTGAGCTATCAGGGAAGCAGTCTTGCATAGATGCCTCTCAAAATCACCCAGCCAAAGTTCACATCCTGTATGTCAGCTGTCCTCAGTATTTTTGGCACCAGGAATTGATTGCATGAGGACAATATTTTCATGGACCAGGGGAGGAGGGGAATAGTTTCAGGATGATTCAAGCACATTGCATTTATTGTACACTTTATTTCTAATCTAATGTTGGTACTGATCTGACAGGAGATACCCATCCAAGCCCAGAGATTGGGGACTCCTGGCTGTATATGTTCTAACACATCACAAGAGATGCCATGGTCCCTGATGCTGTATGATCTCCCTCTCTGCATCCAGTACAAATCCAACTTGATTGCCCACAAATTTGCTCCTGGTGGTCTTTGACTGAAGAACATTGAGACATGTTACCTGTTTGCCAAAAAATTTTATGTGTCTTTCCATCGGAATAGGGGCATATGTTTGTATCTTATGAGTGTCTGCTTGACATAGGGAAGATTTATGTGTTTTGATGGCTTTTCATCTTTGGGTCATAACATGCTTCATTCCACAAGAGTAACAAATTCATGTATATTTTTGTCCAGGACAGAGGGGTCCAAGGGTGAAGGGAAACAGAACTGATGGAATTTGGAGAGAAAGTATAGCAGGAGTAAGTAAAAAGTAATAAGGTGATGGATTCTAATGTTACATCTTCTGCTTCATAACTTTACAAGTCCTACAAACTATTGATATCTGTTGTGTTCAGTTGATAACTTCTGTGTGTCCTTATGTTTGCCAGGTTAAGGAAAACACCAAGAGATCAAGGATTATACCCATTTCTCATTATTGGACAACTAGCAATGATGGGCAGTTTTGAACACTTACTACCTTAAGGTGATAAACCATGGTTTGGCTAATGTCTGAACACTCTATCTGTTAAAATACACATTAAAGAAACTTTCAGAGCATGATGTATTTTAAAGCTATATCTAAAACCTGCACAGACAAATCTATGACTTCAATATTAAGATTATTTTAGTATGCATCAACCTATGAGTCACATAGGATCTTTTAGGGGAAAGAGATGGGAGATTAATTAACAATGTTCTAGATATGCATTGACCAATATGGTAGCTAGTAGCGACATATTGCTTTTCAAATTAAAATAAATAAAAGTGCTCAGCACAACAGACACTTTAAGGTGCTAAATAGCCTCATGTAGCTACTGGCTACCTGACTGGACAGCACAGACACAGAACAATTCTTTCACCACAGGATGTTCTGTTGGAATGGACTGCTCTTCATGATTTGTGGGCCTCAAGTCAGGTGCACTAGACCACGTGAGTTGAAAGGGCCAATATTACTTTTCTTAGACACCATGTCAGATTTCTGTCTGGGATATGAATACATATTAAGCTGGTGTGTAACAAAATCAAAGTAGGTTATGAATATGTCTGGCGCCCTCAGGTACAAACTGTCCCCAGTTCCTAAGGGGAAACACCTGTCCCCCCACCTTCCTTCCCAGATTGAGGACACTCTCTGGCATCACTTTCTAGGGGGTGAGTTCTCTCCTAGAGGAGCCCAGGGGCAGGGCCCTCAGTTAAGTTTGGGGAGGCAGGGAGTCCAGCTCAGGTAAAAGCATTTTCCAAAATGAAGAGGAGGTAAAGGCAGGGATCAGTTGAGAGACGCCCTGGTTTATTCAGAACAGCAGTTCTCAGAGTGTGGTCTGTGGAACACTTGATGTCACTGGGACCCTTTCATGAGATCCCTGAGGTGAAAACTACTTTTGTGGCACCACTCAGATATTATTTGACTTCTCACTATGTTGACATTTGCTTTGATGTATAACAGCAGTAATGGAGACTATGGTAGCAAACTTAACTAGTAACTACTTTCACCAAAACTTTCTTGCAGAAAAAAAGAAAACTAATAATCAGGTTTGCTTTAAAACATCCAGAATGATACATTAAAAATTCTTATCTGTCCTTAATAAACCAAAATGGAAAAAAATATGAAAAAGAATATATATATATATACACACACACACACACACGTATAAGTGAATCACCTTGCTGTACTGCAGAAATTAACATTATAAATCAAATATCCTTCAATAAAATAAATTTTAAAAAACAAATAAAAATGCTTATGTTTCATAATTATCATTCTTAAATACACATTTTTAAAGTATCTTCTGTGATGACATGGAAAGTACACATCGAGCACTTCTACTACATTTCAAAGTCCTATGGCCCAAGGAAAAACTCTGTGAGCTGAACTAACCTCTTTTTCATGGAATAGGACTGCTACTTGAAAGAATGAATGACTCAGAAAGACCTGTATAATTTAGTGAAACAATGTATTACTTTGTAAAAATCTTATATTAGTACAAGAGATATTCAATGTGCAAAATAGGCTTATGGATTTTAATTGTAACAGAATAGAAAATAATCAATGATACTGTTTCAGGTTCACTGTGGAAAAACCTTTGAGAAACTACAATTTGTATAGTTTTATTTTTGTATCCAAGATGAACATCCACAACTATCTGAAAAGACTATTAAAAAATACTACTCCTATGGATGTGTGGGCTTTTTCACTGTCACAGACTACAATCAAATAACAGATTCATTGCAGACGCAAACCTGAAAATCCAGTGGTCTTCTAGTGAAAGAGACAGGAAAGATACTTGGAAAAAATGTAAAAAGCTCCATGCTTCTCACTACCCTGTTTATTTTGGGAAATGCTGCTGCTGCTGCTAAGTCGATTCAGTCGTGTCCGACTCTGTGCGACCCCATGGACTGCAGCCCACCAGGCTCCTCCATCCATGGGATTTTCCAGGCAAGAGTACTAGAGTGGGGTGCCATTGCCTTCTCCAATTTTGGGAAATAGTTATTCATATTAAACATGGGTTATTAATATTACTCTAAATAAACTAACAAAAATCTTTAAAGTGTATTATTAGTAGTATGGAAAATATGCATAGAAGTGGTCACATAATACTATCCTTGGGGTCCTCACTAATTTGTAAGATTGTGTAGATATTTTAATCAAAATTTAAAACAGCCCCAGTGCTAGGACTCAGGGAGACAGTGGGACAAAGAGTTCTCAGTGAAGGAGGGGAGTTCAGTTCAGTCACTCAGTCGTGTCCGACTCTTTGTGACCCCATGGACTGCAGCACACCAGGCCTCCCTATCCATCACCATCTCCTGGAGCTTGCTCAGACTCATGTCCATCAAGTAGGTGATGCCATCCAACCATCTTATCCACTGGCATTCCCTTCTCCTCCTGCATTCAATCTTGCCTAGCATCAGGGTCTTTTCCAGTGAGTCAATTTGTCCCATATGGTGGCCAAAGTATTGGAGCTTCAGCTTCAGCATCAGTCCTTCCAATGAATATTCAGGGCTGATTTCCTTTAAGATTGACCAGTTTGATCTCCCTGGAGTCCAGAGGATTCTCAAGAGTCTTCACCAAAACCACAATTCAAAAGCATCAATTCTTCAGTGCTCAGTTTTCTTTATAGTCCAACTCTCACATCCATACATGACTTCTGGCAAAACCATAGCCTTGACTAGACCGACCTTCATTGGCAAAGTTATGTCTCTGCTTTTAAATATGCTGTCTAGTCAAGGCTATGGTTTTTCCTGTGGTCATGTATGGATGTGAGAGTTGGACTGTGAAGAAAGGTGAGTGCTGAGGAATTGATGCTTTTGAACTGTGATGTTGGAGAAGACTCTTGAGAGTCCCTTGGACTGCAAGGAGATCCAACCAGTCCATTCTGAAGGAGATCAGCCCTGGGATTTCTTTGGAGGGAATGATGCTAAAGCTGAAACTCCAGTACTTTGGCCACCTCATGCGAAGAGTTGACTCACTGGAAAAGACTCTGATGCTAGGAGGGATTGGGGGCAAGAGGAGAAGGGGACGACAGAGGATGAGATGGCTGGATGACATCACTGACTCGATGGACGTGAGTCTGAGTGAACTCCGGGAGTTGGTGATGGACAGGGAGGCCTGGCGTGCTGCGATTCATGGGGTTGCAAAGAGTCAGACACGACTGAGCGACTGATCTGATCTGAGGCTGGTCATAGCTTTTCTTCCATGGGGCAAGCGTTTTTTAATTTCATGGTGGCAGTTACCATCTGCAGTGATCTTGGAGCCCCCCAAAATAAAGTCTCTCACTGTTTCCATTTTTTCCCCATTTATTTGCCATGAAGTGATGGGACCAGATGCCATGATCTTAGTTTTCTGAATGTTGAGTTTTAAGCCAACTTTTTCACTCTTCTCTTTCACTTTCATCAAGAGGCTCTTTAGTCCCTCTTTGCTTTGTGCCGTAAGGATGGTTGTCATCTGCATATCTAAGGTTACTGATATTTCTCCCCGCAATCTTGATTCTAGTTTGTGCTTCATCCACCCCAGCATTTCACATGATGTACTCTGCATATAAGTTAAATAAGCAGAGGGACAATATACAGTCTTAAAGCACTCCTTTCCCAATTTGGAACCAGTCTGTTGTTCCACGTCCAGTTCTAACTGTTGCTTCTTGACCTGCATACAGATTTGTCAGAAGGCAGGTGATGGTCTGGTATTCCCATCTCTTGAACAATTTCCCACAGTTTGTTGTGATCCACATGGTCAAAGGCATTGGCATAGTCAATAAAGCAGAAGTAGATGTTTTCTCTCTTGCTTTTTTGATGATCCAAGTGATGTTGGCACTTTGATCTCTGGCTCCTCTGGCTTTTCTAAATCCACCTTGAACATCTGAAAGTTCACGGTTCATGTACCATTGAAGCCTGGTTTGGATAATTTTGAGCATTACTTTGCTAGCATGTGAGATGAGTGCAATTATTCGGTAGTTTGAACATGCTACCAAGCAGGAAGGGAGGGATCAGGGCAAAGTTCCAGGACCCCAGAGGGCGAGCCGCTCAGGATGTCAGGGTCAAGGGCGGTGTCTGGGGCTGGGACGCTCCATGTTAGGGATTCCCCGTCTCCAGGAGTTTCACTTTCTCTCTCACAACATGTGTCGAGCCCTCCTGCCTGGACACTCGTGATGCGGCCCCAGTTCTCACTGCTACTGGGTGTCCTATTTCTAGAAAAACCAATCAGCGTCTCCGCGGTTCCTGGTTATAAAGTCGCCACCGACCCGCCCGGACTCTGCTTCTTCCTAGACCCAGAGGATGCGAGTCGTGGGGCCGCGAACCCTCCTCCTGCTGCTCTCGGGGGTCCTGGTCCTGACCGAGACCCGGGCGGGTGAGTGCGGGGTCGGGAGGGAACGGCCTCTGCGCGGAGGGGCAAGGGGATCCCTTGGGAGCTCGGGGGTGGGGGGCAATATCCCATGGAAGGAGCGACCCCGACGCTCCTGCCCAGACCTGCCCCTCTCCCCGGTCCTGGCCTGTCCCTCCCTTGCTTCTCGACCCCTCTTCTCTTCCCCCTCCGGAGTTCGGGCCGGTCTTGACTGCTTCCATCTCCCTGGCCGTACGCCTCCTCCTCCTTCCCGGGTCCATCACTTCGGACCCGGGACCCGAGCCGGGAGGAGGTCGGGGCGAGTCTCACCCCTCCCCGCCCCCAGGCTCCCACTCCATGAGATATTTCAGCACCGCCGTGTCCCGGCCCGGCCTCGGGGAGCCCCGGTACCTGGAAGTCGGCTACGTGGACGACACGCAGTTCGTGCGGTTCGACAGCGACACCCCGAATCCGAGGATGGAGCCGCGGACGCGGTGGGTGAAGCAGGAGGGGCCGGAGTATTGGGATCGGAACACGCGAAACGCCAAGGGCACCGCACAGAATTTCCGAGTGGGCCTGAACAACCTGCGCGGCTACTACAACCAGAGCGAGGCCGGTGAGCGACGCGGGCCCGGGTCCGGGTCACGACCCCCATCCCCAGGGACCGGCGGGGTCGCCCGAGTCTGCGGGTCCGAGGGTCACCCCGACATTGCGGAACACACCCGACCCCCGCCCGGGAGGAGCCGACGGGGCTTGACCCGGTTTCATTTTCAGTTTGGGTTTAATCACCGCGGGTGGTCGGGGCGGGTCAGGGTCTCACACCTTCCAGTGGATGTACGGCTGCTACGTGGGGCCGGCCGGGCGCCTCCTCCGCGGGTTCATGCAGTACGGCTACGACGGCAGAGATTACATCGCCCTGAACGAGGACCTGCGCTCCTGGACCGCGGCGGACACGGCGGCTCAGATCACCAAGCGCAAGTGGGAGGCGGCCGGTGAGGCGGAGGCACAGAGGAACTACCTGGAGGGCACGTGCGTGGAGTGGCTCCGCAGACACCTGGAGAACGGGAAGGACACGCTGCTGCGCGTAGGTACGAGGGGCGCGGGGCCTCCCTGGTCTCCCCTCGGGCTGGAGCTGGCTTCCCACGAGGAGAGGAAAATGGGGTCCCTGTGGGAACAGCGCCCCAGGTTCTTGTCAGGAGAGGGAGGAAATCCGCCCAGGTTTTCATATTTTGTGCAAGACAGTCACCAGTGGCCCCACTTCTCTGAAGGACAATCAAGGAATCCAGTGGCTTTGAGGAAGACGCAGGAAACCATCCCTGAAATAGCTGGTCAGCAGTGCCCTTTGACCCCGGCCACCATCTTGTGATCCATGACTTTCTCTCTCAAGGCCTGTTCTCACCCTGAGAGCATCTTAGGAAGCCTGACTCCAGCTTTTCTGAGTCATTCAGCCTCCACCAGAGTCAGGACCTTTAGTCTATATTCTCCCCCTCACATTTTTAGAGCACCTATCCTAGTCTCTCATTGTAGAAATTTCCAAGGACTAATACAGATCTCTAAGATGAGACTGTTATCTACCTGTTGTACTGTTTTTTTCAAAACCATGATCCTGAATGTTCTGTAGCTCAGAGGGTAAAAAAGTGCATACTACATCTGGGGATCTGATGTACAGCCCGGTGACTAGAGTTAATAATAATCCTGTATAATATACTTTAAAATTGATCTTAATCATTCTCATCACCCCTGTCAAACAGATGCACACATGAGGTAAGTTGATCGATACATTAATTACCTTCACAGTGTACATATATATAAAAGCAACATGTAGTACACTCTCAATGTGTACAATTTTTGTTAAGTATACATCAGTAAAGCTGGGTAAAAATCACTGTTCTGTCCTTTCTCAGGATGGTCACATGATGCTGCTTCAGTGACCCATGGAGGTAACACAAACTGAATTTTCCAATTCTTCCTCAGACCCTCCAAAGGCACATGTGACCCATCACCCCATCTCTGGTCGTGAGGTCACCCTGAGGTGCTGGGCCCTGGACTTCTATCCTGAGGAGATCTCATTGACCTGGCAGCGCAATGGAGAGGACCAGACCCAGGACATGGAGCTTGTGGAGACCAGGCCTTCAGGAGATGGGACCTTCCAGAAGTGGGCGGCCCTGGCGGTGCCTTCTGGAGAGGAACAGAGATACACGTGCCGTGTGCAGCACAAGGGGCTTCAGGAGCCCCTCACCCTGAGATGGGGTAAGGAGCGGGTAGGAATGGAGCTTCCTCTCAGATAAAGCAGGAGCCCTTCGGGACTCAGTTCAGCAAGGTCAGGACTCAAGCCTGAGGTCAGGGCCCTTTCCTTGCCTCCACAGAACCTCCTCAGACCCCCTTCCTCACCATGGGCATCATTCTTGTCCTGGTTCTCCTCGTGGTGGCCGTGGTGGCTGGAGCTGTGATCTGGAGGAAGAAGCGCTCAGGTAGGGAAGGGAGGGAGGGCCCTGAGTTTTCTTGTCTCACTGAAGGTTTTCAAGCCCAGGTAGAAGTTTACCTTCCTGGTTACTGAAAAGTACCCTCCACACACATGTGGAGTCTGGAGCTGATGCTAACATTTTTCTTTTCTAAAGCATGTGTGAAAATGAAAGACAAATTTTTCACCTTCCTAATTCCAGCTAGGGACCAGGTTTCCAGCACTTGAAGGTCAGAGGGAGGTCCTTGCTGAGGACAGACCTCCAGGAGGGCAGGTGGCCCCGTCCTTACACGTCTCCCTTCTCTGTGTTCCTGATCCTAGCATGAGTTTTGATCACAGTTCCAGAAAGTTCTCTGGGGTCCAGGACTAGGGGTTGCTCTAGGATCTCATGAGTCAGTCTTCTCCCTGGCCTCTCACATGGTATTTTCTTCTCACAGGTGAAAAAGGAGGGACCTATACCCAGGCTTCAAGTAAGTGTGGAGGGGGTGATTCCTGAGACCCTTGAGAGGGTGCAGACAGGAGGCTAGGGGGGACTCACCCTCCTCAAAGTGCCTTCTCTAGTTTCTCTCCTGTGGGTTTTGGCCACGTCCTGGTCTTGTTCTCCCCCAGGCAATAACAGTGACCAGGGCTCTGATGTGTCTTTCACAGTTCCTAAAGGTGAGACCCAGGAGGGACTACACTGGAAGGGGGATTTGGACAGAGGGGACACATTGGGTGGTGGGGATCTTTGAGTGGGACATGTGAGCATGTCGGGGGCTGTGGAAAATAGTGGAGTGCTTACATGACTGATCTAACTGGTTCCTGATTCTTTTCTCTCACAGTGTGAGACACCTGCCTTGTGGGGACTGAGTGATGCTGCATCCCCCCATGTCACATCAGATCCCTGGACCCCTCTTTCTGCAGCTGCATCTGAACGTGTCTGTTCTAGTAGCATAACATGAGGAGCTGGGGAGATTGGCCACCCCTTCCCACCGTGCCCCCTCCCGCCCTGACCTGTGTTCTCCTTCCTGATATCTTTCCAGCAGAAACAGGGCTGGGCCGTCTCAATCCCTGTCTTCGCTTCATATGCACTGAGTAATGATATCTTATTTCCTTATTGAAAATAAAATCTGTATATATGAATTTGTTTTTTCTAATTGGTGCCATGAAGGGGGATCGGATAATAAAGGTGAGGATTCCTAAAGTTTCAAAGAGGAAATAAATTGAAACACTGAGAACCTTCCAGATCCATCCACATTTGCTGTGCTGAGTCAGCTTCAGGAAGGAAAGGCGGAGGCTGTGAGGAGCTGAGTGTGGACAGGGCTGTGCCTGTGCCCAGTGATCAGTGCCTGGTGGGCATGCATGCACTGCCCATGCACTGCCCATGGTCACTCCTGGGCTGGGTGTTCTTCTTCATTTCTTTGTCCTTGTCCCTTCAGTAGATACTTGTCCCGCCAAGGACCTGTGATCAAGGATTCAGAAGTCACCTGGGGCTTGTTGTATCTCCAGGACCATGGGCAGGGTGCATTTCTTAAATGGTTAAGCTAGGATCAGGCCTTGGTCCAATCCTTACCTCCTGTCATTTTGGAATGTGTTTATATTTTGCTTATTTAGTTATTGCTGTTACTGTTGTTGGGGTAATAGCTGTTCTTTTTCATGTGTAGAGTCCTGGTTTCATTCGTCTCTGGATGACCCCATCTCTGACGGCAGCAGGGGTCACTTTGTCTGTCATTGTCCCCACAAGTGCAAGGGGTCCATGCACCCAGGAATCTCGGTGGGGTCAAGAGAGAAATTTCAGAGCCATCCAGCTCTTGCCCTCCTAGAGATTTTGCTGGATTCTTCTTTCCAACTTTTCTCCATCTTTTTAAAGAAACCACATGCTGGAACTTGCATAGTTTCATATCTTGACTTACTTCTTGCTGGACTTCTCTCTTTGCAGTCTGCCCCCTCTTCCGCCCTCACATCATCATCTCAACTCATGGATCAGAAAGCAGAGTCTAATAAAAACACAGCAGGTTGAATACAGGAGCCAGAAGCGAAGGGTCTTCCTTTCTGAAAAGATAAAGAGCCTTGTGTGTGGTGTGCAGGCTGATCCGTGTTGGAGGGAAGGGAGACCAGCCTTTGTGAGTAAAATACAGGCGGCACTGAGGTCAGTGCGAATGGAGGTTGTGCTGTAACTGCCACGAGACAGCATGTGGCCTGAGGTCACATCAATAAAGACACTATCTCTGGAATAGGGAAGCGCTTTACTGACCACTCATTCAACTGGTATTTGTTGTGTGACGGAGACATGACACACTAGTTTTGCATCTAGGAGAACTCAGTGAACTAATACCAGACAAACCCTGTCTGCCATGTGAACTGTGTTCTAAGGAGAAGGGGCAGAGCATGACTATGAGCCTAGTAAGTGAGGGAGTGTTTCCCGTAGAGGTTGGTAAGTGCTCTGAGGAAGGTGACCCAGAGTATTAGTGTGTGAGGACAGGGAAGGTGGCTGTGTTTCTAGGTGGGCAGTGGGCCTCATTGGGAAAGCGACCTTGGAGTAAAGATGTGAAGGATGTGAAGGAATGTCCACAAGGAGGTCTAGGGGAGGTTCTCTCCAGGCAGAGGACCCTGTGGGGCAAATGGACGCAGGCAGGAGAGTGTCTGTGTTCTAGGGAGAGCCAGGAGGCAGCTGGGGCTGAAGGAAAAGGAACTGAGCTGAGATCCCATGTCTGGCCAGATCCTGTAGGCCTCCAGGATGTTAGAAGGGTGTAGATTTTTATCTCAGTAAGCTGTGGAGTTATAGGATTATTTGAACAGAGGAGGACCTGCTGTCACTGCTCTCTGGAAGCATCAGCCAGGCTGCTGTGCAGAGGCAGGAGGTGAAGGGGAGGGAGGCACAGAGGAGGCTGAGGGAAACAGCACAGGGTCCAGGCTGGAGAGGCTGATGCTTGTCTGGGGTGTGAGCAGGGAAGAGGGTGGTGAGTGAGTGGACTCTTGATGTATTCTGAAAATGCATTTTACAGCATTTCCTAGAGGATTAAATCTCAGTTATGAGAAAGAGTGAAAGAGGACCGCAAAATTTGAGATTTGCAAGTAAGCATGTGGGGCGCCTACAGTGGAAATGAGGGGACTCTGGAAGGAACATATTTGAGGAGGCATCACCATCAGCATTTGGTTTAGGGAAGTGGCAACTGAGTTGGGGTTACTAGTCTAGGGTTTAGGTGAGATGACTTGACTGCAGAAATAGATGGAAGAGGTGACACCATATAAATGATGTTTAGAGCCATGAGAATAGATGAGGTCACAGATGAGGGGAGAATTGGCTACAGAAGCAGAAGGAAGAGGACTGAATCCTGAATCCCCAGCGCTTGGGGAACTGATCAGACCACACACCTGAGCAGACGGCACCATTCTGACATCTAGATGGCACATGGAAAGGGGTCCTGAAGGACCTGAAGGAATGTCCTTCACCTGCACTCCTCTTAGAGACAGACGGTCTGGAATAGACTTATAACATGGTTGGTGCTGATCTTCAGATCACACATTTCATAGCAGGAACACAGATCTGGATTCCCATCTGGCTGTGCACCCAGCCCCCCTGTACGGTTTGTTCATAATAGACTCCTGGACTCTGTGCCCTACACTCTAGTTGGTGGATCTGGAAAGAGTCCTGAATACTTTGTAACAAGCTCTACAAGCAGTCCTGAGCAGACTGGGATCCACTGATGTTAAAGATCAGAGAATGATTAAGGTGGGGAGGGGTCTTAAACACACATTTAAATGTTTTTTTCCTGAGAAAAAGACAAAACATTTGGTGCGAGTTACATGTTGTTTCTGCCGTGTGCTGTCACCAGGCTGAAAATTTAGGAAGTGATTATCAGCTCACCATAGAGTTTCTGAGTTGCTAAGAGAGTAGATCTAAATTTTCTCCACACATGCAAAAGAGGTAATTATGTGACATGATTCAGTTGTCAAACAAAGCTATGGTGGCTATTATTTTGCAGTACAGAAGTGTATCAAATTGTACGCAATAAACTGACTCAGTATTGTATATCAATCATAATAAAGCAGAAGGAAAAGTCTCTGAATCCTTGCTCTCTGAGATTTCCCTACATGGTATTCTTGGGTAGTTCTGGGTGGGGGAAAAAAAGAGTTCAAATTGTTCTAAATGGAACAGAGAGAGGCACACTTGTGGTTTTGAGTTTATTTCAGGGAAAACCACTGAACAGCCCTGAGGCCACAGCCGGGAACAGAATCCTCAACCCTACCCGGGTTGGGTCCCACACAGGAACCCCTTCCCCTGCAGGTGAGCACAGATACCACTGCTCACAGCACTGTCAGCCCTGATGTTGGACACGGACCCTGTGGTAGACCTGCTCTCTGCTGCTCGTGACACCTGGATGACACCCTGCCACCCCTGCCCCATGTAACACCTGCGCCTAAGGCATTCAGTGCAGTTCCAGTCTCTCTGTGACACCATGTCCTAAGGAAGAGCCCAGCATGTGGTAACCTGCCTGGTGGAGCCTCAGCCTCTTTCTACCTGCAGGAATATTTAGGAAGCAAGCTTTTCTGTCTAATGGAGGAGGGTGTCTGCCTTCTGCCAAGATCATCAAGTGTGAAATTCCCCTCATTTGGGAAGAGTGTACAGATTCTGGGGTCAGAGAAGGAGAGTGAGGGAGGGGAAAAGAATGACAAATTTCAGTTTTTTTCAGCAGTGATCTAGATCAGAACTTGGTCTGCTGCATCGTAACCAGTCAGGTTGCATGAATGAGTCAACAAAGTCTTTCAACTTCTGTGAGGTGGCGTTATGAGGGCCAGTTTCTCTACTCTAGTTTATACTCTCAGATTAGTGGAGTGCACTTCTGAATGATGAAATGATTACTCATAATGTCCTCCAGCTGCCCTTGTCTCTTTCCAGGTTTATATACTGACATGCTATTGCATGTTAACATTTGAAGTTCAGTTCAGTTCAGACGCTCAATCGTGTCGACTCTTTGCAACCCCATGAATCACAGCATGCGAGGCCTCCCTGTCCATCACCAACTCCTGGAGTTCACCCAAACTCAAGTCCATCAAGTTGATGATGCCATCCAGCCATCTCATCCTCTGTCGTCCCCTTCTCCCCCTGCCCCCAATCCCTCCCAGGATCAGGGTCTTTTCCAATGAGTCAACTCTTCGCATGAGGTGGCCAAAGTATTGAAGTTTCAGTTTCAGCATCAGTCCTTTGGAAGTTAGGCAATGCCAAAGAAAGGCAATGCCAAGGACGTTCAAACTACTGCACAATAGAGCTCATCTCACATGCTAGCAAAGTAACGCTCAAAATTCTCCAAGCTAGGTTTCAACAATATGCAAACCTAGAACTTCCAGATGTACAAACTGGATTTAGAAAAGGCAGAAGAACTAGAGATCAAAGTGCCAACATCTGTTGGATCATAGAAAAAGCAAGAGAGTTCCAGAAAAATATCTACTTCAGCTTTATTGACTACACCAAAATCTTTGACTGTGTGGATCACAATGAACTGTGGAAAATTGTTCAAGAGATGGGAATTCCAGAACACTTTACCTGCCTCCTGAGAAACCTGTATGCAGGTCAAGAGGCAACAATTACAACTGGACATGAAACAACAGACTGGTTCCAAATTGGGAAAGCAGTACGTCAAGGCTGTATATTGTCACCCTGCTCATTTAACTTACATACAGAGTGAAAAGTGAAAGTGAAAGTGGCTCAGTCATGTCCGACTCTTTGCGATTCTATGGACTGTCCTTGGAATTCTCTAGGCCAGAACACTGGAGTGGGTAGCCTTTCCCTTCTCCAAGGGATCTTCCCGAACCAGGAATCGAACCAGAGTCTCCTGCATTGCAGGCGGATTCTTTACCAACTAAGCTATCAGGGACAGAGTACATCTATCTATGTACTCTATATGCAGACTATGCAAAAGCTGGGCTGGATGAAGCACAAGCTGGAATCAAGATTCCAGGGAGAAATATCAATAACCACAAATATGCAGATGACACCACCCTTATGGCAGAAAGTGAAGAGGAACTGGGGTGTTTCTTGATGAAAGTGAAAGAGAAGAGTGAAAAAGTAAGCTTAAAACTCAACACTCAGAAAACTAAGATCATGGCAACCAGTCCCGTCATTTCATGGCAAATAAATGAGGCAACAATGGAAACAGTGTCAGACTTTATTTGGGGGGCTCCAAAATCACTGCAGATGGTGACTGCAGTCATGAAATTAAAAGATGCTTGCTCCTTGGAAGAAAAGCTATGACCAACCTAGACAGCATATTCAAAAGCAGAGACATTACTTTGTCAACAAAGGTCTGTCAAGTCAAAGCTATGGTTTTTCCAGTAGTCATGTAGGGATGTAAGAGTTGGACCGTAAAGAAGGCTGAGCACCAGAGAATTGATGCTCTTGAACTGTGGTGTTGGAGAACTCTTGAGAGTCACTTGGACTGCAAGGAGATCAAACCAGTCCATCCTAAAGGAAATGAGTCCTGAATATTCATTGGAAGGAGTGATGCTGAAGCTGAAGCTCCAATACTTTGACCACCTGATACAAAGAACTGACTCATTGGAAAAGACCCTGATGCCAGGCAAGATTGAAGGCAGGAGGAGAAGAGGATGACAGAGGATGAGATGGTTGGATGGCATCACCAACCTGACGGACATGAGTTTGAGCAAGCTCTGGGAGTTGGTGATGGACAGGGAAGTCTGCTGTGCTGCACTCCATGGGGTTGCAAAGAGTCAGATACTACTGAGCGACTGAACTGAAGTCTTGTATTTCTTTGTATATGGCACCCCACTCCAGTACTCTTGCCTAAAATCCCATGGACGGAGGAACCTGGTAGGCTGCAGTCCATGAGATCACTAAGAGTCAGACACGACTGAGCAACTTCACTTTCAATTTTCACTTTCATGCATTGGAGAAGGAAATGGCAACCCACTCCAGTGTTCTTGCCTGCAGAATCCCAGGGACAGAGGAGCCTGGTAGGAGGCTGTCTATGGGGTCTCACAGAGTCGGACATGACTGAAGCAACTTAGCAGTAGCAGCAGCACTATATGCATTTTGCTGGGGAAAGTATATATAAAATTGATCAATTTACATGTGACCCATACAAATGTCTTTTAAAAGTACTAGTTTAGACACCACACTATAATCTCTAGTCCATGAGGACTAATAATCCAACAGTCTTAGCAGATCTAATGACATGATAAAAATGCTCATCTTTTTCTTGGCAATTACCAGTCTGGGTCAAGATAAGGTAGATTACTTGCTTATGCTCACTTTCAGTGTCTGTATGTTTCTTATTGTGAGCCGATAACAAGTATGTCACAAACCAACACTGGCTCACAGAAGAGATAAAGTATCACTGGTTTAGGTGGACTTGTATTCTGACAACTATGCTGGTGCCAGAAAAATAGCAGGATTGAAAAAATAGGCCTTGGAGATTCCATTTTTAGTAACATGGTTGGCCTGGTTTTAAGGCTTACTTGTCCAGTGAAAGCAAATAAAAATAACAGGTTAAGTATAAAAAGCTTCCATAAGTACAGTATCAAGAGAATAAATGTTTAGGCCAAAATATAAATGTAGGCAATATTTCAGATGGAGAAGTTGTTTTTATCCTTAGGGCATTAGGCAAATCTGAAAAAAATCTTCACTTTGGTTTGCTCAAGCTTATGAGCTGTAATAGGAAATGTAACCCAGAGCTTGTTCATGTGGGGAGCATAGGTGACATCCCCTCCTTGAAAATCCAGAAACCAAGATTCATATCCTCGGAGGGATGTGGCGAGTTTGGAAGCATGGAACCTGCTAGTGGGAATAAAAATGGTGTTGGAAAACAGTCTGGAAGTTCCTCCAAGTTTGAACCTAGTGTTGCTCTAGGTATTTACCTTGGAGAAATGAAAATGGTAGTCCACACTACCATATTTGTAGCTGACATTCACAGCAGCATTAATCATGATAGCCAAACAGCAGATATAACTCAAATCTCCATCCTTTCATGAATAAATTAGTAAAAGCTATACAAAGCTGCATTGGAAAATTATTTGAAAATGAGAAGAAGGAAGTACAGATGTCTAGTACATGGATGCCTAGCGTGGGTGAACCTTAAATACATTATGCTCTGCAAAAGAAAACAAGAATAAAAGATCATATGAATTGTTGGATTTTATTTATAGGATTTATAAGCAAATCACTTAGACAGAAAGTATCTTAGTATTTGTCTAGAGATGAGGGAAATGTTGAAGGGAAATAGGGGCTGACTTCCCAGGAATAAATTGGTACCTCAGTGCATGTTCAGTTGCTCGTTCATGTCCAACTCTGGGACCTCTTGGACTGTAGCCTGCGAGGCTCCTCTGTCCATGGAATTTTCCAGGCAAGTATACTGGAGTGAGTTGCCATTTCCTTCTCCAGGGGATCTTCCCAACCCAGGGATTGAACCCATGTCTCCTGATTCTCCTGCATTGTAGGCAGATTCTTTACCACTGAGCCACGTGGGAAGTTGGTACCTGGATAACAATATTCTAAAAACACTTCTGGGTGATGAAAACCTTTCAAAATTGATTGTGGCAATGGTCACACCTCTCTGTGAATACATTATAATTGATTCTTTTCAGTGGGTGAGTTATATTTCAATATTGTTGGGAAGATCCCTGGGAGAAAGTAATGGCTACACACTCCAGTACTCTGGCCTGGGGAATTCCATGGGCTGTATAGTCCATGAGGTCGCAAAGAGTTGGACACAACTGAGCAACTTTCACTTAAAGATGTTCTAACAAATGCTATGTTGTTGCTCAGTTGCCTAGTCGTGTCCGACTCTACGTGACCCTGTGGATTGCAGCGTGCCAGACCTCCTTGTGCCTCACCATTTCCTGGAGTTTGCCCAAGTTCAAGTCCATTGCATCAGTGATGCCATTCAGTCATTTCATCTTCCGAGGCCCTCTTCTCCTTCTGCCCTCAATCTTTCCCAACATCAGGGACTTTTCCAATGAGCTGGTTGTTCACATAAGGTGACCAAAATACTGGAGCGTCAGCTTCAGCATCAGTCCTTCCAATGAATATTCAGAGTTGACTTCCCTTAAGATTGACTGTTTGATCTCCTTGCTGTCCAAAGGACTCTCAGGAGTCTTCTGCAGCACCACAGTTCAAAAGCATCAATCCTCTGGCACTCTTCCTTCTTTATGGTCCAGCTCTCACAACCATACATGACCACTGGGAAGACCATAATCTTGACTATACAGACCTTAGTTGGCCGAGAGATGTCTCTGCTTTTCAACACACTGTCTAGGATTGTCATAGCTTTCCTGCCAAGAAGTGATCGTATTCTGATTTTATGGATGCAGTCATGATCTGCAGTGACTTTTGAACCCAAGAAGAGAAAATCTTTCTGTGGAAAGCTCTTAAAGAGATGGGAGTACCAGACCACCTTATCTGTCTCCTTAGAAACCTGTCTGTGGGTCAAGAAGCAACAATTAGAACACTGTGTAGAACAACAGAGTGGCTCAGGATTGACAGAGTATGACAAGGTGACAACAGAGCTTTCCGCAGTTTGTCATGATCCACATAGTCAAAGGCTTTAGTGTAGTCGATGAAACAGAGGTAGATGTTTTTCTGGAATTCCCTTGCTTTCTCTATGATCCAGCAAATGTTGGCAATTTGATCTCTGGCTCCTCTGCCTTTTCTAAACCCAGCTTGGACATCTGAAGTTCTTGATTCACATTATGCTGAGGCCCAGCATGCAAGATTTTAAACATGACCTTACTAGCTTGTGTTGTTCAGTTGCTCAGTCATGTCTGACTCTTTGCAACCCCATGGACTGCAGCACGCTAGTGCTGTCCTTTCCTGTCCTTCACCATCTCCCGGAGCTTGCTCAAACTCATATCCATTGAGTCAGTGATGCCACCCAACAATCTCATCCTCTGTCGACCCCTTCTCCACCTGCCTTCAATCTTGCCCAGCATCAGGGTCTTGTCTAATGAGTTGGCCCTTTGCATCAGGTGGCCAAAGTATTGGAGTTTCAGCTTCAGCATCAGTCCTTCCAATGAACACTCAGGGTTGATTTCCTTTAGGATTGACTGATTTGATCTCCTTACAGTCCAAGAGACTCTCAAGAGTCTTCTCCAACACCACAGTTTGAAAGCATCAATTCTTTGGCACTCAGCCTTCTTTATGGTCCAACTTTCACATCCCCACATGATTACTGGAAACACCATAGCTTTGACTAGACAGACCTTTGTTGGCAAAGTAATGTCTCTGCTTTTGAATATGCTGGCTAGGTTGGTCATAGCTTTACTTCCAAGCAGCAAGCATCTTTTAATTTCATGGCTGCAGTCACCATCTGCAGTGATTTTGGAACCCAAGAAAATAAAGTCTGTCACTGTGTCAATTGTTTCCCCATCTGTTTGCCATGAAGTGATGGGACCACATGCCATAATCTTAGTTTTTTGAATGTTGAGTTTTAAATTAGCTTTTTAACTCTTCTTTCACCTTCATCACGAGGCTCTTTAGTTCCTCTTCACTTTCTGCCATAAGGGTGGTGTCATCTGCATATCCGAGGTTATTGATATTTCTCCCTGCAATCTTGATTCCAGCTTGTGCTTCATCCAGCATGCAATTTTGCATGATGTACTCTACCTATAAGTTAAATAAGCAGGGTGACAATATACAGCCTTGATGTACTCCTTTCCTGATTTGGCATCGGTCTGTTGTTCCATGTCCAGTTCTAGCTGTTGCTTTTTGGCCTGCATACAGGTTTTGCAGGAGGCAAGTAAGGTGGTCTGATATTCCCATCTCTTTGAGAAATTTCCACAGTTTGTTGTGGTCCACACAGTCAAAGGCTTTAGCATTGTCAATGAAGCAAAAGTAGACATTTATCTGAAATTCTCTTGCTTTTTCTATGATCCAATGGATGTTGGCACGTTGACCTCTGGTTCCCGTGCCTTTTCTAAATCCAGCCTGAACATGTGCATGGGAGATGAGTGCAACTGTCCGATGGTGTGAACATTCTTTAGTACTGCCCTTCTTGGGAACTGGGATGAGAGAATTGACCTCTTCCAGTCCTGGGGCCACGGCTGGGACTTCCAGATTTGCTGACATATTGAGTGCAACACTTGAGAGCATCATCCCTTAGTGTTATGAATAGCTCTACTGGATTCCATTGCATCCACTAGCTTTGTTGACAGCAGTGCTTCCTCAGGCCTGCTTGACTTCACACTCCCGAATGTCTGGCTCTGGGTGACTGACCACATCATCATGGATAGCCAGTTCTCTTTTGTACAGTTCTTCCCTGTATTCTTTCCATCTCTTTTTGGTCTCTTCTGCTTCTACTAGGTCTCAGCCATTTCTCTCTTTTATTGTGCCCTTCTTTGGGAAAAATGTTCCCTTGATATTTCCAATTTTTCTGAAGAGATCTCTAGTCTTTCCCCTTCTGTTGTTTTCCTCTATTTTTAAGCATTGATCATTGAAGAAGGCCTTCTTGTCTCTCCTTGCTATTCTTTGGAACTCTGCATTTAGTTGGGTGCATCTTTCCCTTTCTCCCTTGCTTTTCACTTCTTTCTTCAACTATTTGTAAAGAATCCTCAGATAACCATTTGCCTTCTTGCTTTTCTTTTTCCTTGGGATGGGTTTGTTCACTGCTCCTGAACAGTATTACAGACCTCTGTCCATAGTTCTTCAGGCACACTGTTTATGAGATCTAATCCCTTGAGTCTATTCATCACCTCCACTGCATGTTTATAGGGGATTTGATTTAAGTCATATCTGACTGTCCTAGTGGTTTTCCCTGCTTTCTGTGGCTTAAGCCTGAATTTTGCTATAAGAAGCTAATTATCTGAGCCACAGTCAGGTCCAGGTCTTGTTTTTGCTGAGTGTACACAGCTTCTCCATCTTCAACTATAAGGAATATAATCTGATTTCAGTCTGACCATTTGGTGATGTCCATGTGTAAAGACATTTCTTGCATTGTTTAAGGAAAGGTGTTTGCTATGACCAGTGCATTCTCTTGGTAGAATTCAGTTAGCCTTTGTCCTGGTTCGTTTTGTACTCCAAGGCCAAACCTGCCTGTTACTCCAGGTGACCCTTGACTTCCCACTTTTGCATTCCAATGCCCAATGATGAATACATTTTTTTTGGTGTTAGTTCTAGGAGGTCTTCTAAGTCTTTATAGAACTGATCAACGTCAGGTTCTTCAGCATCAACAGTAGGGGCATAGACTTGGATTACCATGATGTTGAATGGCTTGCCTTGGAAATGAACTGAGATCATTCTGTCATTTTTGAGGTTGCCCTCAATTACTGCATTCAGACTCTTTTGTTGATAATGAGAACTACTCCATTACTTCTATGGGATTCTTGCCCACAGTAGTAGATATAATGGTCATTTGAATTAAATTTGCCCATTCCCATCCATTTAAGTTCACTGATTCCTAATATGTTGATGTTTATTCTTACCATCTCCTGCTTGACCATGTCCAATTTACCTTGATTCATAGACCTGATATTCCAGGTTCCTATGCAATACTGTTCTTTGCAGCATCCGATTTTATTTTCATCCCCTGACACATCCACAACTGAGCATACTTCCGCTTTGGCCCAGCTGCTTCATTCTTTCCAGGGCTATTAGTAGGTCTCTGCTCTTCCCCTGTAGTATATTGGACACCTTCCAACCTGGGGGACTCATCTTTCATTGTCATACCTTTTGTCTTTTTTTTTTTTCTCATTAACCTATGTTTTATTTTGAGTAAATTCATTATTCATTATTTCACATTATAAAAAGTAACCACACTTTTTTTTTGAAAATATTTGTTTTTTTTTAAAAAATATATTGATTATGATAAAGATGATCTAATTTGTGAATGCATATGCATGTGTGGTTACCTTTTGTCTTTTAATACAGTTCATGAGGTTCTCATGGCAGTACACTGGGGTGGCTTGCCGTTCCCTCCTCCAGTGGATCACGTTTAGTCAGAACTCTCCACAGTGACCCATCCATCTTGGGTTGCCCTACACAGCATGGTTCATAGCTTCACTTCAACCCCTCTGCCAGAACAAGTGCTGTGGCTCATGTTAAATGAAGCACTGATGCCTGGACCACCATGGCAATTGTACAGAAAGTTACAAAAAAACTCAGAGCAGTGGGCATGCTGATATCAAAACAAAACTGGGAAAAAAAAAAAAAAAAAACCCGATAAATATTTCCAAAAGGAAAGTGTTTATCAGGCAATAGGGAATGAACAAGTGAGCAGTGTTAACCTCGCTGTCCTGTGTAGGCAGAGCTGATCTAGGAGATAGGACTACAGCAGCAGCGGGGATAATAGGATCCCAGAGGGCAGGGGAAGAGGTGACAGCAAGGCAGGAACAAGGACCAAATTTTTTAATTAACCAACAATGTCAAGATAGAAGCAGGATATTCTAACTGTAAGGGGTTTATGGAAATGATTAATAGATCATGATGTTTGTAGAGGCAAGGTAGATGGACAGGCAGCAAGAATGTTGCTTAGTATTATATTAATAGACCAAAATTAATGAGTCGAAGGCTGAGGTCAGCTGCCTAATAGAAAGTTACCATCCCTTTTCTAGTTTCCAGACCTGAGCCAATTCTCACACCCAGAACTCACTTGCTGAAGAGAACCTAAGCACCCTGAGGACATACCCCTGCAATACGGAGCAGTTGTGTTCAACAGTAATTCCCCACATCATTCCATGTGGGTGCCAATGGCCATTGTTCTTATTTCACTCACTGATGAAAGGGAACATCTAGATCCTTTTAGGTCTATGGATACAAGTCAGATTTGACCCTGATACCTGCCTGCAATCACGAATCCCCAGTATAAGTGAGACATATGGGGAACAGAAAATAATGTGCATCCTGTCTTAGGGCTACATATATCTCACGGCTTCTATGAATCTATACATCCTTTTGGTGCCAATTTCTCCACCTAGAGTCACTGGTATAGAGGTATTCAGAGTTGGCAAGGACCCGCGTGTTGATTTGTGTGTGTGTGTGTGTGCGCGTGGAGTAAAAAAAACTTTTATTAAGAAAGGTTTAGTGGAAAACCCTGAAAAAGCCTTTGAAGCTCAGCCAAGACAAAGTATTAAAAGCAATATTGTGTCCTGGGGATAATGAAAGAAGTTAATGTCATCCTCAAAAAAAAAAAGGATATAAGTGTGGTGGTCACATCATATCCAGTTAATTCACCACTGTGGTTCTTGCAGAAACTGGCATGATAATTGCCAGTGATAATGAGACAACTGTAACTCTCAGCCTGGCTACTTTCTTTTCATTTCCTACCTTTATGTTTCTACCTACAAAGTTCTCCCTTTTAATTAAAAATAACCTGGAAGATTGCACTAGTATTTTTGGAACATAATTTTGATCTGGATACCTGCAGAGTGAGACCCACAACCTTGGACTTGAACTCTCTATTATTTTGGTCTCTGCATTCCTAACCTTAGTTCTGTGAGAAGCCATGTGGTCAGATGATCCCAGAGTCATCCTGTGCTTGGCAGATCTAAGGTGCCCTCAGTGTTCCCTCCTCTGATAGCAATACCTCTGTATAATACTCACTTTTGGAACATAAGCTGAACTAGTGACTCTCTGGTAACAATTAGGAGATTAATAAATGTACATTTTGGGATCAAAGGGAAAAAAGATATGAGGGACCCATGGTCAGCTGTCTCAGGACTGGCTGTCCAGGCCAGGCTGGGGATGCAGAGATTCCAGAAGGAGGATAAGTGACCTGCATTCCTTTTCTACCTGAGAAGTTCCTCCTCTAGGTCTCAGCCTCCACAGGCCCTGCCCTCAGACAAGAGGACGAGGAGGAAGAAATTACGAGCAGAGATTCTCATCCTGTCTGGAATGTGAAGGAAACTGTCTGTAAAGAGGACAGGAAGGAAAGTGAAGAGACAAACACTCCCAAATGGATACCTGGTGACCAAACCCTCCCCTGTCAGACCCCACGGCTGGGAAGATAAGGAGGGTAACATCTCCAGTCTCCCTGTGCCCCCCACCCCCAGCCCAGCTCTCCCTTCCTCCAGCTCACAGTAATGTCCCAGGAGCCAGGGGTGACCCTGTAAATACATCTCTGCTCATCTCACAACAGACCATCATGAACACACACTCTGGGAATCCTGTTCTCCCAATATGTATTAATTCACTGTGTGCAGCTGAACCCAAGTAACACTGGTCTCACAGGAAGGAAGCTGGTGTGTGTCTCCCAGGACAGTGAGGCAGGGAGTTCCAGGGCTGCTAGGGTGGCTGCAGGGCTGCTTGGGCTTCCCTGGTGGCTCAGATGGTAGAGAGAACGCCCCTCAAGGCAGGAGACTCAGGTTCGATCCCCGGGTTGGGAAGATCCCCTGGAGATGGACATGGCAACCACTCCAGTATTCTTGCCTGGAGAATCCCATAGACAGAGGAGACTGGAGGGCTACAGTCCATGGGGTCGCAAAGAGTCAGACACGACGGAGCGACTAACACCTTAACCTCAGGGCGGCCCTGCAGCACGAGGTTGTCCAGGCATCCAGGTCCCCAGGACCTTTCCTCTCTGCTCTCCCTGGGACATCGCTCTTGCTGACATGGACCGAGGAACCTAAGACCATGTTCATGGTTTGGGAACAACCAGGGAAAGCAGGGAAGGAGGAAAAGTTTCTTCCCTTGAAGATCAAAATTCAAAAATTTACATCTGCTTCATCATATTAGCCAGAAACTAACCACGAAAACAAGTAGTCTCAGAAAGATTGGAGAATGAGTACACTTTAAATCTGGATGACTTTATCTAGAAAAAAATTCTATTATTATGGAAGATGGAGGATTTTTCCTATACTTAAATGTTTAAAATCAGCAGTGGAGAATCATTATTACAAATATCTTAAACTGAACCACTTTTGTATTTTAAAAATAGAACAGTCTCAGAATATATTGCTGCTGCTGCTGCTGCTGTCGCTTCAGTCATGCCCAACTCTGTGTGACACCATAGACGGCAGCCCACCAGACTCCCCCGGCCCTGGGATTCTCCAGGCAAGAACACTGGAGTGGGTTGCCATTTCCTTCTCCAATGCATGAAAGTGAAAAGTGAAAGTGAAGTTGCTCAGTCGTGTCTGACTCTTAGCGACCCCATGGACCGCAGCCCACCAGGCTCCTCCGTCCGTGGGATTCTCCAGGCAAGAGTACTGGAGTGGGATGCCATTGCCTTCTCCGAATATATTGCTAATTGATAACAAAGTTGTAGATAGGATGTATGAAAAATACCACCTTACAAAATGGACTCCCTTTAGAATACTGTCTAAACTGTAACACTTACCTTGTCCAGGGAGGGAATGTGGAAAAACTTTGGATGGGATGGTGGAGGAAATATACTTTTCACTGTAACCTTTTATGTCATATGAACTTTTTAGACTTTATGTATGTATTAGTTGAAGAAAACCCCACATTGATTTGCTCATCATTTGATATGTGGTTACTAGATGTCAGGCTCTGTACTGGGTCTCAGTGAGTGACACACCAAGGGATTCACAGCAGGGTGGAATGAGATGTAAATGCAACACAGTCTATAATTAGTTGTTGGGAAACAGCTTCCAGGAGGCAGGGAACTGATGGAGAACCTACTGTGTGCCAGGCGTGGCGCCCCCTGCTGGGGACATGAAGAAAACTGAGGTCTATGCTCTGGAGACCTAAACCTCTCACCCTGATGACTTCCATGACTTCCCTGGACCCCTGCTAATCTCTGTTGCCCTTGTGTGGGAAGTGAGCTGAGGGCTGGAGAGAGGACCTTGGCCCACGTGGTCCAAAACTTACTGTGACCCCCGCCTCAGGGCTGGTGTGTGGGGGTCGGGTGGGCTCTGCAGGGTCAGTGGTGACAAAACAGAGAGGGCTGAGGCAAGACTTTGCTGAGCAGCTTTGACTCCAAAGACCAAGATGCCAGAACTGACGGTTTGTCTGTAACCAGCCCGATGCCAGGACGGTCCTGTAGGCAGCAGGTGACGGGATCCAGCACAGGTAAGCAGGACCAGGATAAGGAGGTGAGACTCTGTGTAACCTTCTCCAGGTAAGAGCCTCTTCAGAGACTCTCCTCACCTTTTTCTTTCTGTCAGTGGTGCTGGTGGGGGAAAGGGGGCAGTTTCTAACATTTTTATGTTTCACAGTTTTTAAATCTTGTGATAAATGAGTTTGCTGCCAATTCGCTATTTTGGACTTTACTGAGGCTTTCTGTATTGTATGTTGTGAATTTTTGGACAGTTTCAAATATTCAAAAAGAACCTATGTTCTCTCTGTCTTTGTAATAGAATTTGATATATGTCCACGAGATTTTCCTTAGTAATTACATCATTTAGGTATTTTGTATTCATGCTGATTTTTTGACTTTTTGATATGTCATAGACTAGAAAAAAGTCACCCAAAGTTTCCTTTTAGCGATGAGTTTTTGCCCATTTTTCTTGTATTCTGATAGTGAGAGTACACTATGGGCAAAAACTCATCTCTAAAAAGACACTATATAGATCTAATATATATATATATTAGGCCTCTCCAGGTGGCACTAGTGGTAAAGAACCCACCTGGCAATGTAGAAGACATAGAGACGCAGGGTCGATCCCTGGGTCAGGAAGAGTCCTTCTCCCTGGAGGAGGGCATGTGAATCCACCCCAGTATTCTTGCTTGGAGAATCCCATGGACAGAAGAGCCTGGCAGGCTTCTGTTGATAGGGTGGCAAAGAGTAAGATGACTGAAGCGACTTTGCTGCACACATATTGCTTTTTATATTTTGATGTTTTGTCCCTGTATGATCCTTAAGGTGAGTTATATCCTAATTGATGATTATAATCTTTAGTACCGTAAAATAGCCGGTTTCATTAATAAATTTTTTTTGCCTTGAATCTAATACTTTTTGATAATAAGATCAAAACCACAGACTTCTTTCATTTTGGGTTTAGTTTATATATCTGCCTAGCTATACCTTAATTTTAAATTTAATGCTTTTAAAATGTATATTTAAAACTTAATTTTGTGTAGTTCATATCCTCAAGTAATTTCTTTAGAGCTTGTAGTATCAGTAGCATGTTTCAAAGACTTTCAAAGGAGGAAAATGCCTTTCTTTCTTTTTGAATACTGTCTGTAAGTGACATATTGGTGGGGAGAGAATCATTGAATCATGACCCTTTCTTCAGAACTCTATATTCTACTCTCTGACTCTGACCTTGAAAGCGACCACTTGGAAGCCATCTTGTCCTCTCTGCATCTTTGGGCTACGGTTAGTGCTCGTGTACATGCGCAGGCGGTGATGGTGGGAAATCACACCTTTCTCTCAGGAGTTCTCACTGTGATGTCATTACTCTAGCTACCCTGGAAGAAGTTCTGGGTTGAAAAGCTGATCAGTCCTGCAATCAAAAATTGGGCAGAAGAATTTTCAGATATACTTCTTTCTTCAGAGAAAGGACTCAGAGAAGTCAATCATAAAGGAGGGGCTTCTGAACCTAGAAACCTTCTTTCTTTCTCTATGATGTGTCCTTAGGTTGTGAGCGTGGCTGTGACTTCTCAGAGTTCCTTGCTCTTTGTGTGTCATTCACACCAGGCAGGGACCCTGGAGAGGGAATCTAAGTCTAAGATCAGATCAGATCAGATCAATCGCTCAGTCGTGTCCGACTCTTTGCGACCCCATGAATCGCAGCACGCCAGGCCTCCCTGTCCATCACCAACTCCCGGAGTTCACTGAGACTCACGTCCATCGAATCAGTGATGCCATCCAGCCATCTCATCCTTACCACATGATAATCTAAGAATGGAACCTAGACTAAAATATAGTCACAGCCAGAGGTCTCCAGATGGTAAAAAGATATTTCATATTTAACAGTGAGGTAAAAAGAATACTGGGAGAGTGTCTCAGAACACTGAGAGTACAAGTGAGGCATTTCCTCAAAAAATTAAAAATATGGTTATCATATGGTCCAGCATTCCCACTTCCTAAAGAATTAAAAGAGAATTTTAATCTCAAAGAGATCTTCACACTCTCAGGTTCATAGCAGCATTATTCACCCGTGATAGGATGCAGGAACAATCCACATGCCCATCGATGGATGAATGGAGAAACAGAATGCGGCACATGCAGACACTGGAATACTATCCAACCTGAAAAAGGAAGGAAATCATGCCGCGTACTATATCATGGATGAACCTCAAGGACATTAGGGTAAGTGAAAGGAGCCAGTCACAAAGAGACAAGTAATATATGATTCTCTGTATATGAGGTCTCTCAAGCAGTCAAATCCATAGGAACAGAAAGTGATTAGCGGTTGCCAGGTGAAAGAGGAGGGGGAAATGAGGAGCTGCTGTTTAATGGGTACAGAGTTTCAATTTTTCAAAATGGAAAAGTTCTGGAAATCAATTGCATAGTTATTTAACCTAGGAAATCCCATGGACAGAGGAGCCTCTTAGGCTGCAGTCCATGAGGTTGCTAAGAGTCGGACATGACTGAGCGACTTCACTTGCACTTTTCACTTTCATGCATTGGAGAAGGAAATGGCAACCCACTCCAGTGTTCTTGCCTGGAGAATCCCAGGGACGGCAGAGCCTGGTGGGCTGCCATCTATGGGGTCGCACAGAGTTGGACACGACTGAAGTGACTTAGCAGCAGCAGCAGCAATATTAATGATTAATGATTAACTGACTCACTGGAAAAGACCCTGATGCTGGGAAAGACTGAAGGCAGGAGGAGAAGGGGACAAGAGAGGATGAGATGGCTGGACGGCATCACCAACTTGATGGCCGTGAGTTTGAGCAAGCTCCGGGAGTTGGTGATGGACAGGGAGGCCTGGCGTGCTGCAGTCCATAGGACTACAAGGAGGCAGACATGACTGAGTGACTGAACTGAACTAAACATTAATGAACTATACATTTAAAAATAGTAAAGATGGTAAGTGTCATGTGCTTTTACCACAATAAAATTTTTTTTAACAATTTAAAGAATACTGGGAGAATGTATCTCAAAGAGGTATCTGTGAGAGTGGAGAGAAACAGTGTGGTTTAGGACTAGAAGTTTTGGACTTAGTTTAACAACAGGTGGTGTGCCCAAAGGTACTCTTTAATGAAGCAGCAGGTGGGTTCAGCACTTGTTGGTATATATGCTTACAAGAACCAGTTTAGACTGCACAGGTCTGGGTGTCTCCTGAATTGCTTTCTCTAATTCACTTGAACTTTCATGGTGCCCTGTCATCATCTAAAGTTATATGAGCCCATGTAAGAGAACTTGACCTAGAAGCTATGGTGTTAAAATTGCTTCTTGTTGGGAATGTCTGGTGGTCCAGTGGGTGGGACTCCGTGCTTTCACTGCCATCGGCCTGGGTTCAACGCTGGACTTCCCGTAAGCCAAGCAGTGTGGCTAAAAAAAAAAAAAAAAAAAACACGAAAGAATTGCTCACTGTCCTTTTGTCCTTTTATTCTAGGAAAATTGATGAGGGATCTGGAATATAAGACAAGTGAGCATCTGGAGGGGATAGTGGCTGAAGTTTGCAGCTTTCCTGTGAAGGTCCATTACTTAAGGTCAGCAATTCTGTTTTAAAAAGGAAGGTCTTTGTGTAACTAATGTATCCAAATTCTTTATCCTGATTTCAAAATCAGATTTGCCCAGCTATAGTGATCCCAGATATGCAGATGACACCACCCTTATGGCAGAAAGTGAAGAGGAACTAAAAAGCCTCTTGATGAAAGTGAAAGTGGAGAGTTAAAAAGTTGGCTTAAAGCTCAACATTCATAAAACGAAGATCATGGCATCTGGTCCCATCACTTCATGGGAACTAGATGGGGAAACAGTGGAAACAGTGTCAGACTTTATTTTTAGGGCTCCAAAATCACTGCAGATGGTGACTGCAGCCATGAAATTAAAAGACGCTTACTCCTTGGAAGAAAAGTTATGACCAACCTAGATAGCATATTGAAAAGCAGAGACATTACTTTCCCAACAAAGGTTCGTCTAGTCAAGGCTATGGTTTTTCCAGTGGTCACGTATGGATGTGAGAGTTGGACTGTGAAGAAATCTGAGTGCTGAAGAATTGATGCTTTTGAACTGTGGTGTTGGAGAAGACTCTTGAGAGTTCCTTGGACTGCAAGGAGATCCAACCAGTCCATTCTGAAGGAGATCAGCCCTGGGATTTCTTTGGAAGGAATGATGCTAAAGCTGAAACTCCAGTACTTTGGCCACCTCATGCGAAGAGTTGACTCACTGGAAAAGACTCTGATGCTAGGAGAGATTGGGGGCAGGAGAAGAAGGGACGCCAGAGGCTGAGATGGCTGGATGGCATCACTGACTTGATGGACGTGAGTCTGAGTGAACTCCCAGAGTTTGTGATGGACAGGGAGGCCTGGCGTGCTGTGGTTCATGGGGTCGCAAAGAGTTGGACAGGACTGAGCGACTAAACTGAACTGAAATGATCCCAGGCCTTATCATTTTCCCTCTCAAGTC
This sequence comes from Bubalus bubalis, assembly GCF_019923935.1. Lineage (NCBI taxonomy): Eukaryota > Metazoa > Chordata > Mammalia > Artiodactyla > Bovidae > Bubalus > Bubalus bubalis. The sequence goes on from NC_059158.1 coordinate 23,883,130, forward strand.
TCATCGCACTGCCTGAGGCCTTGAATTTTTTGTGTTTACACTCTCTAGATATGGTTGCTAATAGTCTGAACACAAGGTCAAAAGCAGTCTTTGTCCTGGTCCCCTGAGGACCCTCCCGCCATTGTCATAAAGGCCCGGAACCTATGGGACAAATCTCATTTGTATCTTTTGTGAGGCCACACCTTTGTCTTTTTGTCCCCACAGTGAGGATCATCCTGAATTCCCAGACAGCCAATGGCTACCTCTCAGTGGCTCCAAATGGGAAGAGTATGGTGTTGACTGGCTTGTGGATGAACAAATGCCAGCGTGGTCAGCTATTTGATCCGGAGCCCGGGGTGCTGGGCAGTCAGGGCTTCACGTGGGGCAAAGTGTACTGGGAAGTGAAAGTGGACAGGATCTGGTGGGAAGCAGAGGAGGAAGAAGAAACAATGAGATACAGGGCTGGAAACAGAGGCATGTTTGGCAGTAGAGATCTTGGATTTACAGGCATCACTGATGGGTATCATTCTCCTGGATACAGAGAGGAGAATGAGGAGTTGGAGGAGGAATGGTCTCAGGAAAATGGAATATGGCCAAAATTCTGCCTGATGGGGGTGGCAAGAGAGTCAGTGGTGAGAAGGGGATTTCTCAGCTTCACCTCCAAGGAGGGGTCTGGACTCTGCAGCTGTCCTCAGCTGGGGTGTCTATATGTACCAGCCCGGGGCCCTTTCAGATCCTGTCCTACTGCCCCCAGAAGATTGGAGTTGCTCTGGATCATGATGGTGGGAAGGTAACTTTTACCAATGCCAGAGCTCAAGAGTTCATCCATGAATTCTCATCTGCCTTCACTGGGAGAATTTTCCCTTTCCTGTGGCTTAACTGCATGAGATTCAGACTTACGCTGAGACCCTGAGAGAAGACCTCCTGGCACAGCCCCAGGTTTTTTCATTTATCCTTTGCCCCTTTTCATCGTTCCCAGCTCTCTGCCTCAGCTGGATCATCCCACTAGGTTTCCGAAAGCTCTCAGATGACTAGAGCCTTAAGGCAGAGTTAGGAGTCTCCTGTCCTCACTGCTTTGTCTCTATAATGAAGATGGTAATAGTTGATCTTCTTTCTCTAAAGGAATGGTTGTGTGGGGCAAAGTGTACTGGGAAGTGTCTTTAAAGTACTTATTAAAATGTGTTAACTATTAATCAATCACTTTTGTTGCCTTTGATTTGGTTCTTCATCTGCTGTCGAGACAAATGTATGAGAATGAATGACTATACATAGAATTTCAGCCCCTGCCACAAATAGTAACTGATGACAACATCCATACCGATATTTCCAAAGCACCTTTTCTGCCCCATAATTTCTCCTGTTATCCTTCTAAGCAGCCGAGGAAACAGAAAATATTTGGCAATTCATACCTGTTTCACATTTGATATGCTATGAGATTTGAGATATCTGGTGTGAGAATTCCTTTATCTGCCATGTTCTGATAATTTTTGCAATAGAAAGGGGCCAGGGGAAGCCACGTGAGGTTCAGGTGTATGTGAGCTTTTGGAAATCATTTGGTTCTGAAGTAAATTTTGTGTCAGCTGTGTTTTGAGATGGTACAGATACATACTTAGCTTAATATTAAATTAGCAATCTTACCTATAAGCAGCAGAAAACAAATTTGGCTAATTTTAGAACACAGGAAATTTGTCAAACATCACTGGGGCATGTGGAGTGCAAAGAGAGAGGGATACCTGTGCCTGCCTGCTTGCAAATTCTGGAGGCGGGTCCACATGACCCTCAGAGAGCTGGGAGCTGCAGTGAGAGGGGGAGGAGGTGGAATAGTCAGCAGGACTTGAGAGGATCATAGGGATTAACAGCATATAAACAGAACACATGCATGAGTCCAAGCCAATAGAGGGTGGATATGATCTGGTAGGGAGCAGAAGATGAAGAAGTGATTATTATAGATGGGAGTGGAGCCAGAGGTGTGTTTGGCAGTAGCTATCCCAGTGGATTCAGACCCAACTGATGAGTATAGTTCTCCTGGATAGAGAAATGAGAATGAAGAGTTGAGGAGGGAATGGGCTCAGGAAATTAGTGGATGGAATAGGCCCCAGTTCTTCATGGAACTAACTCCTAAATTAAAATCTGGCATAAGTGCACCAGATTGCCAGAGTATAGGATGCCTGCCTGTGCCCCAGCAACAACAACAAAAGGTTAGGGAAGTATGTTTTCAGCTTCTGTAATAAGACATGGTCTCTCAAGACTCATGTAAGCCAGCATTCTCAAGGCATGGGAGCAGAGGCTAGGTGCCAAAGAACTTCCCATACTTAAACTCCTGGGCTCAAGATGTGGGGAAATTTGCTCTGATAGCTCAGTTGTTTAAGAATGTTTTGTTGAGGGACTTTCTTGGTGGTACAGTGGGTAAGCATCCCCCTGCCAATGCAGGGGACACGGGTTATGATCCCTGATCCAGAAAGATTCCACATGCCACAGAGCAACTGACCCCATGTGCTGCACCTACTGAAGCCCCGGGCCCAGAGCCTGTGCTCTGCAACACGAGAAGCCGTGGCAGTGAGAGGCCAGTGCACTGCAGCTAGAGAGTAGCCTTCAGCTCTCTGAAAGCAGAGAAAGCCCACGTGCAGCAATGAAGACCCAGGTGAAAGGTAAAAATTAATTAATTTTTTTAAAAAACTTTTCTCACTGAGGAGAGATTGCTTTCCCCTGGCAGGAGCAAGCCTTTGATATGCAAACTAACCAATCCAGAGCCCTCCATCCCCTGTCTGGCCTTGGACCCCAAGAGGCAGTATTCCTCTGCCTCTGTGACCTCGGAGCTACCCTGGTGGCTCAGTCAGTAAAGAATCCACCTGCAATGTAGGAGGCCACCTCCAATGCAAGAGACAACCTGCAATGCAGGAGCCCCAGGTTTGATCCCTGGAAATGGCAATCCACCCCAGGATTCTTGCCTGGGAAATCCTATGGACAGAGGAGCCTGGCAGGCTACAGACGCCAGGGTTGCAAGAGTCAGACATAACTCAGCAACTAAACCACCACCACCACCAATGATCCCAGGGCCAGGTACCAGACACCTAAAGAGCACCTCTAACCCAAAGCCTGATGAAATTATTCATACCAGCCAATCCTAATCTGTTTACCCTGCCCTGCCTTGACTTTCCCAAGGAGACCCACTAAAGGTCCTAGCCTTTATCTTCCTTTCATCTTTGCCAAGCTGACAGATTTTAATTTTTCTTTCCACTTTTCCATTCATAGTCTCGTTTTTCCCATTTATTAATAATAAATTATTTGGTATTTGCATTTCTTCTTTTCCAAATTGTTTGCTTATAATTTTATTTTTCACTTGCAATGTAAGAATTTTAAAATATTGAATTTAAGGAAGAAGAAAAATCAGCCTCCTGAGCTAGACCTCAGTGTTATTTGAAGCTAGCCTGGTGCTCACAGCTAGGCCATGTAATTCTCTTTGGAATAAACTATTTTATAAAATACCAATATCAAAAAAAGATACACTGAAACCATAATAAAGTGACACAAAACAAGACAAGACTATACATAATTTTGTTTAAGGGCAGAGAACAGGGGGTACAGTGCAACTCACAAAGTATTGAACATCCCGTCCTGGGTAACATGAGTGACTCCTGCTTTTTTACCAACTGCTGCTTTACCCTTGCTCTAGTCTGCCCTTATAGATATGACTGATTAGGACACCCAGTCATGTAAATGACCATGCTTCCTGGCAATACTCAATTTAGAGTAAACCTTTCTTTTATCCAACCAAAGCCCAAATTCCGCAATAACACATTCTTTCTTATACTTTCATTCTAAAATGCCCTATGATTTCCCACGATGTGTGCCCTCCTTTGCTGTATCAGCAGTAAACACAGTGTGTTCAACTAGGCGTGTACCTGGCGGTCTCTGGCTGAAAAATATCTGGCTGACATATGCTAACCTTTTGTCTGTCAGATTTGTTATGTGTCTTTGAATTTGATTATGGACATGTGTTTGCATGGTTGTAAGTTTGTAGTTGCCATAGAAAGTTTAGTTTTTCTTGGTGGTTTTTTTTTATCTTTGGGTTGGGCTTAGAAAATTCTTCATTCTACAACTGTGAAAATTCTATGTATATTTTCATTTAAGTAGAGACGATGAGGAGGATGGTGTCCAAGGGTGAAAGGAAACAAAAAGCTGAAACTGGGGGCAGGTACCACTTTACACACACTACAGGGAGGAATAACAAGTAAAGAATTCTAAGGTGGTGGAATTCTAGGGTTTACATCTTCTGTTTTGTATTTCATAATTATGTAGGACCTACACGGTATTTTATAATGGGGTATTCAATAAGTACTTTCTTGTGGCTAAGTGAAGACATAAGTGTTTGTTTATGTTTACCAGGTTAGCAAAAACAACATCAAGAGTCTCAATGTAATATAGACCAAAATTGGCTCCAATGATGGGTGTTTTTGAAAACTGATGAACTTGAAGTTATAGATTATATTTTGGTTAATGTCTGTGCACTCTAGATGTTAAAGAACATGAAAGCATTAGTCGCTCTATCATATCCGACTCTTTGAAACCCTCTGGGCTGTAGCCTGCCAGGCGCCTCTGTCCTTGGAATTCTCCAGTCAAGATTACTGGAGTGAGTAGCCATTCCCTTCTCCAGGGGATCTTTCCAACCTAGAAATGGAACCCAGGTCTCCTGTATTGCAGGCAGATTAAATTTTCTGGACTTCTGTACTTTAAGGTGATTCTAAGACCCACAAAAATAAATGTATAAAGATAATTTCAGTATACTTCAATCTGTGAGTCATACAATATCTCGGGAGAATGAAAACTAAAACACTTAGATATGTTCTGTCAAATACGGCAGCTACTAGGCACGTCTGTGTGTGTGTAAGTCACTCAGGCATATCCAACTCTTTGTGACCCCATGTACTGTAGCCCATCAGGCTCCTCTGTCTTTGGAATTTTCCAGGCAAAATTACTGAAGTGAGTAGCTATTCCCTTCTCCAGGGGATCTTCCCAACCCAGGGGTGGAACCCTGGTCTCCTGCACTGCAGGAGGATTATTTACCATCTGAGCCACCAGGGAAGCCCACTAGGCACATATGGCTATTTAAATTTAAATGAAATTAAATAAAAATTCAACTGCTCAATGACATTAGCCACATTTAAAGTGCTCAATAGCTCAGTAGCTAGCACCTCATGGAAAGTCACAGACTAGAACTTTGAGCAGACCTAGAACTTTAAGTAGCACTATTATTTTTGCTATTATTGGGCTTCAAATAAGGTGCATTAGACCCATTTAAAACCAAAGGGCCAATATTATTTCTCACATAGATCACATTTCTGTCTGGGATATGGATCAATATTAAGCTGGCATCAACAAATTCATTATTTAACTTATATGCTGAGTACATCATGAGAAACACTGGGCTGGAAGAAGCACAAGCTGGAATCAAGATTGTGAGGAGAAATATCAATAATCTCAGGTATACAGATGACACCACGCTTATGGCAGAAAGTGAAGAAGAACTAAAGAGCCTCTTGATGAAAGTGAAAGAGGACAGTGAAAAAGTTAGCTTAAAGCTCAACATTCAGAAAACTAAGATCATGGCATCTGGTCCCATCACTTCATGGGAAATAGATGGGGAAACAGTGTCAGACTTTATTTTTTGGGCTCCAAAATCACTGCAGATGGTGATTGAAGCCATGAAATTAAAAGATGCTTGCTCCTTGGAAGAAAATTTATGACCAACCAAGATAGTATATTAAAGAGCAGAGACATTACTTTGCCAAGAAAGGTCCATCTAGTCAAGACTATTGTTTTTCCAGTAGTCATGTATGGATGTAAGAGTTGGACTATAAAAAAAGCTGAGCCCCAAAGAATTGATGCTTTTGAACTGTGGTGTTGGAGAAGACTCTTGAGAGTCCCTTGAACTGCAAGGAGATCCAACCAGTCCATCCTAAAGGAAATCAGTCCTGAATATTCATTAGAAGGACTGATTCTGAAGCTGAAACTCCAATACTTTGGCCACCTGATGCGAACTGACTCATTTGAAAAGACCCTGATGCTGGGAAAGATTGAACGTGGGAGGAGAAGGGGACGACAGAGGATGAGGTGGTTGGATGGCATCACTGACTCAATGGACATGAGTTTGAGTAAACTCCGGGAGTTGGTGATGGACAGGGAGGCCTGATGTACTGCTGCAGTCCATGGGGTCACAAAGAGTCAGACACGACTGAGTGATTGAACTGAACAGAAATGAACAAATTCAAAATGGGTCATGAATGAATTTCTCTCTTGTCTTCAGGCACAAACTGTTCCCATTCCAAAGGGGAAACACCTGTCATCCAACTCCCTGTCTATATGAAGACACTCTGGCATCAAATTTCTAGGGGTAAGTTCTCTCTTAGAAGAGCCGAGAGGCAGAGCCCCAATAAGTAAAGGTTTGGACGCCCTGGGAGGCAGGGAGTCCAGTTCCGGAAGAGGTATTCTCAGAAGTGAATAGGAGGCAAAGAGGTGGTGGCGGTTTAGTTGGTAAGTCGTGTCTGACTCTTAAGACCCCATGGACTGTAGCCTTCCAGGTTCCTGTGTCCATGGGATTCTCCAAACAAGAATACTGAAGTGGGTTGCCATTTCCTTCTCCAGGGGATCTCCCCGACACAGGAATTGAACCTGGGTCTCCTGCATGGCAGGCAGATTCTTTACCGACTGAGCTACAGGGGAAGCCGCCAGCTTATAGTCTCCCTGCTTTACTCAGAACAGAAATTTTCAAAGTCTGGTCTATGGAACCCTTGAAGTCTCTGAGATCCAATTATGGGTCAAAACTACTTTCATAACATTACCAAAAATTTATTCACCTTTTTTTTAGTTTATTTATTTTATTTTGGCTGTACAGGGTCTTCATTGAGGTATTGGGGCTTTCTCTAGTTGCAGAGCCTGGGCTCTAGAGTATATGGGCTCATCACGTGGGATCCTAGTTCCCCAACAGAGACTGAACTCACGTCCCCTATCATTGGAAGGTAGATTAGTAACCACTGCTCTACCAGGGAAGCCCCTACCTTTTTCACTGTGCTGACATTTGCTCTGAGGTAAAACTTAGCAGAAATAAGGGTTATTTCACTAAACAGCAATAGCAGTTATTGTATTCTTCACCACCATTCAGTTGCAGAATAGAAAAGCAAGTTTCACTGAAAAATATCCAGGTTGTAGTATTAAAAATTATTAAGTTGCTACAGTCAGCAATCTTAAGTCCACATTTTAGAATATTTGATAGGATGAAATGGGAAGTACACATAAAGTCCTTCTGCTATATTCTAAAGTACCATGGCCCAAGGAAAATAATTATTCTGAGTTGACTTAGCTTCTTTTTTTATGGAATGCCATTTTCACTTTGAGAATGAAGAACAGGAAAACTATGATTGTTTACATTTAGTTATTTTGGCATAATGAATGGGAGCTTCTCCCTTCTAGAATATCAACTGATACTATATTTTGCCGATGATAAAATGCAAGCTCTCATGAGAAAATTAATCTTGACAGCTTCCCAGTACCGACAAACTTTTCTAGTGTCAACTGTGATGATATTAACAAATGTGATTGTTTGATAATCTTAAATGTTAACACTTTAAAATCTATACAACTTGGTGAAACAATACACTACTTAAAAAAAAAATCACGCATTAGTACAATATTCACTCGATGTTCAGGACAGACCTTATATTCGTATGCAACAGATTTGGAAATACTCAGTGACAGTTACGGGTTATCACTGAAAATAAGACGCTACCTTTAAGCTGCTACCACTTGTTTAGTGTATCAAAGTGGGAACCACAATTATCTGAAAACATTATTCAAGATACTTGCATTACCTATTTGTGTGAGGCTGGATTTTTTAATATACTCAATCAAAAAGATTAAAAACAGAAGCAGATATGCAAAGTCTTCAGTCTTTTAATGAGACATACAAGAAAAGAATGTAAACTTTTGAAAGAATGTAAAATCTAGAAAAGATCACTTCTCACTACACTGTTTTATTTTGAAAATAGTGATTTTTTTTCATAAAAATGTCTTTTCATGTAATGGGTTATTAATATAATAGTTGAATCAATAGATTTCTGTTTATATTTCTAACACGGTAAATGTTCACAGATGTAACCCACATAAATGGTATTGTCTTTGAGGTCCCAGGTCCTAGACCCGTAGACAGATTCTGAAACCGCAAGTTTTGTCAACTGCTGACTTACCCAGCCCCTGGGCCAGGACTCGGGGAGACAGTGTAACAGGGTCCTCCAGGCAGGAGTAGCAGGGTCAGGGCAAAGTCCCAGGTCCCCAAGCAAGGCGATTGGGATCTTAGGCCAGAAGGTGATGTCTGGGGGATGGGGAGGCAAGTGTCAAGTAGGGGGAGGGGTTCCCCATCTCTCTGGAGTTTCACTTTCTCGTCTCTCAAACTGTGTCGGGCCTTTCTGCCTGGATACTCATGACGAGTCCCAGTTCTCACTCCCATTGCGTATCCGGTTTCTAGAAGCCAATCAGAGCCCTTCCTTGGTTTTAGGGTCTCTACCGATCTGCCTGCGCTGATTTTCTCCTCGGATTCGGATGGTAGAGGCTTTAGGAAATCAAGGATTCCGTTGCTCTCAGAGTCCCTGCCTCTGACCAAAATCTGGGGGAGGGATGCTCTGCAAGGCGGAGGAGCAGAGGACTGCCCCCGGAGGCGCAGGACCCCCAAGAAAGGCAGATTTCCCCCACCTCACCCTCTCCCCCTGACAGACCCCACACATACCTCGGCTAAAAAGAACCTGCAGTGCTTTTGTTCGTTTTTTTGTTTTTTGGTTTTGTGTTTTTTTTTTTTTTTTTTTCCTGGTTTTTTTCCAGAATCTGCTGATTGTGCGCAGCTGGAAGCCTGGCTCAGCTGCTGCCTGTGGAGCCCTGGGCAGCCTCTCTCTCTGGGACCCCTGACCTCAAACCCTGGGTCATCCTCGGAGCCAGAGTTAGATTTGAAAGTGGAGGGATCAGGTCTCAGGGATTCAGACATCAGGTCTCTGTCATGTTCCATGAAGGAAATGAAGAGGCAGGAGGCTGGGGTCCTGGGCTCTTAGGACTCAGGGCACAAGAGTACTCTTCAAGGCTTCAAAGGGTGGGAGGTGTGTGATGCCTGGAGAGGAGGGGAACCCCCCTTGGTGCCCTTGAGTGTAGGTCTAGGGAGGCGGAAGGTCATTTTCCTACCTCTGGAAAATGTTAGGGGGACCCCTGGCCCCCACTCATGCCTGATGTCCGTGTCACCCTTGTGGCCTTCAGGCTCCACTCCAGGTCCTGTCCTTTGATCTCCAGGAACCACCTTCATGGCCACCAGCTGGGCAAATCTTTTTCCCAAGCTGTTGGGCCAGTCTTTCTGACACAGCGGTCCCTGCTGTTTTAGCAAATAAATGGACAATTTCCCAGTAGCCCCTGACTGTGAGCTCAGGATGGGCTCTCCCTTCCTTAAGTCTCCCTAACCCCACCCCCTCCCCCAGCATCAGGTATGGGGGTGTTTGGAGTGGGACTGAGGTGGGGGTATTTCTCTGGAAGAGAAGAATTCTTTTACTCTCCTGTGCTCTCTCCTTTTCTCTTTTCCCTTCTTCCACCTGTACTTGAGTCACAGCATACCTGCATGGATGTGAGAGTTGGACTGTAAAGAAAGCTGAGCACTGAAGAATTGATGCTTTTGAACTGTGGTGTTGGAGAAGTATCTTGAGAGTCCCTTGGACAGCAAGGAGATCCAACCAGTGAATCCTAGAGGAAATCAGTCCTGAATATTCATTGGAAGGACTGATGCTGAAGCTGAAACTCCAGTATTTTGGCCACCTGATGCAAAGATTTTACTCATTTGAAAAGACCCTGATGCTGAGAAAGATTAAAGGTGGGAGGAGAAGGGGAGAGCAGAGGATGAGATGGTTGGATGGCATCACCAACTCAATGGATATGAAAGAAAGTGAAAGTGAAATCGCTCAGTCGTGTCTGACTCTTTGCAACCCCATGGACTGTAGCCCACCAGGCTCCTCCATCCATGGAATTTTCTAGGCAAGAGTACTGGAGTGGGTTGCCATTTCCTTCTCCAGGGGATCTTCCTGACCTGGGGATTGAACCCTGGTCTCCCGCATTGCAGGCAGACGCTTTACAGTCTGAGCCACCAGGGAATCCCCAATGGATATGAGTTTGAGTAAACTCTGGGAGTTGGTGATGGACAAGGAGGCCTGGCTTGCTGCAGTCCATGGGGTTGCAAAGAGTCAGACACGACTGAGCGACTGAACTGAATTGAACTGAACTGATACATGTAATTTCAGAAAAATACTGAAAACATAAGTATAGCTTACCAGCAAAATATAGAGCTAACACTTGTGTGTTTATCACTCCAGTGGAAAATAGAGCCTCTACCAACACCCAGGCCAGAAGCCCCTGTGCCTCTGCCCACACAGACCCCACCTCCCCATGTTCACATCCACTCAGTGACCCTCCCCTACCCACTCCCCTCTGGTTCCTCCCCGGTTCCTCCCCATCCACACCCGTGGGCTCCATCCCATAATGTCATTGTCTCCTGCCTCTCTGCACTTCTCCAGGAGCCTCCCCACCTTTACAGGCACTTTGGGATCACCTCTCCCTCCTCTTCCTCCTCTCTCCTACTGCATCCTAGGAATGGAGGTTCCAGAGCTGATTTCCCAGAGGAAGAGTCTATAAGTCTGGCAGTAGTCAGATGAAGTGAAAGTTCTTGGCCTTTGAGATCCCATCCCTTGATTTGAGGACATGCTGTATGTTTGTGGGGTCCACTTTGGACCTGGTACCAGATCAGATTAGTTGCTCAGTCATGTCCGACTCTTTGCAACCCCATGAAACACAGCATGCCAGGCCTCCCTGTCCATCACCAACTCCTGGAGTTCACTGAGACTCATGTCCATCGAGTCAGTGATGCCATCCAGTCATCTCATCCTCTGGCGTCCCCTTCTCCTCTTGCCCCCAATCCCTCCCAGCATCAGAGTCTTTTCCAATGAGTCAACTCTTCACATGAGGTGGCCAAAGTACTGGAGTTTCAGCTTCAGCATCATTCCCTCCAAAGAAATCCCAGGGCTGATCTCCTTCAGAATGGACTGGTTGGATCTCCTTGCAGTTCAAGCGACTCTCACGAGTCTTCTCCAACACCACAGTTCAAAAGCATCAATTCTTCGGCACTCAGCCTTCTTCACAGTCCAACTCTCACATCCATACATGACCACTGGGAAAACCATAGCCTTGACTAGATGGACCTTTGTTGGCAAAGTAATGTCTCTGCTTTTGAATATGCTATCTAGGTTGGTCATAACTTTCCTTCCAAGGAGTAAGTGTCTTTTAACTTCATGACTGCAGTCACCATCTGCAGTGATTTTGGAGCCCAGAAAAATAAAGTCTGACACTGTTTCCACTGTTTCCCCATCTATTTCCCATGAAGTGATGGGACCAGATGCCATGATCTTCATTTTCTGAATGTTGAGCTTTAAGCCAACTTTTTCACTCTCCACTTTCACTTTCATCAAGAGGCTTTTTAGTTCCTCTTCACTTTCTGCCATAAGAGTGGTGTCATCTGCATATCTGAGGTTATTGATATTTCTCCCGGAAATCTTGATTCCAGCTTGTGTTTCTTCCAGCCCAGCGTTTCTCATGATGTACTCTGCATATAAGTTAAATAAGCAGGGTGACAATATATAGCCTTGACGTACTCCTTTTCCTATTTGGAACCAGTCTGTTGTTCCATGTCCAGCTCTAACTGTTGCTTCTTGACCTGCATACAGATTTCTCAAGAGGCAGGTCAGGTGGTCTGGTATTCCCATCTCTTTCAGAATTTTCCACAGTTTATTGTGATCCACACAGTCAAAGGCTTTGGCATAGTCAATAAAGCAGAAATAGATGTTTTTCTGGAACTCTCTTGCTTTTTCCATGATCCAGCGGATGTTGGCAATTTGATCTCCGGTTCCTCTGCCCTTTCTAAAACCAGCTTGAACATCAGGAAGTTCACGGTTCACATATTGCTGAAGCCTGGCTTGGAGAATTTTGAGCATTACTTTACTAGCGTGTGCAATGAGTGCAATTGGGCGGTAGTTTGAGCATTCTTGGATATCTGATCCTCTCTGAGGCCAAAGTCCTTGGTTATTTAATGGGGAGAGAAATGTCCATGTCAGCGTGTATTTTGGGTGACAATTCAGGCTTTGAATTTGACACTGAATGGACACCAGCTTGTGTGCACAGCACTGACCCACTGCTGGGAGCCTAAAGAGAGCCTGGGCAGGTCTCTGGTAAAGAGGTCAAAGGGGAGCTCAGGTGTCCAGTCATCAGCCCTGTGGCCACATGGGGTCGACCACTGTTCCCTCTCCAGTTCTGCGCAGGGAAGGCAGAGGATGCATGGTGGTCTCTGTCAGACAGAGATAGCTGCCCTGGCCCAGTGAGGGGGTGAAGGTGCTTTCTGGGCAGCTCTGGGGTCAGGCTTGAGGGTACAGCAAGGATTAGAGGAGAGGAGAGGAGAGCCCTGGAGCCCTGCCCAGTATCTCAGGTTTCCGTCTTTTCTCTCCAGTCTCCTGTTTGAAGCTCATTGATGAAAACATCCTGGAAAGTTGATAACTGCCTTTTCCACTTCCTGTTCATTTCTAGCTGATATTAAAATGTGTTTTCATTTTAGTATAGTTTGAGATTTACAAACAAGTAGCAAAGTTAGTATAGAGTTTAGTATAGAGGATAGTATAGAGTTACTATATATCCCACACTCTGTGAGGACATTATACCACCATCATACATTCCTCACAGCTGATGACCAATATTGATACAGTGTTACTAAACTCCAGAATTCATTTGGACTTCATTAGTTTTCCTTTAACCTGACCCAGGATCCTATGAAAGACACATATTAAGTCTGAATTGTGTCTCTTTCAGGCTCCTCTGGCTGAGACAGTCACACAGACTTCTCTTGTTCTTGATGACTTTGATGTTTCGGGGAGTACTGCTCAGAGACATAGTAGAACATCTTTCGATTTGACTGGGGTGAAGGGTTTTGGGAAGAGGACCACAGAGATGAGTGACATTCTCCAGTCACCAAGGGTACACACTGTCCACTGGGGTATCACTGATAAGTTTAGTTCATCACCTGGCTAAGGTACATTTCCCAGGTTTCTGTGTGAACTCCTATTCTTACTTTCCCACTCCTCACCCTGTGATCTTTAGAAGAAAGTCACTATGTGCAGCCCACACTTAAGGGGCGCTCTGATATGCACATTGGTGTAAAGAGGTTTGTGCAAATATGTTTTCAAATGAATTCAAGAAATGCTAGATTTATCAGTGGACAGGATGGAGAGTTTCTGGGTAGCTTCCTTAGAAACTGCTGACTCTCATTTCTGGTGGCTGCGCTGCTTCCTATTCCTGCCCCAGTGAGTGAGGGTTTCTGCTGCTCTGCGTCCTTCTGCTGCTCCAACCTTGGCGTCACCAGTTCTTGGCCTGTAGATGTGCCAGCAGGTGTGATGCACATTACTGTCTTTGGAATTTACATTTCCTAACAACATAAGATGTTTAGCATCTTTTCATATACATTTCCATTGTTATATCTTCTACAAGAGGTGTCTGTTCAGACTTTATTTTTAAAGAGTTATTTTCATTTTGTTGAGTTGAAGACTTCTATGTATATTCTAAAACACATCCTTTATCAGATATGTGAATTGACAATAATTTCTCCCAGGCTGTGGCCTGAGCTCTTTTACTGATCTAACAGTATTCATTAATGAACAGTATACTTTTCTGGAAAGAAAAATGAGAAATTTCTAACTGCACTTGCTTCTGAGTAGAGGACTTGAGTGAATGGGGAATGAGGGGAAGAACATGGATTATTTATTTTTGTATATGCTTGAGTATCTTTTCAATTCTCTTGTGTGCTGGTAAATAATGCTTTCAAAAATTACATGAAAATCCCTTACATTTGTAAACACTTGACAGATCACCCTCAGCTCATACACTAGGATGTACATTCTGATCTTCTAGCTGGGCTGGAGCTCACCATGCGTCTGTGTTGTTCTCCTGTTGGACATAAGTCATCTCACAGAAGATCAGCATCAGACAAGGACATCTGAGTGCATGACACAGAGAGACAAAACAAGAACACGACAGCATTCTGTACAAGCTCAGACCAACCAGGCAGCACAGTGCCCCTCACCATGTACCAAACCTCTTCCTGTGCTGATCCAGAGACCACTGCTTCCTCCCAGTCACAGCTGTATCCTCGCTCTAGTCTGCCCTCCCTATAGCAGAGGCTCACTGAGGTGCCCAGGCATAGAATTACTCCCCCCTTCCTGACCACACCCAATCTAGAGTGAGCCAGTCTCGCATAGACGCTTCTCAAAATCAAAGCCCACATCCTGTATATCAGCGGTCCTCAACTTTTTGGCACCAGGAACTGAGTTCATGGAAGACAATTGTTCCATGGACCAGGGGTGGGAGGAATGGTTTCAGGATGATTCAAGCACAGTATTTTTATTGTACACTTTTTTCTAACCTAATGTTGGCACTGATCTGACAGGAGGTACCGGGCCAAGCTCAGAGGTTGGGGACTCCTGGCTGTATGTGTTCTAACACCTTTCAAGGACACTATCGTCCCTGATACTGTGTAATCTCCCTCACTGTATCCAGTATAAATCCAACTTGATTGCCCACAGATTTGCTTCTCGTGGTCTTTGGCTGAAGAACACTGAGACATGTTACCTGTTTGCCAAAAATTTTTATGTGTCTCCATTGGAATAGGGGCATATGTTTGTATCCTGTGAGTGTCTGATTGACATAGGAAAGATTTATCTGTTTTGATGGCTTTTAATCTTTGGGTCCTAAAACTCTTCATTCCACAAGTGTAAAAATTTCATGTATATTTTTGTCTAGGAGAGAGGGGTCCAAGGGTGAAGAGAAGCAGAACTGATTGAATTTGGGAAGAAACTATAGCAGAAGCAGTAAGTAAAAAGTAGTAAGGTGGTGGATTCTAACATTGCATCTTCTGCTTCACAACTTTACAAGTATTTACAAGTCCCACAAAGTATTGGTATCTGTTGTGTTTAATAAACACTTTCTCTTGGGCTAAATGAAGACTTCTGTGTGTCCTTATGTTTACCAAGTCAAGGAAAACACCGAGAGCTCAAGGATTGTATCCAGTGATGAGCAGTTTTGAACACTTAAGACCTTAAGATGATAAACCATGGTTTGGCTAATGTCTGAACACTCTATCTGTTAAAATACACATTGAAGAAACCTTCAGAGCATGCTGTATTTTAAAGCTATATCTAACACCTGCACAGACAAATCCATGACTTCAATATTAAGATTATTTTAATGTGCATCAACCTATGAGTCACACAGGATCTTTTAGGGGAAAGAGGAGTTAATTAACAACATTCTAGATATGCATTGACCAATATGCTAGCTAGTAGCCACATATTGCTATTTAAATTAAATAAAGGTGCTCAGCACAACAGTCACTTTAAGTTGCTAAATAGCCTCATGTAGCTACTGGCTACCTGACCTGACAGCACAGACATAGAACAATTCTTTCACCACAGGATGTTCTGTTGGAATGGACTGCTCTTAATTATTTGTTGGCCTCAATTCAGGTGCATTAGACCACGTGAGATGAAAGCACCAATAATATTTTTCTTAGACACTATCAGATTTCTGTCTTGGATATGAATACATATTAAGCTGGTGTGTAACAAAGTCAGACTAGGTTATGAGTGTGTCTGGTGCCTTTAGGTACAAACTATTCCCAGTTCCGAAGAGGAAATACCTGTCCCCCACCTTCCTTCCCAGACTGAGGACACTCTCTGGCATCACTTTCTAGAGGGTGAGTTCTCTACTAGAGGAGCCCAGGGGCAGGACCCTCAGTTAATTTTGGGAGGCACGGAGTCCAGCTCAGGAAAAAGCATTTTCCAAAATGAAGAGGAGGCAAAGGCGGGGATCAGATGGGAGACGCCCTGGTTCATTCAGAACAGGAGTTCTCAGAGTGTGGTCTGTGGAACCCACTGATCTGTGGTCTGTTCAACTGTGAAAAGGGTCACTGAGACCCTTTCATGAGATCCCTGAGGTGAAAGCTACTTTCATAGCATCACTCAGATATTTGACTTCTCACTATGCTGACATTTGCTTTGATGTATAACAGCAGTAATGGAGACTATGGTAGCAACCTGCACTAGTAATTATTTTCACCAAAACTTTTTTGTAGAAAAAAAGAAAATTAATAATCAGGTTTGCTTTAAAACATCCAGAATGACACATTAAAAATTCTTATCTGTCCTTAATAAACCAAAATGGAAAAAATGTGAAAAAGAATATACATATACAATGTATAAGTCAATCACTTTGCTGTACAGCAGAACTTAATATTATAAATCAAATATCCTTCAATAAAATATATTTTTAAAAATAAAATAAATAAAAATGTTTATGTTTCCTAATCATCATTCTTAAATACACATTTTAAAAGTATCTTCTGTGATGACATGGAAAGTACACATCGAGCACTTCTACTACATTTCAAAGTTCTATGGCTCAAGGGAAAACTCTGTGAGCTGAACTAACCTCTTTTTCATGGAACATGACTGTTAATTTAAAGAATGAATGACATAGAAAGATCTGTATAATTTAGTGAAACAATGTATTACTTTGTAAAATTCTTATATTTGTACAAGAGATGCTCAGTGTGCAAAATAGGCTGATGGATTTTACTGTGACAGAATAGAAAATAGTCAATGATATTGTTTCAGGCCCACTGTGGAAAAAACCTTTGAGAAACTACAACTTGTACAGTTTTAGTTTTGTATCCAAAATGAACATCCACAATTCTCTGAAAAGATTATTAAAAAATAATACTCCTACGTATGTGTGGGCTTTTTCACTTTCATAGACTTCAAGCAAAATAATGAACTCAATGCAGACACAAATTTGAAAATCCAGTGGTCTTCTAGTGAAAGAGACAAGAAAGATACTTGGAAAAAATGTAAAAAGCTCTATGCTTCTTACTACCCTGTTTATTTTGGGAAATAGTCATTCATATTAAATGCATGGGTTATTAATATTATTCTAAATAAACTAACAAAAAGTGTATTATTCATAGTATGGAAAATATGCATAGAAGTGGCCACATAATACTATCCTTGGGGTCCTCACTAATTTGTAAGATTGTGTAGATATTTTAATCAAAATCACAAATAGCCCCAGAGCTAGGATTTGGGGAGAAAGTGAGACAAAGAGTTCTCAGTGCATGAGGGGAATTCAGTTCAGTCGCTCAGTCATGTCCAGCTCTTTGTGACCCCATGGACTGCAGCATGCCAGGCTTCCCTGTCCATCACCATCTCCTGAATCTTGCTCAAACTTATGTCCACTGAGTTGGTGATGCCCTCCAACCATCTCATCCTCTGTCATCCCCTTCTCGTCCTGCCTTCAATCTTGCCCAGGGTCTTTTCTAATAAATCAGTTCTTCACATCAGGTGGCCAAAGTATTGGAGCTTCAGCTTCAGCATCAGTCCTTTCAATGAATATTCAGGACTGATTTCCTTTAAGATTGACTGGTTTGTTCTCTTTGCAGTCCAAGGGACTCTCAAGAGTCTTCTTCAACACCACACTTCAAAAGCATCAATTCTTATAGCGCTCAGCTTTCTTTGTAGTCCAACTCTCACATCCATACATGACTACTGGAAAAACCATAGCTTTGATTAGACAGACCTTTGTTAGCAAAGTAATGTTTCTTTTCAATATGCTATCTGGGTTGGTCATAGATTTTCTTCCAAAAAGCAAGTGTCTTTTAATTTCATGGTGGCAGTCATCATCTGCAGTGATTTTGGAGCCCCCAAAAATAAAGTCTTTCACTGTTTCCATTGTTTCCCCATCTATTTCCCATGACATGATGGGACCAGATGCCATGATCTTAGTTTTCTGAATATTGAGCTTTAAGCCAACTTTTTCACTCTCCTCTTTCACTTTCATCAAGAGGCGCTTAAGTTCTTCTTCACTTTCTGCCATAAGGGTGGTGTCATCTGCATATCTGAGGTTATTGAAATTTCTCTTGGAAATCTTGATTCCAGCTTGTGCTTCATCCAGCCCACCATTTTGCATGATGTACTCTGCATATAAATTAAAAAGCAGGGTGACAATAAAAAGCCTTGACCCACTCCTTTCCCAATTTGGAACCAGTCTGTTGTTTCATGTCCTGGTTCTAGCTGTTGCTTCTTGACCTGCATACAGTTTTCTCAGGAGGCGGGTCAGCCCGTCTGGTATTCCCATCTCTTAAAGAATTTTCCACAGGTTTTGTAATCCACATGGTCAAAGGCTTTGACGTAGTCAATAAAGCAGAAGTAGATATTTTTCTGGAACTCTCTTGCTTTTTTGATGGTCCAGAGGATAATGGTAATTTGATCTCTGGCTCCTCTAGCTTTACTAAATCCAGACTAAACATCTGAAAGTTCACAGTTCACGCACTGTTGAAGCCTGGTTTGGAGAATTTTGAGCATTACTTTGCTAGTGTGTGAGATGAGTGCAATAGTACGGTAGTTTGAACATCCTACCTAACAGGATTTGAAATAGCTCAACTGGAATTCCATCACCTCCACTAGCTTTGTTCGTAGTGATGCTTTCTAAGGCCCACTTGACTTCACATTCCAGGATGTCTGGCTCTAGGTCAGTGATCACACCATTGTGATTATCTGGGTCGTGAAGATCTTTTTTGTACAGTTCTTCTGTGTATTCTTGCCACCTCTTCTTCATATCTTCTGCTTCTGTTAGGTCCATACTATTTCTGTCCTTAATTGAGCCCATCTTTGCATGAAATGTTCCCTTGGTATCTCTAATTTTCTTGAAGAGATCTCTAGTCTTTCCCATTATGTTGTTTTCCTCTATTTCTTTGCATTGATCACTGAGGAAGGCTTTCTTATCTCTTCTTGCTATTCTTTGGAACTCTGCATTCAGATGCTTATATTTTTCCTTTTCTCCTTTGCTTTTCACTTCTCTTCTTTTCACAGCTATTTGTAAGGCCTCCCCAGACAGCCATTTTGCTTTTTTGCATTTCTTTTTCATGGGGATGGTCTTGATCCCTGTCTCCTATACAATGTCACGAGCCTCATTCCATAGTTCATCAGGCACTCTATCTATCAGATCTAGGCCTTTAAATCTATTTCTCACTTCCACTGTATAATCATAAGGGATTTGCTTTAGGTCATACAACACTCAGAAAACGAAGATCATGGCATCTGGTCCCATCACTTCATGGCAAATAGATGGGGAAACAGTGGAAACAGTGTCAGACTTTATTTTTCTGGGCTCCAAAATCACTGCAGATGGTGACTGCAGCCGTGAAATTAAAAGACGCTTACTCCTTGGAAGGAAAGTTATGACCAACCTAGATAGCATATTGAAAAGCAGAGACATTACTTTGCCAACAAAGGTCCATTTAGTCAAGGCTATGGTTTTTCCTGTGGTCATGTATGGATGTGAGAGTTGGACTGTGAAGAAGCCTGAGCATGGAAGAATTGATGCTTTTGAACTGTGGTGTTGGAGAAGACTCTTGAGAGTCGCTTGAACTGCAAGGAGATCCAACCAGTCCATTCTGAAGGAGATCAGCCCTGGGATTTCTTTGGAGGGAATGATGCTGAAGCTGAAACTCCAGTACTTTGGCCACCTCATGCGAAGAGTTGACTCATTGGAAAAGACTCTGATGCTGGGAGGGATTGGGGGCAGGAGGAGAAGGGGATGACAGAGGATGAGATGGCTGGATGGCATCACTGACTCGATGGACGTGAGTCTGAGTGAACTCCCTGAGTTTGTGATGGACAGGGAGGCCTGGCGTGCTGCGATTCATTGGGTCCAAAGAGTCGGACACGACTGAGCGACTGGACTGACCTAGCAGGAGGGAAGGGATCAGGACAAAGTCTCAGGTCCTTGAAGGGCGAGCCGGTCCGGATCTCAGGGTCAAGGGCGGTGTCTGGGGCTGGGACGCTCCATGTTGGGGATTCCCCGTCTCCCCGTGTTTCACTTTCTCTCTCACACCTGTGTCGAGCCCTCCTGCTTGGACACTAGTGACGCCGCCCCAGTTCTCACTGCCACTGGATGTTCGGTTTCTAGAAAAACCAATCAGCGTCTCCGCGGATCCCGATTACAAAGTCTCCACCGACCGGCCCGGATTCTGCTGCTTCCCAGACCCAGAGGATGCGAGTCATGGGGCCGCGAACCCTCCTCTTCCTCCTCTCGGGGGTCCTGGTCTTGCCAGACACGCGGGCGGGTGAGTGCGGGGTCGGGAGGGAACGAACTCGGCGGAGAGGGGCGAGGGGATCCCCCGGGAGTCTGGGGTCAGGACCCCAGGAAACGAGCGACCCCGACGCCCCTGCCCAGACCCGCCCCCTCACCCTAGTCCCGTCCTGTCCCTCCTTTGCATCCCAACCCCTCTTTTCTTCCTCGGGCCGGTCTTCGACCGCTTCCATCTCACTGGCCCTACCTCCCCTCCGTCCTCCCGGCTCCCTCTCCTCGGACCCGGGACCCGAACTGCGAGGAGGTCCGGCCGGGTCTCACGCCTCCCCGCCCCCAGGCTCCCACTCCCTGAGGTATTTCCTCACCGCCGTGTCCCGGCTCGGCCTCGGGGAGCCCCGCTTCATCATCGTCGGCTACGTGGACGACACGCAGTTCGTGCGGTTCGACAGTGACGCCCCGGATCCGAGGATGGAGCCGCGGGCGCGGTGGGTGGAGCAGGAGGGCCCGGAATATTGGGATGAGGAGACGCAGGGAGCTAAGGACGCCGCAGAGGCTTTCCGAGCGAACCTGAACGCCGCACTCGGCTACTACAACCAGAACGAGGCCGGTGAGCGACGCGGGCCCGGGTCCAGGTCACGACCCCCATCCCCAGGGAGCGCCCGGGTTCTCCCCGAGTCTGCGGGTCCGAAAGTCACCCCAACATTATGGAACACGCCCGGGCCGACCCGGGAGGAGCTCGCGGGGACTTGACGCTGTCTCCTTTTCAGTTTCGGCTTAATCACCGCGTGTGGTCGGGGCGGGTCAGGGTCTCACACCGTCCAGGAGATGTACGGCTGCTACGTGGGGCCGGACGGGCTTCTCCTCCACGGGTATGATCAGTACGGCTACGACGGCAGAGATTACATCGCCCTGAACGAGGACCTGCGCTCCTGGACCGCGGCGGACACGGCGGCTCAGATCTCCAAACGCAAGTGGGAGGAGGCAGGTGCTGCGGAGAGCGAGAGGAACTACCTGGAGGGCGAGTGCGTGGAGTGGCTCCGCAGATACCTGGAGACCGGGAAGGACACGCTGCTGCGCGCAGGTATGAGGGGCGCGGGGCCTCCCTGATCTCCCCTCCGGCTGGAGCTGGCTTCCCACGAGGAGAGGAAATTGGGGTCCCTGTGGGAACAGCGCCCCAGGTTCTTGTCAGGAGAGGGAGGAAATCCGCCCAGGTTTTTATATTCTGTACAAGACAGTCACCAGTGGCCCCACTTCTCTGAAGAACAATTAAGGAATCCAGCGTCTTTGAGGAAGAAGCAGGAAACAAACCATCCCTGAAATAGCTGGTCAGCGGTGCCCTTTGACCCTGGCCGCCATCTTGTGATCAATGACTTTCTCTCTCCAGGCCCGTTCTCACCCTGAGAACATCTTACGAGGCCTGACTCCAGCTTTTATGAGCCATTGAGCCTCCAACAGAGTCAGGACCTTTAGTCTGTATTCGCCCCCTCACATTTTTAGAGCGTCTATCCTAGTCTCGCCTTTCTTTGGGATTGGAATGAAAACTGACCTTTTCCAGTCCTGTGGTCACTGCTGAGTTTTCCAAATTTGCTGGCATATTGAGTGCAGCACACGATGGTGTGACCACTGACCTAGAGCCAGACATCCTGGAATGTGAAATCAAGTGGGCCTTAGAAAGCATCACTATGAACCAAGCTAGTGGAGGTGATGGAATTCCAGTTGAGCTATTTCAAATCCTGAAAGATGATGCTGTGAAAGTGCTGCACTCAATATGCCAGCAAATTTGGAAAACTCAGCAGTGGCCACAGGACTGGAAAAGGTCAGTTTTCATTCCAATCCCAAAGAAAGGCAATGCCAAAGAATGCTCAAACTACCGCACAATTGCACTCAACTCACACGCTAGTAAAGTAACGCTCAAAATTCTCCAAGCCAGGCTTCAGCAATATGTGAACCGTGAACTTCCAGATGTTCAAGCTGGTTTTAGAAAAGGCAGAGGAACCAGAGATCAAATTGCCAACATCCTCTGGATCATGGAAAAAGCAAGAGAGTTGCAGAAAAGCATCTATTTCTTTTATTGACTATGCCAAAGCCTTTGACTGTGTGGATCACAATAAACTGTGGAAAATTCTGAAAGAGATGGGAATACCAGACCACCTGATCTGCCTCTTGAGAAATTTGTATGCAGGTCAGGAAGCAACAGTTAGAACTGGACATGGAACAACAGACTGGTTCCAAATAGGAAAAGGAGTACGTCAAGGCTATATATTGTCACCCTGCTTATTTAACTTATATGCAGAGTACATCATGAGAAACGCTGGGCTGGAAGAAGCACAAGCTGGAATCAAGATTGCTGGGAGAAATATCAATAACCTCGGATATGCAGATGACACCACCCTTATGGCAGAAAGTGAAGAGGAACTAAAAAGCCTCTTGATGAAAGTGAAAGTGGAGAGTGAAAAGGTTGGCTTAAAGTTAAACATTCAGAAAACGAAGATCATGGCATCCGGTCCCATCACTTCATGGGAAATAGATGGGGAAACAGTGGAAACAGTGTCAGACTTTATTTTTCTGGGCTCCAAAATCACTGCAGATGGTGATTGCAGCCATGAAATTAAAAGATGCTTACTCCTTGGAAGGAAAGTTATGACCAACCTAGATAGCATATTCAAAAGCAGAGACATTACTTTGCCAACAAAGGTCCGTTTAGTCAAGGCTATGGTTTTTCCAGTGGTCATGTATGGATGTGAGAGTTGGACTGTGAAGAAGGCTGAGCATGGAAGAATTGATGCTTTTGAACTGTGGTGTTGGAGAAGACTCTTGAGAGTCTCTTGAACTGCAAGGAGATCCAGCCAGTCCATTCTGAAGGAGATCAGCCCTGGGATTTCTTTGGAGGGAATGATGCTGAAGCTGAAACTCCAGTACTTTGGCCACCTCATGCGAAGAGTTGACTCATTGGAAAAGACTCTGATGCTGGGAGGGATTGGGGGCAGGAGGAGAAGGGGATGACAGAGGATGAGATGGCTGGATGGCATCACTGACTCGATGGACGTGAGTCTGAGTGAACTCCGGGAGTTGGTGATGGACAGGGAGGCCTGGCGTGCGATTCATGTGGTCGCAAAGAGTTGGACATGACTGAGCGACTGAACTAAACTGATCTTATCCTAGTCGCTGGAGAAGGCAATGGCACCCCACTCCAGTACTCTTGCCTGGAAAATCCCATGGACAGAGGAGCCTGGTAGGCTGTAGTCCATGGGGTCGTGAAGAGTCGGACAGGACTGTGCAACTTCACTTTCACTTTTCACTTTCATGCATTGGAAAAGGAAATGGCAACCCACTCCAGTGTTCTTGCCTGGAGAATCCCAGGGACAGGGGAGCCTGGTGGGCTGCCGTCTATGGGGTCACACAGAATCGGACACGACTGAAGTGACTTAGCAGCAGCAGTATCCTAGTCTCTCGTTCTAGAATTTTCCAAGGACTAATATAGATCATCCTTGATCTCTGCGATGAGGCTATTATCTAGTTCTTGTGCTGCTTTTTTCAAAACCGTCGTCTTGAATGTTCTGTAGCTCAGAGGGTAAAAAATTTCATTCTAAGTCTGGATATCTGATGTGCAGCCTGGTGACTATAGTTGATAATAATCCTGTATTATATACTTTAAAATTTATCTTAATCATTCTTATCATCCCTGTCAAACAGACACACACATAAGGTAAGTTGATGATTACATTAATTAGCTTCAGAGTGTGTATATATATATATATATATAGCAACATGTAGTACACTCTAAATGTGTACTGATTTGTTAAGTATATGTCAGTAAAGCTGGGGAAAAAATCACTGTCTGTCCTTTCTCAGGATGGTCACATGATGCTGCTTCAGTGACCCATGGAGGTAACACACACTGTGAATTTTCTGATTCTTCCTCAGACCCTCCAAAGGCACATGTGACCCGACACCCCATCTCTGACTATGAGGTCACCCTGAGGTGCTGGGCCCTGGGCTTCTACCCTGAGGAGATCTCACTGACCTGGCAGCACAATGGGGAGGACCAGACCCAGGACATGGAGCTTGTGGAGACCAGGCCTTCAGGGGATGGAACCTTCCAGAAGTGGGCTGCCCTGGTGGTACCTTCTGGAGAGGAGCAGAGATACATGTGCCGTGTGCAGCATGAGGGGCTTCAGGAGCCCCTCACCCTGAGATGGGGTAAGGAGTGGGTAGGAATGGAGCTTCCTCTCAGATAAAGCAGGAGCCCTTCAGGACTCAGTTCAGCAAGGTCAGGACTGAAGCCTGAAGTCTGGGCTCCTTCCCTTTCTTCCACAGAACCTCCTCAGACCCCCTTCCTCACCATGGGCATCATTCTTGTCCTGGTTCTCCTCATGGTGGCTGTGGTGGCTGGAGCTGTGATCTGGATGAAGACATGCTCGGGTAGGGAAGGGAGGGAGGGCCCTGAGTTTTCTTGTCTCGCTGGGGGTTTCAAGCCCAGGTAGAAGTTTACCTGCCTGGTTACTGAAAAGTACCCTTCATACACATGTGAAGTCTGGAGCTGATGTTATCACTTGTCTTTTCTAAAACACGTGTGAAAATGAAAGACAAATTCCTAATTCCAGCTGGGGACCAGGTTTCTAGCACTTGAAGGTCAGAAGGGAGGTCCTTGCTGAGAACAGACCTCCAGAAGGGCAGTTGGTCCATTCCTTACACGTCTTCCTTCTCTGTGTTCCTGATCCTAGCATGAGTTTTGACCACAGTTCCAGAAAGTTCTCTGGGGTCCAGGACTAGGGGTTCCTCTAGCATCTTATGACTCAGTCTTCTCCCTGGCCTCTCACATGATATTTTCTTCTCACAGGTGAAAAAAGATGACCTACATTCAGGCTTCAAGTAAGTATGGAGCGGGTGATTCCTGAGACCCTTGTGAGAGTGCAGACAGGAGGCCATGGGGGGCTCACCCTCCTCAAAGTGCCTTCTCCAGTTTCTCTCCTGTGGGTTCTGACCACGTCCTGGTCTTGTTCTCCCCCAGGCAGTGACAGTGCCCAGGGCTCTGATGTGCCTCTCATGGTTCCTAAAGGTGAGACCCTGGGGCGTCTATGTTGGGAGAGGGGTTGGGGCAGAGGGGACACACGGGGTGGCGGGGGTCTCTGAGTGGGACATGTGAGCGTGTGGGGGGCTGTGGAGAACATCAGCCCTTACATGACCGACCTGAACTGCTTCCTGATTCTTTTGTCTCACATTGTGAGACACCTGTCTTGTGGGTGAAAGGTTGTTGCTGAATGACGCAAAGACACCGGGGTTCTTGGCCTCTGGAGGAGAAGAATTCAATCCAGGGTCAGAGACGAGGCTTGATCACTCAGAGCTTTTCTGTAATAAAGTTTTATTAAAGTATAAAGGAGATAGAGAAAGCTTCTGACATAGGCATCAGAAGGGGGCAGAAAGAGTACCCCCTTGCTAGTGTTAGCCATGGAGTTATATACTCTCTAATTAGTTATTACAGTGAATCAAAAGACTGTCTGGAGGTTGTAAAGACCTCACTAGACCTACTCCCATAATTTACACCTTAAGATAACAGGATTAGCCAGAAGGTTTTTTTCCAGAGACTATCCTCAAGCAGGATACATGATTATTATATAATCCTAACCAGTCCATTCTAAAAGCGATCAGTCCTATGTGTTCTTTCAAAGGAATGATGCTGAAGCTGAAACTCCAATACTTTGGCCACCTCATGCGAAGAGTTGACTCATTGGAAAAGACTCTGATGCTGGGAGGGATTGGGGGCAGTAGGAGAAGGGGACGACAGAGGATGAGACGGCTGGATGGCATCACCGACTCGATGGACGTGAGTTTGAGTAGACTTCAGGAGTTGGTGACAGACAGGGAGGCCTGGCATGCTGTAATTCATGGGGTTGCAAAGAGTCAGACACAACTGAGCGACTGAACTGAACTGAACTGACCTGAAGGAATGTAGAGAGACAAAATAGTTTGTCCTTTCCTCTCCTTGAGAATTCCAGATGCTTCTCTCCTTGGGGACCCCTAGACTTCTTATCAACCTGCCTAGGAAGTGACTCTGTCATGGGGACTGAATGATGCTCGGTCCTGCTTGTGATGTCAGATCCCCAGACTGCTTTTTCTGCAGCTGTATCTGAATGTGTTTGTGCTCCTATTAGCGTAACATGAAGAGCTGGGGAGACTGCTCACCCCTGCCCACCGTGCCCCCTCCCCACCCTGACCTGTGTTCTCCTCCCTGATTCACTGTCCTGTTCCAGCAGAGACGGGGCTGTGCCTGTCTTTGCTTGATATGCACTGAGTAATGATGTCTTATTTCCTTATTGAAAATAAAATCTGTATATATGAATTTGTTTTTTCTAATTAGTGCCATGAAGGGGGATCCGATAATAAAGGTGAGGATTCCTAAAGTTTGAAAGAGAAAATAAATTGAAACACTGAGAACCTTCCAGATCCATCCACATTTGCTGTGCTGAGTCAGCTGCAGGAGGGACAGGCAGAGTCTATGAGGGGCTGAGTGTGGACAGGACCTGTGCCCAGTCAGTGATCAGTACATGGTGGGCATGCATTGGACTACCCATGCACTGCCCATGGTCACTCCTGGACTGGGTCCTCTTCTCCATTCCTTTGTCCTTGTCCCTTCATTAAACCCTTGTCCCACCAAGGACCTGTGATCATGGACTCAGAAGTCACCTGGGCCTTGTTGTATCTCCAGCACCATGGGCAGGGTGCATTTCTTTTAAAAGGTCAGCCTAGGCTCAGGCCTTGGTCCAATCCTTAGCTCCTGTCTTTTTTTTTTTTTTTTAACATGTTTATATTTTGTTTATTTAGTTATTGCTTTTTCTTATTGTTGGTGTAATGACTGTTCTTTTTCATGCGTAGAGTCCTGGTCTCATTCTTTTCTGGGTGACCCCATCTCTGACAGCAGCAGGGGTCACTTTGCCTGTCATTGTCCCCACAAGTCCAAGGGGTCCATGTACACAGGATTCTCAGTGGTGTCAAGAGAGAAATTTCAGAATCATCCAGCTCTTACACTCCTTTTAGAGATTTTGCTGGATTCTTCTTTCCAACTTTTCTCCATCTTTTTAAAGGAACCACATGCTGGAACTTGCAAAGAGGAGGGACCCAATAGTTTCATGCTGCTGCTGCTGCTAAGTCGCTTCAGTCATGTTCGACTCTGTGCGACCCCATAGACAGCAGCCCACCAGGCTCCCCTGTCCCTGGGATTCTCCAGGCAAGAATACTGGAGTGGGTTGCCATTTCCTTCTCCAATACATGAAAGTGAAAAGTCAAAGTGAAGTCGCTCAGTCGTGCCCGACTCTTAGTGACCTCGACTGCAGCCTACCAGGCTCCTCCGTTCATGGGATTTTCCAGGCAAGAGTACTGGAGTGGGGTGACATTGCCTTCATATCTTGACTTAATTCTTGCTGGATTTCTCTCTTCTCTGCAGTCTGCCTTTACATCTTCTAAGGCTAGTACTGTTGGCTCCCATCTCAACTCATGGATTTAGAAAGCAGAGTCTAATAAAATCACAGAAGGTTGACTACAGGAGCCAGAAATGAAGGATCTTCCTTTCTGAAGAGACAAAGAGCCTTGTGTGTGGTGTGCAGGCTGATTGGTGTGGGAGGGAAGGGAGATCAGCCTTTGTGAGCAAAATGCAGGCAACATTGAGGTCAATGCGAATGGGTGTTCTGTTGTAGCTGCCGCAAGACAGCGTGTGGCCTGAGATCACGTTAATAAAGACACTGTATCTAGAATAGTGAAGCACTTTACATTGACCATTCATTGAACTGATATTTGTTGTGTGCCAGAGACATGACACACTATTTTTGCATCTAGGAGAACTCAGTGAAGAACAGACAAACCTTGTCAGCCATGTGCAGTGTGTTCTAGGGGGAAGGGTCAGAGTATGTACTAGGAGCCTAGTAGGAAGTAAGAAGGGAAGTGTTTCCCTTAGAGGTTGGTTAGTGCTCTGAGGACGGTGACCCAGCATATAAGTGTGTGGGGACACTAAAGGTGGCTGTGTTACTAGGGTGGACAGTGGGCCTCATTGGGAAAGTGACCTGTGAGTAAAGATGTGAAGGACATGAAGGAATGTCCACAAGGATGTTTGGGGGAGAGTCCTTCCAGGCAGTGGAGCCTCCAAATGTACAAGGGCAGGAGAGTGTCTGTGTTCAAGGAAGAGTCAGGAGGCAGGTGTGACTGAAGGAGCAAGAAGTTGAAATGAGATCCAATGATGGGCCAGATCCTGTGGGCCTCCAGGATGTTAGAAGGGGGTTGATTTTATCTGAAAGATAAGAAGTTATAGGATAATTTGAACAGAGGAGGACCTGCTGTGACTGCTCTCTAGAAGCATCGGTCAGGCTGCTGTGCAGAGTCAGGAGGTAAAGGGTGAGAGAGGCGCAGAGGAGCCTGAGGGAAACAGCGCAGGGTCCAGGGTGGGGATGCTGCTGCTTGTCTGGGGTGTGAGCAGGGAATATGAGTGAGTGGATTCTTGATCTATTCTGAAAATGTGTTTTACAGCATTTCCTAGTGGATTCGATCTGAGTTATGAGAAAGAATGAAAGAGGATTGCAAAATTTGAGATTTGCAACTAGGCAAGTGGGGCACCTATTGTGGAAATGAGGGGACTCTCAAAGGAGCATATTTGAGGAGGCATCACCCTCAACATTCAGTTTAGGAAAGTGGCAACTGAGTTGGGTTTATGTGAGATGACTTGACTGGAGAAATTAGATGGAAGAGGTTGTTGTTGTTGTTCAGTCACCTAGTTGTGTTCAACTTTTTGTGATCTCATGGACTGCATCACTCCAGGCTTCCCTGTCCCTCACCATCTCCAAAAGTCCACCCAAGTTCATGTCAATTGCATCAGTGATGCCATCTTTCCATGTCATCCTGTAACACCGTCTTCACCTTCTGCCCTCAATCTGTTCCAGCATCAGGGAGTTTTCCAATGAGTCAGCTGTTCACATCAGATGACAGAAATACTGGAGCTTCAGCTTCAGCATCAGTCCTTCCAATGAATATTCAGGGTTGTTTACATTTAAGACTGATCAATTTGATCCTCTTGCTGTCCGAGGGACTCTCAGATGTCTTCTCCATCACCACAGTTTGAAGGCATCAATTCTTTGGTGTTCTGCCTTCTTTTATGGTCCAGCTCTCACAACCATACATGACCACTGGGAAGACCATAGCCTTGACTCTAGGGACCTTTGTTGGTAGAGTCATGTCTCTACTTTTCAACACACTGTCTACGTTTGTCATTGCTTTCCTTCCCAGAAGCAATCATCTTCTGAGTTCATGGCTGCACTCACCATCTGCAGTGATTTTGGAGCCCAAGAAGAGGAAATATGTCTATATTTCCTCATTTTCCCCTTTTATTTGTCATGAAGTAATGGTGCCAGATGCCATGATCTTAGTTTTTTCAATATTTAGTTTTCAGCCAGCTCCTTCACTCTCCTCCTTCACCCTCATCATGAGGCTCTTTAGTTTGTCTTCACTTCTGCCATTAGAATGGTATCATCTGCATATCTGAGATTGTTGATAAAATAGGTAACACCATATAAATGATGTTTAGAGCCTTGAGAAGATGTCACAGATGAGGGGAGAATTGGCTACAGAAGGGGAAGGACAAGGACTGAACCTTGGACCCCCAGCGCTATGGGAACTGATGAGACCACACACCTGAGCAGACAGCACAGTTCTGAAACCACGTCTAGACGGCACATGGAATGGGGTCCTGATCTTCCGTGTGCGCAGGACTCACCTGCATTCCTCTTAGAGACAGACTATCTGGAACAGACTTATAACATGGTTGGTACTGATCTTCAGATCTCACATGTAGTAGGATGTCCAGGATGCCACATGGCTGTGCCCCAACCTTATCAGTAGGGCTCATTCATAAGGAATTTCTGGATTCCGTGCCCAATGTTCTGAGATGTGGGTCTGGGAAGAATCCTGAGTATTGTGTAACAATCTCTACAAGCAGTGCTGAGGTTCAGGCAGACTGGGATCCACTGACGTTAGTGATCAGAGAATGATCAAGGTGGGGAGGAGTCTTAAACACACAGTTAAATGTTTTTCCTGAGAGGAAAGAGACAAAACATTTGGTGGGCATTACATGTTGTTTCTACCATGTGCTATCACTAGGTGGAGTGATTATCAGCTCAGTGTAAAGTCTCTGAGTTGCTGACTTCGAAATTTTCTCCACACACACAGAAGAGGTAATTACGTGACACGGTGCAATTGTCAGATAAATCCATGGTGGTAATTATTTTACAGTACAGAAGTGTATCAAATCAATAACTGTACTCCATAAACTGACTCAGTATTGTATATCAATCATAATAAAGCAGAAGGAAAAGTCTGAATCCTTGCTGTCTGAGATTTTCCCTACATGGTCTTCTTACTTAGTTCTGTGTGGGGGAAAAAGGATTTCAACTTGTTCTAAATGGAACAGAGAGAGACAGACTTGTGGTTTCGTTTTATTTCAGAGAAAGCCTCAGAACAGCCCTGAGGCTACACAGCCGGGAACAGAATAACGATTCCGCCCGGGTCGGGTCCCACATAAGAACGCCTGCCCTGCAGGTGGGCACAGACACCACTGTTCACAGCACTGTCAGCCCTGATGCTGAGCAATGGACCCTGCAGCTAGACCTGTTGTCTCTGCTGCTCCTGACACCTGGACAACACACTGCCACCTCCGCCATGTGTGCCAAAGCATTCAGCCCAGTTCCAGCCTCTCTGTGTCACCATGTCCTGAGTCAGAGTCCAGCATGTGGTAACCTGCAGGAATGTTTGGAAACTAGGTTTTCTGTCTTATGGAGGAAGGTGGGCTCTGTCTACTACCAAGATTGTCAAGTGTGGTGGTGGTTTAGCGCGCTAAGTCATGTCCGACTCTTGCGACCCCACTGACAATAGCCTCCCAGGCTCTTTGGTCCGTGGGATTCTCCAGGCAAGAATACTGGAGTGGGTTGCCATTTCCTTCTCCAGGGAATGTTCCCAACCCAGGAATCTGGGTCTGGGTCTCCTGCATTTCAGGTAGACTACCGGCTGAACAATGAGGGAAGCCCTAACTTAGGAGAGGATACAGAATCTGGGGTTGGAGAAGAAGGGTGAAGGAGGAGAAAGAAAGACGAATTTCAATTTTTGGAGCAGTGATCTAGATCAGAACTTAATCTACTACCTTGTAGCCAGTCTGATTGGATGAATGAGTAAGTGACTAATAAATGACATCTTTCAGCTTCTTCTGTGATGTTCTGTTATGAGGTCCAGCTCTGTCTACTCTAGTTTATACTCTCAGATAAGCAGAGTTCACTTCTGAGTGATGAAATGATTACTCAAAATGTCTTCTCCCTGCTGTTGTCTCTTTCCAGGCTTAAAACAAGAAGACCTATAAGTCCTCATGGGATGCATACATATATACTGATATCTTACTACATGTTTGATCCCTGGGTTGGGAAGATCCCCTGGAGAAAGAAAAGGCTACCCACCCCAGTATTCTGGCCTGGAGAAGTCCATGGACTTCCATGGGGTCCATGGGGTTGCAAAGAGTCAGACACAACTGAGTGACTTTTCCTTTATTACATGTTAATTTCTCTGTATATGCATTTTGCTGGAGAAAGTATCTATAAAATTGATTATTTTACATGTGAACCACACAAACATCTTTTAAAAATACTAGTTTAGACACCAAGCTATAATCTCTGGCCCATGGAGAACTAATAAT
This sequence comes from Bubalus bubalis, assembly GCF_019923935.1. NCBI lineage: Eukaryota > Metazoa > Chordata > Mammalia > Artiodactyla > Bovidae > Bubalus > Bubalus bubalis. Next base: position 23,915,075 of record NC_059158.1, read on the forward strand.
CCATCAGTCTTAGCAGATCCAGTGATACAATGAAAATGCTCATCTTTTTCTTGGCAATTCCAGTCTGGGTCAAAATAAAGTAGAAGTTTACTTGCTTACACTCACTTTAAATGTCTGTTTGTTTCTTACTGTGAGCTGATAGCAAACATTTCACAAACCAGCACTGGCTCACAGAGGAGATGAAGTATCATTGATTAAGGCGGACTTGTATTCTGGTGACTACCCTGGTGCCAGAAAAATCGCAGGATTGAAAAAATAGGCCTAGAGATTCCATTTTTGGTAGCATAGTTGGCCTGGTTTAAAGGCTTCCTTGTTCAGTGAAAACAAATAAAAATAATAGATTAGGTATAAAAAGCTTCCATAAAGTACAGTATCAAGAGAATAAATGTGTAGGCCAAACTATAAATGTGGGCAATATTTCAGAGGGAAAAATTTGTTTTTATGCTTAGGGCATTAGCCAAATCTGGAAAAATCTTACCTTTGGTTTGTTCAAGCTTAGGAGCTGTAATAGGAAATGTAACCCAGAGTTTATTTGCCTGGAGAGCATAAGGGACATCCTCTCTGTGAAAATCCAGAAACCAAGATTCATATCCTTAGAAAGGATGTGAAGAATTTGGAACCATGGAACCTGCTGGTGGGAATATAAAAAGGTGCTGCCACTTTGGAAAACAATCTGGAAGTTCTTCCAAGTTTGAACCTAGTGTTACTCTATGACTCATAAATAAATTCCATTCCTAGATATTTACCTGGGAAACATTAAAACATCTGTCCACACAAAAGTTTATATGTGACACTCACAGCAGCATTAATCATGATAGCCAAACAGCAGAAATAACTCAAATCTCCATCCCTTCATGAATGAATAAATAAAAGCAGTATAAACCTGCATTGGAAAATTATTTGAAAATGAAAAGAAGGAAGTACAGATGTCTAGTACATGGATGCCCAGCATGGGTGAGCCTTGAATACATTATGCTCTGCAAAAGAAAACAAGAATAAAAGATCATATTAATTGTTGGATTTTATATAGGATTTATAAGAAAATCCATTTAGACCAAAAGTAGATTAGTGTTTGTCTAGAGATGAGGGGAATGTTGAAGGGAAATAGGGGCTGACTTCCCAGGAATAAATTGGTACCTCAATGCTTGCTTGCATGCTCAGTCTCTCATTCATGTCTGACTCTTTGTGACCCTTCAGTCTGTAGCCTGCAAGACTCCTCTGTTCATGCAATTTTCCAAGAATACTTGAGTGAGTTGCCATTTTCTTTTCCAGGGGATTTCCCAACCCAGGGATTGAACCGATGTCTCCTGATTCTCCTGCATTGCAGGCAGATTCTTTACCATTGAACCACCTGGGAAGTTGGTACCTGGATAACAACATTCTAAAAATGCTTCTGGGTGATGAAAACCTTCCAAAATTGGTTGTGGAGATGGTCACATCTCTCTGTGAATATGCCAAAATTGATTCTTTTCAGTGGGTGAATTATATTTCAATAAAGTTGTTCTAACAAGTGCTATGTTCTTCAGTCGCCCAGTCATGTCCAAGTCTTTGTGATCCCATGGACTGCAGCACACCAGGCCTCCTTGTCCCTCAGCATCTCTTGGAGTTTGCCCAAGTTCATATCCGATGCATTGGTGATGCCATCCAGCCATCTCATCCTCTGACACTCTCTTTTCCTTCTGCCCTCAATCTTTCCCAACATCAGGGACTTTTCCAATGAGTTGGCTGTTCACATAAGGTGACCAAAATACTGGTGTTTCATCTTCAGCATCAGCCCTTCCAATGAGTATTCAGGGTTGATTTCCTGACTGATTTGATCTCCTTGCTGTCCAAGGGACTCTCAGGAGTCTTCTGCAGCACCACAGTCTAAAGGCATCAATCCTTTGGCTTTCTGCCTTCTTTATGATTCGGCTCTCACATTTGTATGTGACCACTAGGAATATCATAGCCTTGACTATAGGGACATTTGTCGGCAGAGTGATGTCTCTGCTTTTCAACACACTGGCTAGGTTGGTCATAGCTTTCCTGCCAAGAAGTAATCATCTTCTGATTTTACGGCTGCAGTCACCATATGCAGTGATTTTAGAGCCCAAGAAGAGAAAATCTTTCTGTGGAAAGCTCTTAAAGAGATGGGAGTACAAGACCACCTTATCTATCTCCTGAAAAACCTGTATGTGGGTCAAGAAGCAACAGTTAGAACCCTTGTATAACAACAAGTGGTTCAGGATTGAGAAAAGAGTACAACACGGTGACAACAGAGCTTTCAACAGCATGTCATGACCCACGCAGTCAAAGGCTTTAGTGTAGTCAATGAAACAGAGGTAGATTTTTTTCTGGAATTCCCTTGTTTCTCTATGATCCAGCAAATGTTGGCAATTTGATCTCTGGCTCCTCTGCCTTTTCTTAACCCAGCTTGGACATCTGAAGTTCTTGATTCACATTATTCTGAGGCCCAGCATGCAGGATTTTAAGGATGACCTTACTAGCATGGGTTGTTGTTCATGTACTCAGTCATGTCTGACTCTTTGCAACCCCATGGTCTGCAGCACGTCAGGCTTCCCTGACCATCACCAGCTCCCAGAGCTTGCTCAAACTCATGTCCATTGAGTTGGTGATGCCATTCAACCATCTCATCCTCTGTCGACCCCTTCTCCTCCTGCCTTCAATCTTGCCCAGCATCACGGTCTTTTCCAATAAGTTGACTCTACGCATCAGGTGGCCAAAGTATTGGAGATTCAGCTTCAGCATCAGTCCTTCCAATGAATATTCAGGGTTGATTTCCTTTAAGATTGACTGGTTTGATCTCCTTGAAGTCCAAGGGACTCTCAAGAATCTTCTCCAACATCACAGTTCAAAGGCATCAATCCTTTGGCCCTCAGCTTTCTTTATGGTCCAATTCTCACATCCATACATGACTACTGGAAAAATCACAGTTTTGACTATACAGACCTTTGTCAGCAAAGTAATGTCTTGGCTTTTTAATATGCTGTCTAAGTTGGTCATAGCTTTTCTTCTAAGGAGCAAGTACCTTTTAATTTCATGGCTGAAGTCACCATCTGCAGTGATTTTGGAGCCCAAGAAAATAAATTCTGACACTGTTTCCATTGTTTCCCCATCTATTTGCCATCAAGTGATGGGACCAGATGCCATGATCTTAGTTTTCTGAATGTTGAGTTTTAAGTCAACTTTTTCACTCTCCTCTTTCACCTTCATCAAGAGGCTCTTTACTTCCTCTTCACTTTCTGCCATAAGGGTGGTGTCATCTGCATATCTGAGGTTATTGATATTTCTCCTCACAGTCTTGATTCCAGCTTGTGCTACATCCAGCCCGGCATTTCGCATGATGTACTCTGCATATAAGTTAAATAAGCAGGGTGACAATGTACAGCCTTGATATACTCCTTTCCTAATTTGAAACCAGTCCATTGTTCCATGTCTGGCTCTAATTGTTGCTTCTTCACCTGCATACAGGTTTCTCAGGAGACAGGTGAGGTGGTCTGGTACTCTCATCTCTTTCAGAATTTTCCAGTTTGTTGTTATCCACACAGTCAAAGGCTTTGGTGTAGTCAATGATACAGAAGAAGATGTTTCTCTGGAATTCTCTTGCTTTTTCTATGACCCAACAGATATTGGCAATTTGATCTCTCGTTCCTCTGCCTTTTTAAAATCTAACTTGAACATCTGGAAGTTCTCAGTTCATGTACTGTTGAAACCTAGCTTGGAGAATTTTGAGCATTACTTCACTAATGTGTGAGATGAGTGCAATTGTGCGGTAGTTCGAACATTCTTTGGCATTGCCTTTCTTTGGGATTAGAATAAAAACTGACCTTTTCCAGTCCTGTGGTCACTGTTGTTTTCCAAATTTGCTGGCATATTGAGTGTAGCACTTTCACAGCATCATATTTTAGGATCGGAAAAAGTACAATTGGAGGCAGGATTGCACTTTACAATTTTTCAAAATGATCCAGTAAGGACGACAAAAACCAGTCCACCTTATGAGCCGACTGAGCAGGAAGTTGCCTGTAATGGGTCCCCTAGTGGCAAGGCCAGCTCCAGGCCAGATGTCTGCTCCTTCTGCCTCTTTTGGCTAAATTCTTACTCCATGGTGATCAGGCCTCCATTTCTTCTTCCACAGGCCATGTCACATGTTGGAGCAATGCCAGGCAACCCGGGGAATGGTTTTAGCCCCAGGAAAAAGCATCCAGGACACCAAGGTGAAGCCCACTATAGCTAAAGAGAGGGAATTTACCCCTGATATAGAACAATGAGGTGCCTTCTCCTTCCCACTCTAAGTAAAGGAGCAGGGAAGCTCTCTAGCCCCTTTCCCCTCAACCCCACTTTGTGACATTCTCCTTAACTCTCCACAGGCCCAGCAGAGAAGGGCTTTCCTGAGGTTCTAAGGATCCCTGAGAGCCATTTGCAGAGAGTAACGGAAAAGAGCTTGTAGCTGTTGAGCGAAAAACTGTCCTCTTTACTTCCGTGGATTTTGATTCCATTATTTAAAACTAGATCATTTTTTTTAAACTTCTGTGAGATTAGAAAACTGAAGAATTGTCATATTGCTAAAACTCAGTCAGTATATGATTTCTTCTCTGATATTTTCCAGCCAAAAGATGAGGGAATCCAACCCGATAGAAGGATAAGACAATCATGTCCAGTACATTTCTAAGCATAATAAATGTGACTAAGATCTGCCTAGAAGGCTAACCAGGAAAAGAACTTACAAGAAGACTATGAGGAAGTTTGGGGTCATCATGACAGTACTGAATTAATGACGCCTTCATGTGTCCAGTGTATGTGACTTAAAAATTACTCTGTAACTGTTGTGGGGCAGGTCTTTTCATTCATAATTTCACATCCCCTTAACAGTAATGCACCCAGGGTAGATTCTCTAACATGTATTTATGCACAGGAAATTGATACTCAGGAAGAACAACACATGCATTGAGGTCACACAGCTCATATAGACTGTTAGCCAGACAACAGTCCTAGCCTCGGTCTTGTTTCTGTTTTGATTGGGGGTCTGTGCTCTCTGTGCCCCACACGCTGCTTCTCCAACCCTAGGGTCCAGCATCCAGAGGACACGTGGGTCAGTCAGAAGCAGGGCAGGCAGCGTCACCAGCAAGCCTGGGAGAGAACCACAGGGCAGCACGTGGAGGCAGCCTATGTTCAAACACTGTTCTCTCCCTCCCAGAAGGGCCTTCATGTCCAAGGCCTGGGAGCGATAGAAGTTATATAGAAGAGGTACAGGGCAGGGGCCGAGAGCCATCTCCCTCTGAGCACTAAGCACGGACCAGCCTGAGCCTAATAACCACAGCCCGGGAAGCCCAGGGTATCATTTCTGATGACGGGGCCTGTGTCCACTCACTCTCAGGGTTATGGAATGAGGATGGACAGGGTGCTGCTTCAATTATCTTGGCTAAAACGAGGAGCTGGAAGAGAGAGATTTATAGAAGGATGTTTGCAGACTTCCTGGTAGGTCAATGGTTAAGAACCCAAGTGTCAATACAGGGAAATGGGTTCAATCCCTGCTCTAGGAAGATTCCACATGCCTCAGAAAAACTGAGCCTGTGGGCCACAGCTACTGAGGCCACACACCGCAACTACTGAAGTCTGCATGCCTAGAACCTGTGCTCTGCAACAAGAGAAGGCACTGTAATAAGAAGCCCATGCACCATATTAACAGTAGCCCCCACTCACCCAAACTAGAGAAAGCCTGTGCCCAGCAAAGAAGACCTAGCACAACCATAAATAAATAATAGAAGGATATTTGTAAGACAGTGGGGCCCATGAGGCTGACTAAGAAGGGAACGTGAGTCACACACTCTCACCCCAACTTGAGCTTCTGGCATGAGTGTGAGCAGTGGAATGGCAGAGAGGCCAGGCCTGACTTCAAACACTGCTGATCAGCTCTCTCCTCAGGGGCCGACCGCGGGCAGTGCTCATGTTACTGCAGCCACATGTTGCTGTTGGGACTGGTGATGGCCCCACTGAAGCATGTGTGCCTGACACACCTGACAGCTTCCTGGTCTGTTCAGTCTTGAGAAAATCACACCAAATAAGGAGGGTGGAGCTACAGAAAGTCATGACTGCCAGGAAATGTTAGGGTCTAGAGCTTGTGCTTAAAAATCATTCTAAACTCACGTGTACAGATGAAGTAAATAGATTCTTAACGGCCATGAAGGTTGGTCTGTGGCAGAATGTGGATGGAAACCCAGGACTGCTGACTCCCAGTCCACTGCACTTTTCATTGCTCCTCAAGGAAGGACAAAGCCTGAGGGCCCTAGGAAAAAAGCGGAAGACTCTCTTCTTTCTGTTTCATTTCCTCACAGAAAAAGGTGAGACCCAATGGAGCCAGAGTCAGGCCACCAGAAGATACAGGTTTGTCTGAGAAGAGTCTATTCCTGGTCGCTGTTGAGTGTAAGATATTTGATCATAGAGTTTTAAGTGATGGGTGAGAATAACACTAAGAGGTGGCAGTCTAGTAGCAGGTTTTATTTCATATTGTCCCAGTTCAATCCTCTTCACAAAAGGTTATTAATTTAGAGAGAATATGAGGAATCAAGATTAGATATCAAAAGGATACCCCAGTCTTCAGGACTTCTGCATGTTGTAAGTCATATAATCTGTTCTTACAACAATTGGCATGAGTTTCAGGACAGTTCACCTTGGGAACACGAGCAGATCTGCTAGAAAAAGTGACCCAGGGTAAGGCCTATGTGCACAAAGCTAAGGCCCTTTTGAGGGATCACAGTCCATGCAAACAGCCCTATTTCCTTCTATACAAGTTCAATGTGTATTTGTGAATGAAATATGAAAAAGTCTCAACAGTCTGTGTTGGGGGAGCAATTGTGCTTAAAATAGCAGAGTGAAGAAAGTTTGAGATTCTCTGCTGGAGGAAATAATAATTGAGACTTAAGCTTTTGAAAGCAAATGATGATTTTCTATTTCTCTGAGGGGCCATGGCCATCAATCCAGAGAGAGGCCAAAGCATAGTAGAGTCTTCGTGAACTACAGGCTAGGGCAACCTCCTCACTTAGAAATGGCTTCTACAGCAGCAACCATTGAAAGCGAATAAAGAAAATTAAAGCATAAAGATATCTGGAAGTTCCCTTTCCTTGTGAGGAGAATGCAGGAAATAGGAAAAAATAGGTCATCCTCCAATGATCACATTGGAGCTGCTCTTCTGTCTCAGGTACCAAGTGACTGGACACAAACACCTCACCTTCCTGAGATGCACCCTCCTGCCCTTAAAAGAGAAGTAACACTTTCTCTCTTTGCCACATCACATTTAAGTTGTCAAGAGCCTTAAATGTGTGTTTTGTAAACTGTAGGATGACATGGACATTTAAGTTCTTTTCATAATATCATTAATAATAATAATGACTTCTCCCATCCTGTGCAAGAGGAAACTGAGGAACAGATGGCTGAAGGGATTGGCTCTTGAGTCTAGTGAGTGGTAGGATCTGGGTCTCCTATTCCAACCCAGTGGAGCTCTGACCATTAGATGCTTTCTCTAGCTGTGCAAGTGGTCCTGAACCAGGACATTGCTCACTTAAAACTACTGTGTCCGAGAATGGGGAACATGTGGCTATGAGGGGCTCTGTGCTAGGACCATCTGCTCCTCCTAAGGGATTTACCACCGACCCCTATGTGCTGGTTCAGTACGGCTTCTCCTCTGGGACCCCCCCTGGAGGGTGGCATCTTCACGTTGGGTAGACTGCATCCTGGGGGTGGCTCTAGAGTCAAATGGAAGAAAGGGAAGGATCTCCCACTGCCAGAAGGAGGGGATCTGGGCTGTAGGGTCACCGGGGGACAGTACTGAGTGAACTCTCACACCCTCAAAACCAAACCGACTCTGATGAAAATTCCCCAATGATAGAGGTGACTTTCAATATCAGGAAGGGGCAGGTGACCTTCACTATTGCAGATAAAGAGGGTACCATTTTTACTCTTCGGGTTCTTTTACAGGGAAATTAGTCCCATTCTTTGGCCTCGAGGAACCAGGGGTACTGCTGTATCCCTGAGACAGACACGGCCTTTTATGAGACCCTGAAGAGAAATGAGATTCTAATCACAATGGTCAAGGGTTTCCATGATTTATTGGTCAGCAGTGAGGGGGCAAATGTGGCAGCCTCCCTGCCACCACACCCCTGGGATTCTGGAGGACAGACAAAGCTCTGTTTCCTTCACTGTATCTACGGGATTCCCCATCCCACCCCCACTGCTCCCAACACAGCAGGATGCTACATGTTGTGGTTGCTACATGTCATCATACCATTTCCAGCCCACATCTCCCACCCCGCCCAGATGCCTCCATGTAATTGCCTCCAGTGGTCTTCAGACATCAATGTGCACAAGAACCTAGGGTACTTATTGAAAATGCAGATTCTCTGTCTACCCACAGAGAACCCAACGCAGTACTGCTGCAAGTCGGGCAGAGCTTGAGAATTTTCTTTTTGAGAAGAGTTCTGAGTGTTTAGGGATGGCATTTTGAGAAAGACAGCTGTAGAGCAGTGCTTCTGGAATGTTAAGATGGAAGCAATTATCTCAAGGGCTTGTTACAATTCAGATCCTCATTCTCTAAATTGTGCGCTGGTCCCGAGACCCTGCATTGCTATGAAACTCCCACAGGGAGTTCTTGCTGCTGCTCCCTGGACCACACTTTGAGTAGCCAGAACCCAAAGATTTCTCAGCTATCTGGGCCTAAAAGCAAAAGCGCCACAACCAAACACAGTCCTAACTCTCTCTCTCACTGTCTGTGGAGTAGAATCCATTCTCCCTCCTCCCGTCAGGTAGGTGCCCCCAGGGAAGGTTCCTGCCCTGTCAATTCATCCTCAGCTCCACACCTTCCCCCTGTGGAGCTCTGTCCTGACATCTAGCTCTACCAGCCCTCCTATTAGAAGTATGAATATTCCTGGGTCTGTGAATTAGTAAATAAGGAAAAAGGCAGCATAACACATAAGGGCGATTAAATGTCAGGAAGGAAAATCACGGAGTTTCCAAACTTGGACACTTCAAGTGAAGGATATTGGACTCTTAGACTTTCTTGGGGGGCTAGACAGATCATTTCCAAAGTTCTCAGGACTACTGCACAGTTTAGAAAATCAGGATCTATGTTTTAACAAGCCCTTGAGGCAATTGCTTACATCTTAACATTTCAGAAGCACTGCTCTAAAACCATCTTTCTCAAAATGTCATCCCCAAACACTCAGAGCTCTTCTCAAAAATTTGGGATTCTCAAATTCTTTCAGATATAATCTATAGTCCCATTACTCTTTCTCTTGTAACACAGAGAATAAGATGCATTTAAGTTTTCTCCTGAAAGAATAGCAATCCCTCTCTCTCTTTTTTTTTATTTATTTACTTATGGCTGTCCTGAGTGTTCGTTGCTGTGCACGGACTTTCTCTAGTTGAGCGGGGGCTTCTTGTAGTGGCTTCTCTGGTTTCGGAGCACAGGCTTTAGAGCGAGGGCTCAGTAGTTGTGGATCAGGGGCTTAGTTGCTCTGCCACATGTGAAATCTTCCTGGACCAGAGATCGAACCCGTGCCTATTGCATTAGCAGGCAGATTCTTATCCACTGTACCACCAGGGAAGTCCCTCTTTGTATATTTTAAAAATTACTCTCTTGCGGTGAAAAAAGAAGACTCTTCTGAAATCAATGAATCAAACCCTAAGACATAACCCAGAGCTCCTGCTGCTCCTTTGAAGTACAGTGTTGTCCGTCTCTTGCTCCACTGACCTTGGTCTCTGACAACCCCCAGCTCCTACAAGCTCTTAACTACTTGCCTATGTCCTTACCTCCATGATCAAATCCTCAGAGCTACTTGAGAGTGAGTATTTCGCCTTTTTCATTCAAGTTCACAGGGCGGCAGAAATGTCCAGTGAATGAAAGAACCCAGTGCTGGTTAAGCCAACCCCAGTGAACAGCTTAGGCTTTGCAGTGGACACGGCACAGTGAGGAAACACTGTACAGTGTTCTTCAGGCTACAGTGTCCATAGGATACTTGTTCCCCATAGGAAGGACAACCGGGGGTCATTTACAACAGTCCTGCAGGGATCACGTTGCCGGAGGTGGGTTAGAGCAGAGTCTGTGCTGGGTATGAGCAGCACAATCATTTGGAGCCTCTGGAATGTTCAGAACATGGAGCTGGGTGACTCCAGTGTCCTGCACAGATGAGCTGTTATCTCCTCTCAGTCTAGCCTGGTAGGCCCATCTCTTCTGGGCACTCAGACAATGGGCTTATGCAGCATCTCTCTCTTCAAAGGGTCTGGAATTTCCCACTTAGACTGATACCCTCCTTTCATCTCATATGGTCTAACACTAAAGCAGTGGTTCTCAGTCTCTTCGGCACAATTCGATGATTTCTTCCCTGCCTGCAGCCATGAAATTAAAAGATGCTTACTCCTTGGAAGGAAAGTTATGACCAACCTAGATAGCATATTCAAAAGCAGAGACATTACTTTGCCAACAAAGGTCCATCTAGTCAAGGCTATGGTTTTTCCTGTGGTCATGTATGGATGTGAGAGTTGGACTGTGAAGAAGGCTGAGCGCCGAAGAATTGATGCTTTGGAACTGTGGTGTTGGAGAAGACTCTTGAGAGTCCCTTGGACTGCAAGGAGATCCAACCAGTCCATTCTGAAGGAGATCAACCCTGGGATTTCTTTGGAAGGAATGATGCTAAAGCTGAAACTCCAGTACTTTGGCCACCTGATGTGAAGAGTTGACTCATTGGAAAAGACTCTGATGCTGGGAGGGATTGGGGGCAGGAGGAGAAGGCGACGACAGAGGATGAGATGGCTGGATGGCATCACTGACTTGATGGACATGCGTCTGAGTGAACTCCAGGAGTTGGTGATGGACAGGGAGGCCTGGCGTGCTGCAATTCATGGGGTCGCAAAGAGTCAGACACGACCAAGCAACTGATCTGATCTGATCTGTGTTTTGATAATGGTTTTAACAACCAAACTGATGTCTCAAAGTGATCATTTGTTTTCTAGTACTATTTATAAGAGATATTCTAAAGGTTGGCATGAAGCAGAGGTGGTTACATCATCTTCAATATTGGGACATAAGTCCCAGATAGCAATGAGATCCCAGACTGGGCCAGCTGCCCTGGGGGCGGAGGGGTGGAGAGGATGATGAAACTCAGACTGATGGACACCAGCTGTCCATTCTCCTGTGGCAGATGGTTCTTTCCTTTAGAGCCACTCACCTCCACTGAGGTATCTTTATTCACAAACTTGTGGCAAGAAACATTATTTTAAAAGCAACACGTGATCATCCAGTGCTTCCCTGATGGTTCAGTGATGAAAAATCCACCTGCCAATGCAGGAGATGCAGGAGATATGGGTTCAATCTCTGGGTCGGGAAAATCCCCTGGAGGAGGAAATGGCAACCCACTCCAGTATCCTTGCCTTGGAAATCCCATGGACAGAAGAGCCTGGAGGGCTACAGTCCACAGTGTGGCAAAGAGTAGGACACGACTGAGCAGCTGGGCACAAGGAAATGATCACTCTAAAGGTGGCTGTCCTCCTTCTCTTGGGTTACCTCTCCTGACTAATTGAGAACAGGGAAAACGCTGGACAGACCCATGGGCTGAGACTCACGGCCCATCTCCAGGGCTCACTACAGACTCCAGGCTCCACCCCATGTCCCCCTCTCTGTGCTCCAAGAGTGACCTATCTGACCATCAGCTGGGCAGCTCCTTTTCTGCTGCCCTGGGGCCACTGTTTTTGACGCAGTGATTCCCACTGTCTTAGAAAATAAAGAGACAGTATCCAAGTAGCCCAGCACTGTGACATGAGGACAGACTTGGATGCGGCTGTGATGTCTTAGTGGGACTCTGGCAACCTGGGAGTCAGGGCCAGGGGGACTCCCCTAGGGCTGCACGGACCTTGCTCTCCTTCCTCTCCCTGCCATGGTTCTCCCTGCACCCCAGCCTAAGGGGGGCTGGTGAAGGAGTTGGGGGAGGTCTTGCTCTGGAAGAGAGGAATTCCTTTAATCACTTCCCCTCTTTGCTTTTCTCTTTTCCCCTCTTCCATGCGTGTTTGCGTTATACCATACCTGTAAGGACAGGAAAATACCTAAACTGTAAGTATAATTTCCAAGCAATAATATCGAACTGACACCTATGTAATTATCATCCTGGTGGAAAATAGGGCTTTTACCAGCACCCAGGCCAGAAGCCCCTGTGCCTCTCCCTGCACAGACCCCACCTCCTTGCACACGAGTCCACTAAGTGACCCTACCCCCCCTCTCTGGTTCCTCGCCCTCCACTCCCATGGCCTCCATCCCATGATATCACTGTTTCCTCCCTCTCCTCACTTCTCCAGGAGCCTCCCCGTCTCCACAGGCCATTACCTTGGGGATCTCCTCCTCTTCCTCCCTCTCTTTCATCTCATCCTAGGATGAAGAATCCCGAGTTGATTCCCTGAAGGAAGCAACAGGAACAAGTGACAGGAACTTGGGGTTCAAGGACTGATTCCAGGACATTGAGGGCACCCAGTATGTTTGTGGGGTCCCTCCTGGACCTGGAAACCAGCTGTTATAGCCTGAAGATTGGCTGCTCCCTGAAGCCAAAGTCCTTGGTCATTTAATGGGGATAAAAATGTCTGTGTCAGAGTGTATGTTGGGAAAACAACTCGGACTCTGAACTTGATGCTGGATGGGGCCCTGACCCACTGGAAGGGAGATCCTGGGCAGGTCCCTGCTAAGGAGGTCAAAGGGGAGCTCAGGTCTCATGTCGCCAGCCCTGGGGCCGCATGGGAGCGCCGCCACTCTGCTCTCTCCTGTTCAGCACAGCCTGGGGAAATGGCTGCCTTGCAGGCTGGACAGCAGCAATGGGGGATGGAGATGCCTTCAGAGGCATCTCTATTATCACTATTAAGTTCAGCTCATCGTCTGGCCAGGGTAGCATTCCCCAGCTATCTCCTTGGGACCTTTCGTTTTTACTTCCCCACTTTCCATACTGCAGTCTGTGGAAGGAAGTCGCAATGTGCAGCGCACACTTAAAGAGTGCTCTGCTAGTACTTCCCTGGTGGTATAGTGGATACGAATGCCCCTGCCAAGGCAGGGGACACGAGTTTGATCCCTGGTCTGGGAATATTCCACTTGCAACTAAAGCCCAGGCATCCATGCGCCACAACTACTGAGTCCAAGTGATGCACCTACTGAAACTCGTGCACCTACAGCCTGTGTTCCACGACAAGAGAAGTCACCGCGATAAGTCCAAGCACTGCAGTGAAGAGTGGCTCCTGCTCTCCGCAACTAGAGAAAGCCTGAGCGCAGCAGCGAAGATCTAGTGCAGCCAATAAATAAATATGTAATTTTTAAAGGGCTTTCTGCTATAAACATTGGTGTGCAGGGTTATGTGCAAAACTAAGTTTTCAAATGAGTTGGAGAAATACTAGATTGATTAGTAGCCTGGATGGACAGCTTCCATCCATAAGCTTCATAAGAAACTGCTGACTCTCATTTCTAGCGGCTGTGCTGCTTCCTATTCCTGCCCCAGTGAGCGTGGGTTTCTGCTGCTCCACGTCCTGATCAATACTCGGCATCACAGGTTCTTGGATTATAGCTACTCTAATAGGGGTGTGAGGATGTATCATTGCTGGTTTTCCTTGCATGTCCAAATAACATGTGACAGTGAGCATCTTTCCCTATATATTTTCATTGAGATACCATCTTTGATGAGATGTCTGTTCAGACTTTTCCTCATTTTTATTTTTTCCTCAATTTTAATTGAGTTATTTGTTTTCATATTGTTGAGTTTAAGTGTTCTATGCATATTCTAATATAAGTCCTTTACTAGATATGTAAATTTGTCAATAATTTCTCCAGTGGCCTGAGGTCTATTACTGACATAGCAATATATATTAATGCATAGTTATATTTTTCTAGTGAGAAAATTTAGAAATTGCTAACTGTCTTGATATCTGACTAGAGGACTTGAGTGACTGGAGGATGCAGGGGAGAATATGAATTATTTATTTTGTATATTCTTGAGTATTTTTGCATATCTCTTAGCTTCCCAGGTGGTCCTAATGGCAAAGAATCTGCCTGCCAGTGCAGGAGATGTAAGAGATGCAGGATCTATCCCTGAGTTGGGATGCCCCTTGCACACGAGTCCACTAAGTGACCCTACCCCCCCCCTCTGGTTCCTCGCCCTCCACTCCCATGGCCTCCATCCCATGATATCACTGTTTCCTCCCTCTCCTCACTTCTCCAGGAGCCTCCCCGTCTGGAGGAGGGCATGGCAACCCACTCCAGTATTCTTGCCTGGAGAATCCCATGGACAGAGGAGCCTGACAGGCTATGGTCCATAAGGTTGTAAAGCATTGAGCACGACTGAGGTGACTGAACACACATACACACACCCCCACACACACGATATGTGTGCAATGTACAGCATACGTGCAATGTATGATATATGATCTAATGTATAATTCACTGTGAAACAACTAATAAAGTGTTGAGAGTGATGAATGACAAAGTAAAAAAACCCTGTAATCCTTACACCCAGTGAAATTTGGTTGCATTTTCTTTTAGTTTATTACACATCTTCCTGCTGAAACATTCATTCTCTAAGCTGATGAGCCCAGACCTCAGTGGCCTCCAGCCTGCACTCCCCTGATGCCATTTTCCCATCAGCTCACTCTCACATCTCCTGAGAAGGCTAGTTCTCATCCCTCCCTCCCTCCTCAAACCCTCCACTGCCTCCCTACTCCCTGTTCTTAATGGTGAGCTTTCCACTCAGAAAATAATACTCAGTCCATCCTCCTCCCCCCGCATTCCCACACTTGCACCTGTACCCTTACCTTCCACAGTGATGATGGACGCCCCCCCCCCACATCTAAGGCCTCCCCTCAGCGTGGGCACAGGACCTGATTCCATCCTTCCCTGTGTCATCAGTTTCCCACTCTCTACTGGCTCCCTCAGTCCTGCACACAAACATGCTGCAATTCCTCTCATTAAAATTAATCAAACATAAATAAATAAATTCAAACAAAATCCTGCCATAAACATCCACCACTCTATGTCCAGTTTCCTTCCAACTACTGCTCCATGTCTAGGACTCTTCTTACGGAACAATTTCTGAGTCCGAAGTCCACTCTCTCACCTACTGGCTTGTCTTTTTATTTTTAGTTAGTGGATCTATGCACAAAATTTTAAGAAATAAAATACTTCTACAAGACTTGAAATCAAGATGGATGTCCCCCATCTCTTGAATATCAGAGACCAATTGTTTTAGCGCCTTCAGCTGATTCTCTCTTTCTTCTATGTCTCTTAAAAGCATACCTATAACACTCCTTTCTGGTTTTCAGTTTTATGTACCATTTGTAGTTAATTGGTTTTTCTTTCACATATCCCATCTTCCCAATTTATAATTATAAATCTATCATTTTTGTAATTTTGATTAGCTCAATGTCCAATATTTGTATTATTATAATGATGGAAAAGCTAGTCACGACTGAGCATTTAGTAGACTACAATTTCTTTTTGTTCTTTCTTTTTTTTTTTTGGAGGTGACAGATATCTTTATTACCTTGATTCTGGTGATATTTTCATAGGTGTTTGCACATGTACAAACTCATCAAATTATACATATTAAATATGTGCAATTTTTTGTATAGCAATTATACCTCAATGAAATTGTTAAAGGTTTCTCTGGTGGTCCAGTGGTTAAGAATCCACCTGCCAGTGCAGGGGTTCGATCCTTGGTCAGGAAAGATTCCACATGCCAAGGGGCAATTAAACCCGTGCACCACAACTACTGAGCCCACACGCCCTGGAGCCAGTACTCCATAAGAGAAGCCACCACAAGGAGAAGCCCAAGCACTGCAGCTAGAGAGAAGCCCCTGGTCACTGCAACTAGAGAAAGCTCAGATGCAGCAAGGAAGACCCGCTGGAGCCAAAAATAAATCAATAAATACATTGTGAGAAAGTAAATAGAAAAGAAGAAGATTGGATTATATAGTTACTAAAACTTTTTCATTTTCTATTTTTTGTTTTTTATTTTATAATTTTTATTAGAATTTAGTTAATTTACAGTGTTGTGTTAGTTTCAGGTATACAGCAAAATGAATCTGTTATACACATACACATATCGACTTTGCTTTTCTAAAGTGGATATGTGGATAAGTGGATATTTCAATTTTCCCTGGAATATATATCTTACTTTTGTTGTACTCATTTTATTTTATTAATATTTATTTTAGCTATTTATTATTTATTTGGCTGCACTAGGGCTTCACTGTGGCATGTGGGATCTTTAGTTGCTTATGGATTTTAATGTAACAGAATAAGAAATAGTCAATGATATTCTTTCAGGTCCACTTTGAAAATAACCTTTTAGAAACTACCACTTGTATAGTTCTAGTTTTGTAAGAAAGATGAACATCCACAATTATCTGAAAAGATTATTAAAAATACTACTCCTACATTTGTATAGGCCTTTTGATCCTCAGAGACTTCAATCAAAATAGTGGATTCAGTGCAGAAGGAAATCTGAAAATCCAGTGGTGGTCTGATGAGACAGACAAGAAAGAGACTTGCAAAAACATAAAAATGTAAAAAGCTCCACTCTTCTCACTACCTTATCTATTCTGGGAAATAGTCATTGTTCACATTAAACTCATGGGTTATTAACATTATTATAAATAAGCTAACAAAAAATTTTAACTGTAGTATTCTTGTATGGAAAATAACGATAAATTGGCCACATAAAATTATCCTTGAGGTCCTCACTAAGGACTGAGACTGGGTCAGGACTATAAGAGTAAGCATGACAAAGAGCTCTCGGTGCAGGAGGGGAGCGATCAGGACAAAGTCCCAGGTGCCCCAGGGCGCGAGGCTCTCAGGGTCTGAGTCAAAGATGGTGTCTGGGGTGGGGACGCTCGTGCTGGGGATTCCCCGTCTCCCGAGTTTCACTTTCTCTCTCACAACTTGTGTCGAGCCCTCCTGCCTGGACACTGGTGACGCGGCCCTAGTTCTCACTCCCATTGGGTGGCCAGTTTTTAGAGGCCAATCAGTGTCCCCATGTCCACCTTACACTGGACTCAGGAGAGGATGAGCACGGAGTTGGGGCAGAACCCCACCTTAGTTTTCTCCTGCCTCTCCCCACTTTGCTCCACTCACAGGCCCTTCTTCCTCCTCTAACCTTGAGGGTTTCATGAATCTCCAAGCACAAACAGGAGGAGGGCATGAGGTATACAAACTTAGATCCCCACATTCCTCTACAGAAAGTCCTTCTTGAAGTCTGCCCACTCCAGTTCTTGCTGCAGCCTCAGTGTTTGCCTAGTAGAGCCCCAAGTGTGGGCAGACGGTGATCCTGGAACATTCTTCCTCCCAATAATTCAAGGACACTCCTCACCTCCTTTAGGGCTTAGCTTAAATGTCATCTCTGAGGAAAGCCTCCCTTGTATTTAAAATTACAGCCAGCTCCTGCTGGTTGTTCTCTTTCTCTAAATCACTCACCGCTTTATGGTACCCTGATCATTACTTCAAGGGCCTTGCTGTTTATTACCAGGTCTTCCATCAGAGTGTAAGTGGATCAAGGCAGGAATTTGAGTTGGTTTAAATACCCTGCCTAGAATTGTGCCTGGCACATAGTAGATGCCCCAAAATATTTGTTGATGATTGAACACATCCTTAAAGCTGAGACTGGGGCAGGAAACGCAGGCAGTTCCTGGTAAGGGATGAGGAGGAGACTGTGTTAGAAGGAGGAGGAGCTACTCACTAGTTTACCCCAGCCTGGCAGCCAAGCAGACAGACAGCTCCACAGCGCCCTCACTTGTGGCCACAAGCTCCGAGAACAGACAGCCAGACCACCAGCTGCCTCCACAGACTCGTACTCCTGAGGGACGCCTTGATCTGGTGGAGGAGTTCTTAGGTGGTGAAGTCCTCCAACTCCCAGTCTTAGATCCAGAATGAGCTGGTGGCATGGCTTAGCTGAAGCCTGTGGGACTCTGAAGAGCCTCCCCTGACTGGAGAAGACCCCGAACTCCTGGGTCATCAATGGGGCTAGAAATTAGATTTGGGTCTAGGACATTTGATTTCAGGATTTAGAGGTGGCCTGTCTATCAGGTTCACAAATGGGAAGAAGAGGCAGGATGCTGGGGTCATAGCTCTCTGGGCTGAGAAAAGGAGGCTGCCTTCCAGGCTTGAAAGGTCAGGTGGTGTGTTGTTGTTTATTCACTGAGTCCTGTTCAACTCTGAGACCCCATGGACTGTAGCACACTAGGCTCCTCTGTCCATCGGAGTTCCCAGGCAAGAATACTGGAGCAGGTTGCCATTTCCCACTTCAGTGGATCTTCCTGACCCAGGGATGGAACCCACGTCTCTTGCATCTCCTTCACTGGCAAGTGGATTCTCTACCACAGTATCACCTGGGAAGATCAGAATAGCAATTACTCACAATAGCAGTTCTCACAGTTTGGTCTGTGGAACCCTTGAATTCAATGAGACCCTTTCACGATCATATCTTGAATCATAAGGTCAAAACTAGTTTCACAACATTTCTTAGACAGTATTTGCCTTTGCACTATATTGACATTTGCACTGAGGTAAAACTCAACAAGAATGGAAGCTATGGTACCAAACTGCAATAGTTATTTATTCTTCACCACCACCTACTTTCACACTGAAAAAAAAAAAATCAAAGCAGTATCACTTTAAACATCCTGGTTAAAGCGTTAAAAATTATTATCTGTACTAAATTATTATCCACAATCTGCTTTTTAAAAATATCTTACACAATGACATGGAGATGTATATATATATATATATATACACACACACACACACAAGATATATACAAGCATTTCTGCAACATTCCAAAGTACTATGTCCCAAGGAAAATAATTTTTATGAGCTGAACTAGCCTTTTTTTTTAATGGAATGCCATTTTTACTTGAAGGAAATAATGACCCAGAATTATGGCTGTTTAGACTTGGACATTTGGCTGACATTTTCTTGAAAATGAACATGAGCATCTCCATTCAAGAAAATAACTGACAGATGACAATTCACAGTACTTCCCTTGATAAAAGGTAAGCTCTCCAGAGAAAATCAGATTTCTGGAAAATGTGTGTCCAATCACTGTAAGACTGAGAGTTTCTCAGTACTGACAAACTTTTCTCTTGGGATCTATGGTAATATTAAAACAAATAATGAGTTTTTAAATAGTCTGATTCCAGTGTTGATTTACAGGAATCAACACTGAAAGACGTACATAACTTAGGTTGTACATAACTTAGTGAAACACTACATTACTTTAAAAACTCATGCATTAGTAAAAGATCCATTCAATGTCCAAGATAGGCCTGTAGATTTTAATGTAACAAAACAGAAAATATTCAATGGTGTTGTTTCAGGTTCACTTGATAAAAGAAAGAAACAAAAACCCTCAAACCCTGAGAAACTACCAATTGTGTAATTTTCAGTATCAGAGTTGAATAGCTGAAATAATCAGAGACATTCAGATAATCAGAGACAATTATCTACTAAGGTTAGTAAAAATACTACTTTACTTTTATTTTAATCAAAATAACAATTTAAATGCAGAAGCAAATACAAAAATCCAATGGTGTTCTAATGAGACAGACAGTTCAGTCACTAAGTCATGTCTGACTCTTTGCAACCCCATGGACTGCAGCACGCCAGGCTTCCCGGAGCTTGCTCAAACTCATGTTCATTGAGTTGGTGATGCCATCCAACCATCTCATCCTCTGTCATCCCCTTCTCCTCCTACCTTCAATCTTTCCCAGCATCAGGGTCTTTTCAAATGAGTCAGTTCTTCGCATCAGGTGGCCAAAGTATTGGAGTTTCAGCTTCAGGATCAGTCCTTCCGATGAATATTCAGGACTGATTTTCTTTAGGGTGGACTGGTTGTCTCTCCTTGCAGTCCAAGGGACTCTCAAGAGTCTTCTCCAACACTACAGTTCAAAAGCATCAATGCTTCAGCACTCAGCCTTATTTATGGTCCAAGTCTCACATCCATACCTGACCACTGGAAAAACCGTAGCTTTGACTATACGGACTTTTGTTGGCAGAGTAATGTCTCTGCTTTTTAATATGCAGTCTAGGTTTGTCATAGCTCTTACAAGGAGCAAGCGTCTTTCAATTTCATGGCTGCAGTCACCATCCACAGTGATTTTGGAGCCCAAGAAAATAAACTCAGCCACTGTTTCCACTGTTTCCCCATCTATTTGCCATGAAGTGATGGGACCGGATGCCATAATCCTCATTTTTTGAATGTTGAGTTTTAGGCCAGTTTTTTCTGAGACAAGAGACTTGCAAAAATGTAAAAATAAAAGATTTATTCTTCTCACTACCTTGCTTATTTGGGGAAATGGTTCTTTCTCATTTAAAAAAACATTATTTCTGTTAACATGTAAAGAGTTATCAGTGTTATAACCCTGCCTGGGTTGTAATATGTTGGGCCTTCCCACATGGATTCTCCTGATGCTGTTCCAATTCTCACTCCCATTGCCTGTTTGGTTCTACAGAAACGAATCAATCTCACTGTGGTAGACTATATGCAGTTCCTGTGGTTTGACAGCGACGACCCGAATCCGAGGATGGAGGTGTGGGCTCTATGGATGGAGCAGGAGGGGCCGGAGTATTGGGATTGGAACATGCAGGGCATCAAGGACACTGCCCAGACTTTCGGAGTGAACCTGAACTCCCTGAGGGGCTACTACAACCAGAGCAAAGTGGGTGAGCAACACGGGCCCGGATCCAGGTCACTACTCCCACCCCCAGGTACCAGCCAGGTTGCCTCAACACAGGTGGACCTGCTGGGGACCTTCACCCAGCCAGAGTCGGCAGGTCTTTCAGCCAATTTAATTTTCAGTTCAGTTCAGTCACTCAGTCCTGTCCGACTCTTTGTGACCCCATGGACTGCAACACGCCAGGCTTCCCTGTCCATCACCAACTCCTGGAGTTTACTCAAACTCATGTCCATTGAGTCGGTGTTGCCATCCAACCATCTCATCCTCTGTCATCCCTTTCTCATCCTGCCTTCATTCTTTTCCAGCATCAAGGTCTTTTCAAATGAGTTAGTTCTTTGCATCAGGTAGCCAAAGTATTGGAGTTTCAGCTTCAACATCAGTCCTTCCAATGAATATTCAGGACTGATCTCCTTTAGGATGGACTGATTGGATCTCCTTGAAGTCCAAGGGACTCTCAAGAGTCTTCTCCAACACCACACTTCAAAAGCATCAATTCTTCAGTGCTTAGCTTTCTTTCTAGTCCAACTCTCACATTCATACATGACTACTGGAAAAACCATAGCCTTGACTAGACGGACCTTTGTTGGCAAAGTAATGTCTCTGCTTTTTAATATGCTGTCTAGGTTGGTCATAACTTTTCTTCCAAGGAGTAAGCGTCTTTTCATTTCATGGCTGCAGTCACCATCTGCAGTGATTTTGGAGCCCCCCAAAATAAAGTCTCTCACTGTTTCCACTGTTTCCCCATCAGTTTCCCATGAAGTGATGGGACCAGATGCCATGATCTTAGTTTTCTGAATGTTGAGTTTTAAGCCAACTTTTTCACTCTCCTCTTTCACTTTCATCAAGAAGTTCTTTAGTTCTTCACTTTCTGCCATAAGGGTGATATCATCTGCGTATCTGAGGTTATTGATATTTCTCCCAGCAATGTTGACTCCAGCTTGTGCTTCATCCAGCCCAGTGTTTCTCATGATGTACCCTGCATGTAAGTTAAATAAGCAGGGTGACAATATACAGCCTTAAAGTACTCCTTTCCTGATTTGGAACCAGCCTGTTGTTTCATGTCCAATTCTAAATGTTGCTTCTTGACCTGCATACAGATTTCTCAGGAGGCCTGTCAGGTGCTCTGGTATTTCCGTCTCTTTGAGAATTTTCCACAGTTTGTTGTGATCCACACAGTCAAAGGCTTTGGCATAGTCAATAAAGCAGAAGTAGATGTTTTTCAGAAACTCTCTTGCTTTTTCGATGATCCAATGGATGTTGGCAATTTAATCTCTGTTTCCTCTGCCTCTTCTAAAACCAGCTAGCAAAGTAATGCTCAAAATTCCCCAAGCCAAACTTCAACAGTGCATGAACTGTGAACTTCCAGATGTTCAAGCTGGATTTAGAAAAGTCAAAGGAGCCAGAGATCAAATTACCAACATCCACCAGATCACGGAAAAGGACGGCGGCAGACACGGCAGCTCAGATCACCAAGCGCAAGTGAGAGGCCTCTGGTGATGCACAGCACTACAGAAACTACCTGGAGGGCACGTGCATGGAGCGGCTCCACAGATTCCAGGAGAACAGGAGGACACACTGCTGCGCACAGGTAGGAGGGGCGTGGGATCTCCCTGATCTCCCCTTGGACTGGAGCTGGCTTCCCACGAGGAGAGGAAAGTGGAATCAGTATCAAAATACCACTCTTCCTTCTAAGCAGGAGAGGGAGGAATCCTTCTAGGTTCTTGTATTCTGTACTAGAGAGTGATGCATCCAGAGGGCTAGAGTTTCTCTAAGGGACAATTGAGGAATCCAGTTTCATGGGGATGGAAAAGAAGACTATCCTTGAAGTAACTGATCAATAATTCCCTATGACCTTGACAGCAATATTGGTGAACCACGACTTTTTCTGTCAAGGCCTTGTTCTTGGCCTGAAAACATCTTTGGAGGTCTGACTCCAGATTTTCTGAGTCATTCATTCTTCACTCAGACTGGGTCCAGAAATCTGTTTTATCCCTTTGAGACCTGGAGCCTTCTACATTAGTGTCTCATTCTAGAACTTTCCTTGGAATAGGGGATTTTCCCAGACCCCAGGGTCCAGGCTGGTGTCTGCTGTTTGTATTTCTTTTCAAACCCATTGTCCTATCCATTCTCAAGATGGTCACATGATGCCTCTTCAATGGCCCATGGAGATAACACAAACTGTGAATTTTCCGATTCTTCCTCCTCAGACCCTCCAAAGATCCATATGACTCATCACCCCATCTCTGACCTTGAGGTCATCCTGAGGTTCTGGGCCCTGGGCTTCTACCCTGAGATTTCACTGACCTGGCAGCATGATGGGGAGGACCTAACCCAGGACATGGAGCTTGTGGAGACCAGGCCTTCAGGAGACGGAACCTTCCAGAAGTGGGTGGCCCTGGTGGTGCCTTCTGGAGAGGAGCAGAGATACACCTGCCGTGTGCAACATGAGGGGCTTCAGGAGCCCCTCACCCTGAGATGGCGTAAGGAGTGGGATGGATGGTCAACCTTATTATCAGGAAATCAGGAGCCTTCAGGAGAACTTCAGCAAGGTTAGAATTCATGCCCGAAGTCAGGGCCCCTTTCCTTTCTTCCACAGAACCTCCTCAGCCCTCCATCCCCATCATGGCATCATTGTTGGCCTGGTTCTCCTCGTGGTGGCTGTGGTGAGTGGAGCTGTGATCTGGAAGAAGTGCTCAGGTAGGGGAGGGAGGGATCTGAGTTTTCTTGTCTCACTGGGGGTGTCAAGCCCAGGTAGAATCTTGCCTGCCTCATTCCTTGGAAAAACCATCCACACATATGTGCTTGCCAGTTGGAGCTGAGTGCTAACATTTACCTTTCTGTAAAGTATATGTGAACATGAAAACAAATTTTTCACCTTAATCATTCTGATGATGGGGACCCGATTCCTAGCAGTTGAAGGTCAGGGGGGGAGGGTCCTGGCTGAGGACAGACCTCCAGGAGGGCAGTCGGTCCAATGCCTGCACATCTCCTTTTTTCATATTTCCTGACCTTACCCTGGGTCTTCAATGGGCCCAGGACTAGGGGGCTCCTCTAGGATGTCATGGCCCTGCCTCCTCCCTGGCCTATTATGTGATGCTTTCTCCCCACAGGCAGAGGAGGGAGCTATGTTCAGGCTGCTAGTAAGTTTGGGTGAGTTGGAGGGTTATCCCTGAGACCCCTGGAATAGTACAGATGAGAGCCCATGGGGGATCTCACCCATCCCATAATCCCTCCTTTAGGCTTATCTCCTGTGGGTTCTGACCAGGCCTTGTTCTGTTTTATCCCAAGCAGCGACAGTGCCCAGGGCTGTGATGTTACCTTTCACCAGTCCTAAAGGTGAGACCCTGGAGGGCCTGAAGCAGGAGAGGAGTAGGTCAGAGGTGGCATGACTGGGTAATGGGGATTCTCTGAGTGGGCATTTGGAACATACAACGGACTGTTTAGAATGTCAAGGCGTTTGTGACTGACTTAAATTTGTTCATGACCATTTTCTTCTAGGTGTGGGACAGCTACCTGTGTGGGACGAGTAACACAAAATTAGTCTCCCCACCCCCCACCATTGTGACGTCAGATCCCCTGACCCCTCTTTCTGCAGCTGCATCTGAATGCATTCGTGCTTTTATTAGCATAACCTGAGGAGGTGGGGAGACTGGCCCACCCCTGCCCACCACTCCCCCTACCCACCCTGACCTGTGTTCTCTTCCCTGTTTGACTCCCCTGTTTTGGCAGAGGCGGGGCTGGGCCCTTTCTACCTTTGTCTTAACATCATGTTATGCTGAGAAATACTGAAAATAAGAATCTGGATGTGAATTTGTTTTTTCTAATTCATGTCATGAGGGTCGATGGGTTAATAAAGAAAAAGATTCTTAAAGTTTGAGATAGGAAACAAACCAAAGCACTGAGAATCTTCCAGCACCTACATCTGATCTCAGTGGGGCCAGAGGAGGATACAAGGAGGTATGAGCCCTCTCCAGTGAGTTCTGAGTCCTTTGTGAGCTTCAAAGTGGTCACTGGTTGGATGGGTCATCTTCTCTGTTTCTTTGTTGTTGTCCCTTCAGTAGAAACTTGTCCCACCAGAACCTGTGATCACAGGGACACACAGGCAATCTGGGAGCTCAGCCAGATTGGGAATGACTGAGGTCAGTGATCAGAGAGCACTCAGGTTGGGGAGGAGTCTTAAATCCACACTTCAACATTTGTATTTTCCTAGGAAGAAAAGGGCTAGAGATGCATGTTGGTTTCTCTACCCTACATAGGTACATAACCAGGTGGAAGACTGAAGAAAAAGTGTTATCAGCTCAAAATAATGAAAACCAACGGATTTCTTTGAAACTATTACCTAAATGGATTTCTCACTCATTCCTTAATGTAAACAATGGAATACAAATTTTTCTGTTACATAAATGAAAATTGTGTGTATGTGTACTCTTGAGAGTTCCTTGGACTGCAAGGAGATCCAACAAGTCCATTCTGAAGGAAATCAGCCCTGGGATTTCTTTGGGACGAATGATGCTAAAGCTACTTTGGCCACCTCATGCGAAGAGTTGACTCATTGGAAAAGACTCATGCTGGGAGGGATTAGGGGCAGGAGGAAAAGGGGACTACAGAGGATGAGATGGCTGAATGGCATCACTGACTCGATGGACGTGAGTCTGAGCGAACTCCAGGAGTTGGTGATGGACAGGGAGGCCTGGCGTGCTGCAATTCATGGGGTCGCAAAGAGTCGGACATGACTGAGTGACTGAACTGAACTGAACTTAACTGTGTACTCATTTCATTTCAGGAAAAGCCACAGAATAAGCTTGAAGCTACACAGCCAGGAACAGAATCCACAATCCTCCTAGGTGGGGTCCCACATTGGACCCACTGGCCCCAGCTGAGCACAGATGTCAGAACTCACACCACTGACCCCGAACTGGGCTGGGACTGCTTTCATTACTTCTCTTGGCAAATGGGTGTCATTACTGGCATTCATGCCACCTTTGCCAAATGCATTCTTCACTGTTTCACCTTATGTCACCACACCCTGAGCCAGAGTCAGTATGTGGTCACCTAACTGTGGAATTATACTGTGTCCACCTGCAAGAATGTTGGGGAAGCAAGTTTTCCTCTCATATGGAGGGAGGTAGTCTCTGCCTTCTACCAGGGCACTTAAAGTCTGGGATTCCCTTAACATGGGAAGAGGGCACAGTTACTGGGGGTGGAGGTTGGGAATGAGAGGTGGAAAAAGAATAACAAATTTCATTTTGGTTTTGGCTGTGTTTGAACATTGCTACAGACCAATGACTCTTTGTGCCTCCCATTTCTCCCCTTTTAAATGTGTTTGGGGCTTCCCTGGTGGTCCACTGGTTAAAAATCTGCCTGCCAACGCAGGGAACATGGTTCAATCCCTGTTCCAGGAAGATCCCACATGCCGCAGAGCAACCGAGCCCACTGGCCACAACTACTGGAAACCACATGCTCTAGAGCCTGTGCTCTGCAACAAGAGAAGCCACCACAGGGAGAAGCCCCCACTCTCCACTACTAGAGAAAGCCCTTGCACAACAATGAAGACCCGGCACTACCAAAAATAAATAAATAGATAAAATGTTTTTAAAAAGTGTATGAAGTTATCCTATGCCCGTCTCACCATTGTACAATAGATCTTGATACAAATGGCAAGATTCCATTATTTTATATGGCAGACTAATATTCCTCTTACATTTTCATATCCTTTCAATCATCGATGGGCACTTAGGCTGTCCCTATATCTTGACTATTGTAGTAATAATACTTCAGTGCACATGGGGGTGCACATCTCTTTTCTCCCCATTGATCAAGCTGGTTTTAATTGTTGACACAAAAATTTGCATGTTTGACACTAAAACTTGCCGGGAGCCACCACAGGAGATCCCACCCATGACAAAGGTCATGAGGAGAAGATCTGACAGGCGAAGGTGGATCAGGACTCGAGGGATTCCCTGGACTTGCTTGAGCATCTACCGCAAAACCAAAATCTGTCTATTGTTTACTATATTATGCCTTTCACCAACTCTTCTGACATTAACGGGGGGCTATCCCTGAAGAAAATCAACTTTCTTGTTGATTTCTCTGAAGAAATCAACTTAGGGCTCTAGTTAATAAGTCTCCTGGGCTTGAAAGGAGTATTTCCATTCTAACCCCTCTGTCACCATTTTAGCTTGCTTGACAGGTTTATCCACACTCTTGCAACTAACGAACATGATTGTTCACAACACCCCAAGCATAACCTTCGAGTGATAAAAAAGCTTTATTAGAATAATACTACATTGTTGAGCCAATGTTTGCTACCGAGTTTCCTTGTCCTTTACCCAGTGTGCACCTGGGAGTGCATTAGCTAGTATAGTTAGTATGCAAGAAACGCAAGCAGTAGCCTTGGCATTAGCAACATCAGACCTTTGAGTTAATAAGTTCTTTCTTTGTTGTAACCCACTGCACCTTTGCTCCATAAGAATGTAACATTATTTAGTAGATTGGATGAATAAAGAGAAACACTTTAAGGGAAAACAAGTTTTCTGGTTGACCAACCTTTATCAGAAAAGAGTCATAAAATGTTGGCAGGCCACAGGGCCAGAAGATAATGTACATAACACAAAGACCCTTGTAAATGAAAAGGTATGCAGAAAACATCCTGGTCCCTATGAAGGTCAAACTGATGTAATGTTGAGCTGACTCTGCATGACTTTGTATCTTTTACTTCTGGAAATGTGTAACTCAAGATATAAAAGCTCCTTCTGAAAATAAAGCTGCAGACTCAGCTTCATCAGAGCTTGGTCTCCCTGTGTCTTTCTTTCTTTCTCTTTCTCTCTCTCTCTCTTTTCAGGCTGATTCCCTGGAGCACAGAGGCTCTCTGAGTTCACTTTTTTGCCCGGGCTTCCAAGACCCAATCGAGAAGGCGCTCTGCATCTTCACTCCGGAGAGAAGGCGTTCTGCGTCTTCGCTCCTTCGAGAGGGCGCCTGTGACCTCCGTGAACAGAGCAAGTCCCGTGTCAGGGGCTTTATTGGCTTTCTGTGTAAACCAAGGACTATCAGCCTCTTTACTCTCTCGCCGATGCCATTCATCCTGAGGGTATGCCTGGATCCTGCTGGGGCTGGACCCCGGTAAAAACTGGCCCTGCACAGGTGTCTAATGAATGAATGACCTTTTGACAGCAGAGCCCCCTTGACAATCATGTGCCGCCATGTTTTAACATGGGTCCCCTGAAGAAGCAAGTAATTCAGATGCGGCTCTGAAGAGCAGATTACCTCACCTTTTTCTTGCCTCCAATGTCCTTTTCCCACGCCTAAGACTACCCTGCTTGGGAGATGGGGTTGGGGAGGAGGAGACAGGCATTTGGCTTGTAGGATGTTATTTCCCCCACCAGGGATTGAACTAGGGGCCCTTAGCAGTGAAAGTGCTGAGTCCTACTCACTGGACCGCCAGGGAATTCCCCTGGCCTGCTTCTTTGTCCTGGAAATATCGCAAGCCCCTGGTCTTTGGGGAAGAAAACATTCGACCTGTCCTCCCGTCACCTCACTTGGCTGCCTTGTGACTAAACCCTTTCTCTGCTGCCAACCTTGGCATGTTGCGGTTTTGGCTTGCTGCTAACTGGGCAGATGAACCTGTCTCAGTAACATCCTCACTTCCAGGAGGGCTCTAGGCTTTACAACCTTGCCTTCTGCCTCCCACTTGCCTTCCAGACAGCAGCAGCGGAGGGAGGTGCAGGCAGAATGGCTTCCTTTAGTAGAGGCTTGACTGGGTGGGGTGGGCGGGGCATGGTGCTGGCCAGTCAGAGGCACCTGAAGAAGAGCTTGGGGCCTCGGTCCAGGGTGCACCCTTTGGGGCCCAGCTAGCAGGCAGGGCATCACGGTCCTCAGCAGAGACAGCTTCTGCACCATAATCTTGTTCCAGATGCCCAGGCTCAACGGCCTGGACAGCACAGCCTGACAGGTGGAGGAAGCTGAGGCCTCGGGACCGATCCCGGAGGGCAGCCAGGAGCTCCTCCAGGCCAGTTCAACTGATCTCAGGGTGGGCAGACAGGTGAGTGAGACCAGTGAGGAGCAGAGACGGAGACATCAGTTCAGAGCTCTTCAGGCCATGTTGCCCAGGTGGTTTGCTGACAGGTTCAGTTACCCCAGGCACAGCCTTTCTGGATCAGGTAGCTGACCAGGGTCCATGAGGCCTGGGTCACTCTCACTAGCAGCCACAGTGCTTAGCTCCAGATGCAGGAGGCTGTGGGCCGGCAGGCTGCTCAGGGCCTGGGCTAGGGCAGTGGCGCCCAGGCCATTGTAGGACAGAGCCAGTGTCTTCAGGCACTGGGCATCTTGGAAGGTGCTGCTCAGGGCCTCCTGGTGGTTCAGGGAAAAGCTGGGGCCTAAGTCACAGGCTTGGAGGTAGATGGTGCTGAGCGAGCGTCAGACCCGCAGGACGGAGGCCAGAGCCTGGCCACAGCCATCCCACCAGGAGTTCCCCTAGCTGGTGGCAGACGGCGGCCTCCTCCTGCAGCTGCTCGCTCCTCTGTGCTCTAGCCTTGGTCTTGCTCAGCTGGCAAAACTTGTGGTCCAGCCTCATACTCAGGGGTTCCTTCACCCAGTCGCCCCACCCGGGGTTCCGGACATCCCGTGTTCTCCATCGCCATGGCTGCCACATCTCTTTTTGAGTTAGTGTTTTCAATTTCTTCAGATAAACATCCAGAAGTAGAATTGCTAGATCATGTGGTAGTTCCATTTTTAATTTTTTGAGAGATCTCCATACTGCTTTCCATAATGGCTGCTCTAATTTTATATTCCCACCAACAGTGCATAGGAGTTCCTTTTTCTCCACATCCTCGCTCACATTTGTAGAAGACTTTAATTAAAGTCCAGCTTATCAATTATTTCTCTCATGGATTGTGCCTTTGGTGTTGTATCTAAAAAGTCATTACCATACCCAGAATTCATCAAGGTTCTCTCCTATATCATCTTCTGGGTGTTGTATAGTTTAACATTTTACATTTAGGTCTATACTCCATTTTGAGTTAATTTCTGTGAAGGGTGTAAAGTCTGTGTGAGACTGATGTTTTTTCATATAGATGTCCAGTTGTTCCAGCACTATTTATTAAAGAGGTTATCTTTCCTCCATTGTATTGCCTTGCTCTTTTGTCAAAGGTCAGTTGACAATATTTATGTGGGTCTATTTCTAGGCTCTTCATTCTATTCAGTTGATCTACATTGTCCCTTAGCACCCACAGGGGATTAATTTCAGGGCCCCTCAAAGATACCAAAGTCTGTGGATGCTCAAGTCCCTTTTAAATGATGTCATAGTGTTTGTACATAACCTACACACATCCTCCTGTGTACTTTAAATCATCTCTCCTCCTCCTCCAAGTCGCTTCAGTCGTGTCCCACTCTGTGCGACCCCATAGAGGGCAGCCCACCAGGCTCCCCCGTCCCTGGGATTCTCCTGGCAAGAACACTGTAGTGGGTTGCCATTTCCTTCTCCAATGCATGAAAGTGAAACGTGAAAGTGAAGTCGCTCAGTCGTGTCTGACTCTTAGCGACCCCATGGACCGCAGCCCACCAGGCTCCTCCGTCCACGGGATTCTCCAGGCAAGAGTACTGGAGTGGGGTCCCATTGCCTTCTCCAAATCATCTCTAGGTTACTTCTAATACCTGTAATACAATACCTGTAATGCTATGGAAATGGTTGTAAATACAATGTAAATGCCATATGAATAGTTCCCAGTGTGTAGTAAACTCAAATTTTGCTTTGGGGAACTTCTGGGAATTTTTTTTTTTCATCTTGGGGGCAGTGCTTTGCCCTGTTTCCTCTCTTTTGTGAATTCTAGAAGAACTGGTAATTTTTCAGCTCATTCAGGTTTTTACTTGTCTTAAGGACAGAAATGTAATTTCCAAGCTGCTTATGTGTAGAACTGAAACCAGAAACTCCCCAAAGATCTTTTCATGGAACTTCCATTTTCCATTTCTAGAAAAGATGGGCTATAGTATGTGGACAAATCCTTCCACTGAAAAGAGGCAAAAATACCATGTTAAACTCAAAAACCATCTTCTTAAAAGCATCAATGAGTTGACAAGATAGTAATAAATGACTTAGCCTCCCAAAGAAGGGAAGGATCCTGCTTGCCCTTCATAGAGAACAGTGTCCTGGAAATGGAGAAACAGCCCTGTAAGTTTATTGCACCAGAGTCCAAACATGGCAGTCCTACACTTCCAGCTCTTCGCCCCAAGTTCCCTACGTTTTCTACCCATCGGTCTTCCCTTCCAAACTTTAAACGAAGTTTTTAAAATTCTGATTATAATGTATATGGAAATTCTAAAATATGTGATAAAGTATGTTCACTATAGAAAATTTATAAAATGATAAAAATAAATGATAATAAAAATAGCTGTAGCCTTCACACTTGGAAATATTCTGTTGTATTTTCTTCTAGTTTATTATATAAACTGATGCTGCCCAGGTGCCAAAGCTCTAAGTTGATGGGCACAGATCTCAGTGCCCCCAAGCTCTATGTCTGTATCTCTGCCTTCCAACCAGTGATGATGGATGGTCTTGCACCTACCCAAGGTCACCTCTCAGCTTGAGCATAAGATTGGGCCCCTGCTTCCCCCAATAATCAACTTCCTAGTCTCTACTGTATCACTCATTCTTGCATACAAATGTGCTGTAATATTAATACCTCTCATTAGAACAAACAAAATGAAACCAAATAAATGAAAACAAAATGGTCCCATTAAAATCCACCACTTGATGCCATATCCCCCTCCAACCAGTGCCCCATTTCTATGACTTTCCTTATAGAACAATACTTGAGTCCATGCTCTCACCTACTGTGCTATCTTTTATTTTTATCAGATACATATATGCACATATCTTGAAAAATAAATACTACTACAAGGCCTGTTAATGGAAATAATTGAATAAGTGAAAGTCACTCAGTCGTATTCAACTCTTTGGAACCCCATGGATTGCAGCTTCTGTCCATGGAACTCTCCAGGCAAGAATACTAGAGTGGGTAGCCATTCCCTTCTCCAGAGGATCTTCCTGACCCAGAGAATGAACCCAGGTTTCCCGCATTTAATTCAGATTCTTTGCCATCTAAGCCACCAGGGAAGCCTCCCAATCTTCCATACATCCCATTTCTGATCCCAGAGCCAACCTCTTTAACTTTGTGTCTGTTCCTCTTATTGGTATTTCTGTTCCTCTAAATAGCACATTCAAAATACTCCATCTTTGTTTTTGTATGTGTATCCTTTTAGTGAATTAGCTGTCTTTAACATACCACAATCCTTCAAATAGTTGTTTTATAATTTTTATTAGCTCAGTGTTCAGTGTCTACATTATTATGACCGTATAAACAAATGCTACTCACAGCTAAGCATTTAGTAGACTGTGATAATTTTTCTCCCTTGAATTTTTAAAAACATTGTTCTGGAGTTAATAAATGTCTTATTCCTTCATTTGCTTAGTTTCTGTTGTATTGATTATGAGATCACTCCCAAACTTTCCTCCACAACCTAAGTCCTTATGAATATATTCAAGCACATCAGATATTCTACTAACTTCGTCTCTTTGCACACTTTCCCACAGCCCTTGGTGCTGCCACATCGGGACAGGTTCCTTGCTCGCCTGGGCGTGGATGACATTCGAAATCTCCTTCACTTCAGCCCAGGCTGACCTCTGCCTCTCTTTCCTACTGGCTTGCCCTGTTGCCTGGATCTCACATGTTCCTCTCTTTGGTTTTCAAACACTTTCCCTTTACTCCATCTTGTTAGTGTCCTGAGAAAGGGAACATGTAAAGTAAAATATTGAAACTCTAAATATCTAAAAAAAAAAATCCCCTGGAGAAGAGCATGCCAACCCACTCCAGTGTTCTTGCCTGGAGAATTCTATGGACAGAGGATCTGATGGGCTACAGTCCATGGGGTCTCCAAGAGTTGGACACGACTGAGTGACTAGCGCGTGTTGCGCGCACACACACACACACACACACACAAATATCTAAAAATGTCTAGGCTACTAGCACTTACTCACATGCTGCTGCTAAGTCACTTTAGTCGTGTCTGACTCTGTGCGACCCCATAGAGGGCAGCCCACCAGGCTCCCCGGTCCCTGGGATTCTCCAGGCAAGAACACTGGAGTGGGTTGCCATTTCCTTCTCCAATGCATGAAAGTGAAACGTGAAAGTGAAGTCGCTTAGTCGTGCCCAACTCTTCTCGACCCCATGGACTGCAGCCTACCAGGCTCCTCCATCCATGGGATTTACCAGGCAAGAATACTGGAGTGGGGTGCCATTGCCTTCTCCACTTACTCACATAGTGACTTGGTATAGAATTCTGTGTTGGAAATAATTTCCCTCAGAATTTGAAAAGCATTGCTTCAGCATTTTCTAGCTTCTCCAGAGCAGATTATTTTTTTGCCTCTTGATTTTCAAAGTCTCTTCTTTTTAAAAAAATGTTACTTACTTTATTTTTGGTTGCGCTGGGTCTTCGTCACTGTCCAAGGGGTTTCTCTAGTTGCACCGAGTGGGAGGCGCTCCTCTTGTTGTGGAGCACAGGCTCTAGGCTTGCGGGCTCAGTAGTCGGGGTGAGCATAAGGGCGAGTGGGCTGTGTAGTTGCGACACACAGGCTCAGTAGTTGTGGTGCCTGGGCTTAGTTGCTCTGGGCGTATGAAATCTTCCCAGACTAGGGCTCACACCTGCGTCCCCTGCATTGGCAGGTGGATTCTTATCCATTGTGCCACCAGGGAAGTGCTCAAGGTCTCTTCTTTTGCACCCTTTTCACCAAAATTTCATCTGTGATATATCTTTGTGTGGATCTGGTTTCATCTTCTGTGCCGAGAACTTGGTTGGGACCATTCAAAGTATAAACTTTTGTCTGTCAAACTCTGAGAAACTTTCTTGAAATTTTAAAAATATTTGCTACTTTCCATTCATTTTGAAACTTATGTTCTTGATGTGTTGGAATCCCTTGCTGATAACCCAGAACTCTTATGGTTCTTCTTTCCTTCTTGCCATTTCTTCTCCATTTTGTAGCACTAAATGGAAGTACAATTTAATTTTCTAATTCTTCTATTAAATTATTTATTTCTGTGATCATATTTCTAATTTCTAAGAGTGCTTTCTTCTTCTCTGTATACAATAGTATGTAATTCTGGTCTTTTTTCATATGCCATATCTTTTTTGCATCTTTTATATATTATTGATTATAGTCATATGGAATCCATTAGGTCTCTTGATTATCTTCTTTTACGATTTCTGCTAAATGTTCATTTCCCTTATGACAGTTAAAGCGCCATATCACCAGGGTCTTACCCTTGCTCTTCCTTCTGTTTCCAGGAACTAGCAGATCCTGACCCACTGGAGGCCTCAAAACATATCCTGGATGATTTAGTGTGGCTCAGGCAGTTAGGCCACACTGCCACTTGATGCCCTCCTGACTTCTGAACCTAGCAGCCTCTTATCATAGAACATTCTGGAACACTGCAACAGTTCACTAGCACGGGGTGCAGAGTCATGCCTGCTACCTGATGGACAGGGAACTAATGGAAAATAGGTCACAAAGGTTTCTGACGGAAGATATCCTGGGTTCAATCCCAACCCCAACTCCACCACCTCCTTAAACTCTCTCAGTACAAAATGATCACAAATTGGGTGCTTCATGGGTTTGCTTTGAGGATAAAATTTGACCATGTAAATCACATGGTCTTATTGCCTGAGACATATTAAGTGTTCCTTTATTCACAGTTTCCATTGTTATAATGGGCTTCCCTGATGGCTCAGACAGTAAAGAATCCACCTGCAATGCGGGAGACTTGGGTTTGATCCCAGAGTGGGGAAGATCTTCCCTGGAGGAGGAAATGGCAACCCACTCCAGTGTTCTTGCCTGAGAAATCCCATGGACAAAGAAGACCGGCAGGCTACATACAGTCCATGGGCTCACAAAGAGTCGAGCATGACTGAGCACACCATCACTATATTGACTACAGCATTTAGATAAGTTCCAGTCTTTTGCTTGTGTAAACCACAACTCAGGAAACATCGTTAAACACATATTAATATTTTTGAGACAGGTGTGATTATCTTCTTAGGATAAATCCTTTTTAGGAATTTAGTGATTTCTCTTTTTTGCTTTTTTTCTGGCCGCATCATTCGGCATGTGGGATCTTAGCTCCCCAGCCAGGGGTTGAACCCATGCCCCCTGCATTGGAAACGCAGAGTCTTAACCATTGGGAAGCCAGAAAAGTCCCAGGAATTTAGTTATTTCTGCATCAAAATACAAGCACACTTAAACTGTGGAGATGATTTGCAAAAGTGCCCTTTAGGAATTTTACACTACTTTGGGTGGGAGGGAGGCTCAAGAGGGAGGGATATATCTATATACTTATGGCTGATTTACCTTGTTGTACAGCAGAAACCAACACAACATTGTAAAGCAATTATCCTCCATTAAAAAAATTTTTTATACTACTTTATTTCAAAGTTGTAAAAAGCCTAACTGCTTATTAAAATTTAATGTACTCAATTCTTTTACTCCCCCCTCCAAATTCTATACTTCAGGATAGAGATGAGCAAAGGAGTCTGTATTTTAGATAGCTTTCTGTGAGTGGTTGAGAAAGTGGGCTTTGTACTTACCACACTTAATTTTATATTGTATAATGTTTTGGTTGCCTTCCCTTGTGGCTCAGCTGGTAAAGAATCTGCCTGCAATGCAGGAGAACTGGGTTTGATCCCTGGGTAAGGAAAATCCCTTGGAGAAGAGAACAGCTACCCACTCCAATATTCTGGCCTGGAGAATTCCATGGACTTTATAGTCCATGGGGTTGCAAAGACTTGGACACGACTGGGTGACTTTCACTCACTCACTCTTTTGGTATCATTTATATTTAGACCATATTTATAGAATCTAATATTCAATTACTCAATTAAATGTTGCCTTTACTCCTTACTTTGCAACCCTATAATTATGTTTACTCTAAGAGTAAACATAAATTAATAGAGTTGGTAAGAAGAGGAGAAAAAAAGAGATTTTTTTTCCCCCAATACTACGACCAGTATTTTTCCTTATACTGACAATATCCTCCTCATTCACTTTCATCTCTGACAAACTGATCTATTTTGTTATATTCCATTTCTTAGTCCACATTTTCATTTTTGTTCACATTTATTGCTAATATATTTGTTTGACATTTAACCTATGTTACATGTCAAAGAATTTACACAAATAATGGTGCAAGATAAAGGAACAGCTGGGAGCAGATGTGTAAGTACAAGTGGGCAAAAGACAATATGATTGAGAACCGCAAGAAACAACAGATAGTACATAAAACTTCAATATTTTAAATTGTAAAACAGAAAATAAAACAACCCAGATATTTTGTATAAAGAGAAAAATGACAAGCTTGAAAATGCCATCATGGAGCATTAAGAATCAGATTTACTCTCTTGTCTTACACAATGACGAATTCAGATAAACATATGAAACAACAGTATTCAGACCCTGGACATCAGGCAGCACAAGCACTGTGGCTTCTACAAATAAGAAAACGAACGCGGCAAGGCCGACAATTGTCCAGCTTCCTTCCTGGAGAGAGCTTCCAGGACACAGTGTGGGAAGGGAGGAGCCCTAAGAGAGCCCAGCAGTCCCAGTGAGTTAAGGGGACAGAGTTGAGAATTGCAGAGACCCGGATGTTAGAATTAGCAGACAGTGACAATAAAAGTTACTATAGATTATTATAGGACTTCCCTGGTGGTCAAGTGGTTAAGACTCTGCCTTCCAATGTGGGGGGCACGGGTTTGATCCCTCGTCAGGGAACTAAGATCCCATACATTGCACAGTGCAGTCAGTTTAATAAAAAGTTACTATAAACGTACTTCTTATGTTCAAAAAGTTATACCAGAGACATGAAAGATGTTTAAAAGATCACAATTACAATTCTAGATGAAAATGTCTGAGATAAAATACACTGGATGTGTATTGGTAGACTGGTAGATTATGGTAGATGTGTAATGGTAGATTTGACATTGCAGAAGAAAAGATCAGTGACCTTGAAGACATAAACATAGAAACTTCCCAAAATTACATGAAGTAATAATTATTAAAGTATATTATTAAGTTTGGACATACATTCAAGCAACATTATTCATAATAACTAAAACACAGAAATAACCTAAATGTCTATGAACACATGAATGAATGAATAAATAAAAGGTGATATGTCCACATAATGCAATATTATTTGACCATGGAAAGGAATGAAGTACTGATTCATGCTACAATGGGGATGAACTTTTGAAAGCAAAAGTATTTTGCTTTGTGAAAGAAGTCAGTCACCAAAGATTGACATTGTATTATTCCATTTATCTAACGGGTCCGTTTCCTCGAAGAGTCAGACACGACTTGGTGACAAAGGGGCCTTAATAAGTGAATCTATAAAGACAGAAAGTAGATGTGTAGTTGCCGAGGGCTCACAGAATGCTGGACGGAAATGGGGATGACTGCTTAGAAATAATAGATGTGTGGTGATGAAAATGTTTTTAAAAATGTTTTTGGAGTGATGAGAATGTTCTAAAATTGATGTGTGGTATTTGTTGCATTAGCTCTATGAACATAGTAAAAACTACTGAGTTTAAACGATTGAATAATATATGTGAATTATATCTCAAAATAAACTGTTCCAATGAAAGTGATGGCTCAATTAAATGAAATATAGATGCCAGAACTGCCATGGCAGTTTGTAGAAAGAAAGATGAAAAGGTTCAGAGAAGGGGGCACGCTAATCTGAATCTATGCTATAAAACTGGAAAACACACAGGTGACTGTTTCCTTGGAGAGACCCAAAGGATACTGTTTATCAGGCAATAAGGAGTGCACACGTAAGGGGAGTATCAAGCTCATTGTGTCTGTCCTTGGCGAGCTGGGGCTGACTCTAGGAGATAATATCACAGAACTTAGCATTAATGTCTCCTTAGCATTAGTGGGGATAATAAGATCCCAGAAAGCCAGAGGACAGGTGACAGCAAGTAAGAAACCAAGTGAGCAGAATCGTCAAAATAGCCATCATTGTCAGAATTGAAACCAGAGAAATTCTGACTGTGAGGAATTTTGGAAATGGGTAACAGACCATTACACTCCTTGGGGCAAGATAGAAGGGCAGCTTACAAGAGTGTTGTCTAATATTTGAGCCAGTAGAAGAATGACAAATAAGCTGAAGGCTAAGATAAATGGCCTCAATAGAAAGTTATGATTCCTTGACCAGTTTCCAGATGTCAGACCCAGAATCCATTAATTAGAGGCCCCCATAGTTTCTGTAACACTATAGCAGGTGTGGTACATTTGTAATTCCCCAAGTCCTTCACTAAAGGAATCAACGGCCACAATACACTGAAGAAAGAAACTGCCCAGATCTTTGCTAGGCTTATTAGACACAGAGTCCAGTTTGACACTAATTCTTAGGGAACCAAAGCACCGTCATGGACTCCCATTAGAAGAGAGGTATATGAGGGCCAGGAAATAGTTTGTGTCCTATCTCAGGTCCACCCATGTCTCAGTGGATTCTCTGTGTCCACACATCCCCCCTGTGATTATTTCCCCCGTTTCCAAATGCATCATTGGAATGGCCATGTTTAACAATTGCTGGAACCTCACATTTGTTTGACCTGTGCAATAAAAGCTTGGTGATAATATAGGCCAAGTGGAAGCCCATGAAATAGCCTTTGAACCTTAGCCAGGATAGAAAATTAAACCAATTTTATATCTCAAGGGCAATGAAAGTGCTTAATACCGCCCTTGAATACACAAGGGATATGGGGTGGAGCCTGGTCCAAATATATTAGCAGTGAATTTGCCAGTCTGGTTCTAGCAAAAACTGGATGGATCGTGGTAGATGACAGTGGACTGCTAAGAACTTAACTTGAATTAGCTTAATTGCAGCAGATGTGCCGAATGTGATTTTTTTAATTAATTTATTTTTGACTGCACTGCTGAACAGGCTTTTCTTTAGCTGGGCCAAGAGGGGCTTACTCTCCATTTGTGGCAGGTGGGCTTCGCATTGTGCGGGTGCCCTTTGACCCTAGCCATCAACTTGTGATCCATGACTTTCTCCCTTAAGGCCTGTTCTCACCCTGAGAACACCTTAGGAGGCCTGACTCCAGCTTTTCTGAGTCATTCAGCCTCCACCAGAATCAGGACCTTTAGTCTGTATTCTCCCCCTCACATTTTTAGAGCTCCTATCCTAGTCTCTCATTCGAGAAATTTCCAAGGACTAATGTAGATCATCCCTGATCTCTGAAATGAGGCTGTTATCTAGCTCTTGTGCTGCTTTTTTCAAAACCACGGTCTTGAATGTTCCATAGCTCAGAGGGTAAAAAAAGTTCATAATAAGTCTGGGTATCTGATGTGCAGCCTGGTGACTATAGTTAATAATAATCCTGTATTGTATACTTTAAAATTGATCTTAATCATTGTCATCACCCCTGTCAAACAGACACACACATAAGGCAAGTTCATGAATACATTAATTACCTTCACAGTGTACATATATATCAAAGCAACATGTAGTACACTCTAAATGTGTACTGATTTGTTAAGTATACCTCAGTAGAGCTGGGGAAAAAAAATCACTGTCTGTCCTTTCTCAGGATGATCACATGATGCTGTTTCAGTGACCCATGGAGGTAACACAAACTGACTTTTCTGATTCTTCCTCAGACCCTTCAAAAGTACATGTGACCCATCACCCCATCTCTGACCATGAGGTCCCCCTGAGGTGCTGGGCCCTGGGCTTCTACCCTGAGGAGATCTTACTGACCTGGCAATGCAATGAGGAGGACCAGACCTAGGACATGGAGCTTGTGGAGACCAGGCCTTCAGGGGACGGAAACTTCCAGAAGTGGGCAGCCCTGGGGGTGCCTTCTGGAGAGGAGCAGAGATACAAGTGCCGTGTGCAGCACAAGGGTCTTAAGGAGCCCCTCACCCTGAGATGGGGTAAGGAGCGGGTAGGAATGGAGCTTCCTCTCAGATAAAGCAGGAGCCCTTCAGGACTCAGTTCAGCAAGGTCAGGACTCAAGCCTGAGGTCAGGGCCCCTTCCCTTGCCTCCACAGAACCTCCTCAGTCCTCTGTCCCCATCATGGGCATCATTCTTGTCCAGGTTCTCCTCATGGTGGCCGTGGTGGCTGGAGCTGTGATCTGGAGGAAGAAGCACTCAGATAGGGAAGGGAGGGAGTGATCTGAGATTTCTTCTCTCACTGGGGGTTTCAGCCCAGGTAGAAGTTTACCTGCCTGGTTATTGGAAAGTACCCTCCACACACATGTGGAGTCTGGATCTGATGCTAACATTTTCCTTTTCTAAAACACGTGTGTTATGAAAGACAAATTTTTCACCTTCCTAAGTCCAGTTGGGGACCAGGTTTCCAGCACTTGAAGGTCAGAGGGAGGTCCTTGCTGAGGACAGACCTCCAGGAGGGCAGGTGGCCCAATCTTACTTCTCTGTGTTCCTGATTCTAGCATGAGTTTTGACCACAGTTCCAGAAAGTTCTCTGGGGTCCAGGACTAGGGGTTCCTGTAGGGTCTCATGACTCAGCCTTCTCCCTGGCCTCTCACATGATATTTTCTTCTCACAGGTGAAAAAGGACAAACCTATACCCAGGCTGCAAGTAAGTATGGAGGGGGTGATTCCTGAGACCCTTGTGAGGGTGCAGACAGGAGGTCATGGGGGGCTCACCCTCCTTAAAGTGCCTTCTCTAGTTTCTCTCCTGTGGGTTCTGACCATGTCCTGGTCTTGTTCTCCCCCAGGCAGTGACAGTGACCAGGGCTCTGATGTGTCTCTCAAGGTTCCTAAAGGTGAGACCCTGGAGGGTCTAGATTGGAAGGGGGATTGGGACAGAAGGGACACATTGGGTGCTGGGGATCTTTGAGTGGGACATGTGAGCTTGTGGGGGACTGTGGAGAATGTCAGCCCTTCCATGACTGACCTGAACTGGTTCTGATTCTTTTCTCTCACAATGTGAGACAGCTGCCTTGGGGGAACTGAGTGATGCTCAGTCCCACTTTGTGACATCAGATCCCCTGACCCCTCTTTCTGCAGCTGCATCTGAATGTGTCTGTTCTCCTATTAGCGTAACATGAGGAGTTGGGGAGACTGGTCACCCCTTCCCACCACGCCTCCTCCCACCACCCTAATGTTCTCTTCCCTGATAGACTGTCCTGTTCCAGCAGAGACGGGGCTGGGCCATCTCCATCGCTGTCTTTGCTTCATATTTACTGAGTAATGATGTCTTATTTCCTTTTTGAAGATAAAATCTGTGTATATGAATTTGTTTTTACTAATTGGTGCCATGACAGGGGATTGGATAATAAAGGTGACGATTCCTTAAGTTTGAAAGAGGAAATAAATTAAAACACCAAGAACCTCCCAGATCCATCCACATGTTTGCTGTGCTAAATCAGCTGCAGGAGAACAGGAGGAGGCTGTGAGGAGCTGAGTGTGGACAGGGCTGTGCCCAGTCAGTGATCTGTGCCTGGTGGCCATGCATGCACTGCCCATGCGCCGTGCATGGTCACTCCTGGGCTGGGTCTTAGTCTCCATTCCATTGTCCTCGTCCCCTCAGTAAATCCTTGTCCCACCTAGGACCTGTGATCATGGACTGAGAAGTCACCTGGGCCTTGTTGTATCTCCAGCACCATGGGCCTGGTATGTTTCTTAAACAATTAGCCTAGGATCAGGCCTTGGTCCAATCCTTAGCTCCTGTCATTTTTGACTGTGTTTATATTTTGCTTATGTAGTTATTGGTATTATTGTTGTTGGTGTAATGACTGTTCTTTTTCATGTGTAGAGTCCTGGTCTCATTCTTCTCCAGGTGATCCCATCTCTGACAGCAGCAGGGGTCACTTTGCCTGTCATTGTCCCCACAAGTCAAGGGATCCATGCACACAGGATCTCAGCTGTGTCAAGAGAGAAATTTCAGAGCCATCCAGCTCTTGCTCTCCTTCTAGAGATTTTGCTGGATTCTTCTTTCCAACTTTTCTTCATCTTTTTAAAGGAACCACGTGATGGAACTTGCAAAGAGGAGGGACCCAATAGTTTCATATCTTGACTTAATTTTTGCTGGACTTCTCTCTTCTCTGCAGTCTGCCCCCTCTTCTGCCCTTACATCTTCTAAAGCCACTGTTGGCTCCCATCTCAATGCATGGATTTAAAAAAGCAGAGTCTAATAAAATCACAGCAGGTTGAATATAGGAGCTGGAAGCAAAGGATCGTCCTTTCTGAAGAGACAAAGAGCCTTGTGTGTGGTGTGCAGGCTGATCGGTGTGGGAGGGAAGGGAGATCAGCCTTTGTGAGTAAAATACAGGCGGCACTGAGGTCAGGGCGAATGGAGGTTGTGCTGTAACTGCCATGAGACAGCATGTGGCCTGAGGTCACATCAATAAAGACACTATCTCTGGAATAGGGAAGCGCTTTACTGCCCATTCATTCAACTGATATTTGTTGTGTGATGGAGACATGACACACTCTTTTTGAATCTAGGAGAACTCAGTGAACTAATAACTGACAAACCCTGTCTGCCATGTGCAGTGTTCTAGGGGGAAGGGGCAGAGCATGACTATGAGCCTAGTAAGTGAGGGAAGTGTCTCCCTTACAGGTTGGTAAGTGCTCTGAGGTAGGTGATCCAGAGTATGAGTGTGTGGGGACAGGGAAGGTGGCTGTGTTACTAGAGTGGACAGGGGCCTCACTGAAAAGGTGACCTTTGAGTAAAGATGTTGAGAACATGAAGGAATGTCCACAAGGAGGGCTAGGGGAGGTTCTCTCCAGGCAGAGGAGCCTCCAGTGCAAATGCACAAGGGCAGGAGAGTGTCTGTGTTCAAGGGAGAGCCAGGAGGCAGCTGGGGCGGAAGGAAAAGGAATTGTGATGAGAGCCCATGTCCGGCCAGATCCTGTGGGCCTGCAGGATGTTAGAGGGGGTTGATTTTATCTCAGTAAGCTGTGGAGTCATAGGATAATACCAACAGAGGAGGACCCGCTGTGACTGCTCTCTGGAAGGGTCAGCCAGGCTGCTGTGCAGAGTCAGGAGGTGAAGGGCGAGGGAGGCGCAGAGGAGCCTGAGGGAAACAGCACAGGGTCCAGGCTGGGGAGGCTGCTGCTTGTCTGGGGTGTGAGCAGGGAAGATAGTGGTGAGTGAGTGGATTCTTGATCTATTCTGAAAATGTATTTTACAGCACATCATAGTGGATTAAATCTCAGTTATGAGAAAGAGTAAAGGAGGACTGCTAAATTTGAGATTTGCAAGTAAGCATGTGGGGCACCTACTGTGGAAATGAGGGGACTCTGGAAGGAGCATATTTGAGGAGTCATCGCCATCAGCATTTGGTTTAGGGAAGTGGCAACTGAGTTGGGGTTACTAGTCTAGGGTTTAGGTGAGATGACTTGACTGCAGAAATAGATGGAAGTGGTGACACCATATAAATGATGTTTAGACCCTTGAGAACAGATGAGATCACAGATGAGGGGAGAATTGGCTATAGAAGCAGAGGGACGAGGACTGAATCCTGAATCCCCTGCACTATGGGAACTGATCAGATCACACACCTGAGCAGACGGCACCATTCTGACGTCCAGATGGCACATGGAAAGGGGTCCTGAAAGACATGAAGGAATGTCCTTCACCTGCATTCCTCTTAGAGACAAAAGGTCAGGAATAGACTAATAACATGGTTGGGGCTGATCTTCAGATCACACATTTCATAGCAAGAACACACATCTGGATTCCCACCTGGTTGTGCACCAGCCTCCCTGTATGGCTCATTCATAATAGATTCCCGGACTCTGTGCCCTACACTCTAGATGGTGGATCTGGGAAGAGTCCTGAGTATTTTGTAACAAGCTCTCCAAGCAGTCCTGAGCAGACTGGGATCCATTGACTTTAAAGATCAGGAAATATTAAGGCGGGGTAAAATGTTTGTTTTTTTTTTTCCTGAGGGGAAAAAGACAAAACATTTGGTGCGAGTTACATGTTGTTTCTGCCCTGTGCTATTGCCAGGCTGAAAATTTAGGAAGTGATTATCAGCTCACCATAAAGAGAGTCTCTGAGTTTCTAAGAGAGTAGAGTAAATTTTTTCCACACATGCAGAAGAGGTAATCATGGGACATTATTCAGTTGTCAGACAAAGCAATGGTGGCTATTATTTTGCAGTACAGAAGTGTATCAAATCAACAATTGTACACCATAAACTGATTCAATATTTTATATCAAGCATAATAGAGCAGAAAGAAAAGTCTCTGAATCCTTGCTTTCTGAGTCTTCCCTGCATGGTATTCTTAGGTAGTTCTGGGTGGAAAAAAAAAGATTTCAAATTGTTCTAAATGGAACAGAGAGAGGCTCACTTGTGGTTTTGAGTTTATTTCAGGGAAAACCACTGAACAGCCTGAGGCCACAGCCGGAAACAGAATCCTCAACCCCACCCTGGTCGGGTCCTACACACGAACCCCTTCCCCTGCAGGTGAGCACAGATACCCCTGTTCACAGCACTGTCAGCCCTGATGCTGGACAATGGACCCTGGGCTAGACCTGCTCTCTGCTGCTCCTGACACCTGGCTGACACCCTGCTATCCCTGCCCCGTGTGCCATGTGTG
This sequence comes from Bubalus bubalis, assembly GCF_019923935.1. NCBI lineage: Eukaryota > Metazoa > Chordata > Mammalia > Artiodactyla > Bovidae > Bubalus > Bubalus bubalis. The sequence goes on from NC_059158.1 coordinate 23,959,433, forward strand.
CCTAAAGCATTCAGTGCAGTTCCAGTCTGTCTGTGGCACCATGTCCTAAGGAAGAATCCAGCATGTGGTAACCCACCTGGTGGAGCCTCAGCCTCTTTCTACCTGCAGGAATATTTAGGAAGCAAGGTTTTCTGTCTAATGGAGGAAGCTGTCTGCCTTCCACCAAGATCGTCAAGTGTGAAATTCCCCTCATTTGGGAAGAGGGTACAGATTCTGGGGTTGGAGGAGAATGAGGGAGGGGAAAAGAATGACAAATTTCAATCTTTTTGAGCAGTGATCTACATCAGAAGTTGGTCTGCTACTTTGTAACCAATCAGGTTGGATAAATGAATCAATGATGTCTTTCAACTTCTTCTGTGACGTTGCATTATGAGGGCCAGTTTCTGTCTACTCTAGTTTATACTCTCAGATAAGTGGAGTGCACTTCTGAATGATGAATTGATTACTCAAAATGTCCTCCAGCTGCCATTGTCTCTTTCCAGGCTTAAAAAATAAGATCTATAAGTCTTCACAGGACCCATACATATATACTGACATTTTATTGCATATTAACTTTTTTAAGATAGGCAAATTCCAAAGAACGTTCAAACTACTGCACAGTAACCCTCATCTCACATGCTAGCAAAGTAACACTCAAAACTCACCAAGCTCGGTTTCAACGGTATGTGAACTAGAACTTTCAGATGTACAAGCTGGATCTTTAGAAAAGGCAGAGGAACAGAGATTAAAGTGCCAACATCCGTTGGATCACAGAAAAAGCATGAAAGTTCCAGAAAAACATCTACTTTGGCTTTATTGACTATGCCAAAGCCTTTGACTGTGTGGATCACAACGAACTGTGGAAAATTCTTCAAGAGATGGGAATACCAGAACACCTACCGGCCTCCTGAGAAACCTGTATGCAGGTCAAGGGGCAACAATCAGAACCCGACATTGAACAACAGACTGGTTCCAAATTGGGAAAGGAGAACATTGGGAAGGCTATATATTGTCACCCGGCTTTTTTAACTTCTATGCAGAGTGAATAGTGAAAGTGGCTCCGTCGTGGCTGACTCTTTGCAACCCCATGGACTGTCCATGGAATTCTCTAGGCCAGAATACAGGAGTGGGTAGCCTTTCCCTTCTCCAGGGGATCTTCCCAACCCAAGAATCAAACCCAGGTCTTCCACATTGCAGGCAGATTCTTTACCAGCTGAGCCACAAGGGAAGCCCAAGAATACTGGCATGGGTAGCATATCCCTTCTCCAGGAGATCTTCCTGACCCAGGAATCAAATAGGGCTCTCCTGCATTGCAGGTGGATTCTTTACCAACTGAGCTATCAGGGAAGGCCTATATGCAAAGTTCAGTTCACTTGAGTCACTCAGTCGTGTCCAACACTTGCAACCCCATGAATCACAGCACTCCAGGCCTCCCTGTCCATCACTGACTCTCAGAGTTTATTCAAACTCAGTTCCATCGAGTCAGTGATGCCATCCAGCCATCTCATCCTCTGTCATCCCCTTCTCCTCCTGCCCCCAATCCCTCCCAGCATCAGGGTCTTTTCCAGTGAGTCAACTCTTCGCATGAGGTGGCCAAAGTATTGGAGTTTCAGCGTTAGCATCAGTCCTTCCAATGAACACCCAGGACTGATCTCCTTTAGAATGGGCTGGTTGGATCCTCTTGCAGTCCAAGGGACTTGCAAGAGTCTTCTCCAACACCACAGTTCAAAAGCATCAATTCTTCGGCGCTCAGCTTTCTTCACAGTCCAACGCTCACATCCATACATGACCACAGGAAAAACCATAGCCTTGACTAGACGGACCTGTGTTGGCAAAGAAATGCCTCTGCTTTTGAATATGCTATCTAGATTGGTCATAACTTTCCTTCCAAGGAGTAAGCATCTTTTAATTTCATGGCCGCAATCTCCATCTGCAGTGATTTTGGAGCACCAAAATATAAAGTCTGACACTGTTTCCACTGTTTCCCCATCTATTTCCCAGGAAGTGATGGGACCGGATGCCATGATCTTCATTTTCTGAATGTTGAGCTTTAAGCCAAATTTTTCACTCTTCTCTTTCATTTTCATCAAGAGCCTTTGTAGTTCCTCTTCATTTTCTGCCATAAGGGTTTTGTCATCTGCATATCTGAGCTTATTGATGGTTCTCCTGGCAATCTTGATTCCAGCTTGTGCTTCTTCCAGCCCAGCGTTTCTCATGATGTACTCTGCATATAAGATAAATAAGCAGGGTGAAAATATACAGCTTTGACATACTCCTTTTCCTATTTGGAACCAGTCTGTTGTTCCATGTCCAGTTCTAACTGTTCCTTCCTGACCTGCATGCAGGTTTCTCAAGAGGCAGGTCAGGTGGTCTGGTATTCCCATCTCTTTCAGAATTTTCCACAGTTTATTGTGATCCACACAGTCAAAGGCTTTGGCATAGTCAATAAAGCAGAAATAGATGTTTTTCTGGAACTCTCTTGCTTTTTCCGTGATCCAGAAGATGTTGACATTTTGATCTCTGGTTCCTCTGCCTTTTCTAAAACCAGCTGGAACATCTGGAGGTTCACAGTTCACATATTGCTGAAGCCTGGCTTGGAGAATTTTGAGCATTACTTTACTAGCGTGTGAGATGAGTGCAATTGTGCAGTAGTTTGAGCATTATTTGGCATTGTCTTTCTTTGGGATTGGAATGAACTGACCTTTTCCAGTCCTCTAGCCACTGCTGAGTTTTCCAAATTTGCTGGCATATTGAGTGCAGCACTTTCACAGCATCACAGCATCATCTTCCAGGATTTGAAATAGCTCAACTGGAATTCCATCACCTCCACTAGCTTTGTACGTAGTGATGCTTTCTAAGGACCACTTGACTACACATTCCAGGATGTCTGGCTCTAGGTGAGTGATAACACCATCGTGATTATCTTGGTCATGAAGATCTTTTTTGTACAGTTCTTCTGTGTATTCTTGCCACCTCTTCTTCATATCTTCTGCTTCTGTTAGGTCCATGCCATTTCTGTCCTTTATCGAGCCCATCTTTGCATGAAATGTTCCCTTGGTAGCTCTAATTTTCTTGAAGAGATATCTAGTCTTTCCCATTCTGTTGTTTTCCTATATTCTTTGCATTGATTGCTGAGAAGGCTTCTTATCTCTTCTTGCTATTCTTTGGAACTCTGCATTTAGAAGCTTATATCTTTCCTTTTCTCCTTTGCTCTTTGCTTTTCCTCTTTTCACAGCTATTTGTAAGGCCTCCCCAGACAGCCATTTTGCTTTTTTGCATTTCTTTTCCATGGGGATGGCCTTGATCCTGGTCTCATGTACAATGTCACAAACCTCCGTCCGTAGTTCATTAGGTACTCTGTCTATCAGATGTAGTCCCTTAAAACTATTTCTCACTTCCACTGTATAATCATAAGGGGGTTGATTTAGGTCATACCTGAATGATCTAGTGGTTTTCCCTACTTTCTTCAATTTAAGTCTGAATTTGGCAATAAGGAGTTCATGGTCTGAGCCACAGTCAGCTCCTGGTCTTGTTTTTGCTGACTATATAGAGTTTCTCCATCTTTGGATGCAAACAATATAATCAATCTGAATTCAGTGTTGACCATCTGGTGATGTCCATGTGTAAAATCTTCTCTTGTGTTGTTGGAAGAGGGTGTTTGCTATGACCAGTGCGTTCTCTTGGCAAAACTCAATTAGCCTTTGCCTTGCTTTATTCCATATTCCAAAGCCAAATGCCTGTTACCCCAGGTGTTTCTTGGCTTCCTACTTTAGCATTCCAGTCCCCTACAATGAAAAGGACATCATGCAAAATGCTGGGCTGGATTAAGCACAAGCTGGAATCAAGATTTCCGGGAGAAATATCAATAACCACAAATATGCAGAGGACACCACCCTTATGGTAGAAAGCGAAGAGGAACTGAGGAGCTTCTTGATTAAAATGAAAAAGGAGAGTGAAAAAGTTGGCTTAAAGCTCAACATTCACAAAACTAAGATCATGACATCCAGTCCCATCATTTCATGGCAAATAAATGAGAAAACAATGGAAACAGTGACAGACTTTATTTTGGGGGGCTCCAAAATCACTGCAGATGGTGACTGCAGCCATGAAATTGAAAGATGCTTGCTGCTTGGAAGAAAAGCTATGACCAACCTAGACAGCATATTCAAAAGCAGAAATATTACTTTGCCAACAAAGGTCTGTCTAGTCAAAGCTATGGTTTTTCCAGTAGTCATGTAGGGATGTGAGAGTTGGACTTCATAAAGAAGCCTGAGTATATGAAAACTGATGCTCTTGAACTGTGGTGTTGGAGAAGACTCTTGAGACTCCCTTGGAATGCAAGGAGATCAAACCAGTCAATCCTAAAGGAAATCAACCCTGAATATTCATTGGAAGGAGTGATGCTGAAGCTGAAGCTACAATACTAGGGCCACCTGATGCGAAGAACTGACTCACTGGAGCAGATCCTGACGCTGGGCAAGATTGAGGGCAGGAGGGTAAGGAGATGTCAGAGGATTAGATGGTTGGATGGCATCATCGACTTGAGGGACATGAGTTTGAGTAAGCTCCAGGGGTTGGTGATGAACAGGGAATCCTGCTGTGCTGCAGTCCATGGGGTTGCAAAGAGTTGGATACGACTGAGCGACTGAACTGTACTTTTCTATTTCTTTGTACGTGCATTTGCTGGGGAAAGTATCTATGAAATTGATTAGTTACATGTGACCCACACAAAAGTCTTTTAAGTACTAGTTTAGTCACCAAGCTATAATCTCTAGTCCATGAAGACTAATAATCCAACAGTCTTAGCAGAGCCATGATGTGATAAAAACGCTCATCTTTTTCCTGGCAATTACCAGTCTGGGTCAAGATAAGGTAGTTTACTTGCTTATGTTCACTTTCAATGTCTGTATGTTTCTTACTGTGAGCTGATAACAAGCATTTCCCAAACCATCACTGACTCACAGAAGACATAAAGTATCATTGGTTTAGATGGACTTGTATTCTGACAACTACCCTGGTGCCAGAAAAATAGCAGGATTGAAAAAATAGGCCTTGGAGAGTCCATTTTTAGTAACATGGGTGGCCTGGTTTTAAGGTTTACTTGGCCAGTGAAAGCAAATAAAAATAATAGATTAAGTATAAAAAGCTTCTGTAAGTACAGTACTAAGAGAATAAATGTTTAGGCAAAACATAAATGTGGGCAATATTTCAGAGGGAGTTGTTTTTACCCTTCGGGCATTAGCCAAATCTGGAAAAATCTTCCCTTTGGTTTGCTCAAACTTATGAGCTGTAATAGGAAATGTAGCCCAGAGCTTGTTCATGTGGGGAGCATAGGTGACATCCCCTCCTTGAAAGTCCAGAAACCAATATTCATATCCTTGGAGAGGATGTGGAGAGTTTGGAAGCATGGAACCTGCTACTGGGAATATAAAATGGTGTTGGAAAATACTCAGCCAGGACAGAGTATTAAAGGCAATATTGTGTCCTAGGGATAATGAAAGACGTTAATGTCATCCTCAAAGACTTACAGGATGTAAGTGTGGTGGTCACATCATATCCAGTTAATTCAACACTGTGGTTCTTGCAGAAACTGGCATGATAATTGCCAGTGACAGTGAGACAACTGTAACTCTCAACCTGGCTACTTTCTTTTCATTTCCTACCTTTATGTTTCTACCTACAAATTTCTCTCTTTTAATTCCAAATAACCTGGAAGTTTGCCCTAGTATTTTTGGAACATAATTTTGATCTGGATATATGAGGAGTGAGACCCAAAACCTTGGACTTGAACTCTCTATTATTTTGGTCTCTGCATTCCTAGCCTTAGTTCTGTGAGAAGCCATGTGGTCAGATGATCCCAAAGTCATCCTGTGCTTGGCAGATCTAAGGTGCTCCCAGTGTTCCCTCCCCTGGGAGCAATACCTCTGTATAATACTCACTTTTGCAACATAAGCTGCACTCGTGACTCTCTGGTAACATTCAGGAGATTAATAAACATACATTTTGGGGTCACGAGGAAAAAAGATATGAGGGACCCATGGTCAGCTGTCTCAGGACTGGCTGTCCAGGCCAGGCTGGGGAAGCAGAGATTCCACAAGGAGGATAAGTGACCTGCATTCCTGTCCTACCTGAGAAGTTCCTCCTCTAGGTCTCAGCCTCCGCAGGCCTGTCCTCAGACAGGAGGACAAGGAGGAAGAGATCACCAGCAGAGATTCTCATCCTGTCTGGAATGTGAAGGAAACTGTCTGTAAAGAGGACAGGAAGGAACGTGAAGAGACAAACGCCCCCAAATGGATACCTGGTGACCAAACCCTCCCCTGTCAGACCCCACGACTGGGAACATGAGGAGGATAACATCTCCAGGCTCCCTGTGCTGCCCTCCACCCCCAACCCAGCTCTCCCTTCCTCCAGCTCACAGTAATGTCCTGGGAGCCAGGGGTGACACTGTAAATACATCTCTGTTCATCTCACAACAGACCATCATGAACACACACTCTGGGAATCCTGTTCTCCCGATATGTATTAATTCACTCTGTGCAGCCGAACCCAAGTAACACTGGTCTCACAGGAAGGAAGCTGGTGTGTGTCTCCCAGGACAGTGAGGCAGGGAGATCCAGGGCTGCTAGGGCGGCTGCAGGGCTGCTTGGGCTTCCCTGGTGTCACATGGTAGAGTTCGCCCCACTGTGCAGAAGACTCAGGTTTAATCCCCAAGTTGGGAAGATCCTCTGGAGAAGGACATGGCAACTAACTCCAGTATTCTTGCCTGGAGAATCCCATGGACAGAGGAGACTGGAGAGCTATAGTCCATGGGCTTGCAAAGAGTCAGACACAACTGAGTGACTAACACCTTAACCTTAGAGCGGCCCTGCACACGAGGTTGTCCAGGCATCCAGGCCCCCGTGACCTTTCCTCTCTGCTCTCCCTGGGACCTTGCCCTTGTTGGCATGGACCGAGGAACCTAAGACCACGTTCATGGTTTGGGAGCAACCAGGGAAAGCAGGGAAGGAGGAAAACTTTCTTCCCTTGAAGATCAAAATTAAGAAATTTACACCTGTTTCATCATATTGGCGAGAATTTAACCATGAGGACAAGCAGACTCAGAGAGATTGGAGAATGAGTATATTTTAAATTTGGGTGACTTTGTCTAGGAAAAAATTCTATTATTATGGAAGATGAAGGATTTTTCCTATACGTAAATGTTTAAAATCACCAATGGAAAATCATTATTATCAATATCTTAAACTGAATTAGATTTGTATTTTAAAAATAGAATAGTCTCAGAATATATTGCTAATTGATAACAAAGTTGTAGATAGCATGTATGCAAAATATCATCTTACAAAATGGACTCTCTCTCTAGAATACTGTCTAAACTGTAACACTTACCTTGCCCTGGGAGGGAATGTGGAAAGATTTTGGATGGGATGGAGGAGGAAATTTACTTTTCACTGTAACCCTTTATGTCATATGGACTTTTTATACTTTATGTATGTATTAGTCGGTTGAAGAAAACCCCACACTGATTTGCTCATTATTTGTTATGTGGTTACTAGATGTCAGGCTCTGTACTGGGTCTCAGTGAGTGACACACCAAGAGATTCACAGAGGGGTGGAATGAGATGTAAATACAACCTAGTCTATAATTAGTTGTTGGGAAACAGCTTCCAGGAGGCAGGGAACTGAGGGAGAACCTCCTGTGTGCCAGGAGTGGCGCCCCCTGCTGGGGACATGAAGAAAACTGAGGGCTATGCTCTGGTGACCTAAACCTCTCATCCTGATGAGGGTCCATGCCAGCCCATGACTTCCCTGGACCCCTGCTAATCTCTGTTGTCCTTGTGTGGGAAGAGAGTAAGGTCCACGAAGGAGATGAAGAGGCAGGGGGCTGGGGTCCTGGGCTCTCAGGTCTCGGGGCAGAAGAGTACTCTTTGAGGCTTCAAAGGGTAGGAGGTGTGTGATGCCTGGAGAGGAGGGGTACCCTCCTTGCTGTCCTTGAGTGTAGGTCTAGAGAGGGAGAAGGTCATTTTCCAGCCTCTGGAAAATGTTAGGGGGACCCCTGGCCCAGACTCATGCCTGATCTCCTTGTCACCCTTGTGGCCTCCAGGCTCCACTCCAGGTCCTGTCCTTTGATCTCCAGGAACCAACTTCATAGCCACCAGCTGGGCAGACCTTTTTCCCAATCTGTTGGGCCAGTCTTTCTGACACAGTGGTCCCACTGTTTTAGCAAATAAATGGACAATGTCCCAGTAACCCTGACTGTGAGCTCAGGATGAGATCTCCCTTCCTTGAGTCTCCCTGCCCCACCGCCGCCCCCACCATCGTGTATGGGGGTGTGTGAAGTGGGGACTGAGGTGGGGGTATTTCTCTGGAAGAAAGGAATTCCTGTAATCTCCTGGGCTCTCTCCTTTTTTCTTTTTCCTTCTTCCACCTGTACTTGAGTCACAGCATACTTGGAAGGATGTGAGAGCTGGACTATAAAGAAAACTATGTGCTAAAGAACTGATGCTTTTGAACTGTGGTTGGAAAAGACTCTTGAGAGTCCCCTGGACAGCAAGGAGATCCAACCAGTCCATCCTAAAGGAAATCAGTCCTGAATATTCATTGGAAGGACTGATGCTGAAGCTGAAACTCCAATACATTGGCCACCTGATGCAAAGATTTGACTCATTTGAAAAGACCCTGATGCTGGGAAAGTTTAAGGTGGGAGGAGAAGGGGATGACAGGATGAGACGGTTGGATGGCATCACCTACTCAATAGACATGAGTTTGAGTAAACTCCGGGAGTTGGTGATGGACAGGGAGGCCTGGCTTGCTGCAGTCCATGGGGTTGCAAAGAGTCGGACACGACTGAGTGACTGAACTGAACTGAACTGATAGATGTAATTTCAGAAAAATACCGAAAACATAAGTATAGTTTACCACCAAAATACAGAGCTGACACCTGTGTGTTTATCATCCGGCTGGAAAACAGAGCCTCTACCAGCGCCCAGGCCCAAAGCCCCTGTGCCTCTCCCCACACAGACCCCATCTCCCTGTGTTCACATCTACTCAGTGACCCTCCCCTACCCTCTCCTCTCTGGTTCCTCCCCCTCCACACCTGTGGCCTCCATCCCATAATGTCAGTGTTTCCTGCCTCTCTGCACTTCTCCAGGAGCCTCCCCACCTTACAGGCACTTTGGGATCTCCTCTCCCTCCTCTTTCTCCCCTCTCCTACTGCATCCTAGGAATGGAGGTTCCAGAGCTGATTCCCTGGAGGAAGAGTCTATAAGTGCGGCAGTAGCCAGTAGCAAGGTCCCATCCCTTGATAATGAGGACACTCTGTATGTTTGTGGGCGCCACCCCAGACCTGGCATTACGGCCTTGATATCTGATCCTCTCTGAGGCCAAAGTCCTTGGTTATTTAATGGGGAGAGAAATGTCCATGTCAGCGTGTATTTTGGGTGAAATTCCAACTTTGATTTTGACACCGAATGGACACCAGCTTGTGTGCACAGCACTCACCCACTCCTGGGAGCCTAAGGAGAGCCTGGGCAGGTCTCTGGTAAGGAGGCCAAAGGGGAGCTCAGGTGTCCAGTCATCAGCCCGGTGGCCACACGGGGGCATGACCACTGTTTCCTCTCCAGTTCTGCACAGGGAAGGCAGAGGATGCATTGTGGTCTGAGTCAGATAGAGGTGGCTGCCCTGGTCCAGTGAGGGGGTGAAGGTGCTTTCTGAGCGCTCTGGGGTTGGGCTCCAGGGTGCAGCAAGGATTAGAGGAGAAGAGAGCGCTGGAACCCCACCTGTATCTCAGTTTTCCATCTTTTCTCTCCATGTCTCCTCTCTACAGCTCATTGATGAAAACATCCTGTTGCTGCTGCTGCTAAGTCGCTTCAGTCGTGTCCCACTCTGTGCGACCCCATAGACGGCAGCCCACCAGGCTCCCCTGTTCCTGGGATTCTCCAGGCAAGAACACTGGAGTGGGTTGCCATTTCCTTTTCCAACGCAGGAAAGTGAAAACTGAAAGTGAAGTCGCTCAGTCCTGTCTGACTCTTTGCGACCCCATGGACTGCATCCTACCAGGCTCCTCCATCCATGGGATTTTCTAGGCAAGAAAACATCCTGGAAAGTTGATAATCACTTCTTCCATTTCCTGTTCGTTTGTAGTTGATATTAAAATGTGCTTTCATTTTAGTATAGTTTGAGATTTACCAGAAAGTAGCAAAGTTAGTAGAGAGTTACATATATCCCACACTCTGTGAGGACATTATACCACCATCATACATTCCTCACAGCTGATGACCAATATTGATTGATACAGTGTTTCTAAACTCCAGAATTCATTTGGACTTCATTAGTTTTCCTTTAACCTGATCCAGGATCCTATCAAAGAACATATTAAGTCTGAATTGTGTCTCCTTCAGGCTCCTCTGGCTGAGACAGTCACACAGACTTCTCTTGTTCTTGATGACTTTGATGTTTCGGGGAGCACTGCTCAGAGACATAGTATAACATCTTTCGATTTGACTGGGGTGAAGGGTTTTTGGAAGAGGACCACAGAGATGAGTGACATTCTCCAGTCACCAAGGGTACACACTGTCCACTGGGGTATCACGGATAAGTTCATTTCATCACCTGACTAAGGTACATTTCCCAGGTTTCTGTGTGAACTTCTATTTTTACTTTCCTACTTTTCACCCTGTAATCTTTAGAAGAAAGTCACTATGTGCAGCCCACACTTAAGGGGCACTCTGATATGCACATTGGTGTGCAGTTCAGCTCAGTTCAGTCGCTCAGTCATGTCCGACTCTTTGCGACTCCATGAATCGCAGCACACCAGGCCTCCCTGTCCATCACCAACTCCCCAAGTTCACCCAAACTCATGTGCATCGAGTCGGTGATGTTATCCAGCCATCTCATCCTCTGTCGTCCCCTTCTCCTCCTGCCCTCAATCCCTCCCAGCATCAGGGTCAGGTGTGTGCAAATATAAGTTTTCAAATGAGTTGGAGAAATACTAGATTCATCAGTGGACAGGATGGAGAGTTTCTGGGTAGCTTCCTTAGAAACTGCTGACTCTCATTTCTGGTGGCTGCGCTGCTTCCTATTCCTGCCCCAGTGAGTGAGGGTTTCTGCTGCTCTGCGTCCTTCTGCTGCTCCAACCTTGGCGTCACCAGTTCTTGGCCTGTAGATGTGCCAGCAGGTGTGATGCACATTACTGTCTTTGGAATTTACATTTCCTAACAACATAAGATGTTTAGCATCTTTTCATATACATTTCCATTGTTATATCTTCTACAAGAGGTGTCTGTTCAAACTTTATTTTTAAATTGTTATTTTCATTTTGTTGAGTTGAAGAGCTCTATGTATATTCTAAAACACATCCTTTATCAGATATGTGAATTGACAATAATTTCTCCCAGGCTGTGGCCTGAGCTCTTTTACTGATCTAACAGTATTCATTAATGAACAGTATACTTTTCTGGAAAGAAAAATGAGAAATTTATAACTGCACTTGCTTCTGAGTAGAGGACTTGAGTGAATGGGGATGAGGGGAAGAACATGGATTATTTATTTTTGTATATGCTTGAGTATCTTTTCAATTCTCCTGTGTGCTGGTAAATAATGCTTTCAAAAATTACATGAAAATCCCTTACATTTGTAAACACTTGACAGATCACCCTCAACTCATACACTAGGAGGTACATTCTGATCCTCTAGCTGGGCTGGAGCTCACCATGCATCTGTGTTGTTCTCCTGTTGGACATAAGCCATCTCACAGAAGACCAGCATCAGACAAGGACATCTGAGTGCATGACACAGAGAGACAAAACAAGAACACGACAGCATTCTGTACAAGCTCAGACCAACCAGGCAGCACGGTGCCCCTCACCGTGGACCAAACCTCTCCCTGTGCTGATCCAGAAACCACTGCTTCCTCCCAGTCACAGCTGTATCCTCGCTCTAGTCTGCCCTCCCTATAGCAGAGGCTTACTGAGATGACCAGGCAAAGAATTGCCCCCACTTCCCGACCACACCCAATCTAGAGTGAGCCAGTCTCACATAGATGCTTCTCAAAATCAAAGCCCACATCCTCTATATCAGTGGTCCTCAACTTTTTGGCACCAGCAACTGATTTCATGGAAGACAATTTTTCTATGGACCAGGGGTGGGAGGAATGGTTTCAGGATGATTCAAGCACAGTATTTTTATTGTACACTTCATTTCTAACCTAATGTTGGCACTGATCTGACAGGAGGTACCGGGCCAAGCTCAGAGTTTGGGGACTCCTGGCTGTATATGTTCTAACACCTTACAAGGACAGTATCGTCCCTGATACTGTGTAATCTCCCTCACTGTATCCAGTATAAATCCAACTTGATTGCCCACAGATTTGCTTCTCGTGGTCTTTGGCTGAAGAACATTCAGACATGTTACCTGTTCGCCAAAAACTTTTATGTATCTCCATTGGAATAGGGGCATATGTTTGTGTGTGTCTGATTGACATAGGGAACATTTTTCTATTTTAATGGCTTTTAATCTTTGGGTCATAAAACTCTTCATTCCACAAGTGTAAAAATTTCATGTATATTTTTGTCTAGGAGAGAGGGGTCCAAGGGTGAAGAGAAGCAGAACTGATTGAATTTGGGAAGAAACTATAGCAGAAGCAGTAAGTAAAAAGTAATAAGGTGGTGAATTCTAATGTTCTGCTTTACAACTTCGTAAGTATGTACAAGTCTTACAAAGTATTGATATCTGTTGTGTTCAAAAAACACTTTCTTTTGGGCTAAAGGAAGACTTCTGTGTCTCCTTATGTTTACCCCGGTTGAGGACAACACCAAGAGATCAAGGATTATATATAGTGATGAGCAGTTTTGAACACTTACAACCTTAAGGTGATAAACCATGGTTTGGCTAATGTCTGAACACTCTATCTGTTAAAATACACATTAAAGAAACTTTCAGAGCATGCTGTATTTAAAGATATATCTAAGACCTGCACAGACAAATCCATGACTTCAATATTAAGATTATTTTAACGTGCATCAACCTATGAGTCATACAGTATCTTTGAGGGGAAAGAGACAGGAGATTAATTAACAACATTCTACATATTCATTGACCAATATGCTAGCTAGTAGCCACATATTGCTGTTTAAATTAAATAAAAGTGCTCAGCACAACAGTCACTTTAAAGTGCTAAATAGCCTCATGTAGCTACTGGCTACCTGACCTGACAGCACAGACATAGAACAATTCTTTCAGCACAGGATGTTCTGTTGGAATGGACGGCTCTTCATGATTTGTGGGCCTCAAGTCAGGTGCACTAGACCACGTGAGTTGAAAGGGCCAATATTATTTTTCTTAGACACTATGTCAGATTTCTGTCTGGGATATGAATACATATTAAGCTGGTGTGTAACAAAATCAAACTAGGTTATGAGTGGGTCTGGCGCCTTCAGGTACAAACTGTTCCCAGTTCCTAAGGGGAAACACCTGTCCCCCCACCTTCCTTCCCAGATTGAGGACACTCTCTGGCATCACTTTCTAGGGGGTGAGTTCTCTCCTAGAGGAGCCCAGGGGCAGGGCCCTCAGTTAAGTTTGGGGAGGCATGGAGTCCAGCTCAGGTAAAAGCATTTTCCAAAATGAAGAGGAGCCAAAGGCAAGGATCAGTTGAGAGACACCCTGGCTCATTCAGAACAGCAGTTCTCAGAGTGTGGTCTGTGGAACCCTTGATGTCACTGAGACCCTTTCATGAGATCCCTGAGGTGAAAGCTACTTTCATAGCATCACTCGGATATTATTTGACTTCTCACTATGTTGACATTTGCTTTGATGTATAACAGCAGTAATGGAGACTATGGTAGCAAATTTAACTAGTAATTATTTCCTCAAAACTTTCTTGTAGAAAAATAAGAAAACTAATAATCAGGTTTGCTTTAAAACATCCAGAAAGACACATTAAAAATTCTTATCTGTCCTTAATAACCAAAATGGAAAAAAATACGAAAAAGAATATATATATACACATGTATAAGTGAATCACTCTGCTGTACAGCACAAATTAACATTATAAATCAAATATCCTTCAATAAAATAAATTTTTAAAAATAAACTTAAAAATGCTTATGTTTCCTAATCATCAGTCTTAAATACTCATTTTAAAAGTATCTTCTGTGATGACATGGAAAGTACACATCGAGCACTTCTACTACATTTCAAAGTCCTCTGGCCCAAGAAAAAATTCTATGTGCTCTGAACTACCCTCTTTTTCATGGAAAACAAGTGTTATTGAAAGAATGAATGAGCAGAAAGATCTGTATAATTAAGTGAAACAATGTATTACTTTGTAAAAATCTTGTATTACTACAAGAGATGTTCAATGAGCAAAATAGGCTTATGGATTTCAATGTAACAGAAGAGAAAATAGTCAATGATATTGTTTCAGGTCCACTGTGGAAAAACCTTGGAAAAACTACAATTTGTACAGTTTTAGTTTTGTATCCAAGATGAACATCCACAATTATCTGAAAAGATTATTAAAAAATACTACTCCTACCTATGTGCAAGCTTTTTCACTTTCACAGACTACCGTCAAAATAACAGATTCAATGCAGACGCAAATCTGAAAATCCAGTGGTCTTCTAGTGAAAGAGACAGGAAAGATACTTGGAAAAAATGTAAAAAGCTCTATGCTTCTCACCACCCTGTTTATTCTGGGAAATAGTTATTCACATTAAACACATGGGTTATTAATATTATTCTAAATAAACAAACAAAAATCTTTAAAGTGTATTATTTGTAGTATCGGAGAAGGCAATGGCACCCCACTCCAGTACTCTTGCCTGGAAAATCCCATGGACGGAGGAGCCTGGCAGGCTGCAGTCCATGGGGTCACTAAGAGTCGGACACGACTGAAGCGGCTTAGCAGCAGCAGCATTCATAGTATGGAAAATATGCATAGAAGTGGTCACATAATACTATCCTTAGGGTCGTCACCAATTTGTAAGATTGTGTAGATATTTTAATCAAAATCACAAACAGCCCCAGAGCTAGGACTCAGGGAGACAGTGGGACAAAGAGCTCTTGGAGGGGAGTTCAGTTCAGTTCAGTCGCTCAGTCATGTCCAACTCTTTGTGACCCCATGGACTGCAACATGCCAGGCCTCCCTGTCCATCAAAATCTCCTGGAGCTTGCTCAGACTCATGTCCATCGAGTCAGTGATGTCATCCAACCGTCTTATCCTCTGTCATCCCCTTCTCCTCTTGCCTTCAATCTTGCCCAGCACAGGGGTCTTCTCCAATGAGTCAGTTCGTCCCATCAGGCGGCCAAAGTATTGGAGCTTCAGCTTCAGTATCAGTCCTTCCAATGAATATTCAGGACTGATTTCCCTTCAGATTGACTGGTTTGATCTCCTTGCAGTCCAAGGGACTCTCAAGAGTCTTCTCCAACACCACAGTTCAAAAGCATCAATTCTTCAGTACCCAGCTTTCTTTACAGTCCAACTCTCACATCCACACATGACTACTGGAAAAACCATAGCACGATAGCTTTGACTAGATGGACCTTTGTTGACAAAGTAATGTCTCTGCTTTTTAATATGTTGTCTAGGTTGCTAGTAGCTTTTCTTCCAAGGACCAAGTGTCTTTTCATTCCATGGCTGCAGTCACCATCTGCATGATTTTGGAGCCCCCCAAAATAAAGTCTGCCACTATTTCCATTGTTTCTCCATTTATTTGCCATGAAGTGATGGGACCAGATGCCATGATCTTAGTTTTCTGAGTGTTGAGCTTTAAGCCAACTTTTTCACTCTGCTCTTTGACTTTCATCAAGAGGCTCTTTAGTTCCTCTTTGCTTTCAGCCATAAGGGTGGTTGTCATCTGCTTATCTAAGGTTATTGATATTTCTCTTGGCCATCTGATTCCAGCTTGTGCTTCATCCAGCCCAGCATGTCACATGATGTACTCTGCATGTAAGTTAAATGAGCAGGGTGACAATATACAGGCTTGACGTATTCCTTTCCCAATTTGGAACCAGTCTGTTGTTCCATGTCCAGTTCTAACTGTAGCTTATTGACCTGCATACAGATTTCTGAAGTAGGCAGGTCAGATCGTCTGGTATTCCCATCTCCTGAAGAATTTTCCACTGTTTCTTTTGATCCACACAGTCAAAGGCTTTGGCATAGTCCATAAAGAAGAAGTACATGTTTTCTCTCTTGCTTTTTCGATGATCCAGGGGATGTTGGCACTTTGATCTCTGGCTCCTCTGGCTTTTCTACATCCACCTTGAACATCTGAAAGTTCAGGGTTCGGGTTCTGTTGAAGCCTGGTTTGGAGAATTTTAAGCATTACTTTGCTAGCGTGTGAGATGGGTGCAATTATTGGGTAGTTTCAACATTCTACTTAGCAGGAGGGGAGGGATCAGGGCAAAGTCCCAGGTGCCTGGAGGGCAAACCGCTCAGGATCTCAGGATCAAGGGTGGTGTCTGGGGCTGGAACGCTCCATGTTGGGGATTCCCCTTCTCCTCGAGTTTCACTGAATCTCTCACAACCTGTGTTTAGCCCTGCTGCCTGGACCCTCATGATGCGGCTCGTTCTCACTGCCACTAGGTGCCCGGTTTCTAGAAAAATCAATCAGTGGATCCCGGTTATAAAGTCTCCACCGACCCGCCCAGACGCTGCTTCTTCCCAGACCCAGAGGATGCGAGTCATGGGGCCGCGAACCCTCCTCCAGCTGCTCTCGGGGATCCTGGTCCTGATCGAGACCCGGGCGGGTGAGTGCGGGGTCGGGAGGGAACGGCGTCTGCGGGGAGGGGCGAGAGGACCGCCCGGGAGTCTGGGGGGCAGGACTCCAGGGAACGAGCGACCCCGAGGCCCCTGCCCGGACCCGCCCCCTCCCCGGGTCCCGGCCTGTACCTCCCTTGCATCCCGACCCCTCTTTTCTACCCCTTTCGAAGTTCGGACAGGTTTTCGACCGCTTCCATCTCGCTGGCTCTACTCCCCTTCCTCCCTCCCGGGTCCGTCACCTCGGACCCGGGCCCCGCGCCGGGAGGAGGTCGGGCCGGGTCTCACCCCTCCCCGCCCCCAGGCTCCCACTCCCTGAGATATTTCTGCACCGCCGTGTCCCGGCCCGGCCTCGGGAAGCCCCGCTTCATCATCGTCGGCTACGTGGACGACACGCAGTTCGTGCGGTTCGACAGCGACGCCTCGGATCCGAGGATGGAGCCGCGGGCGCGGTGGGTGGAGCAGGAGGGGCCCGAGTATTGGGATCAGGAGACGCGAAAGGCCAAGCACGCCGCACTGATATTCCGAGTGAACCTGAACACCCTGAGCGGCTACTACAACCAGAGCGAGGCCGGTGAGCGACGCGGGCCCGGGTCCGGGTCACGACCCCCATTCCCAGGGACCGGCGGGGTCGCCCGAGTCTGCGGGTCCAAGGGTCACCCCGACATTGAGGAACACACCCGACCCCCGCCCGGGAGGAGCCGGCGGGGCTTGACCCGGTTTCATTTTCAGTTTGGGTTTAATCACCGCGAGTGGTCGGGGCGGGTCAGGGTCTCACACCCTCCAGCTGACTTACGGCTGCGACGTGGGGCCGGAGCGGCGCCTCCTCCGCGGGTATGAGCAGTACGGCTACGAAGGCTTAGATTACATCGCCATGAACTAGGACCTGCGCTCCTGGACCGCGGCGGACACGGGGCCTCAGATCTCCAAGCGCAAGATGGAGGCGGCCGGTGATGCGTATCACAGTAGGAACTACCTAGAGAGCTGGTGCGTGGAGGGGCTCCGCAGATACCTGGAGACCGGGAAGGACACGCTGCTGCGCGCAGGTACGACAGGCGCGGGACCTCTCTGATCTCCCCTCGGGCCGGAGCTGACTTCCCACGAGTAGAAAGTGGTGTCCCTGTGGAAACAGCGCCCCAGGTTCTTGTCCCGAGAGCGAGGAAATCCGCCCGGGTTTTCATATTCTGTACAAGACATCACCAGTGGCCCCACTCCTCTGAAGGACAATCAAGGAATCCAGTCTTTGACGAAGAAGCAGGAAACAAACCATCCCTGAAATAGCTGGTCAGCGGTGCCCTGTGACCCTGGCCACCATCTTGTGATCCATGACTTTCTCTCTCAAGGCCTGTTCTCACCCTGAGAACCCCCTGACTCCAGCTTTTCTGAGTCATTCAGCCTCCACCAGAATCAGGACCTTTAGTCTGTATTCTCCCCCTCACATTTTTAGAGCTCCTATCCTAGTCTCTCATTCGAGAAATTTCCAAGGACTAATGTAGATCATCCCTGATCTCTGAGATGAGGCTGTTATCTAGCTCTTGTGCTGCTTTTTTCAAAACCATGGTCTTGAATATTCCATAGCTCAGAGGATAAAGAAGTTCATAATAAGTCTGGGGATCTGATGTACAGCCTGGTGACTATAGTTAATAATAATTCTGTATTGTATACTTTAAAATTGATCTTAATCATTCTCATCACCCCTGTCAAACAGACACACACATAAGGCAAGTTGATGAATATATTAATTACCTTCACAGTGTACATATATATCAAAGCAACATGTAGTACACTCTAAATGTGTACAATTTTTGTTAAGTATACCTCAGTAAAGCTGGGGGAAAAAATCACTGTTCTGTCCTTTCTCAGGATGGTCACATGATGCTGCTTCAGTGACCCATGGAGGTAACACAAACTGACTTTTCTGATTCTTCCTCAGATCCTCCAAAGGCACATGTGACCCATCACCCCATCTCTCACCGTGAGGTCATCCTGAGGTGCTAGGGCCTAGGCTTCTACCCTGAGGAGATCTCACTGACCTGGCAGCACAATGGGGAGAACCAGACCCAGGACATGGAGCTTGTGGAGACCAGGCCTTCAGGAGATGGAACCTTCCAGAAGTGGGCGGCCCTGGTGGTGCCTTCTGGAGAGGAGCAGAGATACACGTGCTGTGTGCAGCACGAGGGGCTTCAGGAGCCCCTCACCCTGAGATGGGGTAAGGAGGGGGTCAGAATGGAGCTTCCTCTCAGATAAAGCAGGAGCCCTTTGGGACTCAGTTCAGCAAGGCCAGGGCTCA
Organism: Bubalus bubalis; assembly: GCF_019923935.1. NCBI lineage: Eukaryota > Metazoa > Chordata > Mammalia > Artiodactyla > Bovidae > Bubalus > Bubalus bubalis. The sequence continues at coordinate 23,978,455 of NC_059158.1, forward strand.
AGCCTGAGGTCAGGGCCTCTTCCCTTGCCTCCACAGAACCTCCTCAGCCCTCCTCCCCATCATGGGCATCATTCTTGTCCTGGTTCTCCTCGTGGTGGCTGTGCTGGCTGGAGCTGTGATCTGGAGAAAGAAGCGCTCAGGTAGGGAAAGGAGGGAGGGACCTGAGTTTTCTTATCTCACTGGGGGTTTCAAGCCCAGGTAGAAGTTTACCTGCCTGGTTACTGGAAAGTACCCTCCACACACATGTGGAGTCTGGAGCTGATTCTAACATTTTGCTTTTCTAAAGCATGTATGAAAATGAAAGAGAAAATTTTCACCTTCCTAATTCCAGTTGGGGACCAGGTTTCCAGCACTTGAAGGTCAGAGGGAGGTCCTTGTTGAGGACAGACCTCCAGGAGGGCAGGTGGCCCTGTCCTTACACGTCTCCCTTCTCTGTGTTCCTGATCCTAGCATGAGTTTTGACCACAGTTGCAGAAAGTTCTCTGGGGTCCAGGACTAGGGGTTCCTGTAGGGTCTCATGACTCAGCCTTCTCCCTGGTCTCTCACGTGATACTTTCTTCTCACAGGTGAAAAAGGACGGATCTACACCCAGGCTGCAAGTAAGTATGGAGGGGATAATTCCTGAGACTCTTGTGAGGGTGCAGACAGGAGGCCATGGGGGACTCACCCTCCTCAAAGTGCCTTCTCCAGTTTCTCTCCTGTGGGTTCTGACCACGTCCTGGTCTTGTTCTCCCCCAGGCAGTGACAGTGACCAGGGCTCTGATGTGTCTCTCACAGTTCCTAAAGGTGAGACCCTGGAGAATCTAGATTGGAAGGGGGATTGGGGCAGAGGGGACACATTGGGCGGCAGGGATCTTTGAATGGGACACGTGGGCATGTGGGGGGCTGTGGAGAATGTCAGCCCTTACATGACTGACCTGAACTGGTTCCTGATTCTTTTCTCTAACAATGTGAGACAGCTGCCTTGTGGGGACTGAGTGATGCTCGGTCCTGCTTTGTGACATCAGATCCCCTGACCCCTCTTTCTGCAGCTGCATCTGAATGCATCTGTGCTCCTATTAGCATAACGTGAGCAGATGGGGAGATGGGTGACCCCTGCCCACTGCGCCCCCTCCCCACCCTGACCTGTGTTCTCCTCCCTGTTGGACTCCTCTGTTTCAGCAGAGGCGGGGCTGGGCCCTTTCTACCTTTGTCTTAACTTAATGTTATTCTGAGAAATACTGAAAATAAGAATCTGGATGTGAATTTGTTTTTTCTAATTCATGTCATGAGGGTTGATGGGTTAATAAAGAAAAAAATTCTTAAGGTTTGAGACAGGAAAACAAACGGAAACACTGAGAATCTTCCAGCATCTAGCCAGATTGGGAACAACTGAGGTCAGTGATCAGAGAGCACTCGGATTGGGGAGGAGTCTTAAATCCACACCAACAGTTGTATTTTCCTGGGAAGAAAAGGGCTAGAGATGCATATTGGTTTCTCTACCCTGAGGTACATAGCCAGGTGGAAGACTGAAGAAGTGTTATCAGCTCAAAATAATGAAAATCAATGAATCCTGCTGTTTGAAACTAATACCTAAATGGATTTCTCACTCATTCCTTAGTGTAAACAATGGAATACAAATTTTTCTGTTACATAAATGAGAATTGTGTGTATGTGTACTCATTTCATTTCAGGAAAAGCCACAGAATAAGCTTGAAGCTACACAGCCAGGAACAGAATCCACAATCCTCCTAGGTGGGGTCCCACATCGGACACACTGGCCCCAGCTGAGCACAGATGTCACAACTCACACCACTGACCCCGTACCAGGCTGGGACTGCTTTCATTACTTCTCTTGGCAAATGGGTGTCATTACTGGCATTCATGCCACCTTTGCCAAATGCATTCTTCACTGTTTCACCTTATGTCACCACACCCTGAGCCAGAGTCAGTATGTGGTCACCTAACTCTGGACTTATACTGTGTCCACCTGCAAGAATGTTGGGGAAGGAAATTTTCCTCTCATATGGAGCGAGGTGGTCTCTGCCTTCTACCAGGGCACTTAAAGTCTGGGATTCCCCTAACATGGAAAGAGGGTACAGTTAGTAGGGGTGGAGGTTGGGAATGAGAGATGGAAAAAGAATGACAAACTTCATTTTGGTTTTTGCTGTATTCGAACATTGCTATGGACCAGTGACTCTTTGTGCCTCCCATTTCTCCTCTTTTAAATGTGTTTGGGGCTTCCCTGGTGGTCCACTGGTTAAAAATCTGCCTGCCAATGCAGGGAACATGGTTCAATCCCTGTTAGCAGAAGATCCCACGTGCCGCGGAGCAACCGAGCCCACTGGCCACAACTACTGGAGCCCACATGCTCTAAAGCCTGTGCTCTGCAACAAGAGAAGCCACCACAGGGAGAAGCCCCCGCTCCACTACTAGAGAAAGCCTTTGCACAGCAACGAAGACCCGGCACTACCAAAAATAAATAGATGATTTTTTTTTAAAGTGTTTGAAGGTTATGCCCGTCCCACCATTGTACATTAGACATGATACAAAGGGCAAGATTCCATTATTTTATATGGCAGACTAATATTCCTCTTACATTTTCATATCCGTTCAATCATTGATGGGCACTTAGGCTGTTTCTATATCTTGACCATTGTGGTAAGCAATACTTCCGTGCACATGGGGGTGGACATCTCTTTTCTCTCCACTTATCAAGCTGCCTTTAATTGTTGACACAAAAATTTCCATGTTTCATACTAAAACTGGCCCTGCACAGGTGTCTGATGATTGACCTTTTGACAACAGAGCCCCCTTCCCGCGTCATGCGCCACCATGTTTTAACATGGGTCCCCTGAAGAAGCAAGTAATTCAGATGCGGCTCTGAAGAGCAGATTACCTCACCTTTTCCTTGCCTCCAATGTCCTTTTCCCATGCCTAAGACCACCCTGCTTGGGGAATGGGGTTGGGGAGGAGGAGACAGGCATTTGGCTTGTAGGATGTTATTTCCCCCACCAGGGATTGAACTAGGGGCCCTTAGCAGTGAAAGTGCTGAATCCTACTCACTGGACCGCCAGGGAATTCCCCTGGCCTGCTTCTTTGTCCTGGAAATATCGCAAGCCCCTGGTCTTTGGGGAAGAAAACATTCGATCTGTCCTCCTGTCACCTCACTTGGCTGCATTGTGACTAAATCCTTTCTCTGCTGCCAACCTTGGCATGTTGCAGTTTTGGCTCGCTGCTAACTGGGCAGATGAACCTGTCTCAGTAACATCCTCACTTCCAGGAGGGCTCTAGGCTTTACAACCTTGCGTTCTGCCTCCCACTTGCCTTCCAGATAGCAGCAGCGGAGGGAGGTGCAGGCAGAAGGGCTTCCTTTAGTAGAGGCTTGACTGGGTGGGGCGGGCAGGGCATGGTGCTGGCCAGTCAGAGGCACCTGAAGAAGAACTTGGGGCTCAGTCCAGGGTGTACCCTTTGGGGCCCAGCTGGCAGGAGGGCATCACAGTCTTCAGCAGAGACAGCTGCTGCACCATAATCTTGTTCCAGATGCCCAGGCTCAAGGGCCTGGACAACACAGCCTGACGGGTGGAGGAAGCTGAGGCCTCGGGACCAATCCCGGAGGGCAGCCAGGAGCTTCTCCAGGCCAGTTCAACTGATCTCAGGGTGGGCAGACAGGTGAGTGAGACCAGTGAGGAGCAGAGACGGAGACATCTGTTCAGAGCTCTTCAGGCCACGTTGCCCAGGTGGTTTGCCGACAGGTTCAGGTACCCCAGGCGCAGCCTTTCTGGATCAAGTAGCTGACCAGGGTCCATGAGGCCTGGGTCACTCTCACTAGCAGCCACAGCGCTTAGCTTCAGATGCAGGAGGCTGTGGGCCGGCAGGCTGCTCAGGGCCTGGGCTAGGGCAGTGGCGCCCAGGCCATTGTTGGACAGAGCCAGTGTCTTTAGGCACTGGGCATCTTGGAAGGTGCTGCTCTGGGCCGCCTGGTGGTTCAGGGAAAAGCTGGGGCCAAAGTTACAGGCTTGGAGGTACACAGTGCTGAGCGAGGGGCAGGCCCGCAGAACGGAGGCCAGAGCCTGGCCACAGCCATCCCACCAGGAGTTCCCCTAGCTGGTGGCAGACGGCGGCCTCCTCCTGCAGCTGCTCGCTCCTCTGTGCTCTAGCCTTGGTCTTGCTCAGCTGGCAAAACTTGTGGTCCAGCCTCATACTCAGGGGTTCCTTCACCCAGTCGCCCCACCCGGGGTTACGGACATCCCGCGTTCTCCATCGCCATGGCTGCCACGTCTCTTTTTGAGTTAGTGTTTTCATTTTCTTCAGATAAACATCCAGAAGTAGAATTGCTAGATCACGTGCTAGTTCCATTTTTAATTTTTTGAGAGATCTCCATACTGCTTTCCATAATGGCTGCTCTAATTTTATATTCCCACCAACAGTGCATAAGAGTTCCTTTCTCTCCACATCCTTGCTCACATTTGTAGAAGACTTTAATTATCTGGTGTATAATTATCCAGGGTATCTGGTGGCTCAGACGGTAAAGCATCTGCCTGCAATGCGGGAGACCCAGGTTGGATTGCTGGGTCGGGAAGATCCCCTGGAGAAGGAAATGGCAATCCACTCCAGCACTCTTGCCTGGAAAATCCCATGGAGGGAGGAGTCTGATAGGCTACAGTCCATGGGGTTGCAAAGAGTCAGACACGACTGAGCGACTTCACTTTCACTTTAATTAAAGTCCAGCTTATCAATTATTTCTTTCATGGATTGTGCCTTTGGTGTTGTATCTAAAAAATCATTACCATACCCAGAATTCATCAAGGTTCTCTCCTATATCACCTTCTGGGTGTTGTATAGTTTAACATTTTACATTTAGGTCTATACTCCATTTTGAGTTAATTTCTGTGAAGGGTGTAAAGTCTGTGTGAGACTGATGTTTTTTCATATAGATGTCCAGTTGTTCCAGCACCATTTATTAAAGAGGTTATCTTTCCTCCATTGCATTGCCTTTTGTCAAAGGTCAGTTGACAATATTTATGTGGGTCTATTTCTAGGCCCCTTATTCTATTCAGTTGATCTACATTGTCCCTTAGCATCCACAGGGGATTAATTTCAGGGCCCCTCAAAGATACCAAAGTCTGTGGATGCTCAAGTCCCTTTTAAATGATGTCAACCGACACACTTCTTCCTGTGTACTTTAAATCATCTCTAGGTTACTTCTAATCCCTGTAATACAATACCTGTAACTGCTATGGAAATGTTTGTAAATACAATGTAAATGCTATGTGAATAGTTTCCAGTGTGTAGTAAACTCAAATTTTGCTTTGGGGAACTTCTGAGAATTTTTTTTTTCATGTTGGGGGCAGTGGTTTGCCCTGTTTCCTCTCTTTTATGAATTCTAGAAGAACTGGTAATTTTTCAGCTCATTCAGGTTTTTACTTGTCTTAAGGACAGAAAGGTGATTTCCAAGCTGCTTATGTGTAGAACTGAAACCAGAAACTCCCCAAAGATCTTTTCACGGAACTTCCATTTTCCGTTTCTAGAAAAGATGGGCTATAGTATACGGACAAATCCTTCCACTGAAAAGAGGCAAAAATACCATGTTAAACTCAAAAACCATCTTCTTAAAAGCATCAACGAGTTGACAAGATAGTAATAAATGACTTAGCCTCCCAAAGAAGGGAAGGATCCTGCTTGCCCTTCATAGAGAACAGTGTCCTGGAAATGGAGAAACAGCTCTGTAAGTTTATTGCACCAGAGTCCAAACATGGCAGTCCTACACTTCCAGCTCTTCGCCCCAAGTTCCTGACATTTTCTACCCATCTGTCTTCCTTCAAACTTTAAACCAAGTTTTTAAAATTCTGATTATAATGTATACAGATATTCTATGCTGCTGCTGCTGCTGCTGCTAAGTCACTTCAGTCGTGTCCGACTCAATGCGACCCCATAGACGTCAGCCAACCAGGCTTCCCCGTCCCTGGGATTCTCTGGGCAAGAACACTGGAGTGGGTTGTCATTTCCTTCTCCAATGCATGAAAGTGAAAAGTGAAAGTCAAGTTGCTCAGTCATGTCCGACTCTGAGCCACCCTGTGGACTGCAGCCTACCAGGCTCCTCCACCCATGGGATTTTCCAGGCAAGAGTACTGGAGTGGGGTGCCATTAATATATGATAAAGTATGTTCACTATAGAAAATTTATAAAATGATGAAAATAAATGATAATAAAAATAGCTGTAGCCTTCACACTTGGAAATATTCTGTTGTATTTTCTTCTAGTTTATTATATAAACTGATGCTGCCCAGGTGCCAAAGCTCTAAGTTGATGGGCACAGATCTCAGTGCCCCCAAGCTCTGTGTCTGTATCTCTGCCTTCCAACCAGTGATGACGGATGGTCCTGCACATACCTAAGGTCACCTCTCAGCTTGAGCATAAGATTGGGCCCCTGCTTCCCCCAATAATCAATTTCCTGGTCTCTACTGTATCACTCATTCTTGCATACAAATGTGCTGTAATATTAATACCTCTCATTAGAACAAACAAAATGAAACCAAATAAATGAAAACAAAATGGTCCCACTAAAATCCACCACTTGATGCCATATCCCCCTCCAACCAGTGCCCCATTTCTATGACTTTCCTTATAGAACAATACTTGAGTCCATGTTCTCACCTACTGTGCTGTCTTTTATTTTTATCAGATACATATATGCACATATCTTGAAAAATAAATACCACTACAAGGCCTGTTAATGGAAATAATTGAGTGAGTGAAAGTCACTCAGTCATATTCAACTCTTTGCAACCCCATGGATTGCAGCCTCTGTCCATGGAACTCTCCAGGCAAGAATACTGGAGTGGGTAGCCATTCCCTTCTCAGAGGATCTTCCTGACCCAGAGAATGAACCCAGGTTTCCCGCATTTAATGCAGATTCTTTGCCATCTAAGCCACCAGGGAAGCCTCCCAATCTTCCATATGTCCCATATCTGATCCCAGAGCCAACCTCTTTAACTTTGTGTCCATTCCTCTTATTGTGCTTCTAACAATAAGCACATTGGTATAAGCAATACCAATAGCACATTCATAATACTCCTTCTTTGTTTTTGTATGTGTATCCTTTTAGTGAGTTAGCTCTCTTTAACATACCACAATCCTTCAAATAGTTGTTTTATAATTTTTATTAGCTCAGTGTTCAGTGTCTACATTATTATGACCGTATAAACAAATGCTACTCACAGCTAAGCATTTAGTAGACTGTGATAATTTTTCTCCCTTGAATTTTTAAAAACATTGTTCTGGAATTAATAAATGTCTTATTCCTTCATTTGCTTAGTTTCTGTTGTGTTGATTATGAGATCCCAAATTTCCTCCACAGCCTAAGTCCTTATGAATATATTCAAGCACATCAGATATTCTACCAACTTCGTCTCTTTGCACAGACTTTCCCACGGCCCTCGGTGCTGCCACACGGGGACAGGTTCCCTGCTCACCTGGGCATGGCTGACATTCGGAATCTCCTTCACCTCATCCCAGACTGACCTCTGCCTCTCTTTCCTACTGGCTTGCCCTGTTGCCTGGATCTCACATGTTCCTCTCTTTGGTTTTCTCAAACACTTTCCCTTTACTCCATCTAGTTAGTATCCTGAGAAAGGGAACATGTCAAGTAAAATATTGAAACTAAATATCTAAAAAAAAAATCCCCTGGAGAAGAGCATGCCAACCCACTCCAGTATTCTTGCCTGGAGAATTCCATGGTCAGAGGATCTGGTGGGCTACAGTCCATGGGGTCTCAAAGAGTTGGACACAACTGAGTGACTAGCACACACACACACACACACAAATATCTAAAAATGTCTTCAGGCCACTAGCACTTACATAGTGACTTGATATAGAATTCTGTGTTGGAAATAATTTCCCTCAGAATTTAAAAAGCATTGCTTCAGCATTTTCTAGCTTCTGCAGAGCAGATTTTTTTTTGCCTCTTGAAGTTTTCAAAGTCTCTTTTTAAAAAAATTTTATTTACTATCTTTGGTTGCGCTGGATCATCGTCGCTGTCCAAGGGCTTTCTCTAGTTGCACCGAGCGGGAGGCGCTCCTCTTGTTGTGGAGCACAGGCTCTAGGCTTGCGGGCTCAGTAGTCGGGGTGAGCATAAGGGCGAGTGGGCTGTGTAGTTGCGACACACAGGCTCAGTAGTTGTGGTGCCTGGGCTTAGTTGCTCTGGGCGTATGAAATCTTCCCAGACTAGGGCTCACACCTGCGTCCCCTGCATTGGCAGGTGGATTCTTATCCATTGTGCCACCAGGGAAGTGCTCAAGGTCTCTTCTTTTGCACCCTTTTCACCAAAATTTCACCTGTGATATATCTTTGTGTGGATCTGGTTTCATCTTCTGTGCCGAGAACTTGGTTGGGACCATTCAAAGTATAAACTTTTGTCTGTCAAACTCGGAGAAACTTTCTTGAAATTTTAAAAACATTTGCTACTTTCCATTCATTTTGAAACTTATGTTCTTGATGTGTTGGAATCCCTTGCTGATAACCCAGAACTCTTATGGTTCTTCTTTCCTTCTTGCCATTTCTTCTCCATTTTGTAGCACTAAATGGAAGTACAACTTAATTTTCTAATTCTTCTATTGAATTATTTATTTCTGTGATCATATTTCTAATTTCTAAGAGTGCTTTCTTCTTCTCTGTATACAATAGTATGTAATTCTGGTCTTTTTTCATATGCCATATCTTTTTTGCATCTTTTATATATTATTGATTATAGTCATATGGAATCCATTAGGTCTCTTGATTATCTTCTTTTATGATTTCTGCTGAATGTTCATTTCCCTTATGACAGTTAAAGCACCATATCACCAGGGTCTTACCCTTGCTCTTCCTTCTGTTTCCAGGAACTAGCAGATCCTGACCCACTGGAGGCCTCAAAACATATCCTGGATGATGGACTTTAGTGTGGCTCAGGCAGTTAGGCCACACTGCCACTTGATGTCCTCCTGACTTCTGAACCTAGCAGCCTCTTATCATAGAACATTCTGGAACACTGCAACAGTTCACTAGCACAGGGTGCAGAGTCATGCCTGCTACCTGATGGACAGGGAACTAATGGAAAATAGGTCACAAAGGTCTCTGAGGGAAGATATCCTGGGTTCAATCCCAACCCCAACTCCACCACCTCCTTAAACTCTCTCAGTACAAAATGATCACAAATTGGGTGCTTCATGGGTTTGCTTTGAGGATACAGTTTGACCATGTAAATCACATGGCCTTATTGCCTGAGACATAGTAAGTGTTCCTTTATCCACAGTTACCATTGTTATAACGGGCTGCCCTGGCAGCTCAGACAGTAAAGAATCCACCTGCAATGTGGGAGACCTGGGTTTGATCCCTGGGTAAAGAAGATCTTCCCTGGAGGAGGAAGTGGCAACCCACTCCAGTGTTCTTGCGTAAGAAATCCCATGGGCAAAGAAGACCGGCAGGCTACAGTCCATGGGGTCACAAAGAGTCGAACACGACTGAGCACACCATCATTATATTGACTACAGCATTTAGATAAGTTCCACTCTTTTGCTTGTATAAACCACAATTCAGGAAACATTGTTAAACACATATTAATATTTTTGCAACATGTATGATTATCTTCTTAGGATAAATCCTTTTCGGGAATTCAGTTACTTCTCCTTTTTGCTTTTTTTCTGGCCGCATCATTTGGTATGTAGAATCTTAGTTCCTCAGCCAGGGGTTGAACCCATGTCCCCTGCATTAGAAACAGGGTCTTAACCATTGGGAAGCCAGAAGAGTCCCAGGAACTTAGTTATTTCTGCATCAAAATACAAGCACACTTAAACTGTAGAGATGATTTGCAAAAGTGCCCTTTAGGAATTTTACACTACTTTGGGTGGGAGGGAGGCTCAAGAGGGAGGGATATATCTATATACTTATGGCTGATTTACCTTGTTGTACAGCAGAAATCAACACAACATTGTAAAGCAATTATCCTCCATTAAAAAAATTTTTTAATACTACTTTATTTCAAAGTTGAAAAAAGCCTAACTGCTTATTAAAATTGAATATACTCAATTCTTTTACTCCCCCCTCCAAATTCTATACTTCAGGATAGAGATGAGCAAAGGAGTCTGTATTTTAGATAGCTTTCTGTGAGTGGTTGAGAAAGTGGGCTTTGTACTTACCACACTTAATTTTATATTATAGAATGTTTTGGTGGCCTTCCTTTGTGGCTCAGCTGGTAAAGAATCAGCCTGCAATGTGGGAGACCTGGGTTTGATCCCTGGGTTGGGAAGATCCCTAGGAGAAGGGAACAGCTACCCACTCCAATATTCTGGCCTGGAGAATTCCATGGACTATATAGTCCATGGGGTCTCAAAGAGTTGGACACGACTGAGTGACTTTCACTCACTCACTCTTTTCGTATCATTTATACTTAGACTATATCTAGAGAATCTAATATTCAATTACTCAATTAAATGTTCCCTTTACTCCTTACTTTGCAACCCTATAATATTCTAAGAGTAAACATAAATTAATAGAGTTGGTAAGAAGAGGAGAAAAAAAAGAGATTTTCTTTCCCCCAATACTACGACCAGTATATTTTTCCTTATACTGACAATATCCTCCTCATTCACTTTCATCTCTGACAAACTGATCTATTTTGTTATATTCCATTTCTTAGTCCACATTTTCATTTTTGTTCACATTTATTGCTAATATATTTGTTTGACATTTAACCTGTTACGTGTCAAAGAATTTACACAAATAATGGTGCAAGATAAAGGAACAGCTGGGAGCAGATGTGTAAGTACAAGTGGGCAAAAGACAATATGATTGAGAACCTCAAGAAACAATAGATAGTACATAAAACTTCAATATTTTAAATTGTAAAACAGAAAATAAAACAACCCAGATATTTTATGTAAAGAGAAAAATGACAAGCTTGAAAATCCCATCATGGAGCATTAAGAATCAGATTTACTCTCTTGTCTTACACAATGATGAATTCAGATAAACATATGAAACAACAGTATTCAGACCCTGGACATCAGGCAGCACAAGCACCGTGGCTTCTACAAATAAGAAAACGAAAGCGGCAAGGCCTACAATTGTCCAGTTTCCTTCCTGGAGAGAGCTTCCAGGACACAGTGTGGGAAGGGAGGAGCCCTAAGAGAGCCCAGCAGTCCCAGTGAGTTAAGGGGACAGAGTTGAGAATTGCAGAGACCCGGATGTTAGAATTAGCAGACAGTGACAATAAAAGTTACTATAGATTATTATAGGACTTCCCTGGTGGTCCAGTGGTTAAGACTCTGCCTTCCAATGCAGGGACCATGGGTTTGATCCCTCGTCAGGGAACTAAGATCCCATACATTGCACAGTGCAGTCAATTAAAAAAAATTACTATAAATGTACTCCTTATGTTCAAAAAGTTATACCAGAGACATGAAATATGTTTAAAAGATCACAATTAAAATTCTAGAGATGAAAATGTCTGAGATAAAAATACACTGGATGTGTATTGGTAGACTGGTAGATTATGGTAGATGTGTAATGGTAGATTTGACATTGCAGAAGAAAGAATCAGTGACCTTGAAGACATAAACATAGAAACTTCCCAAAATTACATGAAGTAATAATTATTAAAGTGTATTATTAAGTTTGGAACATACGTTCAAGCAACATTATTTGTAACAACCAAAACATAGAAATAACCTAAATGTCTATGAACACATGAATGAATGAATAAATAAAAGGTGATATATCCACATAATGCAATATTATTTGACCATGGAAAGGAATGAAGTACTGATTCATGCTACAAGGGGGATGAACTTTTAAAGTATTTTGCTTTGTGAAGGAAGTCAGTCACCAAAGATTGACATTGTATTATTCCATTTATCTAATGGGTCCATTTCTTCGAAGAGTCAGACACGACATGGTGACTGAACAACAATGGGTCCTTAATAAGTGAATCTAGAAAGACAGAAAGTAGATTTGTAGTTGCCTAGGGCTCAGGGAATGCTGGGCGGAAATGGGGATGACTGCTGAGAAATAATGGATGTGTGGTGATGAAAATGTTTTTGAAAATGTTTTTGGAGTGATGAGAATGTTCTAAAATTGATGTGTGGTATTTGTTGCGTTAGCTCCATGAACATAGTGAAAACTACTGAGTTTAAATGATTGAATAATATATGTGAATTATATCTAAAAAAAACTGTTCTAATGAAAGTGATGGCTCAATTAAATGAAATACAAATGCCAGAACTGCCATGGCAGTTTGTAGAAAGAAAGATGAAAAGGTTCAGAGAAGGGGGCACGCTAATCTGAATCTACGCTATAGAACTGGAAAACACACAGGTGACTGTTTCCTTGGAGAGACCCAAAGGATACTGTTTATCAGGCAATAAGGAATGCACACGTAAGGGGAGTATCAAGCTCATTGTGTCTGTCCTTGGCGAGCTGGGGCTGACTCTAGGAGATAATATCACAGAACTTAGCATTAATGTCTCCTTAGCATTAGTGGGGATAATAAGATCCCAGAAAGCCAGAGGACAGGTGACAGCAAGTAAGAAACCAAGTGAGCAGAATCGTCAAAATAGCCATCATTGTCAGAATTGAAACCAGAGAAATTCTGACTGTGAGGAATTTTGGAAATGGGTAACAGACCATTATACTCCTTGGGGCAAGATAGAAGGGCAGCTTACAAGAGTGTTGCCTAATATTTGAACCAGTAGAAGAATGACAAATAAGCTGAAGGCTGAGATAAACGGCCTCAATAGAAAGTTATGATTCCTTGACCAGTTTCCAGATCTGAGCCAGATCTCAGACCCAGAATCCATTAATTAGATAGTTTCTGTAACACTATAGCAGGTGTGGTACATTAGTAATTCCCCAAGTCCTTCACTAAAGGAATCAACGGCCACAATACACTGAAAAAAGAAAATGCCCAGATCTTTGCTAGGCTTATCAGACCCAGAGTCCAGTTTGACACTCCTAGAGAACCAAAGCACCGCCATGGACTCCCATTAGAAAAGACGTATGAGGACTCAATGGACTTGAGTTTGAGTGAACTCCAGGAGTTAGTGATGGACAGGGAGGCCTGGCGTGCTGTGATTCATGGGGTCCCAAAGAGTCGGACACGACTGAGCGACTGAACTGAACTGAACTGACTGATACGAGGACCAGGAAACAGTTTGTGTCCTGTCTCAGGCCCACCCATGTCTCAGTGGATTCTCTGTGTCCACACACACACACACACACCCCTCCCCCCGCGTTATTATTTCCCCAGTTTCCAAATGCGTCATTGGAATGGCCATGTTTAACAATTGCTGGAACCTCACATTTGTTTAACCTGTGCAATAAAAGCTTGGTGATAATATAGGCCAAGTGGAAGCCCATGAAATAGCCTTTGAACCTTAGCCAGGATAGAAAATTAAAACAATTTTATATCTCAAGGGTAATGAAAGCGCTTAATACCTCTCTTGAATACATAAGGGATGTGGGGTGGAGTGTGGTCCAAACATACTAGCAGTGAATTTGCCAGTCTGGTTCCAGCAAAAATTGGATGGATCATGGTAGATGACAGTGAACTTCTGAGAACTTAACTCGAATTAGCTTAATTGCAGCAGATATGCCAAATGTGATTTTTTAAATTAATTTATTTTTTACTGCACTGCTGGGCTTTTCTCTAGTTGCGCCAAGCAGGGCTTACTCTCCATTTGTTGTGCGCGGGCTCCTCATTGAGCGGGTTTCTCTTGTTTCAGAACACGGGCTCTAGGGGGCGCAGGCTCAGTAGTTTTGGAGCATAGGCTTAGCTGCTCTGCGCATGTGGGATCTTCCTGGACCAGAGATGGAACCCACGTCCCCTGCATTGGCAGGTGGGCTCTTAACCACTGGACCACCAGAGAAATCCTGCAATTGATTATACTGTTACTCTTCCATCCTGGAAATATCACGGATTGATCTTGATCTGGGCTGACTTGTATTCCAGGTAGGATTCTTTCTGCCCTTGCTTCCCACAGAGCATCACTCAGAACTATTATCCAAGGGCTCACACAGTAATGTAAGTATAGAGGTTATACTTCTAGTCATTGGAGCTGAGTGATGGAAAGAACACTAAATTCTACTGGGCCCCCATTAAAAATAACAATATTTGCCTTTTTGGAGGTTCTAGCAAGGGAGTGCAGCTACTCATAATATCCTTGACCAAAGACCAGCCCTCTTCTATCAGGGACGGTCATCCTGTTTGGCCATGCATGCAGCTTCGAGAGGGATACACATGGAGCAATGAGGGGGGAAGGGGACTCCCGCCTAACCAGCCAGATCAGCTGAATCAACCCTGGCGATAAACGAGGTGACAGATGTTGGAACTGGATTGCCCTCACATCCAAAATAATATCAATATTCACATTATTGTGGCAGGACTCTTTCAGTCACAAGTTAACAGTTTTAGCAGAAGAGATTAAATGTGTTGATTTACCTGAGAGGGCAAGGATGGGGCTGACTTGAGACATGACTGGATCCAGGGACTCCAACTTGTCGTCAGATCTCTTTCTCTCTGTTCTTAGGGAAAGTACCCAAGGTCGTCTCTAACCTGCTTCACACTGCCCCGCTTAAACAACTTAAGCAAAAAGATAAATCTCTTTCTCACTGTGTCCATACATAAAGGACCAGAGACAGTTATCCTTGGACCAATCCCTGTTGCTAGGCAGATGTGGTATAATGTGGTTACACCCTGATTGGTCAGGTCTGGGTCATGTGCATCCCTTGGTACATAATAATACTTTCTAAGTTATTTAAGGTCATACTGATTATTAAACCATGTCACTATTAAATAAAAATACCCTTGAGAATTCTTTGATCCATGAGAAAAATGAGAGAACATTAACTATTAACAAAGTTAGCTTTCTTTTCATTTCTTTTCTTTTAGTTTCTAGCTAACAACATTTGACTCTTTTCATCACAAAAGTACTGGGTGGTAAATGGACAGACTCTTGGGTCTCCTGCATTGGCAGGCAGATTCTTTGCCACTGAGCCACTTGCACAGCCTGAAAGTCTGGGTGTCCTCTTTCTCACAACTCAAGACTTAATCCTTTAGGAAATGCTGTAAAGTCCATCTTTAGATATATCCAGTTCTAGTCACTCTGTAATATTTTTCCCTGCCCACATGTGATACAACCACCAACATTTCCAACCTGGACACTGCACTATTTCTACAGTCTCTACTACCGCCTCGTTCACTCTTCACTTCTCAGCTCTGTCCCCAGCACAGCAGCCAGACTGATGCTTCTAAATAGAAGTCACACCGGTCCCTCTTCTCCCAAAACTGTCTCGGAGTGCTACGTCTTCCTCAGAGAAAAGTCAATCCAATATTCTCAAAGCCACATGATCTGCGCACACATGAGACCTCATCTCAGTTCTTCGCTCCACCAGCCACACCTGCGTCCTCTTCACTCTTCCTTGAACACAGATGCTCTCCTGCCCTTGTGCATTTTCAATGAAGCACCTCTGCCTGGACAGAACTTCGCCCAGACCTCCTTGTGGGCATTCCCTCATGTCCTTCACATCTTCACTCAGAAGTCACCTTCTCAATGAGGTCCACTGACCAACCTAGTAACACAGCCACCTTCCCTGTCCCCACACACTCATACTCTGGGTCACCTTCCTCAGAGCACTCACCACCTCGAAGGGAAAACACTCCCTCACTTACTAGGCTCATAATGCACACTCTGCCTCTTCTCACTAGAACAAGCTCCACAGGCCAATAACTTTGCCTGACTTTGGTTTTCTGAAATTTCTTAGATGCAAAAATAATGTGTGATGTATCTGACACAACACATAGATCAGGTGAATGAATGATAAGTGGACAGCACCTCTGTATTCTGTTGGGCTCTGTGCAACCTCATGGACTGTAACCCACCAGGCTCCTCTGTCCATGGGATTTTCCAGGCAAGAATACTGGGGAGTGGGTTGCCATTTCCTTCTCCAAGGGATCTTCGTGACCCAGGGATCAAACCCGGGTCTCCTGCATTGTGGGCAGACTCTGTACCACCTGAGTCACCAGGGAAGTCCATATTCTAAAGGCAGTATCTTTATTAACGTAGCCAGGGCCACATGCTGTCTTGCGGCAGCTACAGCACAACGTTTACTCTGACTGGTGTCAGTGCTGCCTTGCTTTTCTCACAAGTGCTGCTCTCCCTCCCTCCCCCAGCAACCCTCCTGCACACCACAGCACACAAACTCATGTCCCACTCGAGAAAGCGATGGTCCTTGACCTATGGGTCCTATTTCCCAAACCACGGCAAATCTAAATTAGACTCAGCTTTATAAACCCATGAGTCTGGATTTGAGCCACCACTAGCACTTCTAGAGCTAAGAGCACAGAAAACAGCCCTGGAAGAGGGGTAAGAGCTGGATGACTCATTTCTTTAGACCACAGACACTACAGTGAGCAGGGGCCCCCTGAGCCTTGTGGGGACAATGACAGGCAAAAATTACTCCTGCTCCTGTAGCGATGGGGGACACCTAGAGGAAATTAAGCCTAGAATCCATATGCAAGAACAAGAAGAGTAAGGCTCTATAGAAATAAAGAAGAAAAAAAAATCAACACCTAAAAGATGAGGACTGAGGACCAGACCCAGTCCTGAGCCCTGGTTGACCCGGCCACATAAGGTCCTCACTGGCCACAGTCCAGAAGACAAGACAAGGTTCAGGTGATGTCTCAGCCCTTGTGATCACGGGTCCTGGGGAGACAAGGTTCTACTGAAGAGACAAGGACAAAGGAGTTGAATGATGAGAACAGCAGCGACCATATCAAAGTCCATGATGCTCTGACTGGGCCCAGGCCCCATCCACACTCAGCTCCTCACAGCCTTCTCCTGCCCCACCTGCAACAGAGTCAGCATAGCAAACACTTAGATTTTAAAAGGTTCTCAGCACTTCCAATCATTTCTCTCACAATTTAAGAATCTTCCTAGCCTTTAATTAACCCACCAACCCCACCTCATGACAAGAATCAGAAAAAACAAATTCAGGACTCCCCTGGTGGTCCAGTGGTTAAGAATCCGCCTGCCAACGCAGGAGACACAGGTTCGATCCCCACCCCGGGAAGATTCCACACGCCGTGGAGCAATTCAGTCTATGCGCCACTACTGCTGAACAGAAGCCATTGTAACGAGAAGCCCCTGCGCCACAACTAGAGAAAGCCAGCGGCAGCAACAAAGACTCAGGGCCAAAAATAGATAAGTAAATAGAAAAAATGAATTCATATCCAGATTCCTACTTTCAATAAGGAGTAAGAAGTTGCAACTCAGTGTAACATGGAGTTAAGACAAGGATAGAGACTGCCCAGCCCCACCTCGTCACAAAGGAGGGTGGGGGCATAAACAAACCTTGTATCACTCAGTTCCAGACAAAGCCGTTCTCTTAGACTGTGAAAGAAAATAATCATGAACAAATTCAGGTCAGTCATCACAAAAGGTCATTCCCAACAGCCCCCCATGTGCTCAAATGTCTCATCAAAGAATCTCCATCACCCAGTGTGTCCCCTCTGCCCCAAGTTCTCTCCCACAGGGGGTCCCGTAAGAGCCTCACTTTTAGGATCAGTGAGAGCATCAGAGCCCAGAGCACTGTTGCTGCCTGGGGGAGAACAATCCAGAACCTGGCAGAAGTCCAGAGATGGGGCTAAAGAAGGAATCACAGGGTGGGTGAGCTCCCCCATTGGCTCCCATCTGCACTATTCCAAGGGTCTCAGGGTTTGCCACCAGACCCTACCTATGCTTGGTACTTACTTGCAGTCTGAAAGTAGGTTCTATTTTTTCCATTTGTAGACTGATAATATCCTGTGAGAAGCCAGGCAGAAGACAGGTCATGAGCCACTAAAGAAACCACCTAGTCCCACACCCCAGGGAAGTTTCCCAAACTGTGACTGAAAACCCAGGGCGGAACCAAAACCATGAAGAAAGTAGGTATGCAGGGCCTGAACCAACCACCTGCCCAGAGGCCTGTCCTCACAGTGACCTTCCCTGACCTTCAATGTCCCCATCACCAGATTCATCACATTGATACTGGTCTCCATTTTCACATGTGCCTTACAAAGAATAAGTGCAAGCAAAAAGCCCCAGACTTACCAAGCACAAGTGTGTGGAGGTTACTTTCCAGTAACGAGGCAGGCAAACTTCTACCTGGGCTTGAAACCCCCAGTGAGACAAGAAAACTCAGATCCCTCCCTCCCTTCCCTACCTGAGAGCTTCTTTATCCAGATCACAGCTCTAGTGACCACGAGGAGAACCAGGACAACAATGATGCCTGTGATGGGGACGGAGGTCTTCAGAGGTTCTGTGGAAGAAAGGAAAGGGGCCCTGACCTCAGGCATGAATCCTAACCTTGCTGAAGTTCTCCTGAAGGCTCCTGATTACCTGATAATAAGGTTGACCATCCATCCCCCTCCTTACCCCATCTCAGGGTGAGGGGCTCCTGAAGCCCCTCGTGCTGCACACGGCACGTGTATCTCTGCTCCTCTCCAGAACGCACCACCAGGGCCGCCCACTTCTGGAAGGTTCCGTCTCCTGAAGGCCTGGTCTCCACAAGCTCCATGTCCTGCGTCTGGTCCTCTCCCTCACATTGCCAGGTCAGTGAGATCTCCTCAGGGTAGAAGCCTAGGGCCCAGCACCTCAGGGTGACCTCACGGTCAGAGATGCGGTGATGAGTCATGTGTGTTTTGGGAGGCTCTGTGGTACACAAAGCAGGGAGGGCACAGGCCAGGTTTGTTGAGTAGCATCGACTCCAAAGACCAAGCCACCACAACTCCTGATGGCTCATCTGCCAACCAGTGGGAGAAAGGGAACTTCCTCTATCTGAGGGTAGAGGGACCCACAGTAAGCTGAGCCAGCTTCAAGTCAAGGGTGTGGGAACTCAGTCTAACGTTATCCTCCAGGATAAGAACCCCTTCAAAGGCTCTCGACTCGTTTATCAAGTCTTTGGTCAATGTTTTCTAGATACAGGTGTGTATCTAGTGGGAAAGTGCCAAAAGGATGAGAAATCTTCAAGACTCTATGAAGCAGCTCTGTGTCCTCCTGAGAGTAGTTTCCTTGGCACTAATAAGAATGAGTGGCTCAGGGAACCTCCCTGGTGGTCCAATGGTTAAGACTCCATACTTCCACTGCAGGGGGTTTGGGTTCAATTCCTGGTCAGGGAAGTAAGATTCCACATACCGTGAGGTGTGGTAAAAAACAGAAACAAAAATCCAACATTGTGAATCAACTATACTTCAGCAAAATAAATTTTAAAAAAATTAAAAAATAAAGAATGGGTGGATCAGATGGCACTGCCCAGGAGACTCAAGATAGGAAGTCCCCCCACCCCACATCTGTGGCTTGTAGGGAAGTCATCATCAGCACATTGGCCCTAGCCGTCCCATGTTAAATATCTCACACCCCTGTGCTGGGTCAGTTCTGGAGGAGACACCCTCACCCACACTCTGCAGAGAAAATGGCCCAAGCCGGGGATGGGGGAAGGGCTGAAAGGGTGGGCTGTGGGAAGTCATTACCAGTGCGGTTCAAGCTCTCCCCTCCAAACTTCAAGTATCTCCGCAACCACAGGATGCATTCCTTCTCCAAGTAGTTCCTGTCTCTCTCTATGAAGTTCCCACCGGCCTCCCATTTTTGTTTGGTGTACTGAGCAACGAATGTGGCTGCTGTGTATTGCAGAGGGTCCATATGCAAGCTCAGGTAGTCCTCACCATCATAGCCATACTGCCAGTGCCACGCAGTCCTGCCATCCTCCAGGAGCTCACAGCCGTAGGTGAACTGGAGGGTGTGGGGGCCTGCCCAGCCCCAGGACAGTGGTGTCAGCCAGTGTCAGTTGGGCACAGTCTGCCCCCAAGGCCTCCCACCCAAGGTTCCAGCCCCCCCATACCTTCCCATCTCTTATCTTCTCCTTAGAGGACATTCAAATTCCATAGACAAACTAGTTTTGCCCTAATAACGATCTCTTTTCATTATAGTCAGTTCTGCTGTGAGGAATGGTCTATGGTTGGTTCCAGGAGGTATTGAAAAGGCCATGGATTGGGAGTTACAGATTTGAACTCTGCCATGAACTGTGTGATCTGGGCAAGTTATTCATTCTACATTTATCTTGTATAAATGGAGGGTTAGATTGTGACCTAACAGGTCTCTTCTAGGCTAACAGCCTCAGAGTCTAAGCTCAAGTTCCTGAGAACAGGACCACACTTCACAGCATTAACACAGGAGGGGACAATGTACTGAGTAGTTTTCCTTGACAGCTATGGACCAAATTTTATCCCTCCAATATTCACTATGTTGAACCCCTAACCCTTGATGTAACTATATTCGGAGATACTAGGAAGTAATTAAGTTTAAATGAAGTCATGAGAGTGGCGCCCTAATCCAACAGGGACAAGAGGGGTTAAGGAGCTCTCTCCCTCACTCCATGGGCACACACCAAGGAAAGCGAGAATGTGGCTGACTGCAAGCCAGGAAGTGAGCCCTCACCACAGAGAACCCTGCTGAATCTTGCCCTTGGACCTTCCAGTCTCTAGAACAGTCAGAAGATAAATTTCTGGTGCTTAAATCATGCAGTCTGTGGTATTTTGTCATGGTAGGCCAAGCAGACTAATATTCATACTGTTGTTGTTTAATCGCTAAGTCAGGTCACTTGCTGTTTAGTCACTAGGCTGTGTCCAGCTCTTTTGCAACCACTTAGCGACTAAAGGACAACAACACGAGACACTAGAGAAAGCAAATAGCATCAACAAGTCCAAACTGCTGAAAAATTTCTCAAATGAATTTCAAAGTCAAATATGAATAAATCTGAGATCACTGCAGCCTGGGTTCAGCACACACGCTTCTAGGTTTCCACAGATTCCCAGCTCAAGTTCCTAGTCTAACAAACTTGCATACTCTAACTTTATTGTGTACCATCACTCTCTTCTTATACTGTGAGCCCTTGAAAGGCAGAGTCTACATCAGTGCCTGTAAAGTAACCATCGGATAAACCTTTGTTGAATTCATGTTCCTAGAAGGATCAACTGGTAAAAGCTGAGCAGCCTCAGTATTCAGCTTGAATTATACTTCTCACTGGCTTATGCCTTGATTGGGCTTCAAGGCCCTTTACAAACTTGTTTCAACAGACCTAAACTCTCAAGAGCCATTAACTAGAAATGATTAAATTTCAGTCCATCCCTTGAGCTAAGACAAATCCTACCCCATGACTTGCTCCACCCTAATTTCCTACTGCTTGGAACATCTTTTATGTTCTTCATAGACCTAAGTAATACATATCCACCAGGTTCTATATAAAGTTCTGCCTCATTCATGAAACTCTGACCACTGGGGTATCTCATCTATGAATCTCAGTAAACTATGGCATTCAAGGAGGTTCCTGTTTTTGACATCTCTGGGTATGCAGTGAAAGGTCAATAAACTTTTCACAGAAGTGTGAGTACCTGCCCATATGAATTATAAGCTCTTTGAAGACAAACATCAGTTTATACTTTTCTGGGTCCCCATTTCTAGCACTCAAAAGATGTTCAGCATATATCCATGACCCAATAAAACTGCTTAATTAATCTATTAATTATTAATTCTTGTCACACAGACCCTACACCATTGTGATCAGACCAGCTCAGCTTTCATTCTCAAGTGATAACTTGTACATGTTCTTCTGCCCCAGCCTGACCCTATGGGAACACTTGTCAAGAGCCTTTCACCCCTGGGGATTGGTACGAAGTGACAAGCACCACTTCCCTCTGCTTCTCTGAGGCACCTACTTGTTTGCTTTAGTGCCAGCGCTCTGTTCAGACCATCCTCCTTGGTTTGGTTGTAATATTGCTGCACATTCCTCAGATTTAAGTTGAAAATCTTCATCCGACTTGTGAAGATCTTGGTCTCATCATCAAAGTAACTTGGCTCCTCCCTCAACCAATGAACACAAGACTTTGCCTTCATCTCTTCACTATCATAGCGAATGAAGGGCTGGTTGTCCACGAAGCCAAAAGCCATAAATGAAGAGACTCCTGGACCCGGTTCAGACACAACTGAGTAGAAATACTGCAGAGAGTGTGATCCTGAGGTGAGAACAAGCGACAGTGGGTCAGAGCGAGCTCCAGAATTTACCGTGTGAGGATCTAGGGAATGAGCGTGTGTCTAATAGGAGACATGGCCCACAACATAAAACAATGAAAAGACAATTATACTCCTCTGCATAAGTGAATATATACAGGGTAAGATTGATTTACTTTAAGGAATTAGCTGGCAAGCCCAAATCTGCAAGGCAGAGCTGCATGTTGGATACCTAAGGAAGACACGATATTGCAGCTTATGTCCAAAGGCAGTCTGAAAGTAGAATTCACTCTTCCTCAGACCTGTCTTCCCCTTAAGGCCTTCAAATGATCAGATAAGGACTACCCACATTACCAGCTAGGGCAGTAGTCCAGAACCTTTTTGGAACCAGATTCATGGAAGACAGTTTTTCCATGGCCCCAGGGTGGGGGGGATGAGAGCGAAGTGCAAATTTTTAAAAACTGAAGTACAGTTGCTTTACAACATTGTGTTGGTTTCAGGTGTACAGCATAGTGATTCAGTATTCTGAAAAATTATATTCCATAACAGATTAAAGATCATGCATATAATTTCCTGTGCTGTACAACAAATCCTTGTTGCTTATCTACTTTACTTAGTTTGTATCTACTAATCCCGTATCCCTAATTTGTCCCTCCTCTGTTCTCTCCTCTTTGTAATCTCAAATTTGATTTCTATGTCTGTGAGTCTGTTTCTGTTTTATAGGTACATTCATTTGTATTATTTTTCAATTCCAAATATAAGTAATCTCAAATAGTATTTTTGTCTGACATTTCACTAAATATAATATTTTCTAGGTCTAGTCACACTGCTATAAATGGCAGTTAAAATACATACATTTTAGTTTATACATTAATTTATGAAGTTATATTGAACATAATTCCATGTTTATCTGCCAGTTGAATTCATTCTTCTGTAAATTATTCATAGCGTTTCTGTTTTTAACAGCATTGTTCTTTTTTCAGAAGAACCTCTGCACTTCTACCCCTTGACATGGGCTCCTCCTCTGATGAATAAAGTCCCTCTCACTGTGAACTGACTCTGACCCCACTCAGATCTAGACTCCATTGAGAAGCACCTACTGAGTTCAGAGGTCGTTCCTGAGGACCCAGTGGACACGCAAGCCAGCAGTCCCTGTCTGCTCTCTGCTGATCCCTACTGTGACCCTGCACCTAACAGGGGCTATGCAGGGAGCAAGGCTGTGGTTAGATGTTCGGAGACACTGAACTCCAGGGAGTGATTGTGGAGAGGGAAAACAACAAAAACAAGAGCAAAAGGAAGACACTGAGCACAAACTCCCCTTTATTCTAAGGCTCAGCCAAGCAGCCATAGCTGGATGACTTTCCATTCAGGCAGATAGGAAATGTATAAATATGGAAATGTTTACACCATAGTCCTATTAAAGCACTCACACCACTGAACGCCTACACAGAAACTGTTTCCTAAAAATTATCATTGTGCTGGAGCATTTCCTCTGTGATCTGCCGTTATTTAATTATTTTAATGACTGTATGAAGTAGCTGCTTAAATTCCATGTTAGAGGTGAGAAAACTGAAGCTTAGTAGCAAAGCTTTATTTAGAACCCATTTCTCAAAAAAAAAGAACCCATTTCTCCTCCTCTCTTGCTCATAAATAGGTAAGACTTAAAAAAATTCACCCTGCCAGATATGTTTCAGATATGTCAAGAATTTGTTTCATTTTCCATGAGTTGTTACTTGTTGGTCTGGAAACATTTTACCCAGTAATTAAGTCATGAGTCTGGCTTTCCTTCTGGCTTTCTTGGTACACTTCTAGAGTCTGGAGCACAATAATAGCTGCTGAGAAACTGTGCTAGGAGACCTGTGGCTGGAAACAATGGTTTTGCAAATAACCTGCATGTAGGAAAATGCAAAAATTGTAGCTTAGTGGGTGGTGAGAGTTTTGCATACTGTCCCTATGGGGTTTTCCTGGATGAGCCATATTTAAACAAACACTTCAGTGAAGCCCTTTCGCCATATGAATAAAAGATGAATGTGTGTGCTACGTTATTTTCTTTCAGTTCTGTCATTAATCAAGCTTGTGATCAATTTTTTTAAAGTTATTTAAAATATTTTATCTCATCTTTTTGGATTTGTTTCTGTAAATTCGTATACTCAACATAATGTACAGCTATAATGGAATATGCACATACTTTGTAAATAAATAAACACACTCTAAATTGTAAAGAAAGATGATCTAAAACCTTGAATACCATCCATCCCAAATTTTTGCTTCTGGCTGTGCCTTTGCCCTTGCAAAGACTTCAAAAGTAAAAGCGCAAGTGTTAGTCGCTCCCTCCTGAACGACCGCATAGACTGTTCAGTTCAGTTTAGTTCAGTCGCTCAGTTGTGTCCGACTCTCTGCGACCGCAGATAGACTGTAGCCTGCCAAAATCCTGGGGGATTCTCCAGGCAAGAATACTGGAGTGGGAAACCAGGAACATCTATTCTGAGCAAGACTACAGAATTATGACTTCTGACCTGGTTCAGAGATCTGCCAACTTCTTTCTTGTTTACGCTGCTGCTGCTGCTGCTAAGTCGCTTCAGTCGTGTTCGACTCTGCGACCCCAAAGAGGGCAGCCCACCAGGCTCCTCCACCCACGGGATTCTCCAGGCAAGAATACTGGAGTAGGTTGCCATTTTTCTCCTCTTGTTTACACTAGCTGCCCTTATTGACAGAGCCCGCACAAATAAGCCAGTGACGGCCTGCACCAAGATTTTGGAAAGTCACCACTAAGCTTCCAGTGATCTGAAAAATTCCACTCTCGGCCGGTTTCAGCTTCTTCCACTCTCCCAGCCCGCCACCCCTCGCTCCCAACTCACGGGTTTGTGTCTCTGGCAGGTATGCTAGGAAGAAATGCAAGAGGACAGGGCCCCACAGCATCGCCTTGGCTGTTCCGATTGGCCCCAAGACTTCCGGGCACGGCTGTGGCACACAGCTCGGAGACCACAGGCTTCACTCGAGCTCTGGACCGCATTAGGGGTTGCGCCTTACGGGAACTGAAACCGCTTGAGAGCGCAAGAAATAGTCGCGGTGGGAGGCGGAAACTACTACAGAGCACCAGTCACTCAGCGATAAACTGGTCAGGAACACATGTGCGGAACTGAAGCTGAATTTGGAGAAAACGAAAGCCCCAGCATATGGCATCCCGCATAGCCAATGCCACAGCAAGTCAGCCAGTAGCCCAGGACAGGTCTAGATGGAACCCACCAGCTTGGACTTCAGATCCTAGCCGGGCCTCTCCGCTTCGGAGCCTTGGTTTCTTCCTCATCCAAATGCAAATAAGGTTAATCTGTATTTGGAAAACTAGGGAGAAGTTAAGAGTGACTAGCAGGACTGAAGCGACTTAGCAGCAGCAGCAGCAGCTTGGAAAAATGTAGCCATATATATGTTAAGTGGGGGAACGTGATAAACAAATAATTAAAACTGAATTGATAGCCATGTCAAAAAAAAAAGAAAAACAAGGAGCATTAAGGCATTCCCTGGCGGTCCAGTGGTTTGGACTAGGCGCCTTCCCTGCTGAGGACCGCGGGGCAAGGAAAAAAACAATTACGTGTTTAGGGAGGAAATCGACAATAAAGACACAAAAATAAGGTTCTCACTTGGGGCGATTTATGGTGTGAACTGCCACTCATTTAAAATGCCCCATTAGGTCCCTCGCGGCGGGCGGCGGGCGGCGGGCGGCGGGCGTCGGGACTGAGCCGCGCACTCGGATCCGAGGCTTCGCGGTCAACGGCTTCTTTGCGGGCCCCGCCGCAGCCGACCCGGCTCCTCGGTGGAGAGAAGATGGTGGGCCGAAACAGCGCCATCGCCGCCGGCGTTTCCGGGGCCCTTTTCATCGGTTACTGCATTTACTTCGACCGCAAGAGACGAAGTGACCCCAACTTCAAGAACAGGCTGCGAGAACGAAGAAAGAAACAGAAGCTTGCCAAGGAGAGAGCTGGGCTTTCCAAGTTACCTGACCTTAAAGATGCTGAAGCCGTTCAGAAATTCTTTCTAGAAGAAATACAGCTTGGTGAAGAATTACTAGCTCAAGGTGAATATGAGAAGGGTGTGGACCATCTGATAAATGCGGTTGCTGTGTGTGGACAGCCACAGCAGGTGCTGCAAGTGTGGCAACAAACTTTTCCACCACCAGTGTTCCAGATGCTTCTGACTAAGCTTCCAACAATTAGTCAGAGAATTGTAAGTGCTCAGAGCTTGGCTGAAGATTATGTGGAATGAGAAACAAATGTCAACATAATGATCTCAATTAAAACATATTTTTAAAATCTTAACTCAGAAGATGATCGGCTCTGGGGGAGTAAGGGCAGATAAGCTTGTTATGGACTGTCCTCCACAGTGAAGTCTACCAAAGTTAATTTTTACTTTGTGTAGATCCATTTGTCTGTTTTATT
Source organism: Bubalus bubalis (assembly GCF_019923935.1). NCBI lineage: Eukaryota > Metazoa > Chordata > Mammalia > Artiodactyla > Bovidae > Bubalus > Bubalus bubalis. Next base: position 24,004,940 of record NC_059158.1, read on the forward strand.
TATTTTTCCCAGTGAAAAGTGTATTTTGATAGCTTTTCATTTTATAAATACACTACGAATTACTGAAATATGCATTTTGTTTATTCTTAAAATGTGTGATTAGAATGTACATATAACATCCCATCACTTACATTAAAAATACCCGGTGCTTAGTTTTGAAAGATAGGCCCCAAAAAATGTAGAAGAAAACTGAAGAATATACTTGTTTTGCTCTACATCAGAAAGTTGGCTGGAAACTTGTGTTGATCACAACTGAGCATTAAGAGATTATTTCTTTCCATTTAATCTCTTAAATATGTGTAATGTGCTGCTATGCTATAATAACAACTTCACCCCCTCCCTTGAAATGTTTTCTTTAAATCAATGGGTTTGATGTATTCTGGATATTTACCTCCTTGTATTTTAGATACATGTAGTTGCGGATAGCACCAGGAATTGGATGTCTATACCTTCTTAATCTGGCTGAGTAAGCTTTACGTTAATGTCTGCCCACTTGCCTCATATATAAACTGAGGAAATGAGTGTGCTAATTCAGCTTCTAATTCCTTTGGTTCTGTGCAGCATTTTCAAATCCCTCTTTCTGACGGAAATACCTGTTTGGGTAGCCAGCCCTTGCGTTTTTTTATACTCTGAATTTCGCATGCTTGCCTGACTTAGTATTTCTGGTTTTTTAAAAGGTATAACGTGTTGATTTTCACTGAAATCATGGTTCTGTCACTACTTTTGTAAATTAACCTGAACCGTAACCTTCACGGTAACTGGGACAATATGCTTGTAAAAGTGTTTGTTCCCTTTTGCTTTTATCCTCAGTGTACCTCCTTAATCCCCTACCAACCCTTATCTTGTATGAGAATAAGGTGTAACTTTGTGGCTGAAGACTTGAATGAAGATAATGGGACCTTTTATTCTCTAAATAGTGACATATTATCTGCAGCCACAGATTAAATATCAGACCTAAGAATAAAGATCCTTGGTACTTAAAATAAAATAAAATAAAAAAATAAAATGTCCCATTAGTCACACTGGCAGTCCTGTTATCAGGACAAACATATATCAAATCATCATTCCTCCATGTTTAATGAATATGTTATAGGTTAATTTCATCTGAAACACTGGAGGGAAAATAAAATGTTCAATTAAAATAAATCCAGCAGGATTACTGTTTAAGCCAGAAACTACTAAGAGGAATTTGGAAGGGGCGGTTCCTTCCCCTGCTCTGGAGGAAAAGAGACCACCACTGAGTCAGAGTTGCCTCAGAGTAAGCTCTTTTCCATGGCTTGGCAGTTTAAGGGGAGAAGGTTCAAACCCCCACATTAGGGTTGAGGCAAGGACGTGGAGCCAAGAGAAAGATGAAAAAACAAAGTACATCGCCTTTCTATCTCCTCCTGGCTTTTTGTCATCTGGAGAGAATTTTTAAAATAAGCCAACCCTGGTTCCTCTTTATCTCTTTCCTCTCATGTTCCTGTAACATAAACAGGAACAAGCAGCACCAACTGTGCTCAGAAATCTCCTTAGCTATATAACCAGTTTCATTTCTTACAAATTCTCCAGGAGATAATTTAGCTAAGCTTTCCACTACTATCAATACTTAACAAAGATTTCCCCCTTTTCTATTTTCCAATAAGATGTTCCTCATTTTCTTCTGAACTCTCACTGGCAGAGTTCTCAAAGCCCTGGTTTCTACCAAGTCTGTTCACAGAAACGTAGGCTTTCTCCAACAGGCTTTTCTTTTGGCAGCACAGGAAGGCTTGCAGGATCTTAGTTCCCCAACCAGGGATCAAACCCAGCAGTGAAAGCACAGCCAAAAAATAAAAATGTTAGAAGTCTGTCGTGCTTCAGTCCATGGTGTCCCAGAGCTGGACACAATTGAGTGAGTGAACAACACGATATTAGTTATAGGTTTTTCATAAATGCTCTTTTATCAGGTTAAGGAAGTTCCCCCTGTGGCAGACAGACTCTAAGATGACCCCCAACGATCTTCTTCTAATAGTTATGACCTTTTATCATCCCCCACCTTGAGACTGTCTCTGGGACCTTTGAATTGTTTCTAACCAAGAGAATGTAGCAGGGACTTCTCTCATGGTCCAGTGGCGAAGACTCAGAGCTCCCAATGCAGGGGGTCTGGGTTCCACTCCTGGTCAGAGAGCTGGATCCCACATGCCACAACTAAGACCACAGGCAGCCAAATAAAAAAAAAAAAAATTTGTTTTTTTAGAGAATATGGCAAGTGATAGGATGTCATGCCTATTATCACATGACCAGAGTCTGTTTTGCTAGTAGACTTTCTTAAGATATCCTGCTGTGCTGTCTTTGAGGAAGTAGCCATGTTGAGAGCCCCATGTGATAAGGAACTGAGGGGTGGCCGATAGGAGCTGAGGCAGCCTCCAGTCAACAACCAGTCAAGTCCCTCAGTCTTATGATATAACCACAGGGAACTGAATTCTACTGATGTCCTTAGTGAGTGTGGAGGTGGATCTTACAGTCAGTCCTCCAGATAAGAACACAACTGACATCTTAATTGAAAAAAAAAAAAAAAAAAGGCTTGCAGAGACTCCAGTTAAGGTATGCTTGAAGTCCTGAGCCACAGAAATTATGAGATAACAAATGTGTGTTGATTTGGGGTGCTAGGTTTTAATCACTTATTATGTACCATAGAAAACTACGTTTAATCCATTCACATTTATTATGAGTGGATATGTTTACCATTTTTCGTTTTTTCAGTGTGTTTCACATCTTTTTCTCTATTCCTTCCCTTACTGCCTTTTATTAAGTATTTGCTATGACCCATATAAATTATTTTGTTCAATCTCAGTGTAATTTTGAATTATAGTGATTTCTTTAGAAATTATAATCCTCACCTTAACATATCATGATATACTTTGGAAAAATACTAATTTAATTCCAGTAAGCACAGAAAACTTGCTCTGATAAAGTTTTGTCTCCTCTCCTTTGTGTTATCATATATATTACATCTATGTATATATTATAAAGCTGACAATATAGTGTCATAAATACTGATTTATATCAATTTCTTTTAAAGAAGTTGAGAAAAGAAAAAAAACACACTTGAGACTTTCATTTTAAACTTTGTATTTAGCATTTCCAGTCCTCTTTCTTCTTGTGGATTCAAATTAGCACTTTTGTCATTTCCTTACTCCAAGAGTTCCATTCCCTCCCCCATCCTTTGTCCAATTATTCACATGAATATATATCTGTAGGTGTTATAAGCTCAATACAATAAATTCATTGTCTTATGTAATTTAAGTCAGATAAGATAAAAATACATTTATTTTTCATAATTACCTTCATCTTACCTTTCCTGGTGCTTTTTTTCATGTGGATTGGATAATCTGGTGCCATTTCTTTTCAGTCTAAAGAACCTGACTTTAATATTTCTTGTTAAGACAGCTCCATTTCTTGAATTAATGTAATTGGAGGATAATTACAATATTGTGATGGTTTTTGCCATACACCAACATGAATTGGCCACAGGTATACATATGTCCCTCCCATCCTGAACCCCCCTCCCACCTTCCTCCCCACAGATCTGCTATTAATACCAATAAATTCTCTCAGGGTCTTTATCTGGGAATGTCTTTGTCTTCAGTTTCAAATCATAGTTCTGCTAGATATAGGATTCTTGGTTACCAGGTTATTTGGTGGTTTCTGTTTTTAGCTTTTCACTTTGAATATATCAATGCTTTCTGGCCTCTGTTTTTTCTGATGAGAAGTTAGCTGTTATTCTTATTGGGCGTAGGTATGTATATGTTTAATATGCATGTTTTCCCTTATTGCTTTCAAATTTTTCTTTGTCTTTTGTTCGTAATCTTTTGACCTTAATGTGTCTTCGTGTGGATCTCCTTGTGTTTATCTTACACGGAGTATGGTATGTCTCTTGGGTGTACAGATTAATATTTCTCATCAAATTTGGGAAGTTTTAAGCCTTTATTATTTTTTTTCTGCTCTTTTTTTTTTCCTTTCCTCCTTTTCTGAGACTATTATGCCTATGTTGGTATACTGATGGTGTCTGACAGTATCTGAGTCTCTGTTCGTACATTTTTTATCCTTATTTCTTCCAGTTCTTCATACTGCATAAACTCTTTGAACTATCTTCAAATTCTTTCTTCTGCCAGCTCAATTCTGCCATTAAGTCCTTCTACTGAACAGGTTTTGGTTTTTGCTTTATATATATGTATTTAAAGACTTCATTGTCTTAGAAAAGTTTTAGGTTTTCAACAAGATTGAGAGGAAGGTATGGAGGTTTTCCACACTTACATCGTCTCCCCCAATTATCAACACCACTCACCAGAATGGTACATTTTTTACCAAGGATGAACCCACATTGACACATCATAGCTACAAAGTCCACAGTTTTCCTTAGTATTCACTCTTGATGTTGTACATACTATGCTTTGAACAAATGTATAATGACATATATGTCTTCCCAGGTGGCACATGGTAAAGAATCCACCTGCCAATGCAGGAAACACAGGAGACAGGGGTTCGATCACTGGGTCCGGAAGATCTCCTGGAGTAGAAAATGGCAACCCACCCCAGTATTCTTGCCTGGATAATTCCATGGACAGAGGAACCTGGCAGGTTAGTCCATGGGGTTGTAAAGAGTCAGACATGACTGAGCAACTGAGTACGCACGCACATGACATATGTTCATTATTATTACAGCATACAAAGTATTTTCATTGCCCTGAAAATCCTCTGTGTTCTGCCCGTTTATCTCCCTACCCACCCCACCAGCTGCCACTAGGTTTTCTTGTCTCTGTAGTTTGCCTTTCCCATGTCATATAGTTGCAATCAGCCCTGCATCGTTTATACTCCCACCTAGTTCCCCCCAGTAGGTGCAGAATATTTTAAACAAAATTATAAATATATCATTTCACCTGTAATATTTTTACTATATCACTAAAAATAACTTCATAAATTTCATAATTATAATATTTCTAAAAATAATAATTCTTACCATCATCAAACATCTAGGGCGTGTTCACACTTTTCTAGTTATATTATTATTTTTTCCTTAACAACTGAGGTGTTAAACCAAGATACAAAGAGACGTGCTTATTGATTTTGATTGCTTTGTCTCCTAACTTACTAATTTTCTCTCTTTTGCGTTTTTCCCTCTTGACATTTATTTGGTTAGAAATCAGCCTTCACTCCTACTACGGCTTACCTACAGCTTCCTGTCTCCTCCCCTTTGAAGTCACAAAATTCTAAGTTAAGATACTAACATTTTCTTTGAAACTTTTTTCTCTAATTATTTGGTGCCTTTAACAACTCTGTCTTCAAAGTTAGGTTTCAAGAGTCTAGGAAAACATATCCCTTAAAAAGGGGTTTATAACCCACTATCCTAACTTCATTAACTCACTCTAGTGAGTTAATATTATCTTTGTATTACAAGAAGCAGAACTGTCTGAAAATAACACTGAGCACTCGTGGGTAGCCTGAATAATGAACCTGGGGTTCCTTCTCCCAGTGAGTGGAGCTGCAAGAAGTTACTTTCTGGGACTTCCCTGCTGGTTCAGTGGTGAAGACTCCACATTCCCAATGCAGGGGGCCTGGGTTCAATCCCTGGTCAGGGAACTGGATCCCACATGCCACAACTATTAACAAGATCCCACATGCTGCAATGAAGAACCAGTACAAATAAATAAATAAAAATAAATATTTATTTTAAAAAAGAAGTCACCTTCTAAGGGGATCAATGGTGTTTTTAACACTTGGCAGAGGAGACTGTAATTTGCCATGGGCCCCCAGGTCTCCAGTTATCTGGCAGTTAACATTTCCAAACACCTGCAATGTATTATCTCCTGCTGCTGCTGCTAAGTCATTTCCATCATGTCCGACTCTGTGTGACCCCATAGATGGCAGCCCACCAGGCTCCTCTGTTTCTGGGCTTCTCCAGGCAAGAATACTGGAGTGGATTGCCATTTCCATCTCCAGTGCATGGATGCATGCTAAGTCACTTCAGTCGTGTTCAACTCTGTGCAACCCAGAGGGTACCCCACCAGGCTCCTCTGTCCCTGGCATTCTCCAGGCAAGAATACTGGAGTGGGTTGCCATTTCCATCTCCAATGCATGCATACATGCTAAGTCGCTTCAGTCGTGTTCGACTCTGTGCGACCCTACAGACAGCAGCCCACCAGGCTCTTCTGTCCACAGGATTCTTTAGGCAAGAATACTGGAGTGGGTTGCCATTTCCTTCTCCTGTATTATCTCCCACTACATAACAAATTACCCCAAAACAAGAGGATTGAAACAACTCAAAGCATCTCAGAGTTTCTGTTGGTCAGCAACCCAAGCACAGCATAAGCTGGGTCATCTACTTTAGGGTGTCTACAAGACTGCAATAAAGATGTTGGCAAGAGTGGGGCTCATCCGGACTCAACTAGGAAAGGATCTATTTTCAAACTTACATTTTTTTTTTTTAGCAGGATTCAGTTCCTTGAGGGTGGTTGTACTGAGGGCCTCAGACCCTCACTGGCTGTTGGATAGGGGAGACCTCTCAGTTCTTCACCACATAGGTCTCTCCAACATGGCAGTTTGCTTCATCAAAGACAGTAAAGGAGTTTCTTAGCAAGATGAAAGTCACAGACTTTTATGATCTACTCAAGGAAGTGATGTCTTTTCCCTTCACCATAGTCTTTTGGTTAGAAGTAAGTCACTAGATCCAGCCCACACTCAAGGGGAGGGGATTTCATAAGTCTGTGAATACCAGTGGGGGATCATTAGAGGACACTGCAGGAGTCTGTTCACCACATCCTGTCAACAGCTGACACTAACCCAGAGTGCTTGGTGCCTAAGCAGTTTGTGTCTCCTCATTGATAAGGTGGCTTCCCCCTCCCTTTTTTTTTTTTTAAAAAAAAAGGGGATTTGGCTGCACTGAGTCTTGGTTACAGCATGTGAGACCTAGTTCCCTCACCAGGGATCAAACCTGGACCCTCTGCATCAGGAGCCTGGAGTCTTAGCCAATGGACCATCAGGGAAGTCCTGGTAAGGTGGCCCTTGCACTGCTTGCCTTATGATAAGAGCAGTAATGTGGCAGGATCCCTCCACTATCCCATGCTCCCACCCTGCCTACCCAGGAGGGTGCCCAGTTTGCTTGTTTATGGAAAGAAGAGGAGGAATGGGACTTGTGCCCACTTTTTACTTGCTGACGCTGAATTGAAACCTATTTCTTAACCTATGGCATATGGTACTGTGGTTTTCTGTTGAGTCCTGGTGAACAGGTGGTGACCCTAAAGGGACCCACTCTGCATGACAATTACATCTGATTTTCCTCTCTCAGCCTTTTTGCTTCCTGAGTCGTTTCACCCCTGAACACTGCTTTCTGGCTGTTTTCATGGCTTCTGTCTGTAGCTTGAAGGACAGATTCTGCCCACCCTTTGCTCACCAGCCAATTCTGAAACCCTAGTCTAAGCACAAGATGTCTAGGAGCATGGTTCTGACATTATCAACTTTCTTCCACACCACCAGCACACACACAAGTGCGTGCATACACACACACCCATGCGTTCTAGTGGGAACTGATAGCTACAGTCCTATGTATATACCCCGTTAAGTACACACACATGTATCTAACAATATATACATCAAACAGTCTTCATGGTTCCCTATACTCACTATTAACGCACAAACTAAATCAGGCATTCTTCCTTAAGATAAAATCTCCAGCTTTATTTTTCTATTGTCCACACCATGCAGTATTCAGAATCTTAGTTCCCAGACCAAGGATTGAATCTGTGACCCTGCAGTGGAAGCAGAGTCATTTGTTTGCGCAAGGGTGGGCCGGGGCAAGGGGTGGGGGGGGTGGGGGGGGAGGGGTCGATTTGTTTTCAATATGCTTTTTGTATTTTTATTTTTGGCCACCCTTCGTGCCATGTGGGATCTTCGTTCCCCAATCAGGGATCAAGCCTGCACCCTCTACATTGGAAGGCAGAGTCTTAACCACTGGACTGCCAGGGAAGTCCACTTAAATTCAGTACAGTACCTGACACACAACAAACACAGAATAGATGTTTAGCTCACTTAATGCTCACAACAACAGTAAGTAGTTACCGTTGTTCTGTTTCAGGGTGAGGAAAATGAGACATAGGTGGCAACTGAGGAACTGAGTACACTAATATATTTGACTTACTGGATTAAATATACTAAAATTATTTTCACCTTTTTTTTTCCACTGAATAAATATGGCTACTACAAAATTTTAAATTGCACACATATGCATTCTACTTCTATTGAACTGTACTCATCTAGATAACACAAATTGCCCACATCTTTACTTAATTCAAAATTTTCAACTTTGATTAATTTCAATTTAAATTCTAAATGTATTAATAATTAGGGGTGGGTGCACTATGCAGCTTGTAGGATCCTAGTTCCCTGACCAGGGATCAAATCCAAGTCCGGCACTGGTCTAACCACTGGACCACCAAGGGATTCCCTAAATGTAAATTTTTAATTTTTTAACAGCTTTCTTGAGATGTAATTTACATACCATATAATTCACCCATTTAAAGTGTATAATTCAACACATTTTAATAAATTTACAGAGTTGTTTCAACCAGCACCACAATTTTTGAAGATTTCCATCAGCCCCCAAAGAAAGCCCTTATCCATGACCTTCCCCCACCTAAAATCCCCCAATCCTCTGGCAACCACTATTTCCTATTTCCATGGATCTGCCTATTCTGGACATTTCATAGAAATGTCATCATTTCTATGATCATTTGTCATCTTTTGTGTCTGGCTTCTTTTACTCAGTATATTTAAGACTCAACTAGGCTGTAACACTTATCAGTACTTGACTTTTTATTACAGAGTAATATTCTATTGTATGAATATATCATGATCATTGCTTAAAATTTATATTTTAAGGCAGGACAAGAAAAACTAAACACTAAATTTTGTTTGGATCTCCACCCTCCCCTCCCTAGCCACATTCTAGAAGTGTGAGAGAACCTCCTCTCTCATAACATGCTATTTTCTAAGTGTGAAATAACTTGCAAGAATGACAGTGAATCCCAGTCTTGCACTAAGCATTTAATAACATCTAGCTGCAAAGAGGAGAGTGAAAAAGCTGGCTTGAAACTCAACATTCAAAAAATGAAGATCATGGCGTCTGGTCCTATCACTTTGTGGCAAGCAGATGGGGAAACAATGGAAACAGTGACAGACTTTATTTTCTTGGGCTCCAAAATCATGGCAGATGGTAACTGCAGCCATGAAATTAAAAGACGCTTGCTCCTTGGAAGAAAAGCTATGACCAGCCTAGACAGCATATTAAAAAGCAGAGACATTACTTTGCTGACAAAGGTCTGTCTAGTCAAAGCTATGGTTTTCCCAGTAGTCATGTATGGATGTGCTAGTTGTACCATAAAAAATCTGAGCGCCAAAGAATTGATGTTTTTGAACTGTGATGTTGAAGAAGACTCTTAAGGGTCCCCTGGACTGCAAGGAGATCAAACCAGTCAATCCTAAAGGAAATCAGTCCTGAATATTCATTGGAAGGACTGATGTTGAAGCTGAAGCTCCAAAGCTCTGGCTACCTGATGCAAAGAACTGACTCATTTGAAAAGACCCTGATGCTGGGAAAGATTAAAGGCTGGAGAAGGGGACGACAGAGGATAAGATGGTTGAATGGCATCACTGACTCAATGGACATGAGTTTGAGCAAGCTCCAGAATTGGTGAGGGGCAGGGAAGCCTAGTGTGCTGCAGTCCATGGGGTTGTAAAGAGTTGGACACAACTGAGTGACCGAACAACAACAAACAACAAAACTGCAAATTATTACATAACCACCAATACCCAGGCCACCTCATCTGACTTTAAAAATAAAGTGAAGACACTTTCTCATTTTTATTCAGTCTATCTGTTTATTCAGCTAAAAAGAATCAGAAAAAAAACAGAAAGACCATACCCTCCCCTCACTCCACAAGAGCCATGCATTAAAAGCAAGTATCCTAACTCTTGAGGCCCCTTATTAGTGTAATTTCTAAATATGCCCCACCTGACTTCCAAACCTAACCAGCTCAATACTCAAAAGTCATGCTGTTGTTTAGTTGTGTCCAGCTCTTTTGCAACCCCATTGACTATTGCCCGCCAGGCTCCTCTGGCCACAAGAGTTCCCAGGCAAAAAGACTGGAGTGGGTTGCCATTTCCTTATCCAGGGGATCTTCCCCAACCCAGGAATCGAACCCACATCTCCTGTATTGGCAGGTGGATTCTTCACCATGGGCCACCAGGGAAGCCCCTAAAAGTCATAGTAGCATATTAACTAATGTTCATAGCCCTCTACAGTATTCTGCTCCATACCGGTATTCAGTTAGTATACACTAGTAAGCCATCAGAGAAGGCAATGACACCCCACTTCAGTACTCTTGCCTGGAAAATCCCATGGACGGAGGAGCCTGGTAGGCTGCAGTCCATGGGGTCGCTTAGAGTCGGACATGACTGAGCGACTTCACTTTGACTTTTCACTTTCATGCACTGGAGAAGGAAATGGCAACCCACTCCAGTATTCTCGCCTAGAGAATCCCAGGGATGGGGGAGCCTGGTGGGCTGCCATCTATGGGGTCGCAGAGTCGGACACGACTGAAGCGACTTAGCAGCAGCAGCAGCAGCAGTAAGCCATACTGCTTGCTAAAGAAAACAAAATAGCAACTGATAAACAGTAAAATAAGTGATATAAATCCCAACATATACTCATTAGCAATGTCTAGGTTAACACAGGATCTGTCAACAGAGGAGTTCCTGTCATTGCAGGAGACACGTTCGTGGTACCAACTGCCAGTTCAGTCACAAGCTCTGTGGCTAGGGTTGTACATTCTTCATTCTACATTTATAAAAATCATCTCTTTGTTAAATCCTCATACTGCTAAAATTTCTAAACAATATATTTGTTTGGCTTCTCCTTTGTTCTTATTGTTACTGTACTGCTATTCTTGCAGTAAACAGCTGTGCAGTGTTTTTGTATCTATGAATGCCAAGAACTTAAAATATGAGGAATAAACGGAATGAAGTGAGGAAGTCTGGACACACTTTTTTGTATTCATTTTCATTATTTTTGTTTATTTGGCTGCACTGGGTCTTAGTTTCAACCAGGCATCAAACCCAGGCCCCCTGCATTGGGAGCCCCCAGGGAAGTTCCTGGATATATTTTTAACATTGCTTTTAAATCTTATAAACATTAATCTCGTGGATCTGAGAGGGAACAAGGAAACAATGACATGCATCACAGTCTGAAACACATGATACTGTACAAAAACTATGACAAGTAGTAATGCCTTTAATACTGTGTAAGATTCAGTTCAAAGTAAACAGTAATTGGCTTTTCTAATACCTAAAACAAATGATTTTGACAAAACTCACCTGTGGCTTATAATTGTTACCAATGTAAATACTGATTCTAAAGCTGTGTGAAAGTTAAAAATACTCAACACATTGTCAGTGCTCAGAACTCAAAATTAGCAATGATCACAAAGAATTTAAAGAGTACTATGAATCAGATTCACACAACAAAGTATCTGCTCTAAAACTCTTGAAATAAATTTTATCATAAAATCAACAAAACATTGAAAAGGTGCCATAAGAGTCTTAGTCCAACTTTTTAACTTTACTGGAGTATAGTTGATTTATAGTATTTTATTAGTCTCAGATGTAAAACAGCAAAGTGAATCCAAGTGAAAGTGTTAGTTGTTCAGTTGTATCCAACTCTTTGTGACCCCATGGCCTGTAGCCTCTGTCCATGGAATTCTGCAGGCAAGAACACTGGAGTGGGTAGCCATTCCCTTCTCGAGGGGAATCTTCCTGACCCAGAAATTGAACCCGGGTCTCCCTGATTGCAGGCAGATGCTTTTTCTGTCTGAGCCACCAAAATCCCAAGCTCCTGATTTATCCTCCCACCTCTAACATTTCCCATTTGGTAACTATAAGCTTGTTTTCAATATCTGTGATGATTTTCGTTTTGTAAAAAAGTGCATTTGTATAATTTTTTAAAATTAGGTTCCACATATGACTGAAATCATCTCTGACTTATTTCACTCGGTATGATAATCTCTAGGTCCATCCATGTTGCTGCTAATGGCATTCTTTTGTTCTTTTTTATGTCTGAGTAATGTTTCATTAAATATACATGTACCACATCATCTTTATCTATTCCTGTCAATGGACACTTAGTCTGCTTCCATGTCTTGGCCATTGTAAATAGTGCTGCAATGAACACTGAGGTGCATGTATCTTTTCTAATTATGAGTTCTGTGGAAATATGGCCAGGAGAGGGATTGCTGGATCATATGGTAGTTCTATTTTTAGTTTTTTAAGGAACCTCCAAACTGTTCTCCATAGTGGTTATACCAATTTACATCCCCACCAGCAGTGTAGGAGGGGTCCCTTTTCTCCACTTCCTTTCCAGTATTTATTGTTTGTAGCCTTTTTTTTTTTAAGAACTAAATAATTTGTATTTTATTGGGTATGTATTCACTTTTTTATTTTACCAATTACCCTTTATTGGCATCTTCTCTTTTTTCATGTCCCTACTTTTTTTTATTTTTAACTGGAAGATAATTGCTTTACAACACTATGTTGTTTTCTGTGCTTATAGACTTTTTGATGATGGCCACTTGTCAGAATGGTATGAGGGAGTACTTCCCTATAGGTTTGATTTGCATTCTCTGATAATTAGTCATGTTGAGCATCTTTTCACGTGCTTTTTTGGCCATCTATATGTCTTATTTATGTTTATTTAGATCTGCTGTCCATTTTTTGAAAAGTACTACAGAAGGAGAAAGATGCTAGGTCTTATAAGGTAGGTAAATCCTTTGATTCTTTTGTCTAAACTAGGTATGAACCTTGGGATGGCTTGCTCTGTTACTTTTGCATAGTTACAGAAATATTAACTACTGTATTCTAAATACAATTTTAAATGCAACAAAATAGCTTTCAATCCTGGATTATGTTGCTAAGAATTATCTGTGAATGCATACTATAGTACTTCACTTCTAAAATTCCCAGGCACTAGAGAATTGACATTTCTCTACGTGCATGACACAGAAACATCAGTGTTACTGTAAGATTTCACATTACTCTCCAGAATCCTCTAGAGGATTCTGGGTGTGAAGAAAACATCACCAGACGCAAAGTTGAAAACAGCAACAAAGCCCTGAATAGATAGGAAGATTCTGTCAGAGGTTCACAGGAGAAGCAAGTAGGGTAGGGTGAGAGATGGTGGGGAGAACGGGAGAGACTGCGCAAACTGGACTGTATCCAACAGTGCTCTGAGACTACGGAGGGAGAGGCCTGAGTGGAGTCAGGCGCTGCAGAGAAGCCTAGGGAAAGGCCTCTGAGGACCCCTGGACGACAGTGTGAGAAGAGGGGCATTCAGTGGCGAGAAGAGGGATTGCAGAAGCCAGAGAGGTGAGAACTGAGGAAACTAAAACGTATACCATTTCTTTCATTGCAGCAAAGGGAAGACTGTTGCTACATAGGTCAGCAGAGTCAATAAACACTTTGTTAAATGCTGATTTGAAAGCAAAAAAGAGGAAGCACAAGAGGGACTAATAATCTTAAGAAAAAAGAAGACTATGAAGACAGTAACTCTAAAGGAGTTATGATCAAGACAAAAGATAGTTTGGAACTGGTTATATCTCCAGAGAAATACTTCAGAACTAGCTGTCTGTTTTCCAAGCTATGAGCACAGATTCCTGAAGGGAATATGTCTGTCTTGTTCACTGGTATGCATGTGACTGAGCACAGTGCCTAACATAGTCTTTTAATAAAAGTTTGTTTCTGATGGACTCTCTTTTCAGTATTTTGGGAGTACATGCTTAATGAGTGTCCTCAGTGGTCTGTGGCCCACCTGTTAGTACAAAGAGAAAGAGTAATTTCCATGAGCAGTTTGCAAAGATATTGGTTTCCCTAGAAAGTACTCAGTTTGACAAAAGAGAAGGATCCCTTTGCTTCTTTCATCAGCTAAAAAGAAGACTGTAGAAAGACTTTCTCTCCTCACATTTTAACGGGATCACACATGGAATCCCCAAAAACCTAAGTGCACAAAGATGCAATTGTCTATTTCTCTGCAAATGGTCTGTTCTTCCTCACAAATCCCCCATCTATAAACTTAGGACCATCCACTGGACAAGATCATCAAGAGCCTTGTAAGCCATTCCAAAGAGATTTAGATTTTACCCAACAGGTGAAGGATAAAAGTCATCATTAAAATGACTGAGTAGTCAGATGACAAGAGTTTTGAGTCAGAAACATCACCAAAGACATAGTACAGAGGAAACACTGGGAGTGGGGCAACGGAGTGAGAACAAATGCTCAGATAAAGGTAGGGAGTCAGCGGCCACCATCTAGGAAAGACCTGAAATGGAACAAAGCGGAAATGGAAGGAGAAGGCTAAGATGTTTTAAAATGTCAGAAACTGGCAATTAATTAAATGGGAGGGATACAGGAGAGGAATAACATAATTAACAAAATAGTGAAGCACTGAATATCAATAGCAAAGAAAATACTCTTTAAAAGAAAAAAAAAGAAAAGAAAAAAAAATCTCATCCTGGTAGTTTCACATCCTAAGAGTCAGGCTCTTCATCTGAATCTTTCTGTGGTTCTCTGTGGGAACAGGGAGAAGACTTTAGGACTATCACTTTGGGGTCATTTCCTAAGCAGCAGAATTCTTAGGATGGGAGGGAAGACATTCTAGTTTCTCAGGGATTCACTGAGGTGAATCCTCAGGGTATGATCAATGACACCACTGTGTTGACCCCAGACCAAGGTCTGAGTATGAGAGATACAAGTTCTTAAGTCTCTCTGACAGATAAACCCATCAGCTTCTGGACCCTACCTAATCCTCCAGTCCTAATCTCCTTAATCCTACATCTGAGTTCAGTCATGCCAGCACCTCTAGAGTAAAGTCTGAGACCTCAGCAACAAGGGAAGCAGAGGTGGACTCACTGAGGCAGCCAAAGAAAAGAGGGAGAAGGAGAAAGACAAAACAACAGATCTGACTCTATCACCTAAGTAATGCCTTTTATTCTCCCGTGTTTTCCAATGATCAGATCATTTGTCATCTTCTTTTTCTTCAAGAACCAATCAAGGGATTTCCCTGGTGGTCCAGTGGTTAAGACATTGCCTTCCAACACAGGGGGTGCAGGTTCGATCCCTGGCTAGGGAGCCAAGATCCCACATGCCTTGCAGCCAAAAAAACAAAACATAAAGCAGAAGCAATATTGTAACAAATTCAATAAAGACTTAAAAAAAAAAGAAGAAGAAGAAGAAGAACCAATCAGAACTCAAATCTGCATTCCGGGAAACAGGAATTTTCAGGAAGCCCAAGGGTATCTTTTCAGGACCTTGGAGAGCAGAAGGCAGTTGCTTCTGAGGAAATCTCACATCTCAACATGCAAAGGAGATAAAGAATAAAGGGTAGTGGAGTCACCTATGGAGAGCATTCAGGTAAGGTACAAAGACTTGGAACATAAGATCCAAAAGCACCTGAACAACTCTCCTCAGCTGCTTAGCTTAAAATGAAGGAATTGAGACTTTTTCAATTTCCTTGGAAGAAACACATACAAAAAGTACCTTTGGTTGATGGTCCTAAAAAGAGCATTACAAACAAGAATCAAAATACCATAAAGATAAAGAATCGCACCCAGGCAGGATAACACAAAGAGCTGCCAACTCAAGGTTAGTCCTTGGGTCTCCTGACACCTGTGCAGCGCTTTTTTCTTTATAGCTGTTGAGTGATTTAGGATCTAGATTCTCCTTCTGGTGCTGCCATACAGCAGCTGTGTGACCTTAGGCAAATTACTCTTTCAAGCCTTGATTTCCTTCTTTGAACTAAGGCTTCCCATGTGTCAAGACACTATGAGGTGACGGGAAAACAAAGACAATTTCTGTTCTCAAGTAGCTCCCAGTCTAGTGGAGGACAGATATAAAAACATCAATAATTCAAGAACACTGTAAAAGTACAGAAGTATTGCAGAGAAAAATGTTAATAACTTGGAGGTGGGAGCAAGATTAGGAGGAATCCAGAAGAAACAACAAATACCTAACTGCGAAGTAGGGCACTAGATTCAGGGAACTGCAAATAACTTAGTTCTGATGGACGGTACTTTGGCGGTGAGGAGAACTGGAGTAATAAAATCTTCCACATACTGCTGTTTTGGAAGTCAAAGGAGTCAAAGCACTATATAGGTAAACATTTAGCTACGTACTATGCCAAGAGCTACCCCATGAGGAAAAAATTCCTTAATTCAACACGCATTTATAGAATACCATCTATATACTCACTGTACTAGGAGCAGACTCTTCTCCTTTTGGTCCCCTCCCTAAAATACAGCCAGCTTGAAAACCAAGTTCTGCACTCTTTCCTAGGAGGTAAAAGTGTCTCTTCTGTCCATATCAAGTAAGGGGAGTGGAGGAGCACTTGACAATCCCATGATTCCTCTACTGAAGTGTCACTCAGATTTGAAAAGAGGCTTTGCCTACCGACGGAAGGATGCCAGAGATGACCTCTGGTATGACCCCTTGGCACCAAGTAACCGAGCAAAGTGGTATGATGACACAGAGCCAGATGATCAAAAGTGGCAAATTTCCCAGGCTCAGCTGACAATGAGAGCATACATAAAAGTGGTTAGAAAAGTCATCTTTATGTCTATTTTCAACCTCCTCTGCTTAGTACCAATTCTCTTAGCTTCCCGCAACCAAATATGTACACATGAATGAGTAGCAGCCAAGGTTCTATTCTACAATCTGACTAGTCCACTGACCAACTCAATGTCTACACCAAGCACCTCTGGAAATTGTAATGTAGTGGAAATTTCTCTCTGGTGAAGTGTCTAGAGATACCAGTGAATTTTTAAAAGAGATTTATTTCTGTGTTTGGCTGTGCCAGGTCTTCACTGAGGCATGGGATGCTTTAGTCATGGCATGCCAACTCTCAGTCGTAGCAAACGGGATCTAGTTCCCTGACCGAGGATAGAACCAGACCCCTTGCAGTGGGAGCGCAGTCTTAGCCAGTGAGCCAGTGGACCGCCAGGGAAGTCCCGACACCTGTGGATTTTATTTCTATTATACTGTACTGGGTTGAATAGTGCCCCCTCCCAATTCATGTCCACTAGGAACCTCAGAATGTAATCTTTTTGGAAATAGGATCTCTGTAGGTGTAATGAAGTTAAAATAAGGTCATACTGGACTAACACGGGTGTTAGTCCAAAGACTGACATTCTTATTAGAAGAGGGAGTTTTGGACACAGAAACACAAACACACACACACACACACACACAAAGAACACCTTGTGACAGTGGAGAGAGGGAGACTGCCAGGGAACACAGGACTGCCAGCAAACCCAAGAGCTAGGAGAGAGGCATGGATCAGATTTTCCCTCAGAGCCTCCAGAAGCAATCAACCTGACCAACACTGATTTCAGTTTTCCTCCAGACCTGTGAGAGAATAAATTTTGTTCTTCTAAGCCACCAGTTCATGAAACCTTGTTAAAGCAACCCTAGGACACCAATATATACCCCCCAGAATACACGTTTTCCTCCTACATGCTCTAGGATTTAGGATATTTTCCATCTTCTTGGACAGAAAAGGATAGATATCAATGCTAGTAACTATCTCAGCACATGGAAAGGGGTACTGGTGAGAGCAGCAGAATGACTCAACAAATCAAAACAGCAACTTCACAGGTGACGTAATGGGCAAGGGAATTTATTTCTGAAGGCTCTATAGTGAGACATTTAATTTCTGCAGTATTTTTTAAAATATCTACAAATTCTTTGATACTCCAGAGGGGGAAAGAAGGACAGCAGTTAAGAATTTCTGGAACTCAGTAACACATTAGTCGTGAAAGAGAGGGAAAAACCTCAGGTTGTACATGTTGAGCTCCAGATGTCTTAGTTTCAGGAAAGCAAGATAAGCCAGAAACAAATTTTAAGAATCTTTAGCATACAGATTTGCAGATCTCAAATGAGCTTCTCTGGCCAAATGCATAAGAATGAGCTGGGGAAACACATGAAAACATGGAGTGCCAGTAATACTTAAACTCTACAGTTAAAAATTTACTATTAGTAAGAGACTATGATGAGGGGTCTAGATGTAAGAAATAGTCAAATATCAATTATTCCTTCCTTATCCAAGCAATGAAGCACGTGGTTTACTTATCAGAAAATGGGGGAGAAATCTCCATGCATAACCGCCAAAAAAAAAAGATAAAAGAATCTGTTTTTTAAAAATGAGGATCTTATTGGAGAAATAAAACAAGACCTGAATAAATGGAAGGCAAACCAAATTCCTGACTGGGAAGACAATACAAAAAATGCCAACTATACCCAAATTAAATTATACATTAAACCCCTTTCTGTTTAGAATCACAATAGGTTTTTTAAATTCCTTTGAGGGGAGAGAACTGTGAAAAAAAAAAAAAAAACTGATTTAGAATTTATATATGGAATACATGTCCAAGAACATCTAAGAAAATTCAATGAAATAAAATCTGTGGTGTTGGTGTAAGAGATAAATAGATTAGAATCAAAAATCCAGAAACAGATCTCACTATGAAACAATTTCAGGTGTGACAAGTGTGAAATTTAATTCAACAAAAACAGGATGATTATTTAATAAATGAAGCTAGCACAACGAGCCATCCATCCAATCCATATAACACATGCTATTCAACAAAAGCCACTAGCCACACACGGCCACTGATCAACTAAAACGTGCCTAGTCTAAACTGAGATTTGATATAAGTGTAAAATACACACTGGATTTCAAAGACATCGTTTAATAATTGTTCAAAATAAATTATATGTAAAAATAATATTTTTATATAATGGGTTAAGTTGGTGAAATAAAATGTACTATTAAGATTAACTTCACCTGTTTTTACTTTTTTTTAATGTGGCTTGACTGAAAACTTAAAATTACATAAGTATCTTGCATTCCATTTCTGTTGGACAGCACTGCTCTAGAGAAAAATAAAGATCTTCCTTTTACATCATATATTTTTAAAAATTTATTTAATTTATACAACTTTTTATTCATGGAAAATTTCAACCTATATCATATTTTTAAAAATAAAGATCTAAATGTAAAAAATAAAAAAACATTGTAGGAAAACGTAGGAAAGTAAATTAGAATCTGGAGTCAGACCGGATTTCTTAATGAGGACAGTATGTCATGTGTGGTATGTATGTATAAATTGATAAGCAAAAGACAGACAATGCAACAGGAAAAACAGCCAAAGATTGGAAATGCACAGAAAACAAACCCCAGTAACAAATAACAACAAAAAGATACTCAAAATTACTAAGGAAGAAAAAAAATGTGATTCAAATAACCATCTCTTTTCTGGCCAGAAAGAAACAAAAACATAGATAATAACCATCTCTTCTGGGATGTGGGAAACAGGAAAGCTCAAATACTGCTGTCAAGGTAAATGTAAATAATAATAGCCTTCTTAAAAATCAGTATGGAAATATTCATAAAAATTAGTACTACAGCTGTTCCCCATGGATACCAAAATCCACTGATTCTCAAGTCCTTTCTAAAGAATGGCAGCTCTCCATATCCACAGATGAGGAGCCCACAGATACAGAGGGCTGATGTAAATTATAGCCTTCAACCCAACCTTTTTCACAGTAATAAATCCACTAGTACATAAGGACAAATGTTCAGAGAATCTTTTAACACAGTTTATGCAGCAGCAAAATTAAAAAAAAATTTTTATAAAGGAAATTAAGTAAATGCCCATCTGCTGAAAAAAAGGCTGGAAAATGTATTACCTACAGAACAAGATCTGTTATGCAATCATTAAAAACTTTTAATGAAATATATTAGCAAAAAATTTAAAATATGAAAACATCAACACAGGCTCCACTGTAAGCAAAGAGGTCATCTCATTACATGCTGGTGTGGGCATAAATAGGTACAACCTTATGGCAAGGAAACTGAAAAGACGATTAGGATTTTAAATTTCCATGTCTTTTCACAAAGAAGCTCAGTTTTCAGGAGTTTGTCCTACTAATAACAGATGTTATGACAATATAAAGATACATGTGCAAATATGTCAAATAATTATGTTGTACAACCTAAACTAATACAGTGTTTATACGTCAAGTATTATCAGAGTAAAAATGAGGGAAATAGATATATTACAAGTATGTCCACTATGGCCTTTATTTTTTTGTTTGTTTGTTTCTTTTTTTTTATTTATTTTTTTAATTGAAGGATAATTGCTTTGCAGAGTTGTGTTGGTTTCTGCCAAATATCAACATGAATCAGTCAGAAGTATACATTATATGCCCTCTCTCTTGAACCTTCCTCCCACCTTAATCCTCATCCCACCAGGGCTCTGCTTTTTGTTTTATTTGTTTTTTTCAATTTGCATTTTATTTTGGACTTTAGGGCTTTCCAAGTGGCTCAGCGGTAAAGAATGTGCCTGCCAAGCAGAAGACATGGGTTCATTCGTTCCCTGGGTTGGAACGATACCCTGGAGAAGGAAATGGCAATTCACTCCGGCATTCTTGCCTTGATAATATCATGGACAGAGGAGCCTGGCGAGCTACAGTCCATGGGGTTACAAAAGAGTTGGACACGATTTAGCAACTACACAATCAACAATACACAGTGTTGTCTTAGTTTCAGATGTAGAGCAAAGTGATTCAATTATGCATACACATGTATCTATTCTTTTCCCAATTATTTTCCCATTTAAGTTTTTTTTTTTGTTTTTTTTTTCAAACTTTACAATATTGTATTAGTTTTGCCAAATACCACACTATGGCCTTTAATAAGACTTGGGGGATATTCCCTGCCAGGCCAGAGGTTAAGACTTAGCGCCTTCACTGCTAAGGCCCGGGTTTGATTTCCAGTTGAGGAACTAAGATCCTGCAAGCGCGTGGCCAAAAAATTAACACCCGGAAAGGCCCTAAATGTCTTATTTAAACAAATGGCTGAATCAAT
The DNA here is from genome assembly GCF_019923935.1 of Bubalus bubalis. Lineage (NCBI taxonomy): Eukaryota > Metazoa > Chordata > Mammalia > Artiodactyla > Bovidae > Bubalus > Bubalus bubalis. The sequence goes on from NC_059158.1 coordinate 24,025,920, forward strand.
CATATGTCTACACAAAGAAGTAATAATGTAGACTTGAAAAAGAACAAAGTAACTCCAATGTTACTGAACTGGAAAGATAAAAGCCAATGTAACCTATAAAAAAGGACTGTAATTTAAATTTTTTATAACTAAAAAAAAAAAAAGGTGGGGAAAAATTAGATGCTTTGCCTTTTTCTGAGTTAGAATTTCATAAGTATGGACAGCTGAACTCTTTCCCTCCTCAACCTACCATATCGTATATCCGACCTCCACCAGTTTCCTACCTGCAGTGCTGCTGCTGCTGCTGCTGCTGCTGCTGCTAAGTCGCTTCAGTCGTGTCCAACTCTGTGCGACCCCACAGACGGCAGCCCACCAGGCTCCCCTGTCCCTGGGATTCTCCAGGCAAGAACACTGGAGTGGGTTGCCATTTCCTTCTCCAACCTGCAGTGCTAATACCCGCTTTTCCTCTATATGACTCAGCAGTTCCACAAGATTCTCTATATAAAAGATATTGCAGATATATCATTCCCTGATATAAAAACAATATTAAAGTGTATATTTAAAATTTTTGAATTATCCTTCACATTACTATTATTTATTTTTGCATAAATTATAATAATATAGTAATATTTACTATATAGTAATTATTTTTACATAATAGTAATAATATTTTACTATTATTATTCCAGCATATTCCTGTGCTGGAAATCCTTTGGTCTAAATCAACACCACAACTTGATGTTATTCCACCTCTCCTGAACTACAATCCCTTTTTTAGACAAGGAATACCTTTTCTTGTTTAAAGAATGTACTTGTATCTTATTAGTATATTCATAATTCTCACGTGATCAAGTTTCACAGGTCATAACAAATACAAATTTGTGTTAAGATCTCAAATTTCCTTTATTATTTTGTGTGTTATCATATAGACAGATGAAAATAAGAGATCATAGCACTGGGATCACCCTCTTTCTCAATTATTCTCTCTTGAAAAATACCGAGTACTTCTTTATTGTTCTATGTAAGGCATCAGCAAACTATGGTCTTCCACCTGTGTTTGTACAGCCCACAAGCTAAGAAATGTGTTTATATTTTTAAATGATTGGGGGTAAAATAAAAAAGAGAATAAAATTTCAAAACAAGTGAAGAATTTATATGAAATTCAAACTTCAGTAATGCTCACCATTTAGTATAATCTGATGCAATTTTCATACCACAAAGACAGTATGGGCAATAAAGCCAAAAATATCTACCCCTGGCCTATGACATACTATAATGCCCTTCTAAACTGTATTTTTATAATATAATAAACTTCTAAACTATAATTTTATAGTTTCACCTATTCTTCCCCCCTTTTCTTCCATATTTGGCATGAAAGTTAAGTAGCTCAGTCATGCCCGACTCTGCAACCCGTGGATTGTAGCCTACCAGGCTCCTCCCTCCATGGGATTCTCCAGGCAAGAATACTGGAGTTGGTTGCCATTTCCTTCTCCAGGGAATCTTCCCAATCCAGGGATCGAACCTGGGTCTCCCGCATTGCAGGCAGACGCTTTAACCTCTGAGCCCCCAGGGAAGCCCTATTGGGCATGAAGTCCCCTTAAAAATCTATTACTAGAGGCCAACACATTCTTCATACTCCTAGGCAATGTTCTTGCTCCTGATAATTTCCTTAGTACCACATCTGTTTTTACAAACAGAAAGCCAGAGTAAAGTGCTAGCCAACACCTTAAAAGTTACAAATCATAAACCAGAACCAAACCTCACCACTCTCCCCATAAAGCAAGGCTAAAGAGGCTGACCACCTAGTTAGTGGCTTTCACTACATTCGAATTGAGGCAGTCCGTAAAATAGAAAACGTACTGCTTCTAAAATTCCTAACAATCAAATAACAATGGGGGTGGAGAAGAGTTAATGTAATTTTATCGAATTTAATCTTCAACCACCGGCTACTGAAAAAAGAAAAGTGAACAAAAAGCAAAGAACAGTGAAGAAAAAAAGCAGATCAACTGTACTTAGCATGTCTGACTCTAAATCTTTATACCTCCCATATTAGATATTTTCTGCAAGTAAATAGTTCCTGGCTCCCAGGATGCTCTGAGGTTAAACACTGCACAGTGTTTGTAAACAGCATCACAACTTACACAGGAACAAGCTGGGCCATATGGCCATTTCCCCTCGAAGGGGACACCAAAATTTGCTTATTTCTTTCAGTCAGCAGTCTGTATGCCAAATATTGGGGGAAGAGGGGAGGTGGGCTGCCTTTTCTACCAGCCGTGTCTGCGCTTAGAGCACTAACTCCTACCCAGCCGCATCACCCATTTACCCAGCACCCACCCTCCGCAGCTCCATCAACTCCGCACCTCCTCCCAGTCTCATCACACCTCCATCAGCAGACTCTTCCAGCCTCATCAACTCACCCTCGTCCTCCAAAGTCACAGACCCGTGAAGCTTCCAGCAACAGGAGAGGAAAGTAAGGAGGTAATAACGCAGGAGTCTGGAGTCTCCATACAAGCACTATCTACTCTTGAGGAGAAACTCAAGTCATAGCTCCCAAACTGGAAAAAGACAGGATTCTCTCGCATTCAGAACCCGAGTTCAAGGCGCGCTCACCGCAGTCGGGCCCCGAGCAAGGAGCCGAGGATGCAAAGGTGAGCAGCAGAGTCGCAGTACTAGCTCTTTTGAGGCTCCCACTCCAGCGGAGACAGCAGGTAATTTCCATAAAGCCCGCCTAGAAGGGACAAGGTAAGGAATATCCGAAGCCCACGACAGGACTGAGCTAATCCTTGAATGTTAAAAGCCTAAAACTCAACTAGTCGGAAATGACGTGCCAGCTGAGACCAGCAGGACCGCCACATTATTGGCCGCCGACTCGGCGAGCCACCTTCTCCCGCGACTGGCCAGGAGAGAGGAGAAGTGTAGCTCAAAGTCCGCAACCCGCCCCTGCTCCGCCCTCGACGGCTCCCAGCGCCACCTGGGACCAACCGAGCCAGGCCAGAGTCCGGGCGCGGACCCTGGGCGGGATAGTACCGCTTGCCCCGGCGCCCGTAGGCGCCCTGAGGGCAATGGGCTTCAGCGCTCCACCACGCGCATGCGCTGCCGTCTTTCTCCAGCGGATTCCTCGGGTCACCTGGACGACCGCATTCCAGCCACCTGCCCCTCCGGGTCTCCTCTTGCCCCTGACTCCTCCAGCTGGTTCTCACCTCCAGCCCCCCGCCTTCTTGTTCGGCAGGCACCGCTAGGCCCTCCCGCTGTCGCCCGCCGACACCCCAGCTTCCACTGACACGAGCCTCTCGGCGCGGCTTCCGCTTCCGGCGAGTATTGTGTGTCGCGCTGCGGGGCGGGGGCGGGGGGAGGAGGAAGGAGGGAGGCAGCGCTCCGGCGGCTCCGCGCCCCGCACTCCCGGACCCGAAGCCGGGAAGGTAGGTGCTGTCCCGCCGCCGCGCCGGGACCCTGGGGCCTGCCCCTGCCCACCGGCTCCGCACGCCGCGTCCTAGCGCCCCGCGACTGCGTCACCGGCCCCCCGCACGTAACCACAGCTGCCTCCGCCCGTTTCAGGCCCGGGCGGACGTTTTGCCGCCCCGGCGACGTCAGCGCGTCCGGCGTTGCTTGGCTACCCCGCCGTTACCCCGTCCCGCTGCCGCTCGCCTCCCCGGGTGAAACTGACGCCGTCACCGCGGGTCTCGGCTGCGTCATAGCGGCGGGCATCCCATCTTCACGTCACACCTTCTCACCTGGACACGCATCCCTCCCTCCCTGCCAACAACGACGTTTCCTCTCCCCCCTCTCCAGCCCCCCTGCGCCAGATCAGGCGGGAGAAGATGGAGACGGGGGTGGGACCGAGTTGTGGACCACGCTCAGGAAAGGGGCGCAAGGTGGGACCCCCCGACAGTGGTAGAAACACAATGAGGACCTCTCTGAAGTTTGCCCTTCTACTGAGACACGAGAAATAGGGGGGAAATGACCCAAGGCCTCACTAATGCTGTAGCTCCAAGCCCTCTCCCCATACTTCCCTAACCTTTTCCCCATCTCTCTCTAACGCTACTTTTTCGCCAGTCTAGATCCATCCTGGTCCCTAACTCAGCATACAATTCAACTCATCTCGGGTGAGGCGACCACCTAATTTCTAGATTAGGAAAAGGGAAGGGGTACTGGTCGAAGTTGGATTCCTGTAGGTAGAGAAAAATCATCTAACTGAACTTCTCTCGTGGTTGAGGGAGAAATTCAGGTCCAAATATGTTATCAGTTCCTACTCCAAATTAAACACTTTTCATGTTTGCCATCAGTATATACAGAAATAATCATTGTTAACCCAACTCACTACATGGCCACTTCTCTCCTAACACATAGATAGACCTATTAAATTTTCTTTTGTTGGGTTCCTTAGAAAGAGAGGTTAAGGGGTAGAGAAATGAAATATTTCATGGATAATAGTGGTTATGTTTTAAGGATGCAACAGTGGACCAACCTTCTGCTTTATACATCTCTCAGGGCATTTCCAATTCTTTTGAGGCTTCATTAGAGTTTTTGATTGCCACTTTACTTTTCCCTCTTAATTCCCGACCACCCCAGAACCTATTAGTTGGAAGTACAGTATATCCAAGGAATTAGTTATCCACAACTATTTCAAAAGACTCCAGTCAGCACTGAATACTTAGAATAAATTTGTCAACTCTTCTTTTCAAGAAATTATTGCCCTGGGCTCAGTAATAAACTCTTTGGTATAGCTGCTGTAAATTTATCACTTTAAAGCAGCTCCAAACAACCAAATACACACAAATAGGAAACAGTTGTGTGAATCGTTTCATTCCATGATAAGTGCACACTTCCTCTAGGCCTGGTAAAGGGAAGCATAATGTCACACTTTTCTGAAAAGAAGAGGTTGTAACCCTTGCCTAACTCATTCCAATATCTACCATTTGAAAGACTGAGGGAACAGTGGCAGAGAATCAAGCTTAGGCTTCAGTGGGCTATTGCAATAGAACTCTTCTGTAGCATTCAACTTAAAAATATACTTGATTTAAGCAATCTTAATGCTTTGACTCTTATGGCACTTTTCACTTTCCCATACTCTTTTTTCATCTATTAGAAAAAGATGTCAAACTAAGAATACATTTTTCTGAAACTGTTACAATACTAGTGGAATGAACCTGGATCAGGATGAATACTCTGGGCTAGACTTCTGCTTCTAACAAGAGAAGGCAGTGGTGAAAGACAAGACTGAGGGTTGTGTGTCAGTTTGCTCATAGCTGGGAGTCACAATTTTTGGAAATGGAAAAACCAAAGAGATTGACTGGTGGAACAGAAGATGTAAAAATACCAAGACAGTGCTAAATCTGGAGTTAGGATTTAACATGGGGTAAATGTCAGGCCAGGGATGCAAAAAAATTAACCCTCCCAACTAACTTTTTTTTTTTTTTTTTTCTGTTCTCTCTTCTTAACCTCAAGTTAAATAATGGCAGAGACAAGTCTCTTAGAGGCCGGGGCCTCTGCAGCCTCCACAGCTGCAGCTCTGGAGAACCTACAGGTGGAGGCAAGTTGCTCTGTGTGCCTGGAGTATCTCAAGGAGCCTGTCATCATTGAGTGTGGGCACAACTTCTGCAAAGCTTGCATCACTCGCTGGTGGGAGGACCTAGAGAGGGACTTCCCTTGTCCTGTATGTCGAAAGACGTCCCGCTACCGCAGTCTCCGGCCTAATCGACAGCTGGGCAGTATGGTGGAAATTGCTAAGCAGCTGCAGGCCGTCAAGCGGAAGATCCGAGATGAGAGCCTCTGCCCCCAGCACCATGAGGCCCTCAGCCTCTTCTGCTATGAGGACCAGGAGGCTGTGTGTTTGATATGTGCAATTTCCCACACCCACCGGGCCCATACCGTCGTGCCACTGGACGATGCCACACAGGAGTATAAGGTAGGGAACCAGACACTTGATTTCAATGCAGGGCAAGAGGGAGGGGCCCAGAGAATGGGAGACTCCCTGGGTAGAGAGTCATAAGTTCCTGAGGGCAAGACAGTCTCTGGTCCTCACTCTGTAGTCCCCTTGGAGCAATGTACTGGGCGGGTGGGGGCGGGGGGTGGTGGGGGTGGGGAGGTGGGCAGAGCGCATAGTCCCGTCTGATTGGTTGTCCTCAGGCATGAAGAAGAGCAATAAGAAGTACCCCCCAAATTTCTCTCTTGACTTTTGTAACACATTTGAGTATGTGTGGTCTTAGAATGTATCCTATTTTTCATAAATGAATGAAACCACACAGAGAATCTCAGACTTAAGAAGAACTAAAAAATGGTCTGGTTCCTTCATTCTGTCCCCCTGCTCAGCACACCGCTTATTTACCCACTGGTATTGGGAACAGGTAACATCATTTTAGAATGATCCCAACCAAGCTAAGCTAAACCAGCCTGTTTTCATCTTCCCCAGCTAATGGGTAACATGACATCTGGTTTAACTTACTGCTGAGACACAGGGTAAATGTTTGAGTAATAGGAACTAGAGATTTTACTGTCTTAGCACTTTATCAGATAGTTTGCCTAATTATGTTAATGAAGTCTTACAAACAAGACTTTATGGTAGTTCACAGAATAATCAAGATTTTATTTTATTTGCAAGTGGTTAGAGTTGTATAGGAAAACAAATTTAAAAGGATATCAGGGACTTCCTTGGCAGTCCAGTTGTTAAGACTCCATGCTTCCAGTGCTGTAGGAATTCAATCCTTGGTCAGGGAACTAAGATCCTGCATGCCATGCGGCCAAAAACAGAAGAAGAAGGATATCAGGGTACATAAGGTCACTGTCGGTACAGGCAGTTCCTTCAGTTAGAAAATGAATAGGGCAGGGAAGAACGGAGAGTTGGTGACAGCTGGACACAGTGAGATTCAATGAAAGTTTTGCAAAAGCAGGGAAGGCTTGGTGACAGGCTGGTGGCAGGAGGAGGGACCTATAGGAAGTTGACACTTCATGAGCAAGGAACGGAGTTGGATTAAGAGGTGGTCAGATGAAAGAGGAGAGTGAAAAAGTTGGCCTAAAGCTCAACATTCAGAAAACTGAATGGCATCTGGTCCCATAACTTCATGGCAAATAGATGGGGAAACAGTGGAAACAGTGTCAGACTTTATTTTCTGGGGGCTCCAAAATCACTGCAGGTGGTGACTGCAGCCATAAAGTTAAAAGACGCCTACTCCTTGGAAGGAAAGTTATGACCAACCCAGATAGCATATTCAAAAGCAGAGACATTACTTTGCCAACAAAGGTCCATCTAGTTAAAGCTGTGGTTTTTCCAGTGGTCATGTAGGGATGTGAGAGTTGGACTGTAAAGAAGGCTGAGCGCCAAAGAATTGATGCTTTTGAACTGTGGTGTTGGAGAAGACTCTTGAGAATCCCTTGGACTGCAAGGAGATCCAACCAGTCCATTCTAAAGGAGATCACTCCTGGGTGTTCATTGGAAGGACTGATGCTAAAGCTGAAACTCCAGTACTTTGGCCACCTCTTGAGAAGAGTTGACTCATTGGAAAAGACCCTGATGCTGGGAGGGATTGGGGGCAAGGGGAGAAAGGGATGACAGAGGATGAGATGGCTGGATGGCATCACCGACTCGATGGACATGAGTTTGAGTAAACTCTGGGAGTTGGTGATGGACAGGGAGGCTTGGCGTGCTGCAATTCATGGGGTCACAGAGTCGGACACAACTGAGAGACTGAACTGAAATGAGATGAATAGGAAGCAAGTAGTTTAAAACAAATGGGTTAGGCTCTGAACATAGGCTGTACCAGCCAACCACAAATATTGTTCTCCTACTTCACACCTCTCAGGAAAAACTGCAGAAGTGCCTGGAGCCCCTGGAGCAGAAGCTGCAGGAGATCAGCCGCTGTAAGTCTGCTGAGGAGAAGAAGCCTGGCGAACTCAAGGTAAAGGCAGGCAGTCCCATTTGGCCTGCCCTACAGGCAGTTAACTGAACATTGTTAGTCACTCAGTCATGTCCAGCTGTTTGTGACCCTGTGGACTGTAGCCCACCAGGTTCCTTCTCTTCATAGAATTCTCCAGGCAGAAATACTGGAGTGGGTTGCCGTTCCCTTCTCGAGGGGATCCTCCCGACCCAGGGATCAAACCCAGGTCTCCTGCATTGCAGGCAGATTCTTTACCATCTTAGCCACCAGGGAATCCCTGAACATTAGCCACACATTATTTAACTGAACATTATTTAACTAAACATTAATGATGCATTATTTAATCCACCATTTTTGGTTTATTAAAAAATGCTCTTCTCTCAAAAATAATATTGTATTAAGCTTGATTGTCATTAAACATTGTACTTAAATTATTTGCCATGGATTAAGAATTGAGGAGAAGGATGTAAGGGGTGAAGGATTTGGCGAGTTGAGGGAGTTCATGGCCTCTGGTCTCCTTTTCTTTGTAGAGCAGGAAGGAGGCTCTCTGCTGGAGAATGTGGAAGGTGCACTGGGGAGGAAGGATGAAGAAGCTGCCTGAGAGCTCCCAGAACCCCCCAGCCACATTAGGACCACATTCTCTTAATTCACATAAGCTTGAGTATGCTAGGTAGTATGGTTTCCTAGAATGTTCTTCCCCTTCCCATCTTCTACCTATAGGACCCTGTCCATCCTAAAATGAAAACCATTTACTGTGTAGCCTTTCCTGACCCTTCAGAAATTCGCTTTCTTAATTGTCATACAATTTCACATCTTTTCTATAGTATTATCATATTTGTAGCCTGATATTTTGGTATCTTTTCATACTGTTTTCATACAGTACGAAAAGGCAAAATGATAGGATACTGAAAGAGAAACTCCCCAGGTCAGTAGGTGCCCAATATGCTACTGGAGATCAGTGGAGAAATAACTCCAGAAAGAATGAAGGGATGGAGCCAAAGCAAAAAGAATACCCAGCTGTGGATGTGACTGGTGATAGAAGCAAGGTCCGATGCTGTAAAGAGCAATATTGCATAGGAACCTGGAATTCAGGTCCATGAATCAAGGCAAATTGGAAGTGGTCAAACAAGAGATGGCAAGAGTGAATGTCTACATTCTAGGAATCAGCGAAGTGAAATAGACTGGAATGGGTGAATTTAATTCAGATGACCATTATATCTACTACTGTGGGCAGGAATCCCTCAGAAGAAATGGAGTGGCCATCATGGTCAACAAAAGAGTCCAAAATGCAGTACTTGGATGCAATCTCAAAAATGACAGAATGATCTCTGTTCGTTTCCAAGGCAAACCATTCAATATCACAGTAATCCAAGTCTATGCCCCAACCAGTAACGCTGAAGAAGCTGAAGTTGAACAGTTCTATGAAGATCTACAAGGCCTTTTAGAACTAACACCCAAAAAAGATGTCCTTTTCATTATAGGCGACTGGAATGCAAAAGTAGGAAGTCAAGAAACACCTGGAGTAACAGGCAAATTTGGCCTTGGAGTACGGAATGAAGCAGGGCAAAGACTAATAGAGTTTTGCCAACAAAATGCACTGGTCATAACAAACACCCTCTTCCAACAACACAAGAGAAGACTCTATACATGGACATCACCAGATGGTCAGCACCGAAATCAGATTGATTATATTCTTTGTAGCCAAAGATGGAGAAGCTCTATACAGTCGGCAAAAACAAGACCAGGAGCTGACTGTGGCTCAGACCATGAACTCCTTATTGCCAAATTCAGACTGAAATTGAAGAAAGTAGGGAAAACCACTAGACCATTCAGGTATGACCTAAATCAAATCCCTTATGATTATACAGTGGAAGTGAGAAATAGATTTAAGGGCCTAGATCTGATAGATAGAGTGCCTGATGAACTATGCAGTGAGGTTCGTGACAGTGTACAGGAGACAGGGATCAAGACCATCCCCATGGAAAAGAAATGCAAAAAAGCAAAATGGCTGTCTGGGGAGGCCTTACAAATAGCTGTGAAAAGAAGAGAAGTGAAAAGCAAAGGAGATAAAGGAAAGATATAAACATCTGAATGCAGAGTTCCAAAGAATAGCAAGAAGAGATAAGAAAGCCTTCTTCACCGATCAATGCAAAGAAATAGAAGAAAACAACAGAATGGGAAAGACTAGAGATCTCTTCAAGAAAATCAGAGATACCAAAGGAACATTTCATGCAAAGATGGGCTCGATAAAGGGCAGAAATGGTATGGACCTAACAGAAGCAGAAGATATTAAGAAGAGGTGGCAAGAATACACAGAAGAACTGTACAAAAAAGATCTTCACGACCCAGATAATCACGATGGTGTGATCACTGACCTAGAGCCAGACATCCTGGAATGTGAAGTCAAGTGGGCCTTAGAAAGCATCACTACGAACAAAGCTAGTGGAGGTGATGGAATTCCAGTTGAGCTATTCCAAATCCTGAAAGATGATGCTGTGAAAGTGCTGCACTCAAGATGCCAGCAAATTTGGAAAACTCAGCAGTGGCCAGAGGACTGGAAAATGTCAGTTTTCATTCCAATCCCAAAGAAAGGCAATGTCAAAAAATGCTCAAACTACTGCACAATTGCACTCATCTCACATGCTAGTAAAGTAATGCTCAAAATTCTCCAAGCCAGGCTTCAGCAATATGTGAACCGTGAACTTCCTGATGTTCAAGCTGGTTTTAGAAAAGGCAGAGGAACCAGAGATCAAATTGCCAACATCCGCTGGATCATGGAAAAAGCAAGAGAGTTCCAGAAAAGCATCTATTTCTGCTTTCTTGACTATGCCAAAGCCTTTGACTGTGTGGATCACAATAAACTGTGGAAAATTCTGAAAGAGATGAGAATACCAGACCACCTGATCTGCCTCTTGAGAAATTTGTATGCAGGTCAGGAAGCAACACTTAGAACTGGACATGGACCAACAGACTGGTTCCAAATAGGAAAAGGAGTTCGTCAAGGCTATATATTGTCACCCTGTTTACTTAACTTCTATGCAGAGTACATCATGAGAAACGCTGGACTGGAAGAAACACAAGCTGGAATCAGGATTGCCAGGAGAAATATCAATAACCTCATATATGCAGATGACACCACCCTTATGGCACAAAGTGAAGAGGAACTAAAAAGCCTCTTGATGAAAGTGAAAGTGGAGAGTGAAAAAGTTGGCTTAAAGCTCAACATTCAGAAAACGAAGATCATGGCATCTGGTCCCATCACTTCATGGGAAATAGATGGGGAAACAGTGGAAACAGTGTCAGACTTTATTTTTGGGGGCTCCAAAATCACTGCACATGGTGACTGCAGCCATGAAATTAAAATCGCTTACTCCTTGGAAGGAAAGTTATGACCAACCTAGATAGCATATTCAAAAGCAGAGACGTTACTTTGCCAACAAAGGTTCGTCTAGTCAAGGCTATGGTTTTTCCTGTGGTCATGTATAGATGTGAGAGTTGGACTGTAAAGAAGGCTGAGCGCCGAAGAATTGATGCTTTTGAACTGTGGTGTTGGAGAAGACTCTTGAGAGTCCCTTGGACTGCAAGGAGATCCAACCAGTCCATTCTGAAGGAGATCAGCCCTGGGATTTCTTTGGAAGGAATGATGCTAAAGCTGAAGCTCCAGTACTTTGGCCACCTCATGCAAAGAGTTGACTCATTGGAAAAGACTCTGATGCTGGGAGGGATTGGGGGCAAGAGGAGAAGGGGACGACAGAGGATGAGATGGCTGGATGGCATCACTGACTCGATGGACGTGAGTCTGGGTGAACTCTGGGAGTTGGTGATGGACAGGGAGGCCTGGCGTGCTGTGATTCATGGGGTCGCAAAGAGTCGGACACAACTAAGCGACTGATCTGATCTGATGTGATCTGATTTTGGTATCTGCCTTATTTCTTCTATTGGACAGTGAAACATGTATGAATTTTAACAGTAAAAATAACTAGTATTTATTGATTCCTTGGCATTAATTCGTTAGATGTTCATGACATTCCAAACTTCAAGTATTGTATTAGTTCTTATGCTTGGTTCTGCCCAGTTTTAAGTTCTAAGAGGTCAGGCTAGACTAGGCCCCAGTGGAACATAGAGAAGGTACAAGAAAAGGAGAAGGGAGTCCAGCAAAGCATAGTAGGCAAGAGTGACCTTAGATACCCTATAAGGTAAGTCTTGTTATCCCCAGTTTACACAGAAGGAAACAGAACTTGGATCAGTATCTAGTCCAAGATCATACAGCCATTATGTGGCAAAACCAGAGATACTAATTCTGCAGGAATCAATAAATATTTATTTAGCTTAATGGCACCCCACTCCAGTACTCTTGCCTGGAAAATCCCATGGATGGAGGAGCCTGGTAGGCTGCAATCCATGGGGTCGCTATGAGTCGGATACGACTGAGCGACTTCGCTTTGACTTTTCACTTTCATGCATTGGAGAAGGAAATGGCAACCCACTCCAGTGTTCTTGCCTGGAGAATCCCAGGGACGGGGAGCCTGGTGGCTGCCGTCTATGGGGTCACACAGAGTCGGACACGACTGAAGTGACTTAGCAGCAGCAGTAGCATAGGCCACACCCTGTCTTTGACACCGGGCCATTGATGACCAAAAACACGGTCCTTGCCCTCCTTGAGCGTAATGTCAGGTAGAGAAAATAGAAACAACAGACACAAAAAGCACAGCTGCACATTCCCAAGAATATGGCAGAGAAACTCAATGTCATTAAAGCCTTCCAGAAGGAATAAAAGATTTAGGGATTACCAAAATCTAAACACAGGTTTGACATTAGTGAAAACACTAGTGTGTGTTTGTTTTTTAACAATGACAACATTTCAACAGGAAGCAAGTATTATTACCTTAGTCCTTTATGCATTTTAAAAACAAACATTTGAAATTTTTAAAAGTTGAACTAATTTTGATTGCAAAGGTAAACTTTAAAAAGTTATTGTCTTGAAACACTTAAAATCTGTGAAAATGAAGCTTATTCCTAATCATTAGCTTTTCTCTTCCTATTGATCACATTCTTAAGGGTAAAGGATGGAGAAGGAAATAAAAGGTTTAAAAACCTGCTAAATGCTTGAATAGAACTGTGGTGTGGGGTTTTTTTTTATGTAAATTATCATTTCAGTCTCAGAAACTGTCACCAATCACCAGCTTTGCTTCAGTGACCTTTTGAATTCTCTTTCTTCCCTCTCCCTCATCCCCACCTCCAGACCCAATGCCCCTTTTATTTTTTCACATCTATAACCCATTCCTGGGGTGTAAACTGTCAGTCTCTGAAGTGACTTGAAACTTTAGCAGGCTCAGCCCTGAAATCTAAATTTATATTTTATAACAGTCCATTACTAAAATCTTACTGATTCTGATACTTTTCCAGTTTTTCCATCTATGGTTTTTATCAAGTAGATGTCTTGCAGTGTACAAATTATGACAATCTCTAACTTTCCAGTATTCGTGCTTTCCTTATCTTGACAATTTGCGTTAGCTAGAACTTAGAGTAGGAGGTAGCAGAGGCATCTCTGCTATTAGTACTTGTCGTATTATTGCAGCGGTTTTACTGCGGTATCTCTGTAATAGTACTTGTCATATTATTGAGTTCTTATATCTTGAATTTTTTTACTACAACATAGAAGTATAGCTTTTTTAGAAGTTAATTTAGTAAATAAAATAATTTTTGCAGCATTGGTTTATTTTTTTATCTCAATGATCTTCATCCCAAGTTATCAGTAAGGGTGCTAATGGGGATGGAGCCGTTCTTTACAGAAGGAAATATCAATGGAGAGAAACATGAGTGTCCTTTTAAACTCTTTCCAATGACACTTGAAGTCTGTGAATTCATACACATGATGGGTGAGGAAGGTATCCTATGCCCCACTGACCCTGTTAAACATAACACCCACCCTCTGTTCTCAGAGACTGGTGGAAAGTCGCCGACAGCAGATCCTAAAGGAATTTGAAGAGCTTCACCGACGGCTGGATGAAGAGCAGCAGGTGTTACTTTCACGGCTGGAGGAGGAGGAACAGGACATTCTACAGCGCCTCCGAGAAAATGCTGCTCACCTTGGAGACAAGCGCCGGGACCTCGCCCACTTGGCTGCTGAGGTGGAGGGCAAGTGCTTACAGTCGGGCTTCGAGATGCTTAAGGTTCGACCTTTGCCCCTGCATAGCCACTCAGGCCGAGCACAGTCTAGCTTTGCACAGGTCATTCTGTCAGCCTGCAATGCTCACTCCTCCACTCTGCCTCTCTAAATCCAGTTCCTTCTTCCAGACATGCTCAAAGGATCTTTCTCTACAGAAAGCCTTCTCTGATTTCTCACATCCCCTTTTGATCACTTCTGTGTTCTTATGTCTTGTCAACAATTACGTGCTTAATTTGTACCAAAGAAAAAACTCACTTTTTTGAGAGGAGGGCAGTCTAGTCTAAATTAGTGAAAAATCTATGCATTAAAAATTGTGTAAAATGCAGTAACTGTTACTTTTAAGTCCTGGAACTTGATTTACCTAGTGCTCAAAGAGAATAGAAACATAGTGTGATGACACTTGAAATAATGTATAGTAACATGCTGCTTTTGATATGTAAATAGTGCCTCTAAAATGTTTGAAATAGTCTGTTTTCTTAAGCAAATGAATGGTGTTAGCAAGATTCCAGGAAACATATTTCTTATCTTAGAGATCACATTACCAGCATTTGAATCATTGAGGCTTCACTGTATATTTATCTGCATGTTATATATTGCTTGGTATTTATTCTCATGTCCTTTCATGTATGTGTGTTCTGCCTTCCACATTAAACTGGGAAATCCTTGGCGGGGCAGAGATTTGTCTTCTTTGTCTTCTGGACCCCAAGTATTCACAAATCAGGATTGGCACGCACTTATTAATATTTATTAACCAATACTAGACAAGGGATACCAAACCACAATGGGAGAGAGTGATTCATTCCTATGCCAGCAGTCTAGAACTATCTCTACTGATTCTCGAGGAGGCAGGTGTGTGGTTGGTACTTGGGGGACAGAGCAAAGAGCAGACACAATCCTATCCCTGGCATTGAGCTCCTGGTGTTCTTGAGGAACAAAGACAAACACACAGGAAACTATTTGGAAGTGACATCAATTACCAAGTTTCATGATGACTGAGAGCTGAAGATGGGGGTTAGGTTGGGAAAGATGTACTCAGATCCCTCTGGAGTTAGTCCCCTTTGCACTGTGACCCTTAGTTTGTCCTGTGCCTGTTTAATAGTTCTAGAACTTTGGGGAGGAGGGGAACCTTTTGCCTGTAGGGCCCTTGACTACCAGGACCAATATTGCTTTCTTTTCTCCTTCCTCTAGGATGTCAAAAGTACCCTGGAAAAGTAAGTGATTCTTGTATCTCTTCGAGTGAGTTAGGTCTTGGCTTAAAGAGTAGGGGTGCAGTAAGGAGCTGGGGGAGTAAGAATGAGAAAGTCATGCAGTGTCTGGGTAGAAAAAGGGACAAGGGTTTTTGCATCCATGAAGCCAATTACAGAGCAAATGATTGGGAGTACTAGTCTGTTCCCCTTTACCGTTTGAGCATCAGGACTTCTTGGTAGGGTAGATACCAACATAATGTAATAGAACCAGATTCTGCCTGGGCCTGTGGGTAGAATCATGTCCAAACAAGATGGAAGGAGGAATGGGTTGGGGAGTAGGGGTGGTATCTCTTTGCATGAAATATAACAATACCTCCAGAAAGTTCTAAAACTCATTCTTAAGGATTTGTCCAAGGGACCATCTCTCTTTCCATAGATAGGCAAAAGAAAGCAGTGAGTACTTATCTTGAGAGAGGAGAAAGTACGAGGATGAATAATTTTAGTTTCTCCCTAAAGATGACAGCATCTGAATAGTGACTAAGCTGGAGCTTCCCCTGACCCTGCCCTTTCTTCCCCTATCTCCCCATCCCTCCTAGATGTGAGAAGGTGAAGACCATGGAGGTGACTTCAGTATCCATAGAGCTGGAAAAGAACTTCAGCAATTTCCCCCGACAGTACTTTGCACTAAGGAAAATCCTTAAACAGCTAATTGGTGAGTTGTTCCCAAAAGGAAACTAGCAAAGGGAATCAACAGAGAGAAGGAAGTCTTTAGGTCCTACTTTATCTGGACTTCAGTTATCCCTGCTGTCGCTTTTCATGCCTGTATCCACATCCACTCCTTTACCTGGCTTCTAATCTCACTCTGAGTTGCAGAACTCAAAGTGAGAAGCCTCAGGTGTCATCTGCTCTTGGTCCCACATTTTGTAAATAGGGACCCAGAGAGGTCAAATAATTTGCCAAAAACTGGTCTCCTCTTAGTCCCACACTTTTCTAAATAGGGACCCAGAGAGGTTAAATAATTTGCCGAAAACTGGTCTCCTCTTGAGAATGAAAGGGAGTCTCATTAATACTTACTCAGAAAACAGGCATAAGCCAGACTGTTACAGGAAAATAGACACATGGTCACCGTATTGCCAGACTGTAATGCTCTCTTGCTCTGTATCCTTCTTAACATTTTTCAATGTTTCTGGCCCTTGGTCTGTGCCTTGTACTTCTCCACCCAGTGAGATGCATGATGATATCAGAGGAATAGAGGGAGGACCAGGCAGGAGCCTCAAGCACCAGCCCTTGCAGAGTCAAGAGATCATTACCTGTTTATTTTAGGGCCAGGGTGAGAAGCCGTTGTTCCCTTCCCTCCCCACCTCTCCCCTCCCTTAGGTGACACTGAGGATTGAGAAGGTTAACCAAACCACGGGGATCTAGGGGCTTTCAGGGGACAGGCTCTAAAGGCAGGCTGGAAGAGTGAGGCGGGGGCGTTTAGCTATTCCCATCCTCATCTAGCTCCCCACTGTGGCTTCTTCCGCCAGCGGATGTGACCCTGGACCCTGAAACTGCTCATCCTAATCTAGTCCTGTCGGAAGATCGTAAGAGCGTCAAGTTCGTGGAGACAAGACTCCGGGATCTCCCTGATACACCACGGCGTTTCACCTTCTACCCTTGCGTCCTGGCTACTGAGGGTTTCACCTCGGGTCGACACTACTGGGAGGTGGAGGTGGGCGACAAGACCCACTGGGCAGTGGGCGTGTGCCGCGACTCCGTGAGCCGAAAGGGTGAACTGACCCCGCTTCCTGAGACTGGCTACTGGCGGGTGCGGCTATGGAACGGGGACAAGTACGCAGCCACCACCACGCCTTTTACCCCTTTGCACATCAAGGTGAAACCCAAGCGGGTGGGCATATTCCTAGACTATGAGGCCGGCACACTGTCTTTTTACAACGTCACAGACCGCTCTCATATCTACACCTTCACTGATACTTTTACTGAAAAACTTTGGCCCCTCTTCTATCCAGGCATCCGGGCCGGTCGGAAGAATGCTGCACCACTCACCATCAGGCCCCCAACAGATTGGGAGTGACAGGTCGGGGCATGGGAATCATCAGGGTGAGGCAGGGTCAAGAGCTACAGGCCTTCCTTCCTGTGACCTGCTGGAATGTCTTCGTGTCTGCCTGGTTCTGGTTCTGAACCATGTGGGAGAACACCTTGGTTTCCCGAATGGTTTATGTGGAGGAGTAGGTAGGACTGGACTAGGTTGAGAGCACTGCAGTGTCTCCCTCCTGACAGGGTGGAGAGCTAGTCCTCAGGGGGTGGTCTCCCCTGAAGTCCATCGGGTTTGCTATTGCACAAGGACCGGTTGGGAAGGAAGGAGAGACTTTTCCAGAAACAACAAGTCTGTGGAAGGGTCTGACTCGCTCAAACCAGAGAAGGAAACAGAAACCCCTGTACAGCCTTTCAGGGGGTTCTTTGACCCAGAATAGACTTGTTTTGTTTTTTTTTTTAGGAAAATCACAGGGGTCTTTGTACCTCTAATTGAAATAAAGGTGAATGACAGTTGTTCTCACGGGTCTAGAAGTTGAGGAGTTATTTTCAGGGCAGAGATTGGGCATCAAGAAGTTTAGAACGAAGGTCAGGAAAGAGAGCTAAAGGAACCGATTCCTAGAGACTAATGAAAGAGAGAAGGGTTTCTTTGGTTCCATTATGAGTAGGATTGGCCAGAGGTAGGAATGTGAGGAGGAGGGAGTAGGAAGAAAGAGAACCCAGGTCCCTGCCTCCATCTTCAGCAGGCCTGGCTTATCGCCTGCCTTCTTGTAGTTGTTTGTCTCCAAGAGCTGTTACCTTGCTCATCTGGAGGGGCAAGATGCAAGAGATCATGCAAGACATGTCTACCCTCTCACTGCTTCCCCAAGGGAACTTGGAAAGGAGAGAGTCAGGTATTAGAGGAAAGAGAAAAGCATTCCTATCCAAAGCCCTGGCCTTAAAGAATGGCTCCAAGTAGCTGCTCCCAAGTTGTCAGCCTTGTTACCTGGCTAAGGTATCCAAGCCTGACAGGGAGAAAGAAACTGGTGTCTTCCTTACCCTGGGGACAGGGTAGAAGAGGGTAGTATGTTTAGGGGAGAGCCAGACAGGCAACTTCCTTTGGCCTGTGTGCATCTGGCCTGAAACTAGTGTTCATAAGAGCCGGTTTTTTGTTTGTTTGTTGCCATCCTTCACGTTTTGCCATTTCTCCTATCAGAGAATGTAAATCATTTTAATGTTAGGACAAAATAAACAATTTATAGGGTACATATGTTACAGAAAAGGTAACGCAATGCATGCCAAACCAAACTAAAATGACTGGATTATCTGCTACTGGCTAATCAGGGGTTCACAGAAGACTGGGACAAGAAACTGCAGTTTATTGAGGGCATTTCAGCTCCTCCTACCACCTCAACAGGACTTCATCCAGACTCTCCTCTTACCTTTGTGCCTTGACTGTGGTTCTTTGTGGCAAGATGCTTTGGTTGGTAAAACATAATATGGAACAAAGGATCCACTGAAGTAATCTTTGTGTCCTGTGGTAATTTGACAATAACCTCTGTTGATGTGTTAGAAACTTGAATGTTAAAAATGCATGTTCCTTGGAATTCCCTGGCAGTCCAGTGTCAGCACTCCACATTTTCACTGTTGGGGGCCTGGGTTTGATTCCTGGTGGGGGAACTTTAGATCCCACAAGCCTTGTAGTGTGGCCTCAAAAAAAAAAAAAAAAAAAATATTCCTGGTGCCTGCCCTCAGTGATTGATTGAGGTCTGGAGTGGGCCTGGGCATATCTGCTTTTTAAACATATACCTTATTTGAGTCTGGAGGCCCTTGTGAAAGTAATGAGAGGAAATTTCAGCCTTTTCTTTCAAACTGGAGTCCTGATTGGGGCAAGGTGTGGGGGGCGGTAGTTGAGAGAGGAGAGAATTCTCATCCTCTGCTGACATTGCTACTCTCTCCCCATCTCAGGGTTTATGCATATTCTGCCCCTCTACTTCTAACCTCAGGAAGGAGTGGTATTAATTATGAAGCAGAAGCAGGAGGTCAAACAGCAAAGGAGAGGCAGAGATCGAAGGGAGGGATGTGAAGTACTACAGGGGATGTTTCTTCAGGGGGAGGGGATGCTGTTGAAAGGTTTCTGTGCTCAGTTCCTAAGACTAGGGGTTAGTGAGGATCCCCTACTGTGGCCAGCACTGCATCTGGTAAGTGGAAAAGATTGGGAGGAAGCTGTGCTTTCTAAGGGCCAGGAGCCCTCTTCCCTCCCTCCACTATCCTCATGATCCTTTCCAGCGTCACTCCCACTGGAACCAGTGCCTTTTTTTTTTTTTTTTTTTTAAAAAGGGAGACCTGCTGCTTCTGTCTGTAGGTCTTCCAGGCATCTGCCTTTGTCTTCAGGAGCATAGGGCAGAAAGTCTAGCTGGGTATAAACTGCACCTAACCATCTCCCATCGGAGAAGGCAATACCACCCCACTCCAGTATTCTTGCCTGGAAAATCCCATGGACGGAGGAGCCTGGTAGGCTGCAGTTCATGGGGTCACGAAGAGCTGGACACGACTGAACGACTTCACTTTCACTTTTCACTTTCATGCTTTGGAGAAGGAAATGGCAATCCACTCCAGCGTTCTTGCCTGGAGAATCCCAGGGATGGGGGAGCCTGGTGGGCTGCCGTCTATGGGGTCACACAAAGTCGGACACGACTGAAGCGACTTAGCAGCAGCAACCATCTCCCAACCTATCTGCCTAAAGAAGAGTCTTCTGTCCTGACGATGTTTAGGGGTTTAAGACTTCTGCTCAACTAACTTCTCCAGTCTCTGCCTAATATAATTATTGGCTTGAGATAGACTAGGAGGAGGCCCCTGGGCTCTGCAGAGGCGGGGTGGATTTGCAAATAGTTGGGTCTGGGAGGCCACAGGGTGGCGCCAGAGAAAGGAAGGCTAGAAAGAAAGGAGCGCACTTGGCTCCGGGAACTACAATTCCCAGGAGGTCTTGCGCGGACGCTGGGGGCGTGGCTAGCCTGGGGGCGGGGCCTGTGGACGGTCGCGTGTGGAGAGCTCGCGCGGCGCGGATGGCGGGGCCGGTGAAGGACCGCGAGGCCTTCCAGAGGCTCAACTTCTTGTACCAGGTGAGTCCACAGCGCACGCACGGCGGGGAGCCCAATGCGGAGAGCCCCCAGTGACGGCTCACTCCCCCAGGCCGCCCACTGCGTCCTCGCTCAGGATCCAGAGAACCAGGCGCTCTCGAGATTTTACTGCCACACGGAGAGGACCATAGCGAAGCGGCTTGTATTACGGCGGTAAGAGGGGTTATGGAGCCCGGCAGCGAGCGGGACGGGGGAAGGACTAGAGAGGGAGAGCGGGCGTCCAGACCACCACCTGCCTCCGCCCCCAGGGACCCCTCGGTGAAGCGAACTCTCTGCCGTGGCTGCTCTTCCCTCCTCATCCCGGGTCTGACCTGCACCCAGCGCCAGAGACGTGAGTACTCCCTCTTGCTGAGGTGGGATGTATGAGGAACACTTGTGGGCTGGGGAGGAGACGGGTAAGTGATCCCTTTCTCGAGGCAGACGCGTGCCAGGTGTGGGATTTGAGTCGGTGGCTTTCTCTGAGTTGTTAACTCTGCTTGGACAGACAGATCTGGGCAGTAGAAAAATGATGTTGCCCTGAGAGGCAACCTCGCCCGGCCATGATAATAGATGTTATTTGACATCATGGAGGATGATTCCCATCTTCATTCGTTCACTCAAGAATTATTTTTCTGAGATGTGTCAAGGATTTCTCTAGAATCAACATTCTCATTGAAATATGGTCTCATGGGATGGACTAAGACAGGAACAATTAGAATAGCCTAGAAAAATGCTTCGGAGAAGGCGATGGCACCCCACTCCAGTACTCTTGACTGGAAAATCCCGTGGACGGAGGAGCCCAGTAGGCTGCAGTCCATGGGGTCGCTCAGAGTCAGACAGGACTGAGCGACTTCACTTTCACTTTTCACCTTCATGCATTGGAGAAGGAAATGGCAACCCACTCCAGTATTCTTGCCTGGAGAATCCCAGGGACAGGGGAGCCTGGTGGGCTGCCGTCTATGGGGTCGCACAGAGTCGGACACGACTGAAGCGACTTAGCAGTAGCAGAAAAATGCTTCAGTTAGGGGAGTAGAATACTAAGTTATTTAAACCAGTGATGGTGAGGTTCATTATAAGGGCAGGGGAGTAGGAGATGGAAGTCTTTGCCATTTGTGAGGCCTCAGGAAAGAAAATGGCAACCCACTCCAGTGTTCTTGCCTGGAGAATCCCAGGGACGGGGGAGCCTGGTAGGCTGCTGTCCATGGGGTCACAGAGAGTCAGACACAACTGAAGTGACTTAGCAGTAGCAGCAGGAAAGAAAGCCTGTGGTGCTGTCAAGGAACTGAGAGTTCAGGAGGCAGGCTTTGAGGTGGGCAAGGGCAAGACCTGAGGTGGGAGAGGGAAACAGGGCAGATCTTGAAGAGTCTTGTTAAGGAGTTTGGACTTCGTCTTAAAGGGTGCCAGGAAAATGATAGACTTTGTTCAGGGACCTGACGCCATCAAATTTGCGTTCAAGATGGGGAGGGAGGAGAATCCCTACTAGAAAACAATGGAGGCAACACTGGGTTCAGGAGACCTTTTCTTCTCCTAAACCTGGGCACTGTCTTTCTCCCACATGCATTCCAGGCTGCAAGGGTCAGCGCTGGACTGTACAGACCTGCCTGACATGCCAGCGCAGCCAGCGGTTCCTCAATGACCCGAGGCATGTGCTCTGGGGAGACCGGCCCGAGGCCCAGCTGGGGAACCAGGCAGGTGAGAGGTGGTTGAGAAAATGGGGGTTAACCCAGGGAGTAGAGACAATGGGTAACGGAGAGCTGCAGAGGACAAATGGGTGAGTTTTGGGTTGGTGTGAAAAGTGCCAGTCTTCAAAAACTAACTCTACTCATCTACTTAGATCCCAAACTACCACAGCCCTTGCCAAACACAGCCCACCCCATTCCAGCCCAGCTTCCTGAGGAGAAAGTGCAGCCTCAGAGCTCCAGTCACCAATGATGGACTCACCCTGTCTTCCAAATAAATTTTAATTCTGCTTAATTTTGTGTAATTCCGTTCTGTGAATGTTTCAGCTCTTTCCTGTTTCTGTTGCATTTCTCTGTCACCAGTTAACCACTTCTTTGTCCTTTTTGTCTTTTGTTGTTGTCATCCTCTTAGTCCCACCATTCAGGAAGATCCCAGTTACCACTTGGCCCTGAGAAGTAGCTCTCGTTTCCAGGACCCTGCCTCCCAAGTGCCCCTCCACCCTTGCCTCCTTGGTGCAGTACCATGGTTGGAACTCAGGCTCCAGGGATGTTTGCAAGGCCCTGAGCTTAAGATAGTCCATTTTCAGGTAGCTTTGACTGTTGACTAAAGGGCTGGACAGACAAACTGCTGATGCCACTGATGCTGTTTTTTGTTTTATTTTGTTTAATATCTATTTATTTGGCAGCACTTGAACTCTCTAGCTGTGGCATGCAAAGCTCAGTAGTTGCACCCAGGCGTGGTATCTTCGTGGCATGTGGGATCTTAGTTCCCTGACCAGGGATACAACCTGCATCCCCTGCATTGCTAGTCAGATTGTTAACCACTGGACTACCAGAGAAGTCCCTGATGCTGTTTTTATTTTATTCTTTTTTAAATGTTATTATTGGAGTATAACTACTTTACAGTGTTGTGTTCGTTTCTGCTGTACAACAAAATGAATCCGCTATGTGTATACATGTATCCCCTCCCTCAGGAACCTCCCTCCCACCCCCTTATCCCATCCCTGTAGGTTATCATAGAGTACCGAGCTGAGCTTCCTGTGCTATACAGCAGCTTCCTCCTAGCTAGCTGTTTTACACATGGTAGTGTATATATGTCAGTGATGCTGTTTTTAACAGAAGAAAAGAAGTTAGGGTGGGGTTGGCGGAGGGAGGGTTCAGATTCTGAAGGCCACTTTGTGTTGGGTCTTTTCCCAATCTCTATTTTCTTCTATAAAATTCTAACAAGAGACACTGTTCAACCTGAACTAATTAAAGTCAAAAGTACTAACAGAAGGACATTGGCTGATATTATACAATAAGTTCTGTAGGTAAACCTTCAAGGTTTTGTTGAGAATCAGTAAACAACAAAAATTGTTTTATTTGATATCCCTGGACAGTTTACTTGAGGACAGAATATCAGACTGACTTCTTTGCTGGGTGCCAGCTACTCAGCTTACTCCACTAAGCCGCTAAGTCACTTCAGTCATGTCCGACTCTGTGCGACCCCATAGACGGCAGCCCACCAGGCTCCCCTGTCCCTGGGATTCTCCAGGCAAGAACGGTGGAGTGGGTTGCCATTTCCTTCTCCAATGCATGAAAGTGAAAAGTCAAAGTGAAGTCGCTCAGTTGTGTCCGACCCTCAGCGACCCCATGGACTGCAGCCTTCCAGGCTCCTCCATCCATGGGATTTTCCATTGTACTGGAGTGGGGTGGAGTGGGGTGTCATTGCCTTCTCCACAGCTTACTCCAGAAGTAGACAAATAAGATTCAATATTCCCAGAATGCAGTTTTCTTTCTTCCCTTTCTCTTGTAAATCTTGGTTGCAGTTATTCATTGCTGCATAAAAATCACTGCATGATGCTGTAGCTTAAAACAATATGTTATTTCCCCTGATTCTTTAGGCTAGACTGACTGAGGGCTTGGCTGCGTGGTTATTCCATTCTGTATGGCATCAGCTGGAATCACTCAGCTGCATTTAGCTGGTGGCTGGTACCTGGTCTGGAAGACTCAAGAAGCTTCATTTGCATGTATGATATCTCATTCCTTCTCCGTGTGGCCTTGCTATGTAGCTGGCTTTGACATCCTCACAGCTTGGCTGTCTCTGGGTGGCTGGACTGCTTACATGGCTCTGGCTTCCACAGAGAGTAATCCAAGAAGACAAGCTCCAAGGTATGAGTGCTTGTCAAGCCTCTGTTCTCATCACGCTTGCTAATGTCCCCTGCTGCTGCTGCATCACTTTAGTCGTGTCCAACTCTGTGTGACCCCATAGACGGCAGCCCACTAGGCTCCTCTGTCCCTGGGATTCTCCAGGCAAGAACACTGGAGTGGGTTGCCATTTCCTTCGCCATTGCATGAAAGTGAAAAGTGAAAGTGAAGTCGCTCAGTCGTGTGCGACTCCTAGCGACCCCATGGACTTCAGCCTACCAGGCTCCTCCGTCCATGGGATTTTCTAGGCAAAAGTACTAGAGTGGGGTGCCATTGCCTTCTCCGTCA
The DNA here is from genome assembly GCF_019923935.1 of Bubalus bubalis. NCBI lineage: Eukaryota > Metazoa > Chordata > Mammalia > Artiodactyla > Bovidae > Bubalus > Bubalus bubalis. The sequence goes on from NC_059158.1 coordinate 24,050,412, forward strand.
TCAACTCCTAGAACCCAGCAAATCTCAGCGACATAGAGAATCAAACTCAATTCTCCATATAACTAAAAAACTAATGCCACAGAAATCTCATTTTTCAGAACATCATAATGTCCCCTAGATGAGAGTAAATCACATGGCCAAGTCCAGGTTCAGTGTGGAAGGGGCTACGCTGGGGTGTGAATACTGGGAGGTTCACTGATTCCCTAACGACCACCAGTATAGCAATCTGCCACATCCTCATTTTGCCTTTGTGCCAAACTCATTCTCTCCACTGATTCCCTCACATGTGGATACATTATTTGCTTGGAAAATACTAATCTCGGTGCAAGTAACTATTCTGAGTTATTCTTTAACATTTATTTCTGGAGATAGTGCCCAAGGAGTAAACTGTAGCAGCCTACAGAAATGTGTAGCCTGAAGGTACACTCTCTGCAGGCCTGGACCCTTTGTGGCCTCAGCTCACCTTCCTTGGCTCCCTCCTTGTCATTTCTGAGCTGGTTGGTTCTGGCACACTAAATCTGACTCTTGGCCAAGTGATTTCAAGTGTGATTTATGAGGACACATGACTGAACATGTCCACAGTGAGATAGCAGTGGGGTCCCTCTCACTAGAGATCATAGCCTCGTCCTCCTTCTAAAACTCTGTCCTTTTTCATGTTTACTTATTATGACACAATAGTCAATATGTGCAAAAGTGAGTTTCCTGTAACAAAGAGGAAATCAAAGCCCTAGTATGCAGTAGTCAGCTTTCTTTAATGTGCTTTCTTTAATGTTTCTAAGCAATTTAGTAGTCCAAAATCTGTGCTCTTTTAGGACTCATTAGATAAAATTAGAGGAGAGGAAACTTATATCATCACAATTGGTTCAAGAAAACAAGGTCTGAGAATTCCTTGGCAATCCAGTGGTTAGGACTCAGCGCTTCCACTGCAGGGGGCACGGGTTTGATCCCTGGTCAGAAACTAAGATCCTAAAAGCTATGCAGCACAGCTAAATAAGTAAACAAGGTCTTCCAAAAGCCATAGAAACTGAGACTTAATTATTCCTGAACCTTAGATATGCTTAGCACTTTTTAAAACTGGTAAAAAAAAGAGTATAATTATTGTCAGGGGACAGAGAGGAGTTGAGAGACTGTTCTGAATTTAGAAGGGAATGCAAAAATTACTTAGATTCTCAACAAAGGGAATAGTAAATAATTTTAGCTTTATGTGACAAAGTTGCTTTACCTATCAGATGAGATAATATATGTGGTGACACCTTGAAAACTGAGTATTAAGGGGACTGCAGTAGAGTTTAATTAGTAATCAAAATTATACTATGATTGTAATAACAAGCAGCAAAGTATGTTAGAAAAGACAGGTCCTGGACATCAGTGAATCTGAGTTATTGTCCCCACAGTACACATTTGTACATGAGGCAGTTTGACTGTGTTCTTTTCCTAAAGCTTCTTCCAACACTGAAGACCAACAAATGAAGTTATCCAGTTTTCCCACTAGGTATCAAAAAGCCAGGATTTCCTGCATTTATTTAATAACTACTTTGTGAGGGCCTACTCTATGCCAGGCCATTTGGTTAGGAATTAGGATATACGTCAATGAACAAGAGTCGGAAGTAAGACAAGAAAAAAAAAAGCAACGTATGACAATAAATTATGTATTCTAAAGGGATACGTGCAACAGAAAAGGCCAAGAGAGCAAAGAAGCTATGGAATACAGGTTCCAGGTTCAGTTAGAGCAGCCCAGGCAGGCAGCACTGAGAAGGTGTCCAGCAGACTCTGAGGGTGCCTCTTCCATACCCTCTCAGACAACCTCAGACGAGGTTACCTCCGGCAGATCCTTCCCACCTATGACAGCAGCTCTGTCTCAGGCCGAGACTATTATCTGGAAACAAGCCATGCAGGGTAGGCCCAAACTGCCAGGGAGTAATATTCCAGGGAGCAACTCCAAACAGTGAGGGATGAGTATCGGTGGGTAAATGTTCTACATAGTCTCAGGGCCTCCAGCAGAGTGGAGCCCTGGTGGCACTATTATTTAGACATGCCCTCTATACACTTTCCTCCCTCTCTCCTTGTTTTACTCCCCACTCCCTCACCATAGTTTCTGGGATCATCTTCCAGGTAAACTACCTGCACCCAGGTCTTCGTCACTGAGTTTGCTTTGAAGGAATCCCAACTAAGAGTGCCATTTGAAAAACAAGATTTGGGACTTCCCAAGTGGTCCAGTGATTAAGACTCCATGCTTCCACTGCACGGGGCCAGAGTTCCATCTCTGGTTGGGGAACAAAGATCCCACATGCCATCAGCTGCGGCTAAAAGAAAAGAAAAAGACTTGAGGGAGGTGAAGGACCTAGTTGTTGGTTCAAAACCTCCAGGGCTTCCTCAGTAAACCCTGAAAGCAGCCCCCATTCACAGAGGGCAGGGAGAGATGAAAGAAAGGTAGACCACTCCAGGTTGGTAGGTGACAGGTTTAAAATAAGCAAGGGGACTTATCATAACAATTGAAGCTTATTCTGGACAGCAACAAGAGAAGTAGATCTCCCTACTCACCCACAAGAATCTTTATTCTATAGAGGCCTTGACAGGCTTCAGTCACGCCTTTAGTCCAGATGATCTCAACCACACCTCGCTCTCAAAGCTGTGTCCTCGGAACAGCTCCCACTGTGGGAACGGTGGGCAGAACCCACACTTGAAGGACAGGGGAGGGCTTCCCTGGTGGTCCAGTGGTTAAGAATCTGCCTGCCAATGCAGGGGACACGGGTTGATCCCTGCTGCTTATGCCACAGGGCAACTTAGGCCTCTGCGCCACAACTACTCGGCTCACGGGATCTGTCATAACACTGATGGGTATGTCATTTAGCATGCTAGTATGTTACAGTGAGTGGGTACTGAGGCTTAAGATCTACTGCAAGTTGACTTGTCTGCCATCTTGGACCTAGTTCGTTCTAACCAGTTTTTGTCATGTCCTATTGCTGTGTCATTTTTGTAAAGGTTGTGCCCTGCCCCCTTCCCTCCTGTTTCATATCCACTTGTTTCTCTCAAGGCCTCTTGCCTTCCAAGATGGCCCACACTCTGGGGAGTGTGTTTTTCTCTAAATAAATCCACTTCTTTGCTACCACTTTGTCAATTGCTGAATTCTTTCTGTGATGAGACATCAAGAACCTGAGCTTCATTACGTCCTCAGAACAGGTGTGTGATCTCCGTCAAAAGATCATGGTTTCAAGTCCCAGTCTGAGTTGCACGATTTCGGTTCCTCACAATCAAGCAGTGTTCTGGCCTCTTAAAACAATTGCTGGGACCTCCCTGGTAGCCCAGTGGCTAAGACACCACGCTCCTAATGCAGGGGGCCTGGGTTTCCCTGGTGAGGGTACTAGACTCCACATGCCAAAACTGAGAGTTGGTATGCTGCTGTAACTAAGACCTGACACAGCCAAATAAATAAATAAAATATTTTTAAAAACAATTGCTCATGTAAGAAGCACTCAAGATCTCAAAGTTCTGTCTTGAGTTTTGTTTGTCATTTCTTGCATCATTGCTGTTTTCCTGATGCGTTTCAGCACTTATCTCATTGTGTCTAGTTTAGTAAGCATGTGATTGATCCTTGAATTTCTGTCTCAGCTGCTACATTTGGGTTCTGCCCTTTCTGTTGTATTATACAAGAATTAGGAAGCATTCCCTGAATACAAGAATTTTCTGTCATCAGGATTGAATATGAATTGCTGTTAACATCTTGGGTGTTGTGCAACCAAGCCTCTTAAACTTGCAAGCTCTCCAAGGTTATCTAAACCACAGTGTCCAATTTCCTCCAGTGTGCAGGAGGAGCTGATAACATCCCATTCCAGAGATGTGTTTTTGCCAGAGTGAATGATCCTGAACTGTTTTGAGTTCTGATAAGCATATAGCCAACGTGGATTCCATACTGACTGCAGGAGTCCTGATCTCTTAATAGTCTTGCATGAAAAATCACCAGGAGCTATGACTTAGGCATTTACAGGTTTCTTGGGTGGCGGCCTGAACTTGTCTCAGACACCATCAGTTTCTTTCTTCTTCGGGCGTTGTTGGGGCTTCCACTTGGCAGAACCTTGCCAAAGCAGGCCAGGGCTAGGGACTGGGAGTGGCAACTAGGAGTGACTCCCCCACCCCCACCCCCCGCCGCCCTGGGCAAGTAGCAACGGAGCCCCGAGGTGCATGGGTCTGCTTGCAGCTGGCCGTGGTGCCAAATCCGTGTCACCAGATCGATGTCGCTGCAAGATTTCCTGAAGTTCTGTACCTGCACAGTCCAGCATTATGGCTGGTAGGTAGAGGATGTAAAATAACCATTGATGTAAGGAATAAGCGACGCAGCAATGCATCTGAGCTGCACAGCCAGGAAGCTGCAAACACTCCCGGACCACGTCAGGGTCTGGCTCTTGCCCAGCTGCTGAGATTCTTACTTTCCATTTCACTTCACTTTCGCTTGGAGGTCCAGCTGACTCCCACTTGAGAGCTTCCACAGGTCTCTCCCTATTGTCATACTTCATAGACCCCGTACCATTCCTGCCACATGCATGGATTTGGGATCCTGTGTCTTGCAGTTTCTTGGTTCTCCCAGCTCAGATGTGTTCCCCAAACTTGGGTGTGCCCTTTGCTTCCCAGAGATGTAGGTGTAAAAGAAGAAATTCCACTTTATCCTTTGAGCTTCTCGTGTCTGGGAAGTGTGGGAAGCTGGGGGTTAGTGAGAAACGTGGAGATTCAAGGGACAGGATTCACTGCCCTTATTGTCCCTTAACTCCGGGAGATGGTGGAGGACAGAGGATCCTGGCGTGCTGCAGTCTATGGGGGTCGCAAAGAATCGGACATGACTTAGCGACTCAACAACAATTGTCCCTTATTGGAAATTTGCAATATCTCAATAGGAAGATTTTTCCTCAATATAAGAGAAAACGTCAAATTGTAGAAAGAACCAGGAGGAAGAAGAGAGGATAATGGGCTCCAATGGTTCACAAGAGACCTAATACAGTTGAAAAAAGAAAAAAAAAAAAACAAGGAAAAGTGTCTTTCCTGAAGTTCCTCTGCAGTTGCGTTGGTCACAGGTTGTCAGCGTCCCTCGCCCAGAGTCCGCTCCTTTAGCGCCACCTTGTGGCAGCTCCATCCCCCGAGTATGCTCTTATTCTCAGCTGATGTGCATCCCTGCCTTCATTCCACCTAGCACCATTCATTCCAAGTCCACAAATACTTGGCACTCAAACCCAATATACCTAACAGTGCCTCAACTCAGGAGATCCATGTCCCTTGGAACCTCTGACTCAGCGTGGGCAGGCTTCTACCAAGTGCTGCCCTGGAATCTGGTTCAGCCTTCCCTCCCACCTTTTGTGGCTGCTTCGTCCCAGGCGTTTGACCCTGGCAGGGATGCCAGTCACAGTGTGTGGCCACTGCCCTAGCTGAAACCGTCATTATCTGTCCCTGAGATTCTGCCAAATTTTCCTAACACATTTCTTTGCTTCCAGTCTTCCTGTCCTCCAAAGGCACTGCCAACACACAGAGATTTGTAAAGCAAAATGTCATTTGGTCCTTCCTCTTACAATTTTCAGTGGCCCCCACAACCATTTCTAGAAAACATAGCTCCAAATTGCATAGTCTTGAATACATATATAGCAAAATCTATCGATATGTAGTATACATCTTTAAAGCATTTTAATTGCAGAAAATATATCCCGAAGTCATAGTAAATAAGACTGCACTGCAATAGGATGTCAATAATTCGCTTCCCTTTAACCATTTTACTTACAAATAATTAATCCTACCAGTAGCAGACTGAATAAAGGCCCCTAATCATATCTTAATCCCTGAAAACTGTAAATAGTGCCTTAAATGGTAAAAGGGACTTTCCAGATGTGACGAAGTTGAGGCCCTTGGGGGAGGGTATCATGAATTTTCAGGGTGGGCCCAAATATAATCATAATGGTCCTTATTAGCTAAGGAAGGAGGAGTCAGAGACGAGAAGGCAATATGATGATGAAAGAAGAGATTGAAGGGATGTTGTTTGAAGGTGGAGGAAGGGCCTACAAACCAAGAGACATAGGCAGCCTCTAGAAGCTTTAAAAGGTAAGGGAATGGGGTTTTCCTTAGAGCCTCCAGCGGGAACCAGCCCAGCTCACACCTTGACTTTAGCCCCCTGAAACTGACTGTGGACTTCTGACCTCAAAACCTCCAGACAACAAGTGTGTTTGCCCCTAAGATTTGGAAGACCCAACACAACTTTTCCAATTCAAACATGTGGTTCTGTTCTGACTGGAACAATGGTCTTCCAGGATCTTTCTTTTTTTTTTCCAGACTGTTCAGCACAATTTATTTCAAACAGACCATGTGTTTCAGTGTAGCTGGGAGCAGTCAATTAAAGGGATTAAAGGCAGAAAAGCTACTGCAGCAAAAATATTTTAAGTTTTTGTTCTTGTGCAGCTGTGCTTTCTCCACTTCGCAGAAATCGGAATTCCCTCACTCAACACTTTTTCTGGCTGTTGGAATTGAATGGAAGACCCTTCTTTTTCTCCTGTTGTTCAGTCACTAAATCATGTCTAACTTTTTGCAACCCAATGGACTACAACACACCAGGACTTCCTGTCCTTCACTATTTCCCAGAGTTTGCTCAGATTCATGTCTTATCGAGTCAGTGATGCCATCCAACCATTTCATCCTCTGTCGTCCCCTTCTCCTGCCTTCAGTCTTTCCCAGCATCAGGGTCTTTTCCAGTGAGTCAGTTATTCACATCAGGAAGCCAAAGTATTTGAGCTTCAGCTTCAGCATCAGTCCTTCCAATGAATATTCAGGGTTGATTTCCTTTAGGAATGACTGGTTTGATCTCCTTGCAGTCCAAGGAACTCTGAAGAGTCTTTTCCAGCACCACAATTTGAAAGCATCAAGTCTTTGGTGCTCAGCCTTCTTTATGGTCCAACACTCACATCCGTACATGACTACTGGAAAAACCACAGCTTTGACTTACACGAACCTTTGTTGGCAAAGTGAGGTTTCTGTTTTAATACTTTGTCTAGGTTTGTCATAGCTTTTCTTCCAAGGAGCAAGCATCTTTTTTTCTCCTATGTATACATTTTTTAAAAGAAATCCTAGGGTCACAGATTTACATATTTTCAATAGCTATATTATGCATATGGTCTAAGCATAGGAGTGGTTTTTTTTTTTTTTTTTTGGTCTAAATTCCCTTAGCATGCCTAAAGAACTCATCCCTCTTCCCAGTTTATAGCTGAGCAAATGAAACTTGAAGGTTCTCCTAAAACACTGTAGGTTATGCACTGTCAGAAAAAAAAAATTGAACCTTTGTTTCCTATTCTGTTGACCTCTCCAAACAAATCACATTTCAATTCTTGTTGACTTAACACTAGAAAGTATCAGGGAAGTCATTCCATTCTACCTCTTCCTGGTACTGACTAAAGCTCACCCTGGGTAATGCCCTTCCCAAAGTCTAGTGGTCATAAAACTTCTGGTCATCAACTGAGTCAGCAGTTTGATCCATTGTGAGTTAATTTTTGTATGTAGTGTGGAATAGGGATCCAGCATCATTGATTTGCATGTGGATAGCCAGTGGTTCCAGCACCATTTGATGAAAAGACCCCTGTTTTACCCCCACTTAATTGTCTTAACATATTCTTTGAAAAATCAATTGATCATAAATGTGAGAGTTATTTTTAGACTCTCAATTCTCCTATTTTATTCTTGGTGGTGGTATTATGAATTGTCTTCTTAATACATTTTTGGTTTATTCACTGATACTATATAGAAATACAATAGATTTTTGTATGTTGATCTTGCATCCTGACAATTTGCTGAACTTGTTTTAGTTCCAGTGATTTTTTAGTGTATTCCTTTGGATTCCTATGCATGAGATCATATCATCTGCATATGGAGATAGTTAATCTTCTTTCTTTCAGATATTGATAACTTTAATTGTCTTGCTCATGGTAGTTTTGTAGTTTTTGTTTTGTTTTATTGGTTTTGTTTGGGGGGGTTGTTTATTTGATTTGTTTTGTTGCCATGCCTCACTGCTTGTGAGATCTTAGTTACCCAATCAGGGATCATACCTGGGCCCTCGGCAATGAAGGCACTGAGTCGTAACTGGACTGGTAGGGAATTCCCATTGCTGTAGCTTTTTGAAAATGAAATGATTCTATTCAAAGTGCCCTGCTCTTTGCTGTTTTACATGTACAATATCATCCTGCCAGTGGTATCTCATTATAAGTTTGACTTAAATTTCAAATTGGCCATTGTGCCGGTGTCACAAAGTAAACTTTAATACGTCATTTTTAATACTATTCCGTAGTATTATAGCTTCCCTAGTGGCTCAGATGGTGAAGAGTCCACCTGCAATGCAGGAGCTGCGAGTTCAATCCCTGGGTCGGAAGATCCCCTGGAGAAAGGAATGGCAACCCACTCCAGTATTCTTGCCTGGAGAATTCCATGGACAGAGGAGCCCAGCAGGCTGCAGTCCATGGAGTCACAAAGAGTTGAACATAACTGAGCAACTAACACTTTTATCGTATTATGTTTGCAACTACTACCCTATCAATAAATATTCAGCAGGTTTCCTTTATTTATCACTACAGTGAAAGCTCTGTACATATATTCTTACACGTATATCCTTACACAGCCGTCCCAAAATCTTTTGATTTTACGTAATACTAGATTGTGGTAGTTAAACTGATGATCTGACTGATGACTGACTGAAATCCCATTTCTGCTGTGTATAACTTAAAAATAATAACTATAGGACTTCCCTGGTGGTCCAGTGGTAAAGAATCTGCCTGCCATTGCAGGGGACACAGGTTTGATCCCTGGTCCAAGAAGACCCCACATGCTGCAGTGCAACTAAGCCCTTGAGCCACAACTACTGAAGCCCATGCACCTAGAGCCCATGCTGTGCAACGAGAGAGGCCACCACAGTGAGAAGCCCATGCACCGCAATGAAGAGCAGCCCCTGCTCACTGCAGCTAGAGAAAGCTCGAGCACAACAGCGAAGACCCAGCACAGTCAAAAATTATTTTTAAAAAACAGTAACTACATCTGGAACTCAGATTCTCTACACCCAGCTACACTTGATCTTTCCCAGTCTCAGAGTTTCCCTGTCTGCCTACTTCTCTGTCCCTGAAACTGCCCTTGTTCTGCAGTCCAAGGAGTGGTCTGCTCCTCTAGTCCTTGTTCTACCGCTTGTTAGTTTACTTACATCGCTTGAGATGGGAAATAAGGATTTTTATCTGCATTCACTTCAAATCTGGTTATCAAATCTCAATATCAAACGTAGCTCACACAAGTTGAACTGAAAACATGTTTGTTTTTCTCTTGCCACTACACCCATAATTATACACTTTTTCATACCTTAGACCTACTCAAAGATTTGTAACCATTGTCCAGATAGCATAAATTCCTGGGCATGCATGCTAAGTCACTTCAGTGTGTCCAACTCTGCAACTCCATGGACTGTAGCCCGCCAGGCTCCTCTGTCCATGGGATTCTCCAAGCAAGAACACTGGAGTGGGTTGCCATGCCCTCCTTTAGGAGATCTTTCTGATCCAGAGATTGAACACACATCTCTTAAGTTTTCTGCATTGGCAGGCAGGTTCTTTACCATTAGCACCATTTGGAAAGCTCCCTGGGCTCCTCACACCCTACCAATCCAGTCCACCTCCTACCTTAAGAATATGTTCCTGCCGGACCAGTCTCCTTGGTATTTCCTAATCCCCATTCCTTAATTATATGTGCTTCTGGACCTTTGGTCTTTCCAACCTTCTTATCAATTCTCAAGAGTTAGCAGTGACCTCTACTTTCCAATGTAATGGACTTTTCTGCCTTCATTTCCCTCAACCTCTCTAGGGTTTTTTACAGGGTACAGTTGTCCTTCTTGAAGTGCTTACTTTCATCTAAATTCTGTTACTGTAGGCTCACTGTAGATGGGCTGCCTGGCAGAAGAAAGAAACTCAAGTGATTTACTGCCCCTGTGATTCACTTCCTCTTCTGCACAAACAGGCTCTTCTGTTATAGTGACATCATGGTTAATGCCATGTTAAAAGTGGGAGAGATTCAGAATTTGAGATTATGATTAATGACTGTGTTTAAAATCACAATTTCATGACCATTAAGGTTTTCCTTAAACTTTCCTCTCAGGTATGCCATTGTGTCCAATTGAGAGACAACTCCAGCTCCATATACACTGCATAGAGTCCATAGACCTATAGATCTGTCCAGGGTGCTGAAAGTCTTAAATTGGCAGGTTCCACCAACTCCATGAATAGTCTTCTTACTGTGTAAAACTGCTCTAAAAATGAATTTATAATTCATAATTTATAGGTTTAGATTATCTGAGTTACTGAACAACCCAGTAATAAGTTGAGAGGACAACATACAGAAAGATCCACAAAAGAGTGTCTTATGCCCTATACTGAAGTGTATAGAATAAAAGAAAAATAGATGACATAATGAGTGAGAAGTTAACCTTTAAATTTTTTATCAGACTATAAAGAAATTCAGTATTGTTGTGGAGGAAAGAGATAAAGAAAAGGTACTACCAGTACCTTGCTGGTAGTAAAATATGATCTCTCCTCCACTTCCTCCCAACCATTCCCAGGGCAAGCAAGGGCCCTGAGGCTGCTGCAATGTCAAAGGAACCAAGAGGAGACTCTAACCTTCTGACCTGAGTGGGTTGGTACACTCTAGTGCCCCTCGTGGCTCCAATACTGGAGTTAATGTAACAAATTGCTTCAAAATTCATCTACTTGAGTGGATTCCCCCCACATAACTTTACATCCCTTAGCACCACCATTTCCTAGAAGGGTTGTTCTACACATTGTTCATTGATTTGTTTTTGCCAGCTGGAGAGACAAAGGATAGAAGGGAAGCCCACCCAGCAAAGCCAGAGGGAGGAAGCTCCAAGGACCTACTTGAGATGCACAGTGAGATTTTTCAGCTCTAGGGAAGACATCTCCTGCAAGTCCTTATTTCACAGAGAGCGCAAACCAATGGGAAAGCATAGAGAAAAGCAAAGAGATTACGGCAGAAGATGGAACCATGTTTCTTTTTAACTTTTTAAAATGTTCATTCATTTATTTATTTTCAGCTGTGCTGGGTCTTCATTCCTGCACACAGGCTTTCTCTAGTGGAGCTACTGTCTAGCAGTGGTGCACAGGCTTCTGATTTCGGTGGCTTTCTCTTATTGCAGGACATGGGCTCTAGAGCAAGAGCTCGGTAGTTGTGGCACATGAGCTTAGTTGCCCCCCCTTCCCTGCCCCAAATGTGGAATCTTCCCAGATCAGGGATGAAACCCATGTCCCCTGCATTGGCAGGCAGATTCTTTTTTCCTTTTTTTTTTTTAAGATTTATTTATTTTATTATTAAATAAATTAAATAAATCTTAGAAAAAAAAGATTATTTTTGGCTGTGGTGGATCTTCATTGCTGCACACGGACTTTCTCTAGCTGCTGCATGCAGGCTTCTTCTAGTTGTGGCAAGTGAGGGCTGCTCTTCATTTCAGTGTACAGGCTCCTCATTGCAGCGGCCTCTCTTGTTTTGGGGCACTGGATCTAGGCACATGAGCTTCTCTAGTGACAGCTTGTGGACTCAGCAGTTGCAGTGCCCAGGCTCAACTACTCTGTGGACTATGGGATCCTCCTGGACCAGGGATTGAACTGTTGTCCCTTGCATTGCAAGGCGGATTCTTGCCACTGGGCCACCAGGGGAATCCTGGAACCATGTTTTGACAGCGAGGTTTCAATGGGGAAGGGGTATTGGAACTTCCTGGGCATTGACTGAGGTTATAAATCTTGACTGGGAGATAGATTTAATAGAATTACTAAATGAAGATTACATATATGTTCCTGTTGTTGTTTAGTTGCTCAGTTGTGTCTGAGCGACTCCATGGGCTACAGCACGCCAGGCTTCCCTGTCCTTCACTACCTTCCGGAGTTTGCTCAAACTCATGTCCACTCAGGCACTGGCACTGTGACCTGGTAGATGCCTAACCCTTTCACTTGCAGCTCCTTCTCCTGTAATGAGACTAGCAATGGCCAGGACAAGAGGTGGATGATGGAAGGGCCCCAGGTGAAGCCAAGTCAGTGCCTATAGATGTGAAACCCCAGCCTAGCCAGGTAGAGGGTCTCGATCTCCAGAAAAATAAAATTTTTACCCCAACTCGGGTTTTCCCCCCTCAAATCCCCAAGTGCTGAGGGCCAAGACCAGTTGGAATGTCATCATGAGACTACTTCTTGGCTCTGGGACCTCAGCTTTCCCCCTTCTTACTTCAGACCCCCAGATCCATGATACCAAGTTTAGGATCAGCATGGGTACTGCTGATGTGGGGAAACTTTTGGTCCAGCCTCCTCTGGAGGGCACCCACCTTGTTCTTGGCTGACTTGCCGGGACTAAGGGAGGGAACAGCCTTCCCTGGTGGCTCAGACAGTAAAGAATCCGCCTGCAATGCAGGAGACCTGGGTTTGATCCCTAGATTGGGAAGATCCCCTGGAGGAGGACATGGCAACCCACTCCAGTATTCTTGCCCGGAGAATCCCCACAGACAGAGGAGCCTGGTGGGCTACAGTCCATGGGTCTCAGAGTTGGACACAACTGAACAACTGAGCACAGCACACGAGGGGACTGGGCTGGGACAGAAGGGCTGCTGTTATAAAATCTCCCCACTGCAGGCTTACTTGGCTCTGAACAAAGAAAAAACCTCTGGGTTTATCAAGTCACAGTGAAAAACTGCAGCCACCACAAGCCAAAACCCCAGATGTTTTAAAGCTGTCTACTTGGTTTCAGGGGCTAGCAGTAGGGGAAGAGCAGGTGAGACCCTGGCCATCCAGGATCCCAGGGGCTCAGGGAACAGGGCTCCTGCTCCTTCTCTCTCCAGTGGAGGAGACTGCAGCATGAGCAAGCCTGACCTTGGGCTCCAGGACATTCTTATGGCTCCAAATCCAGGCTAGCCAATCCTGGAAACCCTGCAACTCAGCCAGACCAGATTGACAATGAAGGTGAGTAGGTAGAGACAAGGTGCTCAGGGACCAGGTAAGCCCAGCCTGGAAGGGCCTGGACCATGTTGGTTGCAATCACTGGGTGGAGCCTTCCATGCCAGGCTACCCAGTCTACCCTCCCTACATGGCTTGGGGCGGGACTGGGCCAGTTGGGTGCTGTGAGGACAGGATCTGCGTTCAGCAGGCTGGAGAAACACTCTACGCTTTGAGGGTCCACACCCAGCTTCCCTGGGAGAGTCAGCGCTGTGACAGGGGAGACAGATGGGGCAGGGGTGGGGGGTGGTGTGGGTGGAGCGGGGCTCTGGCCACACGTCCTGGCCATTCTGTTTCCTATCTCCCAGCCTTTCAAAATAGCGACCTCAAAAGGACTGGGATTCTGCTGTTTCTGTCCAATGCAGGCCCCTTTCCCCTTTTACCTGAACATGAGGGTGTCACTTGGGGCAGGCCTGGGTGGAGGTGAGGTTTCAGGGGATAGCATGGAGCTCAGAGCTGGGGATTGTCCCCAGCGACAAAAATAAATACTCTTGACCATTGTAGTCAAGATGGACAGCATAAGCTAAATTTAAATTTCTCAAAGATCAGTTCGAAGACAAAAAATGTTTAGTTCACCCATGAGAGCCCCCCTTCCACTCTTCCTGTACCTCCTAGCTTCTCAAATAGGGGTCTGACTGGCTGGGGCACCTGGAATGAGTCCTTTGAATGTCCAAAAAACATCTATGGGGACAAGTGAGACTAGACATGAAGAATGGGGAAACTTGGGACTGAAGGGTCGGGCTCCTGGAAGAGATGAGAAACCTCCCTCGACTCCACCGAGGGTGACCAGGCCATGGGCACCACAAGCACAGGAACACCAGGGCCCAGTTGGAGCCTCAGAGGCACAGTTTTATTCTGTATCCGAGCATCCAAGGATCAGCAGCTCTGTCCTCAGTAAGTTCTGGCTGCTCTGGGGGAGAGCTCAACCTGATACTTTATTTCCCTGGAAGAACAAGGTGTGGGACAGACCGCTCTGTGCCCAGACAACAAAGCCTTTGAAAATAGTTACACGGAGAAAAAAATGAAATTCATTTTTCTTTGCCCTACTAACTACAGCTTACCTATTAACTGGTCCCAAGGGAGACAGTGCCTGGACTAAAACTGAGCTTCTGGGTTTCCATCCAGTGCCCCTCATAAAGCCGGGTCTCCCCACCTCTTCTTAGGAATAAGTGACCATCCCCCACCCCACCCCACCCCACCCCACCCTCCAGGGATCTCAGGCCCCAGGCCTCCAATTCAGCCTTGGCATGCCCCGCACCCGCCACACTGCCCAAAAGTGGAGAAGCACAACTAGCAGGGATTGTAGCTCAAAAAGCCCTGAACTGTGCTGCGGGGCGGTGAGTGCAGAGGGTACAGACAAGTATTGGGCTCCCAGGGACCGGCTGGCACAGACTGTCCTGCAACTCCTCACAGGCCCATTTTGGAGCAGGACCACCCAAGGAAGGCAGGAGAGGCTATAGGCTGGTGAGTTTGAGGCTGCCTGGACTCTCCATATAACGGGGGATGGAGGTGAGAGGTGAGGAACAGTGACCTCGGCATGGAAACCTAGACCACGGTGAAGTAAGGGAATGGGTGCTTTGGCAGTCTAGCAAGAAAAGCAAGGGAGTGGTGGGGGAGGTGGGGGAAGACCTGGACTGCAGACCCTGCCTGCATGTGGGATCTAAATGGTACCCCCTGCTTTGGAAGCATGGAGTCTTAGCCACTGGACTGCCAGAGAAGTCCCTCAGGTGACATTTGAATACATGTACATCCTTCATGGTAAATATTCTAAAGACTAAAAGAACAGCAAATAAAAATATTAAATTTCACTTAGTTATTTTATTGTCAGTAGTATTAAACACTAATTTTGAAACTATTTTATGAATATTTTAGGATAAAGCAAATAGATAAATGTCAAGCTTATTAAAATTTTAAATTATCCTGATGAAAGACATAAAATACAACATCAAAAAAGTTAAATTACAATATAAAATTTGAATTGGAAATATCAATATAAATTCATGATTTTTCCTAACATTAAAAGTGTCTTAAAGTAGTGATACCCCTGCAGTAATGAGCTCTCCCAGCATCTAAATAGTGGTTTCTATACACCATTTTTCATGAAAAGAACCAGTACTCCCTGGAGAAATGGCTAATTCCATGTTTGGAGCTTGGGAAAGTAAAAACTGAGCCTGGGACATCGTCATGCCAGGAGCAAGAAAGTAGTCACGGACAACTTTGGAGCATGTCAAAAGGGCACAGGAGTCAGCTTAAAAGGGCTTAAAAGGGCTCCTACTGTACACATTTGGTACAGTTTGAGAACAAAAGGAATAATGGCTGTGATTGGAAAATACTAAATGGATAAAACCCGGGAACCTATAGGTTTTTTTTAAAAAAAGACTAACTTTCCAGTTGATGAGGGAAAGCTCCCCTCTAGATAAATATCTCCTTATAAACAGAGTAGTGGGAGAAGTAGAAAAGCACCATTTTGTAACCCTTGATGAAATAACTCATTCAGGCGAGGGTCACTATGGATGCCAATTATTGGGTGACAGTTTTTTAGAATATTTACAGTGTCAGGAACTTCCCAGCAGCCTATTGGTTAGAACTCCAGGCTCTCACTGCCAGGGGACGGGGTTCGATCCCTGCTCAGGGAACTAAGATCCCACAGGCTGCAAGATGCAGCCAAAAAAAAAAAAAATCACAGTGTCAAAGAAGCATGCATATAACTTGCTAACTGCAAAGGGGAACACTTTACTTTCATAGGACAGTCATTACACTTAGCATCACTGGCTGTGGGATGACCTGGTATTATGTGCATTCCAATGTGAAACAGTGTGACAAATGCAGCACTTCTGAAGAATTAGTCCCCAAATTGGGTAACTAGAATCTAAATTTTTTAATAAAAAAATATGAGCTAGAGGAATAGTTAAATGGCAACACGGAAACAATAAGACAAATCCAGAATGTAGTATATTCTATAGAAGAGACTGGCCTAGTCTCTTCAAAGAGTCAATTTTATGAAGACTGGACTGTTCTGGATTAAAAAGAAAAGGGGAGGGACCTCCTGGCAGTCCAGTGGTTAAAGCTTCTCTCTCCCAATGCAGGGATGCAGGAGGTGAGGGTTCGATCCCTGGTCAGGGAACTAAGATCCCACATGCTGTGTGGTGTGGTCAAAAAAAGAAAGAAAAGGGGAAAGAAGAGGACATAATCACAACAAAGAACAATGTGTGGAACTTGATTCCTGGTTTGTTTCTTTAATGCTGTAAAAGACATTTAAATTGGGAAAGCTTGAATATGATATTAGGTTACATTAGGAATTCACTGACGCAATGGATTTGAGTCTGAATGAACTCCGGGAGTTGGTGATGGACAGGGAGGCCTGGCGTGCTGCGATTTATGGGGTCTCAAAGAGTTGGACACGACTGAGTGACTGAACTGAACTGAACTCATTAGACATGGTAAGTCTAGTGTGGTTGTGCAACACATATACTGATGACTTAGGGATGAATGAGCATGTCTGCAACTTGCTTCCAACCAGTTTAGGGGACAAAAAAATAAAAGATAAGTAGACAGACGGATAAACAAGATAGAGACTAGTGGCAAAATGTTAGGATTTGTCAAATCCTTGTATGAGTGTTTGGGTGTTTATTGTCCTTTTTTTCAGTTTGTGTGTTAGACAATTTTCAAAACGTTGGAAAGAATTTTGAATTTTTTTTTTAAAGGAAAGAATTTTGATCTTTTTTTTTTTTTTTAAACATAGTAACAGAAGACATCATGAGCAGCAGCTCATGAATATTTCTTCTTTGTTCTCCCGTGGAACCAAAGCATTCCCATTTATGATATTTCTGAAGGCACATTAAGAGACATATTCAAACTTTATCTCTTTATTCAAGTTTGGCTTTAATAGTTTATTAAAAACTCTTAAATTTGTAAATATTAAAACACTGCTATTTACTACTGATGCAAGAATGACAATGTACTAGCAAGAAAATCAAAGCAGAAGCTAAACTATTTAGAAGCAATAGCAACTCCATAATTCAAAGATAATTTGAACAGGCAATTTTAAAGAGTTTAATAAGGCTCAAAGCAGCCGCTTAGCCTGCAGTGACGCTACCCCACCGGCAGATGGCGCTGCAAAGCGTCTCAGGTACAGCGGGAAGCCCCTTTTGCCAATGGCTGTCGCGGTCTCTTACACTTGAACTGATGAGTTCATATTATAATGTATCTTATTAATCATTTTTACTGCTTATTGCAGTTACTCTTATACTACTTACTAACTGGTACAGAAGTGTTTTAACAACTGGTTGAACAGTACCAGTGCAAACCGGCTGAATGTCAGCGCTGTCTCCTCCGATTAGGACAGAAGCCACCAGGCTCCCGTGGGAGGGTAATCCCTGCGCCGGGACTGTCAGTGCCGCCCCCGCCCGCTCTCCAGGGCTTGTTCCATCACTAATCCCCACTTTCCTGCATTTTCAGCCTTTCCTCCTCCACTCAACCCTTCTAAACAGTATGTTAAAGCGTTCAAAACTTAAAAGCAAATTTTTTTTTCAATTTTATATACGCTGCTCTCTCCATTTTTCTCTCCTTCCAAACACAATCAAACTTCTTTAAAAATTATCTCCTTTTCTCCACTGCCTTCACTTCTTTCCTCCAAATTATTCTCAATCCCCTGACATCTGGCACTTCTGATCCCACCTGTCCAATGCAGCTGCTCCCACCAAGACCAGCAAGGCTTCTTTTTACTAAACCCAGTGGACATTCTTCCTTCTTGTCATTAACCCTCAGCAGCATTCACTGTGCCCTTCCTTCTTCCTTCCTTGGCTTTCAGTGCACCACACTTCCAAGGTTTTATCCTGTCTGCTGGTTCCTCTTTCCCTGCCCTCCCTTTTATATTCTCCACATTCTTCCTCAGCTCTCAAGGATCTCAGCTACCCTCTTCCCACCTCTATGCTACTGATGCCCAAATCCGTCTGCAGCCACACCTCTCTTCCCCCAAGCCCTTTAATTTAATTCTGGTTTCCAGTCTTTCTCTGGGATCTCCGCAAAAGTCTCTGATCACTCTCCCTTTTCCAAACCAGTCTCCACAGTGCAACCGAACTGACATTAAGGCACAAATCTCTCCTCCTTGGTCTTAGGCTTGAAGTTCTTCAGTGCCGCTCTGGATAAAGCCTTCATCTTTAGCATGGCTGATGAGGCCCAGGAAGAGCTAACCCAAGCCTACCTCTCCAGCTTCACCTTTCCCCCCTTGCACCCTCTGCCCCAGCCATGCTGAACCAGTTAGTCTTCCAAACTGCCACATGCTTGTTCCTATCCTTTGCTTTCCCCTCTGGAATGCTCTTTCCCTCTCAATGCCTGGCTAACTCCTGCTCAGTTTTCAGGCCTCAGCTTGGACCTCTGTCCCTCTAGGAGACTTTTTCTGACTCACCAAGACTGGCCCCTGTTGGGTGTTCCCACAGCAATTCTTTACCACAGACCACTGATTTTTTTTTCCCCCAGTCTTATATAACTTGCTGTACAATCACAGCTTCCAGCTCTGTCCTCCACTTCTTTCTAGCAACATCACAAGACCCTTCTACATGAAGCCACCACTACCCCACAGAGCCCTGTACCACCCTTCTCACAGCACTTATCACACTTTTGGGGTAATTATTAAATTGTTTTCATATTCTAATAAATTGAGAGCTCCACAAAGGACTAGTTCTGTATCACTTACCACTTAGCAGTGACTGACAAACAGTAATTGTTGACAAATGGACAAATGTTCAATTGGTGAATGGATTCTTGGGGTGATTATAGTTCTAGACACGTTAACTAGTTACAATTCAGTACTCACGTACAGCAATTCTTCTATAATTTACATGGTGACATGGAGTAGTATCATTACTATCTGGCTGTTCTGTTCTTAGAGGGTACGGTCTACGCCTGTACTCAGTGTTTTTGTCCCAGAACTCAGAATGCCTGACACACATTGTTTTCAACCAATGTTGTTGATGGTATCAATGATCTACTCTGGACCACACACAGCTACTTTGTCCCAGAACCATGACTGGAAGTCAGTCTAGAAAAAGGGAAGCTCAGAAGAACTTGCTCAACATCTAGATGGAATTACAGCATGAATAAGAAGTACTAGTTTCTGGCCATCAAGAGACGAGACTGGCCAGCTGTGCAAACTCCCAGCGCCTGAGACCACCACAGTCAAGTGTCTCCACAGTGGATATGTCCCAGGAGGGGTGTGAGCACAGGAGTCCTGGGTATTTCAGAACTGGACCCCTGGTTTCCTTTGTCCCCTTTTAGTCAGTTTCCACCTCAGACACTGGTGTTGGGTTATTATTTATCCTTCTCCTTCCAAATCTGTTTGTTGCTAAGATAGTTCTTTTCCCAGTGTCACTTTCCTACAGAGTGAGTACTGATTGGGAAGAATCATTTGCCATCTCTAGCCTCTTGGGGATGTTAGCACTGCTTCCATCCAGGTCTTCAGCATAAAAACCCTCTTCCTTGGCTTCCCCTCCAGCATCAGGTCTCAACTTTCACCTCCACCCCCAGACCTCCCAAATGCTCCTGGTGAAACTCATAAGATAGAACAAGATAAAGACAAGTGAAGAGACGTGGCACAGAGACAAGGGCTTAAATAGAAATCTGATTTTTCTCACTTTTCTCCACTTTTTGAGACAATTCCAATGTCCCCATCCCACCTCCAGCAGTAGAGAAGTCCCCTGAGCTTCCTGACCATTACGAACCTTCACAGGATGCTCAGTAAGGGTCCCCCTTTTTCTGTCAACAGACCTAGCCCTGAGGGTACAAAGTGCAAGATGGGAGACAGATGGGTTTATCTCTCCACTGAAACTTTTTCTCTTTTACAGCACATTGTGGGCAACTTTTGCACACATTCACATGCTGTATTTAAACTTTGCACTGGAATGCAAATTCCAGAGCTTATGTCCTCACTGGGACCAGAGGAGGAGGGAGCTGGAAGAAATGACCCAAATATGGGCCAGTTCACCTCAGCCCCTTTTGCTCCTGGGGTGACTGGGTCTCTGCTGGAATGAAAAGTAGCCTGAGACCCAGAACCTGAACAGAACGCTTTAGAGAGAGGAATCATATGCCCTCTTCTCCTCACCCCTACCCCTGATGGCTAACCTATCAAATAACACTTTTTGCTACCACCAACCCAGACAACATTGTGGCAGCCAATGAACCAAAGCTCATTCTTCCTTTTCTCCAAGAATGAAATCTAGGAGTCCAGCTGCTTGCTTATCAAGGGGGATGTACAGCAAGGCCTAAAGCGCCCTGACTCACAGAAGAGCTGACCTCTGCTGAATTGCACTTGATATCATAAGACAGCCCAGACCATGCACTGGGTCTCCTTGGCTCCATCCCAAACCAGGGTAAATGGGATTCAGGAGGCTGGGTGTGTGTCCTCCCGTTTGAATCTAGCAGACCCTTAGTGTTAAAGCTCTATAATGAGACCTAATACTGCACTTACAGGGCTCTTCTGCTCAGATCATAAATGTGCACCCCACTTGTTTGCCAGTACTTAAGACTACTCGTACACATTTAATTAACATTTTCACAAGCATCAAGTCTTAGCTAAGTATCTCCACCAACAGGAAGTTCTAGAATTATACCGTATGAGCCCTAAGGATTTGGAGAACATTATACACCCATCTTAATCCAAAAAGTTGGGTGCCTGATTAATGAGGTCTTGATCATGGCCAGGCTGTATATTTAGGTCAGGCCTGTTTGTGCAGCTTTATATGCTCAGTGCTTAGCATAAGTCTAGACACAGACCTCAATAAATATTTGTTGAATTTGAATAAATCCTGTTAAAAAATCTCACTTGGAGACATCAGCTGTGACATCTCTTACTGCTGCTTCTCCCACAAGTTCCTGGTATAACCCAGGACTGACAGCAGGGGGCGCATGGGGGTTGTTCCAACACCAGAGGGACCAAAGGGGATTGGACTTTGACCAGGCCTCAAAAGCCTGAAATGACCTCCCCTCACCATGTTGATGACACAGTTCCTAAGGTACAAGTGGGAGCATGAACAGAGGGAACGGTTTTGGGCCTCAGAACCCACTGAATTAACTCCTAAGAGAACTCTTCTTTTGCAAAGAGAATGCACAAAAAGAGAAGGGAGAAGAGCAGCCAGCCTCCCACAACTGTCAGCCTGAGAGCTGCTCTCACCTCAGTCCATCTAGGGAAGGGGCTACAAAGCAGACAATCTTTATTCACAACTGGGGCAGCAGACGGGAGAGACCCCCGGGTCAGTCCAAAAGCAAAGATACTGGGGAGGTGGGGAGATGGAGTAGGGCAGGGACTCAGCACTCGTCCTCGCCCAGCAGGGCATAAGGGTTTCGGGCGGCCAGGCTGGACCCTGGAGCCGAGGTTGGGGTGTCCTCATCCCCTTCCCCCTCCTCATCCGCATCCCGGTCCTCCTCTCCCTCCTCCTCACAGGAGCTGCTCAGCTCTTCCTCTTCCTCCTCCTCCTCGTCACCCGCTGGCCCCACCCTGCCCTGCAAAACCACCAGCTCCATGGTCTCTGGATGGGACTCCCAGGTGCCTGGGGAACCAAAACAGAAAAAGAATGGGGGAGAGTTTTGAGCAAGAAACTAACGCCAGGCAAAGATGGGGAAGAGGCAAAGACTAAGAATGACAACCATTTTTTATAGCTGCTGGCATATATTGTGCGCTCATTCATTCACCCTCTCCTGTGCTGGGCACAGAACAGAAGCTTTGCACACATTAACTCCCATCTTGCCACCTCCTTGCCAGGAGCAACTAAGCACCCTGGTTTTGTAGATTGGAAAGTCATCTCAGACCTACTTAGTCACACAGAGCTGGCCGATGGGGGCAGAATCCGAATCCTCACACAGTGTGGCCACAAAGCCCACACCCTTCTGCCTCTCCTACAGCAGGGGCTGGGGAGGATCACCGGCTGACTGACCTTTCTGCTCATTGTAGCCTGGGGGATGAAAACACAGGCTGAGGCGGCCATCCAGCGCCAGCCGCAGGAGGCTGTTGGCCGCTCTGTACACATCGTTTCGGGCGGCCTTGGCTGTCTTGTAACCACGTTTCTCTGCCCAGGCTGGAGGGAGAGAAGGATGGGGATGGAAGACCATCAACTGGGCCCAGTCACCATCATCCCACACCCCTAATACAGTCCTTCCAGTTTCTCCCAGAATATTCCAGGCCCAAGATCTTGCTGGCCCTGAGACAGGGTCTATGGGTGACCAGCCAGCTGCCCCATCAGGATGGCAGGACCTCTGAGGAAGGACAGAAGAAGAGACAGGGCCAGGGGAGGAAAGCCAGACACGTGGAGCCCACCTTCACAGATGTCCCAGGCACACCAGGGGTGTTCTGCAGAGGGGTCCTCGGCCTCTGGGTGGCGCAGATGGAGCAGGGCCTGCACGGGGATGCGGGAGGCCAGGTAGCCCACGGCGGTGTACGGCTCCTGGATCTGGGCGATAGGGTAGATCCCCGCCAGGACCTGAGGGGAGGTAAGAGCATTCAGCACCTGCCTCGATCTCCTGCCTTCTCCCCACCGCTGGCCCTCTGCCCTGTACCTGCAACTGCCTGGGCAGAAGCGAGGGGAATATGAGGCCGGGACAGTCACAGAGCTTCACGGAGGGAGTGAGAAAGTAGGTCTGAAAGTATCGGGTGTGGCCCGGAGTTCTGGAGACACTCACAACCTTTCGGCCTACCAGCCCGTTGATCAGCGAGGACTTGCCCACGTTGGGGAAACCTAAGGAAGACAAGGAAAATTAACACTGACAGATCCTTACTCTGTGACAGGTAGGACATGGTGCTGTAGCTATAGATGAATGGGAAACTAAGGCGCAGAAAGGAAGGACAGAAGCGGTACAACATCACAAGTTACAAACCAGGCTCTGGCCTCCCAGCGCCAGGATCTCCCAGATGTTTCCTCCACCCCGCTCTGTGGTCTTACCCTGGGCCTGTCACTTCACACCTTCCAAATCCCACCTACAAGCACCTCTCTCTCTGCCTGACACCTCATCTTTCCAGCTCACTTATTCTGGATCCTCTATTCCAATGAGCCTCTGACCCTGACCAACATGGGCTCATGCCCTCACCTCCCTTCTTATTCAACTTAGATTCCACGGTCCAGCGCAACAGCCAGTCCCTTTCAAGGAGCTTCAACTCCCTGGCCCTGCCTCTCCCCTTCTTAGTCATCTGGCAAAACTCCAGCCTCGTAAAACGCAACTCTGCCCGGTCAGCAGCTGACTGAGGCCAGGCAGAGATGCACCCTGGTGCTGACTGTGCTCTCTTTACAACACACGCACGCACAGCTGGTATATCCACAGGTACCAAACTCCAGAGAGGCTCAGGTCCCTTATATAAAACGAAACAGTACAGCTAGCCCTCCCTAGCCATGGGCTCCTTGATTATATTTCCTCTCGAAAGGGGCTGGGAGACAACTCTCCTTTGACAACTCCATTCTTCTCTCCCCTTTATAGTAAACTCCTTAAGACTTGTCTATTTTTTGCCACCACTTCTTCACACCATCTTCTTTGTGACTATAAATTATAACACACACACAAAACACGTAAAACATAAACATGCCTGATGAACCCCCATGTCACCCTGAGCAGAGAGTGACTCACTTCCTCAGAGGCCCCATCCATTCCTTCTTGATCATAACCCTCTCCCTGTGCTCATGGGAGCCTGATCCCAAGGGGTACAGAATTCTGCTTCTTCACTTTCCTTTCAGTTCTGTGGCCTGTGAATCCTGAATGGCTGGTGGAGTTCAATTCTACAGCTTTGGAGCCTTACACAAATGGGATTGTACAGTATGGATGCTGTTGTGTCTGGCTCCTTACTCATACAACATTACCATGTCATTCCCCATCCTCTCGTCCGCCACCCTAATCTGGCTTTCTCTTCTCCACCCACGAAATCGCTGATCTCCATGTTGCCCAACTTGCTGAGCAAGTCTCTGTTCTTACCGCTCTTGACCTGTCAGCGACAGTCAACACGACTGAGCCCTCCTCTCCTCTCCAGACTTTCTTCATTTGCCTGTTGGAACACTCTTGATTTCATTCTGCTTTGCCCAGCCTCTAAATACTAGCCTAGTCTCTTCTCCATCTATCTCCTCTCCCACATCTCATCCCATCCCATGGCTTTAATCACCATTTATGTACACTACTGGCTTCCCAAGTTTAAATCTCATTCAAATTCAAATCTCCAGTTCTCTCCTCTAAGCTCCTGGCCCACTGCCTAGTCAGCGTCTCCACCTGGGATATTTAAAAAGACTCTCAAACTTAATTTGATTCCCTTCCCCAATCCCTCCAAATCTGCTCCTCTCCCAGTCTTCCTACTTCAGTGTTCCCGCTGCTCAGTATAAAACTTTGTTTATGCAACCCAAGTGCAACTCCTCAGCAATCTTGTGTTTTCTACCTTCAAAATATATCCTGACCTGTCTCCCCACCTCTGCCTCTGTTCTGAGCAAGTCTCATTTCTCCCCTAAACTGGGACTGCCTCTGACCACACTCTCTGCTTTGTCTTGCCCATCCCTACCATTTACATTCCTTTATCCCCCACTGAGAGCAGAGACAAAGCTCTTAATTAAGAGAAGATTCTCTTTACAACAGACTACAAGAGTTAAGACCAAGAAGGAACCTGATACTTGCTAAGCTCTTGCTATGATTTATGATGGACTAATTATTACAACTAAAAAACTTAATATGTAAGTTACATAACAGTGACCACTTCACATCAAGCATCACACAATTTTAACAATTATTGTTATTACTATTATCACTATTTGTCAGACTTTGTTCAGCTCTCTCTATACTCTTCTCCTGCTTCCTTCCATCCATTCTTTTAACTGAGCATCACTGTCCTCATTTTTCAAATCAAATTCACTGAGACTGAGAGTTGGTAGATCCCTTGCTCGAGATCAATAAGCTAAGAAGGCAAACTTAACTCAGGTGTCCTGTGATCATTTGGCCATGGCAGACAGCCTCCTCTGGCCTCAGAGACCCTGGAGCCTAAAGGGACCTGACCACCTTCTCTATTTCCCAAGTACTGAAACCCTGTGCCTCCTAGGCAGCCGCTACTTCCTTACCCACGCAGCCGATGGTCGCCACCCCGTCCTTGTAGCGCTCCCGCGCGGGGCCTGTCGGCTCCATCGCGGAGTCAGTCTGCTGCTCCACCAGGACGGCCGGCCCGTCCTCCTCTTCCTCCTCCTCCCCAGAGCCGCTACCCCAGGTGGCCCCGGCCACATCCCGGGCAATCTTCTCCCGCCAGCTGCTCAGGTCCACTGTGCAGGGAAGGAGAAAGAGGAGGTAGTTCTCCCCAGGGCCGCTGCCCATGATGGCGGAGACAGTGCTCTGCACAGTCGAGGTAAGTGGCTCCCTCTGGATCTCGCAGAGCCAAGCTGCATAAAAGCAACCTCCCCAGCCTTCACTTGACCCCACCCTGGAATCAGGTGCATTTCTGAGTCTCTAAAAAGCACCAGCAAGACTGAAGGCAGTCAGCCACAGGGGCTCCTGCCTCCCGGCTGCCTCCCTTGTCCTACCAAGTCAGGCAGCTTCTTCTCTTGGCCCTCCCTGTGGCCTCTTGCCTGAGTCGATACTAGAGGAAAGGTATGCAAAATGATTTGGGGCCCTGGGTCCCCCCCACTGGCCCCCATGCTTCGCCTCGAAGGGGCACATACCTTTCCCCGCAGTGATGGCTTCACAGGCTCTCAGCAGCTGCTCTGGCCCCAGAGCCCGAGTCCATCCTCTTCCCCGCCTCCGACTCTTCTTCAAGACTGAGATCAGAGGGTGCAAAAGCATGAGCTCACCCCATGGGGCTCAGGTACCCCCTCCCTCCCACCACCCTCAGACCCCAGATCAGGTCCTCCCTTTTGTCCCCTGCCCCCCGCCCCCGCCACATCTCCCACACTGCCCTCCTCACTGCCCACTCACCGCTGCTAGGGTCCTGTGGGGTGCGGGGATCCCGAGGGAAAGAGGTGAAAAGAACAATGTGGAGCTGGGGATAGTGTTGATGGAAATAATGCTTCCAGGCAACCACGAGAGCTGGGGGGGCCAGATCCACCTTGTTCAGGACAAGCACCAGGGCCAGCCCAAGCTCTCCAGTCACGTACTCGTAAAGTGCTGGTGGGAAATTCACAACCTGGAACAGGATATAGGAGGAGGGAGTGATGCAAGGTCAACCCAGAGTTCTCTGCCTGCAGCGCCCTACTCACCAGGCACAGCTTGGAGAGAAGAACCTGGTGGTAGCAGATTCTGGGGCAACAAGGACAGATCAGCCAAACTGAACTAGGGAGACAAAGCAGCGGTGAGCATCACCTGTATGTCTGTCTCTGGGCATTCCCTGTGGGCCCGATCAGGGATGGTAAATAGCTAAAAACAAGGAAGCAGACCTAGCAACGGGGGATAAATGCTAGAATCACTCACAGGGATGAGGGCTGGGATAGAAATTAATATCTAGTTTTACACACACATCTGTCTGCATGTGTACACAAGCTTATGTGCCGGCATGCACGTATGAGGTTTGCATTGAGCATGTGTAGCTGTTTAAGTGAGTGTGTGAATGCACATGTATGTCTCCGACTACGTAGGGGGTACGTGTACATGTTAATGATCTCCAACCTAAATATCCACACAGACTTTAGACCTCCCTTTCTCCCCCTAGAGAACAACAGTGAAGCAGCACAGCCAGATCACAGGAGAGCCATCCAGCAGCTTGTCTAGAGCCTTAACCACTACCCTAGCATCCCAAGTGAGGCTGAGTTCTGTAGAGACTCATATGGCAGGGAAGCCCACTTCACAGACTTCCCTGGAGCTCCACACTGAGACTTCCTATTAGCCCTGGTGTGCTAGGAAACAGGAACAGTTTTCCATCAAAGGGTTAAAGAACAGGAGGGGCGGTTGGCCAGAGGAGGAGTGAAAGGCTCTGACACTGATGAATAAAAACTGAGTTCCCAACTGCAGACGTCAGCAGGGTAGAGGAGACTGGAAAGGAAGGGATTACCTCTTTATCTCCCAACTAGTGCCTCTGCCCTTTACCCCACCAGAACCTCCCTCCCTCCTGCCCCTTGCCCACTCTCATCCCAGGACTCACTGGATGTCGGATATCAGTAATCAGCAGAACAATATCAGACATCTCTAACACTCGCCACAGCTGCCTCCATGTCTGAAAAGACAAAATCAATGAAAGAGAACTTGAGCCCAGAGTCACTCTCCTGCCTGACTCAAACCAATTTGGCCATGGGTGACTATGCCCCACTCCTGTCCCCACTCTAGTCTCACCTCCAGATTGTGCTCAAAGTAGCTGAGTTTCTCAGAGGTGTAAGCCCCATGAATCTTCCCAAGATACTCCTGGAAGCTCCGTTCCTCCTGGCTCATCAGTTGCTCCTTAGACATCTCATAGCTCCAAGGTGGGCGTCGGGGAAAGTCCAGGACTGAATAATCAAGAAAAAGTCCAAATAAGTTTCAGAATAGTTTTAAGACTAAAGCGTGCATGTCTCCCAGACCCCTTCTTTCTCCCAGTAGGCTCTTAACTCTTCCAAACTCCTTTCTCCAGCCCACTGCCTGTCCCAAGCATCCAGGCGCTGGGCTCTCACTCACCAGAGCCGGGCTGGTAGACCTCTTGGATGTCCAGCTCCAGCAGCTCAGCACTGATGGGCTGTAGCACTTGCTCCCGGGCAGCTCTCTTTCTCCTCTCCACTTCCTCCCGGCTGTCTCGCTCAAAATGCAGCCGGTATCTAACAGGGAAGGGACCACAGCATCCATCGCAATCCTTGGCCACAAACTCTTTTCTCCAGACTTCAAGTCTCGCTTCTCAGTCGGCCCTCCCCCAAATCTCTTTCGTGCAACAAAGGGCCTTCCCTAAGTTTCGTCCAGAAAAAGCCAAACTCTCTCCAGGTTCTGCGGAAGGGAAGATTGTGGCCCGCTCCACAAGCTTCCCTTGTGCCCTAGCGGCCCGTGGAGAACCGTGGTATCCCAGCCCTCCCCCATCTCCTCCAGTTTCAAGCCTCCACCAGCAGCAGCCTGCTTTCCCCCAACGCTCTGACTTCCGGGTAGGCGGGGAAACCTGGGCCAGAGCCCCCCGCCCACTCTCACCGATTTGGGTCATAGCCTCGCGGGCCCAGCCCTTGGGAAGGTTGCTGGTTGAGCCTGCGGATGTGATGGGTCACAGACTCCCCGTCCGAGGTGTCGGTTTGCTCCTCCCGCCGCTCTCGGCTCCCGCTGCGGCTGTTGGAACTGGATCGCAGCCCATCTTGAAGCCCTGCGGGGAGGAGCCGGTGACGCCAGTGCTGGCCAGTTCTCAGGGGCCAAAAGACCCCCTCCCCGGTCGGCCTGGCTCCTCCCCACACTACCGCACTTCTTTTGAGACCGGGCCCTCCCAACTACTATGCCCAGGACCCTTCCGGATGTGCGTGGGGGGAGGCACTCCTCCTCCTCCAGGGATCTGCGGGGATGGCGCCCCGTTGGAGCTGGAGGGATTCCCCTCCCCCAACTCTCCATCCTTCCCCACCCCTTCCAGATGTAGGGGGCTGGGGTGAGGGAATCCCCTCCGCGGTCGCCCACGCGCGTCGGCACGCGGCCGCCACCCCCTCCCACGCCTCCCAGAGGTGAGGCGAGCACACCCCTCCTTCCAGATGTGCGGGAGTCCGAGCCCCGCCCCCTCCTCCGGCTCCCGCACTGACCTCGCTTCCGCTCCCGCTTGTCCTGCAACTGCTTTTTCTTCTGCTTCACGCTGAAAGGCTTCTTCCTCGGCATGGCCCGGACCAGTCACCTGGCCCGCCCTCCGCCGAGCTCCCGCCGCCTCAACTGACTCCCACCGGGGCAGCCCCCGCCGCAAGGGCCCGGGACCCTGGAGGGGGCGGGGCTGGAAGGTGACGTCAGCGGGCGGGCCCGGCCGCTGCGCCCGGGCGGCCCGGGTGGAAGACAACGGGGAAATACAGCCACTTCCCAGTGAGAGCGAGGCAAGAGGATGATGCAGGGTAGGCTACCCGCACGTGAGAGCCAGTGGCACTGAGAGGGCGCTGCGGCGGCGAGGAAGGAGGCGCGCGTGGGAGGATCGGGCTAACTTCGTCACGGACGCTACCAACTCGCCTTCAGAGGAGGGGGGACGCGTGTCATCACTACCTTGCGCGCCGGGGAGAAGCTACCACTCACCTGGAGGGGGCGGTGGAGCGGAGGGCGGGTCCTACCACCTGGGGAGAAAGGGGCGTGGACACGCCTAAGCTACTTTACCAATCCTCCAGCTGGGCCTTAGAGGAAAGGCGCGACTACGCGTCCCGGGAAGGCAGCTGAGTTACTGAACTACACTGGGGGCCGGGTCAGAGGTCTTGAAGGGCGGGTGGCGGTATGGAGAGCCCTGGGCAGAGCCCTGCTGGGACCCAGATTCCTTGTGGGAACGATGATAAGGAGCAGGCTTACAGATCATAAATGCAAGCGCCGCCGAGGAGAGAAACCCAGATGGGGCAAGGATTTTTGGAGGGAGGTCATAGGGCACCAAGTTGTACCTGCAGCTGTTACCATAGAAACCGGGGACCGGATATGGCGATCTCAGGATGCGACAGCCTTCTCTTCTCAGGCCTTCTGGCCCGAGAGTCTGTCGACTCTATGGCAGACTGTGAGGAGCAGCCGGTTGTGGATTTTTTTTTCAGCGAGGGGGAGGAGCTAGCAACTTTTTCAAAGCGTTTATAGCAACGCAGCAACGGAAAGGTTTGAGATTGCTGCCCTGCCTGGCAGAGACTGCGGGAGGCGGCTGATGCGAGAAGAGCCGCACAAAGATTCCCCGCAGCCTTCCGGAAGTGAAATGGCGGGAGCCTCAGCCTCAGTGTCCACCGCGCCCCCCGGAAGCGGAAACAGAATCCCAGCGTGCCCCTTCCTCACTGCCCTCCAAATCCCGCTGCAGCCATTGCCGCAACCACGATGCCGAAACGAAAGAAGCAGAATCAGCAGCAGCAGCTGCAGCAGCAGCCCCCACTGCCAGAGCGGGATGAGACTGGAGACGAGGAGGATGGGAGCCCCATCGGTGAGGAGCCCTGGAGGGGTGCGCACATGCCTGTCAGCCTGTCGAGGCGAAGGGTTAGAGCTGAAAAGATGCGGGGGAGAAGGCTATGACGGGAGGAAGGGCGCACGCGCTGGGGCGGGGGCTTGGGGAGAAGCCTGTGTGGGATGGAACACTAAATGAGTTCTTTTACTTGAATCTTCAACTTCAAACTGGCCTCTAAACCTTTCTAAAGAAGGGAGAGGAGATAAAGAACTTATGTGCGCAGCCGCAAAACGTCAGGGGGAGAGGGGCCCTAGAGAAGTTGCAGATTGCGATGACTGGGATGACAGTTTGTGACCACACTTGCATGGGGAAGGTGGAAGTAGAGCTTTCTGTGAACTCCTTGCGGGTAGGGTTAGGGGAGAAGTATCTGATTGGCCAGTTAAAGAGAGGGATTGGTTTTACCTCTGGAATCACTTGGGATCTATTGGATAGCAACAATGTAAGGGAGAGAGAAAGTTTGTAGGTATCGTTTTCTCATTATACGCCGTGACAGGGCTGAGTCTCCACTTTGCAAATCCTGAAAATGCTTTGGAAATAGATGGGCGTCAGAACCCATAACACTGTTGAGAATATATCTGGCTTTACTGGTTAAGAAATGAGTAATAGAAGGAAAGCATATAAGAACAGGATTATCAGTTTTTTAGTCCATTCTGATGACCATATTTTCATGTCTACTCTTAGGACCACCCAGCCTTCTGGGCCCTCCCCCCATGGCCAATGGAAAGCCTGGTGACCCCAAGTCAGGTGAGAAGAAAGGGGCTCTGATCCTTTGATTGGGTCCTGAAAAGGGAGCAAGGGAGGGACTAAAACCCACAAGGGATTAAAAAAAAAAAGATCAAGAATTCTGTACTTAAATGAAAAACTCAATGTTATAAAATGACAGTTCTTCCAAAATTAACCCATAGGTCCATTGCATTCCCACTTATAATCCCTACAATGTTTTTGTAGAAATAAGCATTCTACATTATTGTATGGAAATGCAAAGGATCAGGGTGAGAAATTGCAAAGACAATTTTTTAAGGGGAAGGGCTTACTCTGAATATCAAGACTTATTTTAAAGCTGTAGCAATTATGACAGTGTGGTATTGGCCCAAAAATAGACATATAAATTAACAGAATGGCATAAAGAGTCCAGTAACAGGCCCACACACATATGGTTATTTCATTCTTGAAGATGGAATTGAAATAATGGCCTTTTTAGCAAATCATGGTAGGTTAATTGGATATTCATGGGTAAAGAAGTAATTTTAGAAAACAAATGTATTTCATAGTCTTAAAGTAGAATAGAGTTTTTAAGCAGACAAGCAACACTAAGCATAAAGGAAAAATAAAGTGAATTTCATTAGAAAATACGAACTTCTATTAATCAAATCACACCATTAAGAAGTTAATAGGAAGCCATAGAGTAGAAGATACTTGAAACAAACATAACCAATAAAGAGTTAAAATCTTGAATATATAAAAAACTCTGACAATCTGTTAGAAAAGTGGGCAAAAGACTAGAGCAGCCACCTAATAAAAACTGAGATCTAAATGGACAAAAACATGAACAAGAACACAGCATCATTAGTCATCAAATAAGGACAAGATAAAAGCATATAACTTGGAAACCAAACCCTTTGTGTACTGTTGATGGGATTGTAAAGCGGTGAAACCACAGTGGAAAACAGTATGGCGATTCGTGAAAAATTAAAATAGAACTACTATGTGATCCAGCAATTCCACTTCTGGGTGTTTACCCAGAAGAATGGAAAGCAGGATCTTGAAGAGGGAGTCACACACCCATGTTCATAGCAGCACTATACACAGTAGACAGGATATGGAAGCCACCAGATGCCCATTGATGGATGAATGGATAAACAAAATGTGGTATAATCATGTAATGGAATATGATTCTGCCCCTCAAAAGAAGAAAGTCCTGTAGCAGGCCACAGCACCGATGAACCTTGAGGCTAAGCCAGTCACACACAAAAAAGTGCTGTATGGTTCCACTGATCTGAAGTATATAAAGTAACTAAATTCATACTAACAGAAAGTAGAATGGTAGTTGCCAGAAGCTGGGGGGAGGAGAGGGAAAGAGTTATTTAGAAGCTACTAAGTTTCAGTTTTGCAAGATGAAAAGTTCTGGAGAACTGTTTTCCAACAACATGAATTTACTTAACACTATAGAGATACACACTTAAGTACTAAAGTGGCAAGTTTTATGTTAGTTACAATCACAGTTTCAAAACAAAAGACCGCTTTTCACACCCACCAGAATGGCAAAAATGAAAAAGATCATTACCAAGTGTTGTCAAGGAATAACAGCTTGTTTGTGGTGGTGGTGGGAGTGTGAATGGGAACAACCCAAGTTTCGAATTTCTTAAACATAAGCATACATATACTCAAGGATCCAATAATACCTCTACTACGTATATGCTCAACAGAAATGCATCCATGTGTGTACCAAAGACTTAAATAAAAATGTTCATAGCAGCATTTTTTTTTTGTTATATCCCCACACGATAACAAAAATGTGGAATCTAGTAGCATGTCCACCATCAGTAGAATGGCTAAATCAGTTGTGCGTACATGCGGTAGAATACTACACTGCAGTGAAAATGAAGGAACTCCTGCTACGAGCAACCTGGATGAAGCTCATAAACACTATGTTGAACCAAAGGATCCAGACAGAAAAGAATGCAGACTGTATGATTTCCTTTGCACAGAGTTCAAAAACTAACCTATGGTGCTAGAAGTCAAGACAGCTTTTTGGGGGAGGAGGGTAGGATAGTAGGCAAGGAGGGGCACAAGAAGGTGGGGCTTCTGAAGGGCTAATAAGGCTCTGTCCCTTCTCTAGCCTGTCTTAGTGGGAACATAGGTGTGTTTACCTTGGTAATAATTGAGTTGTGCACTTAAAATTGTGTATTTCTGGTGTATATATTATACTTCAATAAAACGTTTTTAAAACAAAATCAGGGTTTCATTATCTGTATTAATCTGGTCATTGATCATCTTCCCGTGTCTCTCTCTGTCTCTGTCTCTGTCTGTCTCTTCAGCTTTTCACAGAGGTCCTCCGGGATCAAGGGGACCAATGATCCCACCACTGCTGAGTCTCCCACCTCCTCCCCGGGGCAGAGGCCCAATTCGGGGAGGCCTAGGCCCCAGGTCTGGCCCATATGGTCGTGGTTGGTGGGGGGTCAATGCCGAGCCTCCTTTTCCTGGACCAGGCCACGGGGGTCCCTCCAGGGGAGGCTTTCACAAAGAACAGAGAAATCCTCGAAGGCTCAAAAGCTGGTCTCTTATCAAGAATACCTGCCCACCCAAGGATGGACCCCAGGTTATGGAAGGTGAGGTCCATTTTTTTATGCCTGCACACATTTAATACCCATCACTCCCAGAGCGACCTCATGCCTAGAATCCCCGTGACTCTTGTGCTTTGGGTTGTCCTTTGTCCTTTTGAAGTAGGAGTAGCCCTGAATGTTTTTTCTCCCGCGAGAAAGACTGTCATTCCATAATACCTGGAAATGGTAGCAAGCAGGAAGTCTGACCGCCTTCTCTATCTCTGCTTTCTGTTAGATTTGTTCGTTCTTACATTTTAAACTGCCCGATTTTCGCTTATTCACAGACAAATCTGACCGCCCCGTCTGCCGACACTTCGCCAAAAAGGGCCACTGTCGATACGAGGACCTCTGTGCCTTCTACCACCCGGGCGTCAACGGGCCTCCGCTGTGAGGCCGCCTCCCCACCCAGACTGGAAGGGGTCCCCGGCCTGGCGGCCACGTTCTCCCCTGCAGCCCTGTGCTGGCCACCATGAGGCTGTTGCTCGCACCACCCCCAGTCAGTGACGCCCACCCCCTCACCGCCCCCTCCCACTGGGGGTCCAGAGTTGTGTTCCATGACTGGTGTGCGGCGTGCACTCTTCTGATCCAGCCTCCAGAGACGTCTCCAGGACCATCACTGCTCCATTCAACTGCCTCCTGGCTCCTCTTCCCCCTCGCCGGCTGACTGCGGAACAGGAAACCTCTTTGGTGCTGTTTCTTGTGCATCTGTCCACCCAGCCCCGGGTATCGCCCTGGATTCCTGAGAGCCCTGGAGCAGTTTCCTACCATTCCCTCCTCGCTGCTTGTTTTTAAGTCCTTTTCGTGTGACACCCCTGCCCCAGCGTGATCAGCGGCCCTGTGACGCTCACCCAGTCGGCTGACCTGGGGTCAAGTGCGGATGACTGGTGCAGAGTCAGTCCCTGAGAGGCCACGCTCCCCTCTCTTGGATCTGGTAGTTCCTGCATCAGTAGCATGATCCCCACCGCTGTGGTCTGTGGTCACTGTGCTTTGTGAAACTCTGCATTCCCCTGCCCCCGACCCCCGTAGCCTTTCTCAGTGTCCGTGGCATTTTCGTGACTTCCCAACACTAGAGTAGGTTTTTCCGCCAAAATGGGTGGGGCCATTGGTGCCCCCTAGACTTTCCCCACTTCCCAACGAGGAAGAACTGTGAAACTTCACAAGACCGCCTCCCTGGTCGTCTCACCCTTCCCGTGTCGGTTTCTCGGGATTGACACAGGCCCGAGCGATGTCGTCCAAAGGCTCAGATGGGCCTCTCCTCTCTCCAGCCCATTTTAGTTAGACTGCATCATTGTGAGGCCACCAGCCGTTTCATTTGAATTCTGTGAATCTCCACCTGGCCAGTGGGTGGAACTCGGACAGTACTGTCGCCCTCTTCCAACCTTCTTCCCCTGTATCCCTGGCACTGGTTGTTTTCTGTGAAAACGGCAGTGAACAGTTTCAGTTTTGAACTGGCCCTGAGGAAATGGGTCAGGAGTTGTGTGGGCAAGAGGGAGGGATGAGAGCTGTTGGAGAACTGAGAATGAATTTTTTTTTAACATTTTTTTATATTAGTAATAAATGCAGTGGAAACAAGCATTTTCTTTAATCCCTGTGTTGCAGCCATCTCTCAAAGTGCAGAGGAGGCTGGGAGTCAGTGTATGCTTCATTTAGAATGTTGACAGATGTTTCTCCCAGTCTGAAGAAACCAGCAGGGCCCCTTACCCTGCGGAGATCAACTGGACCAGCTGCATTATATTCAAGGGCTAAGTTTTGTTGGAGAAAGGAATGGCCTGTCCATGGAGTCATTTTTAAACATTTTACCTGTGTTTATGGTTATAGAGTGGAGGTGACAAAGCAATCTTTGAGCAAATACTGGTAGAGTGCCTGCGGGCCAGGCAGCATACAAGACACTGTAGAGATAACGGAGAGCCAAAATCAATGAATTTAAAATCTACAAGAGGAGACACGTTCATCAAGTCACAAATATGTGTAAAGTACCTGTCAAAAGTGCTGTGAAGAAGCGAGACGTGGGGGAATACGAAATAACGAGTCTGGGGAGGTGACAGCTGAGACAAGCTCTGAGGACAAGCAGGAGGCGAGGTGGGAGAGCAGAATCCAGGCAGAGGTGTTGCTAAGAGGAGATGGGGAGAATGGGAAGTCAGGGAGAAGGGAGAGGAGCTAGCACTCAGGGCCGTGCAGGATATAAGGATGTGGGTCATAAGACAA
This sequence comes from Bubalus bubalis, assembly GCF_019923935.1. Taxonomy (NCBI): domain Eukaryota; kingdom Metazoa; phylum Chordata; class Mammalia; order Artiodactyla; family Bovidae; genus Bubalus; species Bubalus bubalis. Next base: position 24,085,985 of record NC_059158.1, read on the forward strand.
GCCTTTGAAGAGCCTGTGATACCTGCCTTTTTAGGCAGGTGAGTATCATAGATTGGTTTTACAAAAAGATCACCTTTGTATGGAGCTGGCCAGCTTGGAAATGGCATTAGCAAGTTGAGTAGTCTGAGTGAGTTGTTGGTTTGGACTTGGGTAGCAGAATGGAAGAAAAGTGGACATTTGGAAATAGGTCAAAATGAAAGTATTTTAGATTTCTGAGGGTTGTTGGCTTACATAACCAAGTGCTGTTCGAAAAGAAAGTTAGTGGAAGAAACAGGTCAAAGGCCACAAACTTGCTTTTGGAATGGTTAAATCTGAGCTGCTTTTTAAGACATCCAAGGAGAGAGACAAAATAAGTAGTTGGATATACAGGTTTGGTACTCAGATTAAAACTAGAGACATTAATCTAAGTTATCTGCATTTGGGTAGTGGCTGAAGCTATGAGCATCGGTCCACTGGTTCACTTTGTAAATATTAAGCACCTGGGATGGCCCAGTGTATCAGTTTTAAGTTCAGTTGTAACAGAAACCAAAATTAGTCTTAAAGCAACATAGTTTATTTTTCTCACAAATCAAAAGACAGTGCAAAGCATGTATGACAGTCATGCCACCAGGCCCTCTGGTATTCATTCAGAACCCTTGCTCCCCCCACTTCTCAGCACCATGGTTCTTGGGGCCAAATCCTCCTATTCACAGTCTGAAATGAAGCTCTAGCTCACTTATCCATGTTCCAAGCCTCAGGATGGAGGAAAGGCAAAGGAAATTACCTCCAAGCTAACATTCAGCTCTCTAACTTCTATGTCATTGGCCATAAGTCGATATGTCCTGTGGCCTATAATACTCAGCTCCAGCAGCGAGGCTTGAAGAGTACTCTTTATCCAGGCAGCCAGGTACTAACCAGCAAACTCTTGGCCCTTCAGCAGGTGAAAACATTAGGGTAGGGCAAACATCCTCTGCCAGCCCCTCCCTGCTAGAATTAGGGCTGGAGATAGAGAATGGGACAGTAAAAGTGTCAGTGTCCTCCAGCCAAGGACCAAACAGGAACCACCTCTAGTTAAAGTTTAACTGCAGAGATCTTATAAAAGAATTAAAAATGACAGGATTAAGGTTTGTGTTAGGTGATTTGGGGGAAGATTCAAGGAAGAGGGGGATCTAGACTGAGCACTCCCAGGAAGTGGGGACAACTCTATGATTGCATATCTTAATACCACTTTAATACTGTTGTCTCTCAGGGTATATGGGGCACTGGTTCCAGGACCCCTTTATGTGCCAACATCCAAGGATGCTCAAGTCTCTTGGCTAAAATGGTATAATATCTGCGTGAAACCTGCACACATCCTCTCCTATACTTTGTCATCTCTAGATGATTTATAATACCAAAAATAATGTAAGTGTCATGTAGATGGTTATAAATTCAATGTAAATGCTATGTGAATAGTTGCAAATGTGCAGCAAATTTAGTTTTGTTTTTTGGAACTTTCTGGAGTTAATTTTCTCTCCTAATATTTTAATTCTAGGTTGCTTGAATCTGAATATGTGGACCCTGCAGATACAAAGTCTCCTGTTGAGGGAAGAGATGAAATATGGCTGAAGCTGTAATCAGCAAAAAAAAAAATAAAGCAGCCACTCCTCATTTTAGCTGAGAGGTACTTGTTCAGAATTTATGGTTTCCACAGTAACCTTGTTTTTGTCTTCGATTAGACAAGATGATAGACTTTATCTTACTTCATCACAGTCACAGGTTGACCTTGCCTGACTTGGGTGTTCTGTGAGTTTATGACCAGTGAGAGAGCACCATGGCCTAGATATGAGGGCCAGACCAGCTCTTAGCAACACCAAGGCCTACCTTCCAGGGTCAGGCCAGTTTCCAGTTGTCAGGCACTGTTCCTCAAAAGTAAACAAATGAGTAATTACAGGTTGTGGTTAATGATATAAAGAATATAAATGGGGCACTATATAGAGAATAATGGTTGGGAGCCAGTGGTGGTTAGGATAGACCTTACTGAAGAATCTGTAGCTGAAATCACCTGGAAGAGAGTGTCAAATGGGAAGAGGAGAGGGCCCAGGACTTAGCCTAGAGGACAGCGACTTTCAACGGCCAAGAGAAGAAGGACAAGAATGACCTGACGAGGAGGGATGGCCAGAGAGGCGGGGTGAGATCTTAGAATGTGTCATTGTCTGGTTGCTAGCCCTGCGCCAGGTACCATGCTAAGTTCCCGATATGTATTATCTTATTTAAGCCTCACGTTCATCTAATGAATACTTAGTGCCTACTCTGAGCCAGGCACTGTTTTAGGAGCTCGGGATATATCAGTGAAAAAGGCAACATTTCTGCCCATATGGTGTTTATAGTCTGGTGAAGATGGTAGACAATAAATACGTATATAATTTTAAGAAATATTTTGAGGACAAAGTGAAAGGAGAGGTTGGAGAGTGACAGGTGGAAGAGAGGTCAATACTACAATAGGTAGTGGTTCTTAGAGGAGATAGTCTGTGAATAGAGGCAGAAATTAAGTGAGGAAGCAACCATATGAATATCCTGAGGAAGTGCATTCCAGGCATAGGGAACAGCAAGGGCCAAGGCCCCGAGGCAATAGTGAGTTTGAGGGATTTGAAGTAGAAATAGAAGGCCAGTGGGTCTAGACTGGGAGATGAGACCAGGAAGTTCAGCAGGGGCTAAATGATACAGAGCTGCGGCAAAGCGTTTGGATTGTGTGTGTGTGAGGGGGGTGGGCTGTGCTGGCTCTTTGTTGTGGGCTTGGTGGCCTTTCAACGTGTGGAATCTTAGTTCCCTGACCAAGGATCAAACTGGAGTCCCCTGCATGAAAAGTGGATTCTTAACCACTGGATCATTCTGCATGTACAGCACCGACCCCGACCGCTCTGGAAGTCCCAGAGTGTTCTGGGAAAATGATTTATGTTTTAAAACTACCATTAACTGTAGGTTGGAAGGATAAACTAGAGAAGGAGAATGACAGCAGGAGAACAGGTAGGAAGCCACTTTGGTGGTCCAGAGGAAAGAGACGATGCAGAGGTGGAGAGAAGTAGGAAGATTTGGGATATGTTTTAAAGTCTCAGTTGATAGCATCTCTTTCTAGTTCACACCAGAAGTCTTGAGGTCATCCTTAGTTGTTTGGTTTTTTTTTTTTTTTTTTTTTTTGGTCACACCTGATGTCTAGTTCATCAACAAAGCCTGCTGGCTCTTTTTGTCAAATATATTCAGAAACCAGCCATTTTCACTACCTCCAATCACAACTATCACCCTGGTTTGAATCTTCACCACCTCCAAGAGGTCACTCTGCTTCTGCCATTTCTCCCATCTCATGCCCCTCCGTCAGTGTGAACCCAAAGTCATCCTTCTAAAATATAGGTCAAATCAGGTCACTCCTCTGCTCAGAACCTTGTAATGATTTCCATTTTAGTCAAGAGTAGAAACCCAATGATCTGAAAACCCATTTCCAGTTCACAGCCTGCTTTCCTTTTCCATGTGCCTCTCCAGCAAGCACACTGCTTCTACAAGGCACCACACTAGCTGTTCCTTCTGCCAGAATGCTCTTCTGGAAGTCCTTGTGGCCAGAGCTCTCACTGTCTTCAAGAATTTGCTTGAATTTCACATCACTGAGGCCTCATGAAGTCTATTTAGTGCTGAAACCTGCCTTCCTGATACTTTTTACCTTGATGTATATTTTAACATAGCAGTAACTCCTCTGCTAGAAATGTAAGCAGAGATCTTCATTTTATTCAGTGATATCCCGAAGGCCTAAAAGAGTGCCTAGCACATACTATGCACTCAGTATACTTTTGAATGAATGACGCCTGAGGCAGACATGGCTTGCTGATGAAGAGCGGGAATGGAAAAAGGATGACGTTTTAGTTTTGGCCTCAGTAACTAGATGAAAGATAGTGTGATTTCTTGACATGGGGAAACCTGGAAAAGATACAGCCTTGCAGAATAAACATAAGAGCTCAGGGACTTCCCTGGTGGTCCAGTGCTTAAGAATCCGCTGGACAATGTAGGAGTTTGCTCCCTAGTCCAGGAGGATCCCACATGCGACAGGGCAACTACGCCCATGCACCACAACTACCGAGTCCCCACAACTACTGAGCCTGCACTCTAGAGCCTGTGAGCCATAACTACAGAAGCCCACGTGCCCTAGAGCCTGTGCTCCACAGCAAGAGAAGCCATCACAATGAGAAACCCGTGCACGACCAGGAAGAGTAGCCCCCACTCGCCACAACTAGAGAAAGCCCTCACGCAGCAACAAAGAGCCAGTGCAGCCAAAATAAATAAAATTATTTTTAAAAATTAAAAAAGTAAAAGCTCAGTTTTGTGCATATTAATTTGAGATAGCTATAAGAGATCTCTCTGGTGGGCTGCCATCTATGGGGTCGCACAGAGTCGGACATGACTGAAGCGAGTTAGCAGCAGCAGCAGCAGCAGCATAAGAGATCTCAGAGAGGATGTCCAATGAACAGTTGGATTCATGAGTTTAGGGTAGAAATTTGAGCCAAAAAGAGAGATTTGGGGATTTTCATCAGTTTTGGATGATATTTAAAATTATGTGCATGCGTGTGTGTTTAGTCGCTCAGTTGTAGCCAACTCTTTGTGACCCTTTGGACTGTAGCTTGCCAGGTGCTTCTGTCCATGGCATTTTTCAGGCATGAATACTGGAGAGGGTTGCCATTTTCCTCCTCAAGGGGATCTTCCCAACACAGGGATGTGTAATAAGTCTAGACAAAAGACAGTTGAGCCTGGAGGCACTTCAATATTTAGACTTCAGGAGGAGAAGCCAGGAAAAGAGAAAAGGGAGTAGCCAGGAAAGGAAATTTGGAAAACAGTAGTGCCTCTGAAGAAAGCAAAAGGAGAAGGGAGTGGCCATCTGTATCAAGTGCTGCTGAGAAGTGAGTAGGATAAAGACAGAGAACTGGCCCCAATCCATTGACCTTGGAAAGAGTAGTGACCTTGCCAGGGAATGGTGAGGACAAAAGCAAGACTGTATTAGTTTAAGGAGAGAAGGGAGCTGGCAGAGCTATGGGAGCACTTTGGTCCCACACCTATTAAGCGGTAGAATTCGAAGTGTCCCAAATATTGATTTTGGTGGTGACTTAAGATCATGGCATACGGTCCCATCACTTCATGGCAAATAGATGGGGAAACAGTGGCTGACTTTATTTTTCTGGGCTCCAAAATCACTGCACATGGTGATTGAAGCCATGAAATTAAAAGACGCTTACTCCTTGGAAGGAAAGTTATGACCAACCTAGACAGCACATTAAAAAGCAGAGACATTACTTTGGAAACAAAGGTCTGTCTAGTCAAGGCTATGGTTTTTCCAGTGGTCATGTATGGATGTAAGAGTTGGACTATAAAGAAAGCTGAGCACGGAAGAATTGATGCTTTTGAACTGTGGTGTTGGAGAAGACTCTTGGGAGTCCCTTGGACTGCAAGGAGATCCAACCAGTCCATCCTAAAGGAGATCAGTCCTGGGTGTTCATTGGAAGGACTGATGTTGAAGCTGAAACTCCAATACTTTGGCCACCTGATGCGAAGAGCTGACTCATTGGAAAAGACCCTGATGCTGGGAAAGATTGAGGACAGGAGGAGAAGGGGACGACAGAGGATGAGATGGTTGGATGGCATCACCGACTGGATGGACATGGGTTTGGGTGGACTCTGGGAGTTGGTGATGGACAGGGAAGCCTGGAGTGCTTCAGTTCATGGGTCGCTAAGAGTCGGACACGACTGAGTGACTGAACTGAACTGAACATGTCAAAACTTATAGCATTCACTTTGCAGTTTATTGGTTATCTTTTGTATTAATATATAAAGTTTACCTTAAGTCAGTTACACCTCGGAAAAGCTGTTACCAAAAAAAAAAAAAGTGAACCCAAGCCCCACTGCACTGTGATTCCTGTTTGTTAGGCTACAGTTCCTTGTTTACATTTCTACACTTCGGGGTTTTGTGACACATCTCAACACTAGACCGACAAAGCCTCCTCCTGAGTTAGTGGACTTTGCTTTTCTGCTCCTTACCAATCAGAAAGGACTGGTAACAAGGTAGCGTTCAGTTTGTTTTTTTTTGTTTTTTTTTTTTTTTTTAAAGACTTCATGGGGAAGGAAATGGCAACCCACTCCGGTACTCTTGCCTGGAAAATTCCATGGCCAGAGGAGCCTGGTAAACTACAGTCCATGGAATCGCAAGAGTTGCACACGACTGAGCAACTTCACTTTTATTCAAAAAAAAAAAAAAAGACTTCACTCTTTCATACTAGTCGGAAATGATTATGTTCTGTCACTTAGTCACGCGGCGTCGTAGAGTCTTTGGGGTTCCTCGACTGCCTTAAACCTGCTGTCGCGACCCGAGTGGGCGGGCACCAGCCACGCCCTGTCATTTTAAGGCCACGCCCCCACCAGGTCTCAGGCACGCCCACTACAGGACGGCGCGGCGCGCACGTGGGCCGTCCGGGGCGGAGTCGACAGCCCAGACCTAGAGAGCAAATCTGGTTCCGGGCCCCACGTTACCGGAAGCGGAAATAGCACCCGGCGAAGCCAGAGTTACCATAACTGCTACCGCGATGCCGAAGGGGCCCAAGCAGCAGCCGCTGGAGCCCGAGTGGATCGGGGACGGAGAGACCACGAGCCCCACAGGTAAGGCTGGCAGGCAGAGGAGAAAGAAGATAGAAAAGAGAAGAGAGAGAAATGTGCGCTGGGTCCTACGAGAGGGTGGCGGGCGCGAGACTCACCGGGCCGTTCGGGGGGCTACTGCGCATGCGTGCAGTGGGGCCGGGAAGAGTTTGCCCTGGCAGGAGTGCTTTTGGGATGCCGGCGAAAAGAAAAGGTGTCGGGCTGTCAGGCACGAGCTTCAGTAACACCGGGCAAGAGACGGGGAAGAGAGTATGGGGGACTTCCCTTGGTGATCCATTGGTTAAGAATTGACCTGCCGATCCAGGAGGTGCGGGATCGCTGGTGAGGAAGCTAAGATTTCCACAAGCCTCCTGGCCAAAAAAGACAACACATAAAACAGAAGCATTATTGTAACAGATTCAGTAATGACTTTAAAGAGGGTCCGCGTTAAAAAAAAAAAAAAACTTAAAAGATTATTCCAAGAAGAGGATATGGTAGGAAGAAGAGATGGTGGAAATGAGAAAAGCCCTGTTTTCTTCTTCTCTTTTGGATATCTCGGTCACACCGTATTCCACAACCGGCATGAATATATAAGCTGTGCCTCGACCTATTCTGTGCCAGCGCAACTCGTACTCACCTGGGGTCCCATCTGCTTCTCAAGAGAGGCTGATTCCTTCATGGAGTCGTGCCTAAGACAGCTTTCATAAGACACCTTTTTGACTCAAGTGGAGCAAGAAGGTAGATACTGGGTGTTGGAATGGAGGATTAAGTTTTACTTAAAAACAGCTAATGTATGTTGAGCCACTTGTTTTTAATTATGCACTGTGCTTTGGAGAAGGGACAAAAAAATATGAAGACCTTCTCCCAGACTTGAAGGTACTTCAAGAGGCAGATAAGATGGATGGAAATAATAGTGGGTAAACAGTGACTAATTTTACAGAACTGGAGATGTAGGGATGAAAAGACTTGCCTATGGAGAAGGGGCAAGTCTAGTGTAGGGGACAGAGCTTTAGTCAGGGAATGTGCTTGAGAATGCTGTGGGACTAGAGAAGACAGGGGCAACATATAGGCAGATGGGAGTGTCAGCAAAGCCTCCCAGGAATATGTGATAGCTGAGTTCATTCTCGAATGATCATTATGAGTTAGCAAGGGGAAGAAGGTTCTAAGCAAGCAGAGGGTACAGTTAATGCAAAGATAGAGATGTAGTTGAGCCTGGCTGGTTCCCAGTATTGTATTGACTCAGGTGATGGTATTGAAAAGATGTGCAAGACAAGACACTGAAAGGCTTTATACTATTCCAAGGAATTTAATCCTAAAGACATTAAGAAGGAAGACCCATTGAAGTGCATAGAAATGATTTGAGTCAGGGAGATCATTTAGGAGGCTCTGGTAAAGAACCCTGTGAGAAGTTATAAGAGGAAGCCAGGGCATTGACTAGAGCTGGGAACCAACTAAGGGGAGAAGAATTAAGGCTGACACTCACTTGAATAATTCCATGGGTACTAGGCTCTTAATTGAAAGCTGTAATGGGCTATGGGTTGGGGAGCAGGAAGAGGTAAGGTCAGCTATTGAATGCTAAATTGGAGATTTCTGAGACGGCAAGGAGAGAGTTTGTTCGGTGGCCGTGGATAGAGCGGTAGACTGGGAGTGAAGACACATGTGTAGTTGAGCTGTTGGATCCTGGGAGTCCCCTAGAGAGTGTCTGTGGATTGAAGTGAAAAGAGGTCTAAGATGGGAACCCAAGAGAACGTCAACAATTAAGGGAAGACATATAGGGAAGGAGGCTGAGGAGATGAAACTAAGAAAGGCGAGCAGCCAGAGAAACTAGAGGCAGACCATCAGGATCCCTGACGCTAAGTAACAACAGGAGAGAAGAATGAAAGTGATGAGGGAATTAGCTTGGAATGTTGCTGAGTATAATCAAGCAAAATAAGGACTACAAAAAAACCCCCACAACAACAGCCCTTTTTGAATTGAACAACTAAGAGGATGGTGGCAGCTTTGACAAAAGTAGTGTTCATTAGAAGGTAACACCCAAGTCAGATTGTGGAATATTCAAAAAGGAATGGGAGACGGCGGGGGTGGGGGGGGGCTAGTGTGGACTGCACTTTTGAGACTCAGTGAAGACAAGAATAGAAACAGTAATTGGGTGGGGGGAGTGTAAGTTTTCAGAAAGTGCTTCACTTGGCTTTGAAATGAAGAACCACTTCAGTGGTGGCCTTACTAAAAGCAGGAGCTGTTGTGGTGGGGTAAGACGTGGGGGGTACAGGGTAGCTTTAGCCACACTCAGCCTTTTCCTGCTCCTGGGTGATGATACTTCTCACACTTGAACCAGTGGTCAGGAGGCATGGTTGTATTAGTTCATGGAGAGAAATTAGTGCCTGAGTCACTTCTGAGTGTTGTCAGAATGAGCTGATCGCATCATTCCGGCTTGTGTACTACATTGGGTCCTCCCGTTTAGTGGCTTTAGGATTAGAGTCCTCAGAATAGCATATACAGGAAGTCTTTCATTATTTCTCCACATCTTTTTGGTTCCATCACACTAGTCACCCCGTACAGGTATCAGATTTTGAAGTGTGTTCAGGGTGGAGGTCACCGATTAAGCAAAGACAGGCATAAGCATGGCTGGGAGTTACCAAGGAGCAGAGAAAAGCCAGTGTCCACAACATCAGTATGGATTAGGGAAAGAGGAGAAGAAATAGGATACGCCCTTCTCTTTTGTGAGGCCCTAAATTATAGGGCTTGACCTTCATTTTATCCACTTTTTGACACTGTAGATGCTCAGCATCTGAATAAATGATTATTGTGAACTCGGTGGCATTCTGGTCTGAGAATACTTAATGTGGTAGATAGCAGAAGGCTTTGTTTTGGTTTGGGGATGGGGGAAATTAAGTGACTCCAGGAGTGCCTTTGGATAGAATCAAATAGCCGTAGGCGATGGGATGGTTGGGGGTGAATGTGATGGTGGATAGGCCTAGGAGTGGCGAGAAATCACGAGGCTGCTGGCTGCCTCCCCATCTTATGTTGGAAGGAGTTAGACGTAACCCTCCATCTTCGGGGAAAAGGAGATGGACAGAAAGGAGAGGCTGGAATTTGTCAGTGACCTTTCAACTTCCCACTTTGCTCCCTGGGAACACGAGCTAAGCAGTGTCTCAGGTCACTCTGGGATGAATGACCGATGCCCAGTGAAGCCTAACACAGCGCGGTTTGTGCCGGAAGTGCAAGCGGAGCAGGTGTGGCATAGACCCAGGTGTTTGTTAACTTAGCAGATGGCTTTGTTTCCATGGCCTGCAGGTTCTAAAAATGACATATAATACTTTGTCCTACTTTTTTCCCCATGGGTGACTGGGGTGGGAAAAGGTCTTTCTCTCCCAGTATATCCTGAGTTATTCATGGTACCACTAGCTCAGCTAATTTTGCCACTTAATAACATTGGCGTCATCTCTGAATACCGTCTTACTTCCCACCTCTGCCATCACCTTGTGGATTCTCCTTTTCTGCCTCCCACTGCTCCCCTAGACCAGCCACCATTGTCTGTCTCTTGGGACAGTGTCCAGGGAGGGAGCTAGAAAAACAGTGACTAGGGAGGGTAGAGTCCATTGAGGGTTGGCAGGTGAGATCAGGGTGGCTTTGAAATTTGCAAATCATCATTCACAACGTCTGCTTAACCCTTCTAGACAAAGTGGTGAAGAAAGGGAAGAAGGACAAGAAGACCAAAAAGACGGTGAGGCAGTGAGGGGTGAGGAGAGAGGGGTGTGGGTGTTTCCGAGCAGAAGGTGGCCCTGTGAAGTCGGTGAGGGCAGGAGGGAGGGGAAGAGGTCTTGTCGGGAGAGGGAGCAAGGCGGGATGGTGTGTGTGGCAGGTCCCTGGGTACATGCGTGGTGGTGAAGGGCTTAGATCTTAACTCCTGTTGTAGTTCTTCGAGGAACTGGCAGTAGAAGACAAACAGGCTGGGGAAGAAGAGAAAGTGCTCAAGGAGAAGGAGCAGCAGCAGCAGCAGCAGCAGCAGGTACGGGTGTCAGCAGACCAACCACTCCCTGGAGGCATCTTCGGTCCGCCAGCCCCTCCACAGCCCACACTGGTTCACTCAGCTGACTGGGAGTGTTCTCTGGGGCAGAGATACAGCAGCGGCCCAGCCTTCATTCTCTCACCCTGTTTGGCTTTCAGCAGCAAAAAAAGAAGCGAGACACCCGAAAAGGGAGGCGGAAAAAGGATGTGGATGATGACGGAGAGGAGAAGGAGCTCATGGAGCGTCTTAAGAAGCTCTCAGTACCAGCCAGCGATGAGGAGGACGAGGGTAAATGCACTGAGGGGAGATGGGTACCTGGAACCCTTGAGTCAGGAAGAGTCAAGGGTTCATTCCTTGATCTTGGAGTTGGAGTAGATTGAGGAGTGGACATGGTCATTCTCTTTCCCAGCTCACCTTCTCCCCTTGTCATTTCAGTACCCGCCCCAGTACCCCGAGGAGGGAAGAAAACCAAGGTAAGCCGTCTGTCTCAGTGGTAGACAGAGACCCCAGGGGTGCAGCCTTGACCATCCTACTGACTTCTGCCCTTTCATTCTTCAGGGTGGTAATGTTTTTGCAGCCCTGATTCAGGATCAGAGTGAAGAGGAGGAGGAGGAGGAGGAAAAACATCCTCCTAAGCCGGCCAAGCCAGAGAAGAATCGGATCAATAAGGTGATATGGCTGTGCTAGTCCCTCCCACCCCATGTGGCACCTCTGGCTACAGTGTGGTGATTCCCTGGCTTCTTTTCCTGCTTTCAACTAGCTTTTCTAGGCCAGGCCAGTCTTGCTTATACTGTCAGTTTATCCTGTCAAAGTCAGCTTTTTTAAAAGTATTATCACTCTGAAATTTACAGCGATTCTGTTGCTTTCAAACTCAAAATCTAAACCAAAGACTTTCAAGTCTTTGCCCTTCCACCAGGACCCCTCTGCAGGATTGCTTGGGACTTGCCTTGTATACCGATCAGCCTCATCACGTTTTAATCCGGCCTGACTGTGTGCTGAAGCCTTTATTTTTTACCACTAAGCCACCAGAGAAGCCTGAAGCCTTTATTCTTTATGCTTTCTCTTCTTCCTAGAACACCTTCTCCAAGCCTATGACCATTCTCTCTTCTCAGCATTTGCCATCTGCAGGAAGCCCTCCAGTGTTAGGGCCATCCCATCTACGTGGCTCATTTGCCTACTCGCAGTCCCTTAGCTTCGCTGTTACTCTCTTCTCGTCTCTTCACTGTCTGTCTGCCGCTGGAGGGCAGGTTTTTTCTGGGTCTCATTTTCTCCCTGGCAGACTTAGTACAGTTAACTGCTACTCCTGGACTACCTAGAAATTCTTGTCAAGCTACAGGATAGCAAATTAATTTGTATGTCTGTGTGTGTCTTTTCCAGGCTGTATCTCAGGAACAACAGCCAGGGTTGAAGGGCAAAAAGACAAAGGAGGAGAAGTCAAAGGGGAAGGCCAAGGTGAGGGAACATTGGCGGGAGGTGGGCTGGTCTCAAGAATCAGAGCATTACATCTGACCTGCTGGATTTTCCCTGTAGCCTCAAAATAAATTTGCTGCTCTGGAGAGTGAAGAGGAGGAGGATGAAGAGGAAGTAACAAAAGAAAAGGAACCGCCCAAGCAAGGGAAGGAGAAGGCCAAGAAGGCAGAGCAGGTGTGTGTTTTGATGTTGGGGGGATGTGGGCTGAGGGGATCAGCCTTGGTGGCCCTTGGGCCAGGGGCAGGACGTGAGCTGCGACCTGGGGTGCTCTTACTCCCCAGAGCAGGGGTTGGCAAACTTTTGTAAAGGACTTCCTAGTAAATACTTTGGACTTACAGACCGCATACAATCTCTGATACATATTTTTCTTTTCTGTTTTTGGAAAGCCTCTTTGAAAATGTAAAAGCCATTCTTAGTTCAAGTGCCCTAATTTGCACCTCTTGATCCAGAAGAGGAAGGGACATGGCTGGCACCCTCAGCCCAGGTTCTGGCTCTGCCACTCCCTGTGTGATCTTGAGTACGTCTTGTCACCTCTTCAGGCCTCACTCTTCTCATCTGTGTCATCGAGTGACCTCTGAGCTCCCCTGTACCGCCAGCACCTGCTAGTTCTCATTCTGTTGGCTCTGCACAGGGCTTCTGGACCTCTGCTTTGCATGTTTACCTGCAGAGAAACTCGTGTGATACATGAGGAAGAGAACCTGTTCCTTTTGTTTTACCTTCAGTTACATTGTATTGACAGTTACATAGGTATAGGTACATACACATCTTTACATTTCATATATACATACATAGGTGTCTTCCTGGTGGCACAGATGGATACAGGGCTACAAGGAAACCAGAATGGGTATGAGAATGTGAGCACTGCCAAGATATTTCAGGATTCTGGGAGAGAGACAGAGCTGACTGTGGACCTGGCAGTGGATGACATGAAGTTCTCAAAGGCCCCCTTGTTTTTACCGTTGCCTGGTTCTCACAGGGCTCAGAGGAAGGAGAAGAGGAGGAGGAAGAAGGGGAGTCCAAAGCCGATGACCCCTATGCTCACCTTAGCAAGAAGGAGAAGAAGAAACTCAAGAAACAAGTAAGACCTTGGGTTCTTAGTGGTCAAAGGCAGGAGAAGTTTTTGTTTAATGCTTCAAGTAGGGGACATGTGAAGGGAGAGCTTTGGGAGCTGGGTTGAGTACAACAGCTGGAGTAAGGAAACAGTTGTGTTCTGTGAGCACAGTGTCATGGTGTCTGGTGATATGGGTCTGTGTTGTGGCAACGGGAAAGTGGCAGGCAGTGGCCTCAAATGTGATCTTCCCTTCCTTCTCAGATGGAGTATGAGCGCCAGGTGGCTTCGTTAAAAGCAGCCAATGCTGCTGAAAATGACTTCTCTGTGTCGCAAGCAGAGGTGTCTTCCCGCCAGGCCATGCTAGAAAATGCCTCTGACATCAAGGTAAGGTGCGAAGGAGCCCCTCCTACCAGCTCAGCCAGGGACCTGCCACTTCTCCCCTTCCCCTGAGAGGCCACGGTGACCAAGGAAGTGGGTAGGAGGAGGAGGTCCATTGGGAAAAAAGCTGGGAGACGTTCTCCACATCTTGAATTCTCCCAGCCTGTGCAAGAAGTTAGAAGAACCAGCATAGGAGTCCAGCTTTGGAGGGAAGCAGGTTGGGACAGGCTGGTCGCGCTTAGGGTGTGGACTCTGATTAGAGGCAGTGGATGGGGAGGGGGCTTCCCTGCAGAGAAAAAGGTGCAGCTGCTAGACATACGGAAGGGAGTTCTAATGTACTCACTCTTTGCTGACCATCGCAGCTGGAGAAGTTCAGCATCTCGGCCCATGGCAAGGAGCTGTTCGTCAACGCAGACCTGTACATCGTCGCCGGCCGCCGCTACGGGCTGGTGGGACCCAATGGGTGAGGAGAGGAGGGGCTGGAGCTGTGAGAGGGGAGGGGCCAGAGGGAGAAGAGACTTGTTCTGGGAGGCAGCCTGGTCCTCAAAGCTCTCATTCCCCAGCAAGGGCAAGACCACTCTCCTCAAGCACATCGCCAACCGAGCCCTGAGCATCCCTCCCAACATCGACGTGCTGCTGTGCGAGCAGGGTGAGGCCGCTAGTGGCAGAGGGGCTGGTGGGGAGGGGGAAACTCAGGGGCTTGCGAGGGGCTGCCACTGGGGTATGTGAGCCAGCCAAGAACAGACGAGCCCATGGTTGTGGAGTTGGAAGGGTTATGTGGGGAGACTGGGGACTGGGAAACGGGTGCCACAGAAGTAGGGGGTGCAGTGAGAGGCTGGAACAAGTGCCGAGAGCTGGACAGGGTCAGGCAGTCCAGAAACGGAGCTGCAGAGAAGAGGGGGTGGCAGACTTGGCCCCTGGGCACACCCTGACTGCTCCCCGGCCCCCAGAGGTGGTAGCTGATGAGACGCCAGCCGTGCAGGCTGTCCTTCGAGCGGACACCAAGCGCTTGAAGCTGCTGGAAGAGGAGCGGCGGCTTCAGGGACAGCTGGAGCAGGGCGACGACACAGCTGCCGAGAGGCTCGAGAAGGTAGAGGAGATGGCGCAGGGGACATGGGCTAAGACTGGGGGCTCCCGGGACCCCCCAACATGTGTCCTCTTCTCCCTCCTCCCAGGTGTACGAGGAATTGCGGGCCACCGGGGCGGCCGCTGCAGAGGCCAAAGCCCGCCGGATCCTGGCCGGCCTGGGCTTTGACCCTGAGATGCAAAATCGACCCACGCAGAAGTTCTCGGGGGGCTGGCGCATGCGTGTCTCCTTGGCCAGGTGGGCTCCCACCCCCTGCCCTCCCGGCCTCTGCCCACCCTTCCCTTCTTCCTGTTCTTCCAAGGCTGTCTTCTCCCTCCCGTACTGTCTGACTTGTCAGATTCGGAGGGCTTCTCTCCCTGTCTAGGGGTGTGTTCTCATCTGTCTCAGGAACTCTCAGGAGAAATTGGGAAGGAGTGTTCATGGTCTCAGGCTCCGCTTAGCAGAGGCTTCTGTGGGTTGTCTGAGCAAGGGTCTTCCTCCCACTGACCCTGCCTTCTGCCGCCCACCCTCTAGGGCGCTGTTCATGGAGCCCACGCTGCTAATGTTGGACGAGCCCACCAACCACTTGGACCTCAATGCTGTCATCTGGCTCAACAAGTGAGTAGCCCTGGATTATAGGTTTGTATCACTGGTCTCCAGTCTGCCCCTGACAGCTCTCACCCCAGCCTCTCTCTTTCGCTTCCTGCCCCTGTCTGCACTCTAACCTGGAGATTGTGACATTTCCACACTCTTTAAAACCCAGCTACCTCCAGGGCTGGCGGAAGACGCTGCTCATCGTCTCCCACGACCAGGGCTTCCTGGATGATGTATGTACCGACATCATCCATCTCGACGCCCAGCGGCTTCACTACTACAGGGGCAATTACAGTACGTGGGACGTACGAGGGCGAGGAAAGGGATAGTTCCTGGAGAAAGGCCTGGGAGGGAGGGACACAGGGACGCGGTGATAATTCTGAGTATTTCAGAGTTCTGGACATGATCCCTGCCCCCCCTTCCCCATCCTGCTGGGGACAGGGACAAGCATTGATGACCCCCCATCCCCTTGCCCCAGTGACCTTCAAGAAGATGTACCAGCAAAAGCAGAAGGAACTGCTGAAGCAATATGAGAAGCAGGAGAAAAAGCTGAAGGAGCTAAAGGCGGGTGGCAAGTCCACCAAGCAGGCGGTGAGCGCTGGCTCTTCCTGGGCAGGGATTTTCTCGGGAGAAGGAGCGGGGCTCAGACCCTGCCTGCCATTCAAGGCCTCCCGTCCAAGGCTTGGATGTCTCCCTTTCCCCGTTCTCCTCAGGAGAAGCAAACCAAGGAAGCCTTGACTCGAAAGCAGCAGAAGTGCCGGCGGAAAAATCAGGATGAGGAGTCACAGGAGGCCCCCGAGCTGCTGAAGCGCCCCAAGGAGTACACTGTGCGCTTCACGTTCCCCGACCCACCGCCGCTCAGCCCTCCAGTGCTGGGCCTGCACGGTGAGCGGCCGCGGTCCTGCCTCACCGCCCCACCAGGGCTCTCTGGTGCCCTCGGGGGACTCTGAAGAGAAAATAAAGTGCTGCTTTTCTTGCTTTCTCAGGTGTGACCTTTGGCTATGAGGGGCAGAAACCACTCTTTAAGAATCTGGATTTTGGCATCGACATGGACTCAAGGAGTGAGCTGGGGGGAGGCTCGGTGCAGGGTTCGGGGTGGCACTCGGGCTGTGGAGCAGGAGCCCCAGGGAGTTTCTGGGGACCTCCCCTCTGACCTCTGTCTTCCCTCTGGCAGTCTGCATCGTGGGCCCTAACGGCGTGGGGAAGAGCACCCTGCTGCTGCTGCTGACAGGCAAGCTGACTCCGGTGAGTCCAGGAGTCAGGGAGGGGCGTGGTGGTGGGCGAGCAGAGGCATGAGCACATGGCTGTTCCCTGGAGGCTCCAACTGGGGAGCCGTCTCTTCTGTGGAGAGTTAAATACAGAACTCGTCATGGATGGTTCTTTCCCTTAAGAGGTGCTGTAGAGGACAGTTTAGATCAGTCAGGGATACAGACCTGGAGAAGTGGGCCCAGATGAAGGGCATGCCTCCCCCATCCCGCTTGTGTGTTCTGGTTATATAAGAAATAGATGCCCATTGTAGAATCGTTAGAAATTGTGGGAACCAGGGAATTCCTGGCAGTCCAGTAGTTAGGACTCAGGGCTTTTACTGGCATGAGCCCGGGTTAGATCCCTGATCCGGGAACTAAGCAAGGGACAGATGAAAAACAAATTGCATAAGCCGGAGAAAAATCTAGAGATAACCTGTATTAATTTTAATGGATCGCTTTCCTTTTTTTTTTTCTTACAAGCATATATGTAATTATTTTTCTTAACAAAAGTGGGTTATCCTGTTAATTGTTTTGTAGCTAGCTTTTTTCAGATAACGTATATTAAGCATTTTTTTGTGCCTGTAGTCCTATATGCATTTTTCTCATGGATCTATTATAATTTATTTGACGTCTGTTGTTTAGAATGTTTCTGGTTTTTCACTGAAGGACAATACTATAGTAAAGAGTCTTACTGTACTTGTTCATGAATTTAGTTTTTCCTTAAGGTAAATTCCCTAGAATTGCTTTGGGGACTTTTTCAGTATATGTAGTGCTGCTGCTGCTAAGTTGCTTCAGTCGTGTCCGGCTCTGTGCAACCCCATTGACAGCAGCCCACCAGGCTTCCCCGTCCCTGGGATTCTCCAGGCAAGAACACTGGAGTGAGTTGCCATTTCCTTCTCCAATATGTAGTGCTAGTTGGTTGTAACCATCTGTCTGCCCTCCAGGCAAGTGTGGAGAAGGCACATTGCCTCACACCCACAGAGTAGATCTTTAGAAAGGTGTCCTAGATCCTCGCACAAACTCATTCCCATCTGAGGTGGAACCCTGAAAAATTCTGGCTGGAAGGTAGGGACGGGGTTTTTCTGCTCGTGGTCAGCCTGCTCCTGGTTCTGAATCTCCACTTACCTCTTCGCTTTTCCTCTTGCCTGATTTCCTGGCCTGCCGTGGTCATGTCAGGGACACACATGTATTATCTTTCTTGCGCTGGCTCGTTCCCGGCCGAGTTCTGGTGTTCATTTCCCTTCAGAGTTAGGAGGTGGAGCTGTGGCTCCTCTCCGCCCCGCTTACTCCGCCCCACCTTGCTTTTTCCTTGCAGACTCGGGGTGAAATGAGGAAGAACCACCGGCTGGTAAGTGGCTTTGGGAATCAGGTAGTCAGAGGCCGAGAGGAAGTCTGACTTTCATTGACTACCCTCCTCTCCTCTTGGGCAGAAAATTGGCTTCTTCAACCAGCAGTATGCAGAGCAGCTGCGCATGGAGGAGACGCCCACCGAGTACCTGCAGCGGGGCTTCAACCTGCCCTACCAGGATGCGCGCAAGTGCCTGGGTCGCTTCGGCCTGGAGAGCCACGCCCACACCATCCAGATCTGCAAGCTCTCTGGTACCGCGGCCCGGGCAGGCGTCCCCCTCCTCAAAATTCCCTCCCGCACACTGTCCCTCAAGGCGGGAGGGAAGAGGAACCGGAACTTGGGGGACCTCAGCGTGCGCGCATGCACCTGCTGCACACACAGGCGTTCAGGGCTCACCTACAGCCATGTCAGGTGGTGGAAGGTGCAGTGGTTCTCCCTCCCCTTTGCTCCAGGTGGGCAGAAAGCCCGAGTTGTGTTTGCAGAGCTGGCCTGTCGGGAGCCTGATGTCCTCATCTTGGTGAGTGAATGGGCCTGTGGGGCAGGGCTGACACCAGGAAGGGTAGGGGTCGTTAGCACTCGGTTTCGGGACACCTCCTCCCTGTAGGACGAGCCCACCAATAACCTGGACATCGAGTCTATCGACGCTCTAGGGGAGGCCATCAACGAATACAAGGGTGGTGAGTCAGCTCGGGCCTGCCCTCCTCCTGCCCCGCTTGGGGATGGGACTATGGTGTCCTGGGGCTGGGCACCCTCCTCGCAGGTTTTGATTCCCCTCTTCCTTTCTGCCTGTCCTCCATTCTCGCTGTCTTGCCTCAAAGCTGTGATCGTCGTCAGCCACGATGCCCGACTCATCACAGAAACCAACTGCCAGCTGTGGGTGGTGGAGGAGCAGAGTGTTAGCCAGATTGACGGTGACTTCGAAGACTACAAGCGGGAGGTGTTGGAGGCCCTGGGAGAAGTCATGGTCAGCCGGCCCCGAGAGTGAGCTTTCCTTCCTGGACGTCCCCCGTCTCCTCTCCACTCGGAAGCTTGCTCTGGTCTACAGCCGGCGTGGCAGCTGCTCGGACGTGTGAAAGCGGAGTGTGGTCTTGATGTGACCAGAATATTTGATTGCTTCTTTTTCTCTGAATGACTCGTCTGTTCTGCTTCTCTTGAGATAACTGAGTGGTCCTTGTCCTTGAAGTCCCTCTGTACAGGCAGAGGTGACATTTGTCATCATGGGGTTCCATCCAGCCAGCTCACGCAGCCAGTTGTCTGAGCCTCTGTCCTCACGGGGAAGCCTGCCTCTGGGCTGCCCCAAGCTTCGGGTGCAGCTGCCGCCTGGTCTGAGTGGTACTGCACTCCTCTGGTGGATTCAGCGCTGACCTAATGGATACCAACAGCTGCTGCTGCTCCTGCCACCCAGGATCTGGTGCCTGCAGTATCTGGTCTGATGGGGGAGTTGGGGACAGGAAAGGAATGCTGCTGAACTCGAATCGCCCTTTACAAGGGGAAGAAATAAAGTAAAGGAGTTGCCGCCGCCTTGTTGCTGTTGGGAGATTCGTGGGAGCTGGAACTCTTCTGAATCTTGATTTGCTGTGTCCGCTTTTCTAGCAGTGGGTGGCAGCGTCTCTTCCCCACCGGTGCAGGCGGGTGTCACTTGCAGTCTTACCTCACTTTAGGTAGTGCTCGCTGTTTGAGGAGCCTCTCCCTTCCCCCAGCCCTTCAAATGAGTGCAAGGGAAAGGGAGTCCTCCCTTCTAGGTAGGACTAGGACACTCGGGTTTCTCACTATCCAAGCTCCACCCTGGGGTCAGAGACCAGAGTGTCTATCCCCGCAGAGTTACTGTGTAGCACTGTGGGGTATACGGGAAGGGCGCAGACGTGGTCTGCCTTCATGCGTAATCTAGACAGAGAAGACTTAGAAGATGTGAGTGTACAGCATTGATACAGGTAATTGCCAAATGTGCGGAGTTGTAGATTCTAAGTGGCCTTGAGCTCATAGATGAGAAAGGTTACTCAGAACTTGGTTTTGTGACAGGATCACTTGAGGGAGGACCTTGAGAAATAGTAAGGCTTTTAACCATGAGCAGGGAGCCATTTTTGAAATGTAGGAAAAAGAGCGGATCTAAGGAAGAAAGAACTGTTTTGGGAGTTAATGAAGAACATGGCTGGTGTGGCCACTTTTTTTATTAGTGTTAGATTGGAGAGACGGGTTTGGAAAGTAAAACCCAAGTGGCAAGTGGTTGGTTGGTGATCATTTCAGTGAGTGATGGGTGAGGTGGACTATAGAGACTTAACAGGACAGGCCCCAGAAACTTCCTAGCGCGGATGAGGTGATACATCCTGAATTAGGATGTGAGAGAGGGGTGGAAAGGACGGACAGATGGATAGAGCCAGGTGTGCAAATTGGAGAGAAAACAGGTGCATCCACTTCTCAGGGGCACTTGAAGAACCATCTCAAGGCTTCCTGAGGTGGAATGTCTTGACTTTGGGAAGTTACGTTCTGGCCGGAAATACTACTGGACCGCAGTTACAAGGTTTGTACTGAAAGTTAAGATTTGGTATGAAGATGGTCACAGAGGTAGTACCATCAGGTACGTGTCCAGCCAGATTAGAAAGGATCTTGGAATTCGAGGGGAAAAAATCAAGGTCTTATGCCAAGTAAGGTGTTACATGTTAAAGTAGTCTCCATAGTAAGGTCCTTTGTAAAACGATGAGAACAGACTTCAAGTCCATGACTAACGGAGTGACCTTGGACTTAGCCTCTTGGTACCTGTTTCCTCATTTGTGACATGAAGGTGATAAAAAGTACATGCCTCACAAGGTTATTAAGATTTTAGATAAGTATTTATTATAAAGTGTTTTTTTTTTTAGTTACATGTATTTCATGTACAACTTAACACTTTGCACTTCAGTTCACTAGTATAGATGAGATGATATATAAAACAGGAATGTTATTTATAAGATGAACACCAGAATTTTGCATTTCAAGTATTTGATGCTAATTTCACTACAAATACTTCAGATACTGAAAGTAACTTCCATCCACAGGCAGAAGTTCTGTTTGTTTTCTCAATATATATACTGTTGTAATGCACCTAAATCTGGACAAAAGAATGCGCTCCTCCAGAGAGGGGAGCCTAATACAATACAGTGTATGGCTAACCCAAAGCCTGAAAAATGAAATTTCATTAACAAAATTAAATATTTGTATTCATGACAGTCTTTGTCACCTACAAATCAGGCACTAACGTGGTTCATAATGAGCACTTTGGAATGGTTCAAAAAATTCCTGATTATTCTGCACACCTTCCCAATGAGGAAACAGAGACCCTGAGCTGCCCCTGGCCACCCAGCCTGGAGGAGACTGTTCCTGCGACGGCGGCCCTTGTTTTCTGACCCCAGCACCCTGGGCATTCTCCCTTGGCTGTAGGATGTGGACAGATCCTTACTATTTCTCAAGGTCCTCCCTTACGTGATCCTGCCAAATCATCAGATTCTGGGTAATCTTTCTCTCTTCTGAGCTCAAGGCAACTTAGAATCTAGAATGCCACACATTTGGCAATGTGGACAAGGTGACCGAAGGATGAGTCCTCAGAGGGCACGAGAGCCAGGACAGGTGTTTTAGGGAAGACTGTCACATCAGCACTACAGTGGGAAAGGGGAACGCCAGGGAGGAGCGCCGCGCGCGGCCGTGAGCGCCGTGGCCGTGCAGGACTCGGAGGCGGCCTGGGTACGTGCGAAGTGGCCCTGGTGAGGCCAGTGCTGATGCAGCAGCTCAGATGCTTGAACTGGCTGCTCTAGAACCGTGGTTCTCAACGTGTCCTAGACCAGCAGCAGCAGCAGCACCCAGAGTTTGCTAGAAATGCCAAGATAGGGTTGACACAGAGGTCAGAAGTTACAAGGTTATTTGGGGGGTGGCGGTGGAAATGGAATAAGAAGGAAGAAGAGGTCAGTTGGAACAGGAGAGCTGTGCCTGCAAGGCTTGGTGAAGAAGCAGAAATGGGCACAGTAGCGCCTTTGGAGTTAGTCACAGGAAACGGTATTAGAGTGGAAGGTAGGGTCGCCTTTAGTTTGAGTGATAAGGGAAGACTTCTCAGGAAGTAAAACACTAAAGACAAGGCCTGTAGGTGGAAAGGAACCCACTAGATGGATAAGAAAGAGCCTTCATGGAAGGGACCAGAATGTGCAGTGGCTCAGAAGCTGGAAAGAGCTGGTCCTGGAAAATGGCTTGAACTTAGAGCTTGAGCAGCAGCTAGGACACATGAGGCCTTATACACCTTGATAGGGAGTTAGGATATGGTTCTAGAAGCATTAGAAGGCCATTGGAGTGTATGCAGAAGTGTGAATTTTCACAAAATTGTTCTGGCTGCTGGGTAGAGTGGTGGGTTGGGGGTGATAGGGAGAGGAGATGCCAGGAGTGCTGTTAAGATACTCCTTTGGGCAGGAGAAGATAACCTCCCTCCTCTAAGAAAGGAAGGGAGATAATGTGAACGCAGATATTTCCAGGTGAAGAGAAGCAGCGGTGCTCACTTGGGATGGGGCTGACTTTCTTAACAGGATTTGGTGCCAGAGAGTCTGTAGGAGTTAGGAAGTTTGCCAGCCAGCTGTGAATGTTGAAATCAGTGCTAGTAATTTGTACTGGGCCAAGATGGTAGGATTTCATGATTTTTCAACATTAGGTGTACTGCCTGGGAGCAGGAATGGGAGAAATAGAATAATGGTGATTCAGAATTGGAGATGGAACCAGTGTGCTTGGGGAAGGGTTGACAGAGGAGTCAAAAGGTAATTTTGGGGCTGGGGGTGGAAATGGAATAAAAGAGGACGAACAGACCACCTGAAACAGGAGAGATGTGTCTGCAAGGCTTCACTTCAGTCTCTCAGTCGTGTCCGACTGCGACCCCATGAACCGCAGCACGCCAGGCCTCCCTGTCCATCACCAACTCCTGGAGTCCACCCAAACCCATGTCCATCAAGTCGGTGATGCCATCCAACCATTTTATCCTCTGTCGTCCCCTTCTCCTCCTGCCCTCAATCTTTCCCAGCATCAGGGTCTTTTCAAATGAGTCAGCAAGGCTTAGAGAAACAGAAATGGGTACAGTGGGTACAGTGACATGGACCAGATGAAACTCTCAAGTGACAGGTTATTTTGGATTTTCATGGAGAATTTGTAAGAAAAATGGCTGAATTTAGTTTTTAAAATAGAAAAAATGAAGTTCTCTTAAAAGGTTTTTGTGGCCTGTTGCAGGAGATGGAAGAAGGGGAGAAGCAGGCAGTCAATGGAACCAGAAGCACAAGAATTTTAAACTTTTTTTCACTTGAGCTGTGTACTTCGTTGGTTATTTCTTAGTGTGGCCTTCGTATTATGTCTTCTCAGGTTCTATCCCAGTGCACAGAGCAATAGGATGACTGAACACTCTCCCGAGAAGGGGCAAAAGGGTAAAATCAGCCAATGCAGGTGGCACGTGGGAAGTTTAGGGAATTGCTGTCCTCTTGTGGCCAATCCTGGAAACAACAGCCAAGAAACTTGTGTTCTAGGGCTGTGTCCCTAGTGTTTTCCAGATCAACAATCAGCAACACTTGGGAATATGTTAGAACTATAGAATCTTGGAATTCATCCCAGACATACTGAATCAGAAAATTTGCTGAACCCCATGCCCAATTCCGATGCTGCTGAAAGGTTGGAAACCACTGTTCTCAACCTATAGCCCCAAATCCCCACCCTCCCTTTCCCTCTCCCTGCAAAATGTAATCTCCTAATATCTAACATAGAATAGCAGAACTTCCTATTTAAAGGTAATCCTCCTCATGCCTCCTGTCTCCCTAGGAGTGTTTTTGGTTTTTTTTTAATACACTTTTTTTCTTCTTGGCAGCACAGCGCAGCTTGCACGATCTTAGTTCCCCAACCAGAGATCAAACCCAGGTCTCGGCAGTCAAACTGCTGAATCCTAAACACTGGACCACCAGGGAATTACCATCCCTGGGAATCTTACTCCATCAGTTACGCCCTCAATACCTAGCCTTAAGATCTAAAAATAACTGAGTCTATACCTAGCAGCAGGCCTGTTTCCCTCTACACTGCAGAGCTGCAGGAATAAGGTGTCTGCACTCTAAAATTTTTCCACTGGAGCTGCTCGTCTTGCAAGAATCCACCTGTTTTTCCTTCCTTCCCTGAACTGCTCTTGGATTTTTCCTTCTTCCCTTTTATCCCTCCCCAAATTAGTCACAGGGCTCTTAGGATCAACTAGAATCAACATGCCTGTACCTCCTGCAGTGGGTGATCTGTGAGCTCTGCCCTCCCCAACGTTGAACTGCACGCCACCTACCCTGTACCCTGTGTGTGGTATTTATAGTCAAAGCACTCCTTCACCCGTGTTTCACTTACCAAAAACAAAGGATTGAAAACCACACTCCAGAGGTTTTGATGAACCTTTGACCACAGCTAATAATGGTTTCTAACAGAGTCCAAACACACCGGAGGTTAAATACTTCTCTTTCCACTGTTTATTATTAATGTACAAAATATACAAAACCAAAAGAAAAAGAAAATACTCATCCTCAAATCCATTGTGGCTCTAACCCAAGACCCTGCACAAAACCTAACCAATCCACTGTTTTCATAGAAAACAACTGATGCCGAGACGGGTGAAGGAGAGGACTGGGAGAGGGCAGGTCATCTTATCGAATCCACCCAGGAAGGCACCTGGTGGGGATTCAGAGGTGGCTGACAGGGCAAGGGAGCTGGAGGCCTCACACCTACGAGGTTCCAGGTGGGGACCAGGAGCGCGCTCACTCCCAGAGGCAGTGCATGTAGTGTGACTGTCAGGCCCAGCACGCCAGGCTTCAGTTGATGAAAAGCTGGTCTCACTGTTTTACAGTTTCCAGAAAGAGCTGTAGGCAAGGGTGGACCACCACCATGGCCTCACCTCTGCCAGCTACAACTTTCACGGGCTGCAGATGTGATTTGCCATCATTGAACCTAGCACACTCAAGGCGCAAAACTTGAGTGTCCTCGAAGATTTCAGAAGTCTCACTTGAGAAAGGACTCAATGTAAAAAGCCTGTGTTCGGGGAGGGGTGGGGACGATGTGTTCCAGAACTCAAATCCAGCCTGATTGAGCCCTCTCAGTGCAGTGGGGTACACAGTACCCCTTTACATCCCCACCCATGGGGAAATGAACGTGGCTGGGAGGATTTCATAAGTGCAGCTGATCCCACGTCCGAGTTCCGTGTGCATGTGGAAGACCCACAGCAGGAGAGCAGAGGTGTTCTCCAAGATAACCAGCTCTAGGTTCTCAGGCGTGAAGGGCAATACCGGAAAGGGGCTCGGGATACAGGGCAAAACTCCTCAAAGAGTGAAGCCAACTGGGTCTCCTCTTCAGCAGTCCAGGGTACAGAATGTGTCCAGTCTCTCTCCTCCCCAGACTGGAGGAAAATATGTACATTGATGCGCACCAGTGATCAGAAAACCCCCAGAACCCAGGCGTGTGGGCACTGAGGGGCCGGCTCCTCATCAGCTGGGGGAAGGGGAAATGGGCCTCACAGAAGCCATAAGAAAGTGGAAGGAGCAAGGCTGCAGTCCACAGGGCGGGGTGGGCGGGGGCCTAGGGCAGGGGCGGCCCGTTGACGCCCGGGTGGTAGAAGGCACAGTTGTTCTCGTAGCGGCAGTTACCCTTCATCATGAAATGCCGACACACGGGGCGGTTCGACATGTCTGTGGGGATGAAGATGGGGTCGTTAGACAGGAAGGCTCAGAGGCCGGTGCCACTCATCCCCCGAGTCCAAGGCATCCTGAGAGCCGTCTTTCAGAGACCTAGTCTTGGGGGCCTGGGAAAAGGGCAAAAGGGGATGCTGGGAACTGGGACTGAGGTGACCTCATGTTCTGCCTGACATACCCCAAGTAGTGAGGCCTCCCAGAAACTTGTACGGGACACCAAGAGCTGTATGTGGGGGACAGGGAGCAAACTCACCTCCTCCGTGGCTGTGGCCGCCATCATGCCCTCGGTGGCCCCCTCCTCCATGGCCAGGGCCATCATGGCCACGGTGCTCGTGAGGGGGTGGCCCTCGGTGGTCGTGGCCTCGGTGACCAGGGACATCATGAGGCCGGTGGCCATGGGGCCCCCCGTGTCCAGGGCCTTCATGGGGCCGATGGCCACCACCAGCACCCATTCCTCCACCAGGGCCTTCATGGGGGCGATGTCCACTGCCTCCACCCATGCCACCGCCGGGGCCTTCGTGGGGGCGGTGCCCCCCACCCATGCTACCACCAGGGCCTTCGTGGGGGCGATGCCCACCACCCATGCCACTGCCAGGGCCTTCATGGGGACGATGTCCGCTGCCACTGTTCATGCCGCCACCAGGGCCTTCGTGGGGACGATGTCCACCGCCGCCAACCATGCCCCCACCAGGGCCCCCTCGTCCGTTTGGGGGTCCACCTCCAGAGCGACCTCCTCTGGCCCCCCGGAATGGAGGAGGAGGAGGGGGAGGTTCATTTCCTCCTCGGCCACCGCGGCCTCTATGGTATGGCCCAGGGCCAGGTCCTGGCCCGCCCCGCATCGGGCCACCCCGCATAGGGTCACCCGGGCCATCCCAGAAGGGGTCACCCCCCCGGGGAGGGGGTGGGGGACCCAGGAGACGTGGACCCACCGGCCCACCAGGGCCCCCAGGGCCTCCATGGGGACCTGTTAGGAGGGGGAAAAAAGGGAGAGACAATGTCAGCTACCTGAATTATACCTAGGGACCACCATCTCCCAACCTAAACCACCCCCAAGTCTGGTCAACCCTGTGCTGTTACCAGGCTCAATCCAGCAGACAAGCCCCTTCCAACCGCTTGCTCTCCACCTACCTGGCATAGGCCCCCCAGGTCCAGGGGGGAAGTGCTGCATGCCCTTGGGGCCCCCAGGGCCTCCGGGTGGGAAACCATTGGCTATCGGACCAGGGCCTAAGAGTCCATGTGGCACTGTTGAATAAGGAGTGAAGCAGTCAGCAAGAGGATTCGAGAAGAGCGGCATGATGTCCTCCCGCTTAGGCGCGTCCAGCCAGCCCTTCCCACCAACCTGGCAGAGTGCCGCTCTCTGTCCAGTCTTCCCCTCCCGCGTCTTGCCGCCCAGTGGCAACACCCGAGCTCCCCCAAGTCCACTGCCGGTCCCCTCGCCCAGGCCCGGGGGCTGGCCCTGAGCATTACCCAGCATCTGCTTGATCTTGTCTGAATAGTCTGCTTGCTTCAGCAGTTCTTCTGAGGGGTGACTGTTGGGGCTACCCTGTAAGGCAAGGACGTTGAGGACAAGGTCAACAGAGAAGAAGGGTAATACCCTGAGGCGCAAGCAGATGGGGAGGCGAGCAGAAGGGGAGTGAAGAGCAAGGGAGGCAGGGGAGGGGCAGGAGAGAGGCTCGTACCATGATGGAGGTGAGGATCTCCTGCACGTTGATGCCCCCTCCTCCAGGACCCTGCGGGCTCTTCCCGGCACCCATGCTCCCCATAAGATTAGCCAGAACCGGAGGCAACTTGGAACCACCTGCTCCATCAGGTGACCCACCGGCTCCCCCAGGTTCCAGGGTCTCAACATATGGGGTCTCATCCATGGAACATTCCTGGAAGAACAAGTGGACAATCAGGACCAACAAGGAATGAAGAAGACTGTCTCACATGAAAGAGGCATTAACAATCACAACCTCCATCAGCATGCAATACTCACCTCATCTAGGGGGATGAGCTTTGGGGGGATAGGCTCATAGGGCTCAGGATCCGGCTCATGAGGGCTGTCAGGAATGCCGCAGGCAATAGAAAAAAATAGAAGAATGACAGTCAAATTATTTACTCAGGCCCTCCACTTCCTTCCTAACCCCCACCCCCTTCTGATTACCTCAAGGGCTCAAACCTCAGGGAGCGACCCCACTCCTGCTCACCTTTCCTTGTTCAGGAAGAGCTCCTGAAGGATCCCCTTCTCCCGCTCAGCCTGGATGTACCGCTCCTGGCTGTTGCTTCCAGGGGTGACGAGGGGCGAGGGCAGCACCAGGGGCCGGGGGCACACCCAGGGCACCTTCTCCTCCATGTTGTCATGGCTCAGACGCCGGGCAGTCTCAAATGCGTGTCGGTCTGACAGGATCTCTCGCTTAGCTGCTTCGCCAAAGTCCTTGATCTTATTCACGTTTACTATCACCCAGGAGAAAAAAAGCAAAAGAGGAAAGTAAGCCCAACCAAGTCCGTTTACCAACCAAGTCCTTCAACCCCACCTCCTACAGAGGAAACCGGATCGCTCACCTCGCTCAGTTTCATCCAGTTCAAAATAGAAATACTCTCTCAGCTTGCCCTCCTCCGGCCACGTCACAGTTTTCCTCTTCCTGCCTTTCCGGGTCAGCTGGCTAGGATCACTGGGACTCTCCACTGGCTTCACATCCAAAGCTCCTGGCTCCAAAGAGGCTGGAAGCAGAAGTGATTTCAGACCAGTCCCTTCCTTTCAAAGAACCCCCAAACCTGATCCAGGTTCTGAACTCACCAGTATCCATGAGCTCTGGGACTTCAACAGGGGGAACTGGGGTCCCGGGACGTTCTGTGTCCATAGTCTCAGGAGGTGCTGGCTCTGGGGAAGAAGGTTTGGCCACACTTGGTTCTGTGCTTGTTTTTCCTTCAAATGGGCTTGGCTATTGTGGAAGAAAAAGAAGTCACTGGGCACACAGGAAAGGCAAGGTCAAGGCAGGGCAATCAGTTCAGGTTCTAGAAGGATCCGCTGACACTTCCTGTCAAGGAAGACCGCCTCTGACAACGCTCTGCTGCTGCCACCAGTCTACGTCTGAGACAACTCCTCTTGCCTCCCCCAAGTGCTCCAAGCTGCTGGGCGCTTCCTTTCCCTGTACCTTTTCTACCTGGTCACTGGTACCTACTGCCCAGTGCCCGTACCTTGGCAGCTGTGGGTGACAGCACCTTCTTCTTCTTCTTAATTTTGATGCCTGGGACAGGAGCTGAATTGAGTGCATCCAGAAAGCCCAGGCCCTCCATAGCTGCAAAAGAAAAAAAACATAAAATAGCATCATCAGACCTCTTCATGAGCCTATTCTTACAAAGTCTGGGCAGAAAATTGGTCAATAGAGATTCTGCTGCCTGAATGTTGGACACAATAAGCTCAAAGTGACCAGGAAGCGTATGTAGGAGGATTTGCCCAAGAAATTCTTGTCATTCTTTCTTCTAAAGGCAGGCAAGCCATGGCTCTGGATATGAATCACAGCTCAGGTAAGTGACAAAGCCAGCCCCCACGAATGTGACGTGACAGCTGGGAGCACCCCAACCAGTCACTGAGCAGAAAGCCTCCCTAGTCCATCTCTCAAATCACTCCTAAGCCATCCTCTGAATGACTCCCATGGAGGGAATTTCTGAGGTACACACATCAAAGGACACCATTAAATCAAATGAAAATGGAGAAAAGCATTTCATTCCCCTGAAAAGTTGGCTCCCAATTCAAAGTACGTCCTCCCACTTCAGACTCACGTTGTGGTGGGATGATCTTCACTTTGATCTCTTTGGTGGCGTTGGGTGTCGTGTTTAGTGGTTTGTATTTCTTCTCTGCCGGCGGGGCAGCATCTCCTGGGGCAGCTGCAGAACTGTGAGAAAGGGAACTGTCAGCACCAGACTTGCCCCTTCCTTCTCCCTCAGGGCCACAGACCCCGACCATTCAGAACCCAGAATGTGCTCCGTACCTCTGACGCTTGAGGGGGATGGGTTTAAGGTTGTACTTGTCAGAAACCACCACTGCACTGGCATTCTTCTTCACGGGCACCAGAGACGGGGTCTCCAGCTCTAGTCCTGAGGGAAAAGACATGACGTTGGAGATGGACTTTCCCCCCTTAACCTTCATCAAGCCATATAAACCCCCGTGACGCCTCACCCACTTATGTTCCGTCTTCTACAGTTACGGCATTAGTCTGTAGGCCTGGCTGTGTACCTACCCACAGACCCTCCAGAGGCCAGAAGGCAGTCTTACCGGTGGAGCGGAACTTGGCGTGACTGGGCGCTGTGGTGCGGAGAGACTTGGGCTTCTCCCTCTTCTTTTCCGGGGCCTCCTCAGCCCGAGTCTCAGCCTTCACCTCAGTCACCGGTCGCTCAGGAGGGGTGGTTCGACTCTTTCCCTCTTCTTTCCGTTTCTTCTTATCTTTCTCTGTTGTGGAAAAACAGAGAAGAAAAAGATTTTATTTAGATGAAGAGAAAGACTGTCAGAAATAAAAAGCAGGCTATGGGCATGGAAGGCCACAACCCAGTGGGAAAGAAAGAAAGAAATCCAAGGGATCAAGGGCCAAAGAGCTTACCAGTAGGCTGGGTACTGCTCTGGGAGCGGATGACCGCCATCCAGTCGCTGACAAGGACTGAGGCCAATTTCCGGAGTTCTGCAGGTAAGAGAAAGAGGAAATGCCTAAGTAATGTAACATACTGCATGGAGATTCAAGTCATAAAACTAGAAGATGGCAGAATAAACCCATGCCTATGCTCTTCCCCTACCCACTTATTACAATAAAATCAGGAGAAAGGTGGGCAGAGTTCAAGTATCTGAAGGGCTATTAGATTTAAAAAGAAACTGTATTAGTCTACCTCATCCTAAAGGGAAACTTAATGCAAAATTTCAAGGAGGCACATTTAGATCCTCTTAAAAAAGCATTTTCTAGGCAACCTTTTTTTCCTAGAATGCTGTTAGTGACAACAGCTTTTTAAAAAATCAATTAGATGTTGCAAGAGTGAAAAAAGAAATTGAAAACCAGACCAATTTACGATGAATGAAACAGTTTATCTAGAGAAAAAAGACGGTCAGAGAATTTAAAGATAAAAAACAATTTATTTCTAAATACATGGGAGAAAAATTTGTTGCCTTTTCTTTCCTTCTGTACTTGGCAAATAACATCTCCTGTCTACAGGACCTCTTTCCGGGCCAACGTTCCAATTATGGGCTCATTCAATGACGAGATTATGGTAGAACATCAAAACAACTTTTCAAAACAGTCACAAAACTGGTAACTTCTATACTTAATGCAGTGTGAACCCCAATGCAACCCCAATGAAGAAATATAATATCCTAACATGGCAACGGCACCCCACTCCAGTACCCTTGCCTGGAAAATCCCATGGACGGAGGAGCCTGGTAGGCTGCAGTCCATGGGGTCGCTAAGAGTCGGACACGACTGAGAGACTTCACTTCCACTTTTCACTTTCATGCATTGGAGAAGGAAATGGCAACCCACTCCAGTGTTCTTGCCTGGAGAATCCCAGGGATGGGGGACCTTGGTGGGCTGCTGTCTCTGGGGTCGCACAGAGTCGGACACGACTGAAGCGACTTAGCAGTAGTAGCAGCAGCGACATCTTTTGGGAGCAACTGATACTATGGTCCAGTGACACAGTTGATAAGGAATGTACAATTTCAGTATCTAAAGTCAGCACAGAATAATGAAGGCAGCGTAATTAAGCCAGCTGAAAGAGGAACCAATACACCCTAGCAGATACTCAAAAGATGAGCAATGATTTAACGGGATTTCTGTGTTATAGACCACCCTACAAAACTACTCTGAGATGTCACAAAAATAGTGAAGTGCTCATTATATAAAAGGATGGAAAGCCAGGGAATATTTTTCACTTAGACAACACAATGTGAGTTAAAACAAAATCAAGATCATTTATCCTGGAAAATGTTCCCAGGGTTTTCTGCTGCAGCTAAATGGAACTACAGCTAGGCCTGCTTAGGCCTGGATGCTCCCACCACACCAAAGCCATAGCTTCTTTCCAAAGGGACCAAACACATCATTGCCCACAGACAAAGAGCAGGCCTATATTCTGATCAGGAGAGCAGCTCTGCTGCAAGACTGTTCACTTGCGGGAAACTAGTATCCTTTGCTCCTGGATTACACCTCGGGTATAAAATCTGGGGTGAACTCTTGGATGGATGTAAATCCTTTTCTTCTCTAAAGAAAAGCCAGGGACTTCCCTGGTGGCACAGTGGATAAAGAATCTGCCTGCCAATGGAGGGAACACAGGTTCAGTCCCAGGTCCAGAAGATTCTACAGGCTGTGGAGCAACTAGGTCCGTGTGCCACAGCTACCGAAGCCCATGCGCCCAGGACGTGTGCTCCACAATGAAGAGTAGCCCCTGCTCACCGTAACTAGAGAAGCCCCTGCACAGTAACGAACACCCAGCACCACCAAATAAATACATAAATAAAATAAAAATACAAAAAAGAAAAGCCAGAACTGTATGACCCTTTCCAGGAGCTCCAAAACCCTTTGTCTTAGAAAAGGAAAGAATCTCTTGCTATCAAAGCTAAGACATACCCCAGGAGTCACAATTCTGCCATGCCCTAACAGCAGGGTGTTTACTAGGAAAACTAGCATATATGTTGTTAGGAAAGGACAGGCCCTCACCTTCATCGTCACTCGACTTGCTCAGCTGCTTCACCAGTTTGGCTGTGTTGTTCTAGCAAAGAAAGGGAGCAACAGGACGGTAAGTGACAGGAGGAAAAGCTGCCCCCTCAGAGCTCACCACCCCTAGACTCACTCACAGTCTCTCAACAGCCACTAACACCGCACACACTCTTTCTCTTATAAAGCCCTGGAAGACATATTCTTACTCTAAATCAACCCACTTAGATAGGTTCAATCACTCCCATTTTACAGATGAAAGAACTGAGGCTTGGATGTACGCAGTGCCCCATGTCACACACCTATTAAAAGAGACAGATTTGAACCAAATCTTGATTCTAAATTCCTACTTATTTTTTTAACCATTCTATCTCACAGGTCCAAGACTGCAGCCACAACAGAGTGAATGTGGGTTTTTCATGTTAGGCTAAACCAAAAAGGAAGAATCAGGATTCTAAAGACCGAAGGTACCTGCTTGAGATGGTCAACAGTGAGGGGCAGGTGCTGCAGGGTCAGCAGAATTTGCTGTAAGAGGGGAATGTTGTTCGTCGTCTTCGAATACGTCAGCCAATTGTTAAGAAGCTTGTAACCACCGACGTCAATAAACCTGCAGACAGGCAGGAGGATCTGTGATGCCCTTCCTGGGCCTTGGGAGTACACCCCACCCTCCTTGTCCCCCATCAATGACCGAAGAATTCCATGCCTCAGCACCCCACTTCTAACTACATCTCCCCATCCCAGTCACCCAGGTCCCCACTTACTTGATCAGTACTTCCGGTGAACGGGTCTGCAGGAGAATGTTCAAGTATGTGCACCGACTCACCATCTTTCGTGCCTCCTTCATCAGGCTGTAAAAGAGGAAGCGCAGTTAGAAATGAAGGGTGTCTAATCTGCAAGTGCCCAGACATTCCTGAGAACTTGGGATTCTGCTCCCGGGTGAGGGAATCACACAGGCCCCCAGAAGGATGGGGTGGGTTAGGGGAGATGCGGAAACCCCCAGAAGGGTGGAACACAACCGAGGAGACGCACTGAGGTCTCCAATCTGGGGGAGGTGGGTGTCCCTGCTTCCCTCACACAAAGGACATGTCTGATGCTGCTTCCAGGTGAAAGCCTTTGCCTTCAATTACCATCTCTCAGGACTGACTCAGTCCTAAGTCGCTTTCTCTGGAAAATGTGAGGATTCCTGAAGAAGACATAACCAAACCAAGACTGCTGTCACCTGGCTCCTCTGCTTCCTTCCTTCGCTTGGGACTGTGGCTCTCCAAATATCCAGAGGCCATTAGGGCCAGGGGCCAACTTTACTATCACCAGTTCTAACATAATTGGATTTGAATCCTAGTCCACTGACTCCCACTCCTCAGGAACACACTTCACTATCTGCCTTAAGGATAATCATATTCAGTTCAGTTCAGTCGCGTCCGACTCTTTGTGACCCCATGAATCACAGCATGCCAGGCCTCCCTGTCCATCACCAACTCCCGGAGTTCACTCAAACTCATGTCCATCGAGTCGGTGATGCCTTCCAGCCATCTCATCCTCTGTCATCCCCTTCTCCTCCTGCCCCCAATCCCTCCCAGCATCAGGGTCTTTTCCAATGAGTCAACTCTTCGCATGAGGTGGCCAAAGTATCAGCTTCAGCATCAGTCCTTCCAATGAACACCCAGGGCTGATCTTTAGTCATATTACAACACACAATATCCTCTACTCACAACAAATTCAAAGGGTACAGACTCACCTGAAGATTTTCGAAATGCCATCCACACTCTTGACTTCCCCATCTCGGTTAAGGAAACTATCCAGGCCCTTGAGAAGCTCTTTGGGGTCTATGGGACCTGAACCCATGATCAAGGTTTTCTAAGAAGATAAAACAAATACACAGAATAAATGGGTGGCAAGGACAGCTCCAACTGCCTCTAATAAATTCCATCTCTACATTTGTCAGATTAGCAGTGACTCCTTATTCAATCTACATTCAACTATATTCACCATTACCCAGATAAGAAAAATCAACACAGACCATTGCTTCCACCAAGAAAACAGCCCTGGCAAGTGAAGCACTGTGTTAACACTGACTAAAGGGATAATAATTAGACTGGAAGACTGAGGCAGCACCTGTCCTCTTGCTCCAAGTGACATCCTTCCTAGGACAGCTGA
The DNA here is from genome assembly GCF_019923935.1 of Bubalus bubalis. Classification (NCBI taxonomy): domain Eukaryota; kingdom Metazoa; phylum Chordata; class Mammalia; order Artiodactyla; family Bovidae; genus Bubalus; species Bubalus bubalis. The sequence continues at coordinate 24,120,291 of NC_059158.1, forward strand.
ACTTCACAATGTGTAACAGGTAAGGTTCACATTCCCAAAACACTCAACTCTCCAAGGCATTTTTGCTTATTAAGTATGGTTTCTCCTTAGTTGTTAAAAAATCTACCTTAACACACACACACCCCCCCCCCCCCCAAACTATTAGATTGAGAAGAACTGGGCCAATCATGGGTGTTGGGCTAAGTGTCTTTCATGAGTCAATTATTTTTTGTCTTAGCTCACAAAGAGTCAACTGCCAGAGGTGGCAGGATAAGGTATGTTTCCATCAGTAGATAATCGTTCTAAGTTGTAGGTCAAAGAGAAGGAAATAAAACTTGAAACAGATCCTCTCCCCCATGGGAGTTAGAGGTGGCTCCCAGAAATCAGACAACTGGAGGTAACGAAAATCAAGCAGGTCCTTTTAAGCCTTGAAAAAAAAGGTCCCTCATTAAACAAACACTGCACAAGTTTTTATTGTTTCAAAGTTAAGGGCAAGATTACTTTGTGGTTTCAAAAGCAAAGAGGAGGCTCTGATTCCTAACGCCCCACCTAAATCAAACCACCACCCACTATCCCTGAGTAGGGCCTGAAATTAGATACCATGAAGCCAAAAAGAAAGGAACAAATAAAACCAAAAGCTGGGAAAATGCCATTAAATTTTAAGTAGCTACTTTAGACCAGGTTAGCAAAGGAGTTAATTAAAAGCTAAACACAGCTGTTTTGGGACAGAGAAGAGTAAAGCCATTTCTAGGCCAGAACCCAAGTTCAGGAGAGGTAATTTAGAATCAATATATGGTTCTGATTAGGATTTTTATCCACAATGCCCCTAAACACTGGCTCCTGAGAGGCAGAACAGGCACCTTAGTAATATCAACATCTAGGAAACAAGACACTGGGCAGGAAGGTGGCAAGATGAAAACAGCCTCCTGCACCCAGTGCAAAGACAAAGACAGGAAACAGTGGCACTCTACAAAGATGACTATGCTTTCTGCAGAAAGCAGGCTTCTTTCAAGATCACGTCAATTAGTGATATTTAGTCTCAAGCTAAAAGAGAAAAACAAGCATAACAATCTCAACCTTTTACTCTTCCCAACAAAAAAGTCAATGAATTGCTAAATTTCCAGGTCCTAACAACCTAGGCCAAGAAGAGGCAGAGGCGGGGGTTGGGGGTGGCGGTGGAGGAGAGACTTGGTTTCCGAGACCAGAACCTGTGGGCTGAACACAAGGAGCGAAGAAAGGTGAGCACATCTAGGGTAACTGTGCTGCTGATGCTGCCCTGCAATCTCCACAAAGGCAGGTAGAACCTAAGGTCAGAGGAAAAAACATTCAAGTCCAATGCCACATAAATTAGAAGTCCAGAGGCCAAACCCACTGAAGTGGTGACTCTTACACACAGAGACAGACACGGGGATACAGGAATTTTCCCCAGGTAGTAAGCCACTATAAAGTGATATATAGACACAACAAAGGAATACATAAAACAGATTTCCCATGTGCTAGAGCCTGGAAAAACAAGAGTGACTCCCAAGTAACATATATCATTAAGTAACCAATGATATGCCATTTGACAAAAAGCTTTCTATGTAACTTCACTTCAAACCAATACCCCCTAAATATAGCTAGACCCTCAAAGCCAGAGCTGAATACACAGCACCTTGGAAAAAGTCCCTTTTGCACCACCAGTTAGGCCAACAGACCCATTTGCCCTACTTCCTTCACACACAGACAAAAAAAACCTGTCACCTGAGCTCAAATGTTCCTTTGCTTAAGTGGGTGGGAGATTAGAGAACTTTCTTTTGAGGGAAACCAGTGAGCACACGGAGAAACTCTGTCCAGTGCCTTCTACTAGGAATGGGACCCAGGGACAACTTTTTAATTCCCAATCGTAACAAGCAAGAATAAAAGACAATAGCCAAGAAAAGCTAGAAAACAAAGCAAAAGAAATGTTAAACATTCATTTTGTACTAGTTTTCCTATTATTTATATTCTGGAAATATAATTAAACTTAACTTGATCTCACAAACAATCATGTGGCTTTAAAATCTAGGTGGATTTTCTCATGATGGTTTTTCTTCAGGGAGAATAGCTTTCACTTAGAAGGACCCCAAGTGGCTTACAACCTAACTGCCTTATTTTGAAATCAATACATTTAGAAAGAAGGTCCAAGGCACTCAAGTGGAAAGGAAAGAGCCTAGAACTCTGGCACAGGCCTACAGCAGAAAAAGGCAAAGGAGCTGACCAGGAAAGGAGGGGCAGTGACCATGTGTCATAACGTATCAGGATCCTGGAAGCAAAGCCTAAGTTTTCTGGCAACAAAAATAATCCAGGGCACAACATGTTTTGATTTCCTTGAAGGCAGAACATATAGGAGGCTGGTGGGCAAGCAACCTCTGGCATCATCTCTTTGTCCTAAACCTGGGCTCTCCTTTCGGAGAACGCTGCTGGCAGAGACATGCAGACACAAGGCACTGGGCAATGTTCCACCTTTCTTACCAGAGGTAAAATTAAGTCCAGAAGTGACACCAACTCCTGCCTCCAAAATACATTTTACTGAAGAGTTATCAAATAAGGTGAAAAGTTATCTACCTTAGCCAGTTATTCCATACCCATCACCAATGAATCAGAACTGAATTGGTTCAGGACAAAACTTCTATGCAAGTTTAAAATCACTACTCAAAGGAGGAAGGAGTCCAAGTTTAACTTAAGAGGCCTCAGCACTTCTGGAAATGAAGGGCTTTGTAGCTTACATTCCCCACTTCCTAAGGCAACTGATGCAGTGAACTGAATTATGTCTCAGGTGATTCACAAGGTTGCATCTCTCAAGTTCCTCCCCTTCAAAATCATTCTGGAAACCTGGTAGCCCCTGCCCTCCTCCAAAGCTTATTTGCTTTTCAATAAAAGTGTAAATTCACTCCCCAACCCACAGGACAGGGTCCCAGGATAGAGCTCTGGCCACAAACTCTAATGATCAAGTTGTCCGACGTTCTCGGGATGGATGTGGGTACCCTAGAAGACCTTTTTCCCATCTCCCACGTTAAGGCCGATCTTCTTTATTATAATCCCCTGCTCACTAGAGATCAGGAACCCCAGTGGGTAGAATGTTCAGCTCCCAAGGTAGGTATGCTGCAGAGGCACATGGCAAACTGCTTAAAAGATAAAAAACTTGTGGTCAATAGGACACGTGGAAGAGTCCCTCCCACCAATCCAGAAGTTGAATCATTGAGAATCCATACCCCAAACATTAGCCCTATAGTCTCACCAAGTCAGCACAATGCAGTTGTACAAAATTGCTTTCCAATTCTGCCTAGACCCTTCACGGCTTCAGGGCAGGACTTCAAAAAATGAAAACTGTATGTAGAGTCTGATTAAGATTTGACTTGGAAAAACTTGAGAGGAATAAAAAGGTAAGAAAGGGACAAGACCCTTAATACCACCCTCAACTCGGGCATGGTTTTCAAACATGCACCAAAATGCTACAGCACCGCCCAAGTTGAAAAACGAGGACATTATTTTCCCACTGTTTTTAAGGAATTTTAGAGGGAAGGAAAAAGAAATTCAAAAAAGGGTGGCTCTTTGGGAAAAAAAGAAATGAAGATTGTGAAATGTAATACCAGAAAGGTTTTGCTTACCAGAAACCGTAGCTTGAATCCCCCTGCCTTGAGCTTACACCTGCTGCCTCCTTTCCTAAAGATTCACTTCTCATCTTAGCACCAGTGTACAGGAGCTAAGCAACTAGAGAACTGTGACACAGCACTGAACACAAATAGCTCACCCCCAAACCCAGAGGCGGGAATAAGGGCCATTTAGAAGTAAGTCCTGAAGTACCCACTCTCCCCCAGATTTCCATTATACAAATCGACCAAAAGCAGGAGGCCCAAGGACGGACTGATTCCTGAGCACAAACGGCACATTTCAGGGTCATCAGGCCCCAGCTGTTTACTCCTGTTACTCTTTCACCATCTTTGTGTCTTCCCCCAGGATCCCCCAACACACACTCACACACACACGCCCCCGCTAAAGCTTCCAGTCCTAAAATACAGATGTTTGACTTGTTTTCCACCCCAGGCAACTAAAGCAGGGAAAACTTCCAAGCAGTAGTGATGAGTGAGAGAGGGTGAAAATAAAAGCAACACGCTCGGGATCCTTATATACAAAAACTAGAGCTGCCCAAGGAGACAGCTTCAAGATCTAATTGCTACAAGCTTTTTTTTCCTTTTAAGATAATGGTTACAAAAGGTTAAAGAACATAAGGAAAATGGCTTTTCCCGTCTAGCAGCAGCGTGCAAGAGGAATCCAGAAGGCATCTGCTCGGGGGCGGGGTTTCGAGAGGGTGGAGAAAGGAGGAAGAAAGCTGATTACATCACCTTTCAGGGCGGCTCCTCCCCCTTGACCAAGTTTCTAGGGCGGCCCTAAGCTCTGGATGGCAAACGGGGAAGGAAAAACAAAGAAGCTGGGACGCCATTTTGTAATGGAGAAGAGGACTCAAAACTTAAAGCTATCCAGCCTCCGCCGGTAGCTTTTTACATTTAAGAACACCTTTTTAGTAAAAAAGAAAAGAAAAAAGCAGCCCCATCCTGAATAGTCTGACCTATTTTGAATCAATAAGAGCTTTGTGAGAATACAAGCAATTAAAATATTTAAAAGAACAATTTTCTGCGGGGAGGAACGGAATTTGCAATTGAGGTTCAACTTGCTACTAACGACCACCCCCCGCCCCCCCGCCCCGCATCTTCCCTATAAAGGGAAAGGGGGGGGGTGGACTTGGACCCCTCTCAACAAATAGGGTTGAGGTGGGAGGACAGGAGAAAAATGGGTCAAGACACAACCTGCAACGCCGCTTGGAAGACAAAAGGACAAAGAAAGTCGCCATATTGAAGCAGGGAAGAAAAAAAAATTCCTTTTAACGACACAAATCTTTTAGATAGCATTCAATTGCACTAAATGGCTTGTAAAATTAATACGCCTGAATTCCACATTTCCCCAACCTTTCCACCCTCTAACTGTATTCCCCCGACCAGAAAGTATCAAGTTAAAATGTTACTTTTTCTGCTTTTAAATAACCTATGCAATCTGCAACAATTACAAAACATTCTTTACCTCCCCAGCTATCAATCTTGTATGTATTGGCACTAAGATTATATTTTGCCCTGAATTAAGTGTCTTGCAATCTTTATTCCTAGATTGCCACCTGAATTAACCACACAAATATACCCCAAGCATATTACATTAAAATTGAGAGGAGTTAACAATCATTTAAAAATATACCCAACTATTACTTCTCTCCGCCCATCTCCTTACCCTGCAATCTTTATGTACAGATTGCTTATTAATCTGGCAAATTGAAAAGCGCCCTGCTTGTCTCACACACAAAGAAGTGGGACTTCTGAGCCACAAGATCCACCATCTTTTGTATGTGAGCTCATTAACCCTTTTGAAGACTGCTAACGAGAGGAAGGTAACCATTCCTCCTTATAAAAAGCAAACACTTATAGCTTTGGCAGTCTGGAAATTGGCTGGATTACCAAGGGTTAACCATCAAAATCCTAACTCGCAGGCCCTCCCTCCACCCTCTCCTTGCCTGCAGCAGAGCAGGTAAGAGGCAGGTGGTAAGGGAGAGAGAACACTGTTTTAGACCCAAAGGCCCTTTTTAATGGAGATTAAGTGACCGGATCGGTCCTTCTCCAGTTCTCTATTTGTTCTATGGTCTCATTTCTTCCTCTCATTATTTTTGGTTTCACAACGGGAAACGTTGATTTCTTGTTGCAAGGCTGGTTTTTGAAAATTCGACACTTACTATCCAATTTTTTTGCGACGTCAGCACCTCGGGCTCAGGGGGGGAGGGGATTAAAATTTTGGAGAAAAAAATAAAACAACCAACCAGGACCCAAAACTCAATTATTTGGGGGGCCTCATTGGATCAAAAAATCTCTTTAGAAAAAATAAAGGCCAACTCAGTATTCATTCCCCCCCCACCCAACTCCATTTAGGGAGGGGGGTCGTAGAAAAAAAGTTCTGAGTGGATTAAAAAAAGTAAACGCTGGATGAGTGGACTTGGGTGAGTTTGGGAAGGGTGGGTGGTTGATTATTTTTGAAGTTATGTGGTGACGGTCCTTCGGCCACAGATTTCAAGTCCCAGGCAGCGTGGGCTGGTGGGGTGGGCAAGATAGGTGGGAAGGGGCAGAAGACACAAGTGGTTGGGCTGGTGGCTGCTCTTTTCCCTTTCCCCCCTCTCTCTGGATCCTTTCAAGGGCTTAGATGTTGCTGCGGCTTGTTTCTTTTTTCCTGGTGGCCGGTCTGTCTTTCTCCGAGAAAATTCAAACCTGGGATAAAAGGAACACAAGGGAGAAAGATATAATCAGTACGGGCTGCTATTAAAACACCCAAAAGTACCATTTTTGTTGTCCCCAAACACTTCCATGTCCCACCCCGAACACAGCCGCTTAATACGAGTCATGGCTTTCAACTGAGCCCGCGTTTGACCCGTTCCCCAGGCCAACTCTCCGAGCAAAATTTTACCCACCAACCGACAAAATAGCAACACTTACCTCTAAACGAACCCCAGAATGGCGGCTGCCCGCTCGGGCGGAGTTTTTTATACGAGGACACCGCCCAATGCCCCCAAACGTGCTAGTGAAACGCCCTCTTCGCGAGACAATATGCGCGAGGCGTGAATTCATTGGTCAACCCGATAAACCACTCACCAGCTGATTGGATATCCAGCCTTAACCTTCGCTCAGCCCCTTCCCCCGGGCACCTTCTTCCGCCTCCTTCCTTGGGGGGAGGGGGGGCCCCTAACGCGTGCGCGTGACCAAGCAGCCTAGTACCGCCCTTTCCTCTGCTTCCACCACTTCCGCCCTCCAGGACATTTCTCTCCAAGGGTTGGAAGAATCGGACCGGCGCATGCGCAATGAAAGGATTACGGTCAAAAGCGACTTCAAAATTGCTTAAAACACAGGCTCTAAGAATGAGAGTTAAGAGTCATAGTGACTGATCCAGCAAAAACGCAATTTTAAGGCCGAATTCGATTGTGACGCAGCTGAAATTGCCCTCTCCCTACGCCCGCCCCTCACGCTTCCGTCCTGACGCAGACGCGCATCCGCCTTCCGCACTGCGGAGTCGTCCTTGGCCCCACCCTACTCTGGTTCCTGGAACATGCGCAGTCTCGTTTGCGGACTTTCCTGCTTTGCGGGTACGTCAAGATGGCTGCCTCCGTATTGAACGTGTTGCTGAGGCGCCTTCCTTACATTTCGCCCTTCAGAGGTGCCTACGGAGTTCAGGTAACTCCTTGGGGCACATTGTGTACAACCTCAGATTTGGTTGTACTTTCTCTAGGTCGTCGCTCCACTGCCGGGAATCCAGGAACGGAGACCTTCCCAAGTGCTTATACATTGGCTGTCAAGGAAACGCTCTGCTTCCACCATCCTCCCCCTTCGCCTCTCATTCCTCAGTACTGCGCGTTTTCTAATCTCGAGACAAGTGTAAAGAGCCAGGGTTGGATGTCATTCTCTTCCCAAGTTTCCGTCTCGGCTGAATAATTAGGAGATGGAATGGATTGGACCCCTTGGCCAAACACAAACCAGCTGTTAACTCTATGGTGGTGTCTAAATCTTTGATGCCCGAGGGTGTCGTTGGGTTGTGAGGGACACTAACTACTACCAGCCCGGCTATCGCTCAATAAAGCCAGAATACAGTCTCACGACCGGGGGACCAGTTTCTCGGCTCTTTATCTCACTAAATCAGTTTCTTACCAAAGCATACATGAGAGCATAACTACTTTGGATTGAGGTTTTCCCTCAGCCACACGTACTCACCACCCTGGAGATTCTTGGTAGGGCAGATTCTTGATGGGGCAGCGTGATTTTGGAAGGCTTGCCCATCTGCCACTCCCTAAAGTGATACTGAAGAGTGATGAGAGGGGCTACCACAGAGTTAATTATAGACTTTGGTAGCTTCGGACATAGCGTTAGGACTCAAGTTTGTTCTGCCATATGGAATGTAGACCATCAACTTTTTATAAGACCGGGCAACTCTGATTCAGGATTCAATTGAGTTGGGAGACTCACCTGTCCTTTACATCCTTTTCGTAGTACACATCTTAACTCCAAGAAGATAGACATTCTCCCTTTTTTCTCCATTACACTGAGTTCATCTCACGAAACACAGAAACCTTATGTGTGCCCGGTTTTTGAGTTGTATTTTCAAATAAATTTGCTTCCCAGTCACCTATTTATCTTCTAATGTTACCTTTTCTTGCAAGATCCAACTGGAGGCAGGGATACTGGTTGTTAATGGTGTAGATTTAATAAATCAGTCAGTTCTTGTCCTTGAACTCAGTGTCTCGTTTTCCTTCTGTTGTTCAGTCGTTCAGTTGTGTCCGACTGCGATACCATCAACTGCAGCACACCAGGCTTCCCTCTCCTTCATCGTCTCTTGGCGCTTGCTCAAACTCATGTCCATTGAGTTGGTGATGCCATCCAACCATTTCTGCTCTGCCCCTCCTTTAATAGGTTCCCGTCTGTTGCCGATGGTGTAAGTTTAATAAACCAATCATGTTGTGTCCTTGAACTCTTGTCTCATTTTCTCTCTGCCCCTTCTTTCATAGGTTCCCCTCCAGACTCTTTGCACCAAAGCCCCCCCTGAGGATGATTCTTTGCCCCCAATTCCTGTTTCCCCTTATGAGGATGAACCCTGGAAATACCTGGACTCAGAAGGTACTTGTTTATTTTTTTTAATATTTATTATTTATTTGGCTGCACCAGGTTGTGGCTGCGGCATGTGGGATCTAGTTCCCTGACCAGGAATCCAACCCAGGCCCCCTGCATTGGGAGCTCACGATCTTAGCCACTTGCCTAGACCACCAGGGAAGTCCCCAGACGGTACTCTAAATGGACAAGGGGCGCGTCAAGTGAGGTCTGAAATAAGTGGACAGAGACACCTCACCACCATCACCCAGGAATAGCTTGTATGATCTTTTCATTTCAGAATACCACAACCGCTATGGTTCTCGCCCTGTCTGGGCTGACTACCGTCGAAACCACAAAGGTGGAATACCCCCACAGCGGACTCGAAAGATGTGTATTGTGAGTTTCTGAGGATGGCACATGGATGGGATGTGGAGTGGGGCTGAAGGCCATAGTGACAGAGGCTTTGAACATCTTCACCTGCCTGTTTCTTTTCTCTACAGCGTGGAAATAAAGTTGCTGGGAACCCCTGCCCCATCTGCCGGGATCAGAAGCTGCATGTCGACTTTAGGGTAAGGAGAATCTTGTCTTCGGTATAAAAACTTAAAGCCTCTTTGCAGTACTAAAAGATTACCTTAGGTGCCCCATTCTTCATATCCTGGGCCCCTAAAGTCCATTTTGCATTGACTTTCTGGCAATGTGAAAACATTAATCTTTTCAGCTTTTAGTATTTATTAGTCTAATTACATTAGTCTAATAGTTAACTAAATACATTTATTTAGTATATAGTTATGTCTGTGTTGAATCTTAGCGGCAGCACACGGACTCTTCATTGTGGCGAGGGCATCTCTCTACTTGAGACAAATGGATTTAGTTGCCCCAAGGCATGTGGTATCTTAGATTAAACCCTCGTCCCCTGCTTTGGGAGGTAGATTCTTAACCACTGGACCACCAGAGAAGTCCCTCCTTCCAGACTTTTGCCTTCTACTGTGGGTTATATATAAAAGATTCATCTCTTACTTGTGAAGTTTTCAGTCTAAATCGGCAAGAGAAATGCTCATTTCTAATGAGAGGGAAATGCCCAAAGGTTCAGTTGTATCAATCAGTTACTTCCAGGTAGATTGGACTGGTTTTTTCCTGAGATTTTCTTTATTTTGTTGTCATTGATGTTTGATTGCATGTCAAGACTTGGGCCAGGAGGGCAGATACACGAAACAATGGATAATCCAGTTATTTAAAAAAAAAAAATCTTCATTGTGAGGAGGAGAGGACTTGTTTCTTGAAGGATTCAGAAACTATAAAGATGACAGTGGAAAAGTGCTCTTCTGCATTTGCAGTATTAGAAGATAGTAGAGCAGAAACTGACTGGTCATCAGGGAAGTTGGAAGGCATTCATATGTCAGTCAGCAGAGGCAGGTATCTGATTGCTTCCAGGCTTTTTCTGATACAGGTTGTAGAGGAGTCCAGGAGATACTTGTCAATTTCAGCTGTGTATTACTAGTTACCAAAAAAGGCTGTAATCATTTGATACAATTTATAAAAAATTACATGACTAAGGCAGACAGAAAGGTTACAGATGGAATAGTGCAGATGAATCTGCCTGCCATGGCACTCTGCCAGTATACCTGCTTTTCCTTTGGGAGTCTCATCACCTGTGATTAATTGCTGGCTGGGAGTCATTCTAACTATTAAATCTTTAAAATTGATCTTAACAAATATATACATTACATACAACATACGTTCATATAAGTTAGTCACTTACAAACATATAGCACATACCACATTTTTTAGGTGATTTCAAGGGTTTGCCACCCCGCTGTCCCTAATTTGTTGCATGAAGAGCTGACTTTTGAACCTGACCCCTGCAAAAGAGAATTCTTTGTGACTCTCAGTGACAGAATGTAGGATGTGCATGTGAAATGGTTAAGAGGCCAGGAAAGAGGAAAAGTTTGTAAGAAAATGTGTTCAGTAAAGGGATGGGGCTGAAACTGGGACATGGTGATTAACCTCTAACCATTTTGCTGACTTTCCTTTCCTCTCTCTTGTTTTTCCACCACTTTTCTCTACAGAACGTGAAGCTCTTGAAACAGTTTGTCTGTGCCCACACAGGTATCATCTTCCATGCTCCATATACAGGTGAGCCCATCATCCCCATCACCACCAGAATAGCTTTTTCTTACAGCACCTCTTATATTTATTAAGACAGACGACAGGTATTTCTTTGATGGCTCTTACTAATGGCATAAAAAGTGGGATGGAACCTTTTGGAAATCTTGATCTAATGGGAATAGTCATATGCTGAATAAATTACATATGGACAAAAGATCCAGATGAGTACTGATATAAGCAAACTATCTAAATGGAGCTCTTAAAAGATAAATGGTGCTGATTGTTTCCTTTCTCTAGGGTCTCTTCACTTTTCTGGAAGGCTTTCTCATAAATTGACTGTTCTTTAATGTAATTGACAGTTCAGTTAGATTTCCCAAATTTGGTGTAAACTCACCAATTCAAGATTACATCTGTTTATTCCCTAACTACAACCACAGGCCAAATCCAGCTCACTCTCATGTCCATTTATTTCCATACTGTTTACAACTGCTTCCAGTCTGCAATGGCAGAATTGAGCTGAGACAGATGATAATATATGCCTAAAATATATGCCACAGTGCCTCTGGTGTATGGCCCTGTACAGAAGCAGTTTGCCAGCCTCTGTTCCAAAGCAAGATAAATTTGCAAAGAATAATCAGAATCCACCCTTTTAGGGGGTGGTAGCCTGGTCAGTCGGAGAAGGCAATGGCATCCCACTCCAGTACACTTGCCTGGAAAATCCCATGGACAGAGGAGCCTGGTAGGCTGCAGTCCATGGGGTCGCTAAGAGTCGGGCATGACTGAGCGACTTCACTTTCACTTTTCACTTTCATGCATTGGAGAAGGAAATGGCAACCCACTCCAGTGTTCTTGCCTGGAGAATCCCAGGGACAGGGGAGCCTGGTGGGCTGCCGTCTACGGGATCACACAGAGTTGGACATGACTGAAGCAACTTAGCAGCAGCAGCAGCCTGATCAGTGGAGTTTGGTTTTTCAAGGAGTTGGTTTTTTTTTTCTTGGGGCTGCACGTGCGGCTTGTGGGATTTTAGTTCTCTGACCAAAGGTCAAACCCAAGCCTTCAGCAGTGAGAACGAGGAGGAGCCCTAACCACTGGACCCCCAGGAAATTCCCAGGGAATTTTAAAAAGATTTTTATAGTCAAGCTGTAAAAGGCTGAAGGAACTATTTTGCCACTTTCTCAGATAATCTTCCCCAGATCTGAAATCCTTTCTTCCTTTATTGAATCTTTCTCTGTGGATTGTCCAAGTCAGCCTTTTAACCACACTTTCCTTTTCTTTTTAATATTTATTTATTTATTGGGTTGCACCAGGTCTTAGATGTGGCACACAGTATCCTTGAACTTCTAGTTGTGGCACGTGGGATCTATAGTTGCAGCATGCAGACTCTTAGTTGTGGCATGTGGGATCTAGTTCCCTGACCAGGGATCAAACCCAGGTCCCCCACATTGGGAGTGGGAGTCTTAGCCACTGGACCACCAGGGAAGTCCCATCACACTTGCCTTTTGAATGGTGTTCTGCTCCCTGTCTTGAAGCCTTTACCATTAAATGGCTTCTCTGTACTACCCAGACCCTCCTAAGTCTTCATCCTGATTCTCAGAGAACATTCTTGCCACTGAGCAGAAGGGAAAACCAAGGCTCATGGCGAGGTCAGGGGAATGGGGTCATTAGGTAGAGCTGGTCTTCCATAACTAGCCCTCAATCACCATAAGGAAGAAGGTATATTCTTTATTTACTGTGCCTTATCAAATGAGCTGTGAGTTACCTTTTTTCTCCCCACAGGGGTCTGTATGAAGCAACACAAGAAGTTGACCCAGGCTATCCAGAAAGCCAGGGATCATGGTGAGCATGAGAAGGGGCACAGGGCGGTTTTCTTAGGCATAAGGATAGTGACTTAGGGCTGGAGAGTGGATATAAATCTTCCCAGCTCTCTGAGAAGTAGCACTCAACATGTTCTTCTCAAGAGTCTCTCCTTTCGTCATTCCACTGTCCTTTAGTTTCCTGTCCTGAGTCTCTTACCTTGTCATTGCCCTGTCCCTTTGTTCTTCCTCTGCCTTCTTATTTTGTAACTGTTGATCCCAGTGCCATGGCTAGATCATAAGAGCTTTGTATAAATTTTTGACCCTGGGCTCCATGACACTTTTACACAAGTTAGGAACAGGTAGCCCTCTGTTAGGGCAGATGCAGCTTCCTCACCCAGGCACAGGACTGCACAGCTTGGCAGGCAAGAGCCCACGCAGCACATCAGCCCACACTTGCCCCCTTGTTGCCTTTGGGTGGCACACCACATGCATAAATGTACCCAGTGGCTCTGATTGGTCCCTCCTCCTTTTATACGTTATTTTCCTTATTATCTTTGTTAATCTGAATTACCCCTTTCCTCTCCCCTGGCTTTCTCTTTTATTTTTAACCCCCTAGGTCTTCTCAGTTACCACATTCCCCAGGTTGAACCTCGGGACCTTGACTTCAGTACCTCTCATGGAGCTGTGAGTGGTACTCCACCAGCCCCCACTCTGGTTTCTGGTGACCCCTGGTATCCATGGTACAGCTGGAAACAGCCACCAGAGAGAGAGCTGTCCCGCCTTCGCCGGCTCTACCAGGGCCATCTGCGAGAAGAAAGTGGCCCTCCACCTGAGTCAATGCCCAAGGTGCCACTCAAGGCCCCCACTGAAGCCACCTCCACTGAGCAGGCGGGCCCCCAGAGTGCTCTGTAGGTGTAGACTGGGACGGGAACAGGCGGGTCTCCTACACAATACTTCATCCTGAAGAGTTGTGCCTACTTTGTGGCCAGTGGCAAGCTCAATCACCAGAGATGATGGTTGGTGAAAGGGATGAATACACATGAGGCTGAGGGAAGGTAGTACAGATTTGTATGGGAAACCTCAGTCCCTGCTGTTGTAAATAGATGGGTTACACATTCAGTTACTATTTCAGACTTGTACCAGCTGCATTTTCTCACAATAAAGCTGTACCCTGTCTCTGGGCTGAATTTCAAATGAATGAATGCTGTGGTGGGGGTTGGGGTTGGTGCGGGAGTGGGCAGTGGCTGCTGCTGTGTGGAGAGGGGTGGTCAGGTTTGAACCAACCCTGCCGGTGGGCTCTTGGGACCAGAAGGCACCTGAAATGAGCAGTTGTACCATTCTCTCTTGATCACTTGTGGCCCCTATGCCGGAGGCACAGTCTTCTTACTATTCCCAGCTGTTCACTGAAGGGTTGAAAGGTTTGGAGAATGAGACACTAGGCCCCAAAAATGGGTTGCTATGGCGCCTGCTGCCGTGGGAGGCGAGGATGGGCAGAGTGCTGCTGCTAAGCGACAGCTGGTCTGGCAAGAAGATTGGGGTCTCGGGGCCAGCTGCTGCGATACAAGCGGGTGGTGGAGGAGGGGAGGGGCGGTTCCCTGGGGACCTGCAGGCGCGGCCAGGGAAATACAGATTGCGGTGGGAGGGGCGGAAGTGACGTCGCGCGGGGCGGGTCCGACCGCGCACAATGGGCCATGGAGTTCCCGTTCGATGTGGACGCGCTGCTCCCGGAGCGGATCACGGTGCTGGACCAGCACCTAAGGCCCCCGGCCCGCCGACCCGGAACCACAACGCCGGCCCGGTGACATCTCAAATCTTCCCCACGGCCCTTCTCTCCCGGTTCCTCTTGGAACCTGGTCCAGGCACCACGCCCCCTTCTCGCGTTGACTAGTGACCGCTCCTTTTGATGGCCTGGCTCGCCTTTTTGGTGACCTTTGACCCTAGACCTTGTGGGGTTGATCGGGGCTTGAATCTGCCACCTTTCACCGCTTGGCCCAATGTGTGGTCCCAACCGAAGGATATGGTTGACCTGCCCTTCCTGCTTCCCCACTGTAATTTTAATGGAGAAGGGAGTGTACCACCCTGAAAAGAGGTGTGGCAAAAGTTTGGGTTTCAGAGTAGGGTGGGAAATAGGATTGGAAGACTCAAAGATAGAGGGAGGGCGTGAAGTACTGACCTGGGGTTATGGCCCAAGTTCCCAGGGAGTGATTGCCCAGGACCCTTTAACTCAGTGACTATCTGACTCTTCCCTCTTTCTGTAGTGTTGATCTGCAGCAGCAAATTATGACCATTGTAGATGAGCTGGGCAAGGCCTCTGCTAAGGTACTGGGGAGTCTACATGTGGTAAAGGGGAGGCCTCTGGGGACAGCTGGTAAGGGAGGCAGGGGTCCTTTGGAAGGGACTTGTAGAAAGTCTGTCTTAAAATTCCTGGCAGGCCCAGCATCTTCCTGCTCCCATAACCAGTGCATCCAGGATGCAGAGTAATCGCCACGTTATGTATATACTCAAAGATACTTCAGCTCGACCGTGAGTGTCAAGTGCTCTTCCATCCTGTGCTTAATTCCTTCCTCCCCCAGCCCCTTTCCCTGTTTTGACTCTACCTCTTCCAAATAGGTGCTCATTACAGTTTGTTATTTTCTCCATCCTACAGGGCTGGAAAAGGAGCCATTGTTGGCTTTCTTAAAGTTGGATATAAGAAACTCTTTGTACTGGTAAGTGTCATTGGAAACTGAAAATTCATATGCCTTGGCTTCTGAGAACAGAAGCGCTGGAGGTCGGAAGGTGGCAGTAATGTTTGAGTCCTAGAAGATCTTTTTAAGTTAAAAATTATTACTGGCTGCTCTGGATCTTCATTGAGGCGCATGCTCTTTGTTGCAATGCAGGGGCTTCTCCTCTTTGTGGGGCATGGGCTTCTCTTATTGTTCTAGAACAAAGTTGTGTTGCATGGGCTTAGTTGCCCTGCAGCATGTAGGATCCTAGTTCTCTGACTGGGAATGAAACCCGCGTCCCCTGCATTAGAAATTGGATTCTTAACCACTGGACCGCCAGGGAAGTCCCTAGAAAATCTTTGTTGTTCTTTTACCTCCTAGGATGATCGTGAGGCTCACAATGAGGTAGAACCACTTTGCATCTTGGACTTTTACATCCATGAATCACTTCAACGCCACGGCCACGGACGAGAACTCTTCCAGCATATGTTGCAGGTATTGCTTATCTCTTTGCCAGCTCTTCCCAGAGGCCTTCAGTCCTCCCAGAGGCCCTGCCTCCCATCCTCCCACCCCCACCATGTTCCCATATCCTTCCCAGGATTCCTGTTCGCATGCTTTCCCCATAACTTCTCCTACCCTAGTCTCTTGCTCCCTGCAGAAAGAGCGAGTTGAACCACACCAACTGGCCATTGACAGACCCTCCCAGAAGCTGCTGAAGTTCCTGAATAAACACTACAACCTGGAGACCACCGTCCCACAGGTTAGAAGTTTCAGAGAATAGATCCCCACTGAACGTTCCCACTGAATTACCTAGTCTTTGGGGGGCAAAGAAGAAGTACCTTCCAAGCAGTCCCTATTCCCCATTGTATAGGACTTCTTTTATACAGCTAAGCTCAGGGCAGGATCAGAGGATACCATCTCTCATCCTGGAGCTGTTTCATTATCATCTCATCTATTTTTATTCTTCATCCTGGACTGTTGTGTACAGCTAAAGGCATGTTTATACCCCAAACATAGTAAAAGTAAAGTAAGTAAAAAGTCACTCAGTCGTGTCCAACTCTTTGTGACCCCATGGACTATAGCCTATCAGGCTCCTCTGTCCATGGGATTCTCCAGGTAAGGATACTGGAGTGGGTTGCCATTTTCTTCTCCAGGGGAGAAGTTACTGCTGCTGCTAAGTCACTTCAGTCGTGTCCAACTCTGTGCGACCCCATAGATGGCAGCCCACCAGGCTCCCCCATCCCCTGGGATTCTCCAGGCAAGAACACTGGAGTGGGTTGCCATTTCCTTCTCCAATGCATGAAAGTGAAAAGTGAAAGTGAAGTCTCTCAGTCGTGTCCGACTCTTAGCGACCCCATGGACTGCAGCCTACTAGGCTCCTCCGTCCATGGGATTTTCCAGGCAAGAGTACTGGAGTGGGGTGCCATTGCCTTCTCCAACCCCAAACATAAGTCAGTTCATTTTCATCTCTTCATTTTCACATAGGCCATTACTTAGTCAAGCAAGATTTAATTTAGTAAGGGCTCAGAATAATATATGTTCCCTGTCCCCAGAGAGATTTGGTTTATTTGGGGGGAAGGTGGTTTGTTTGTAAGTAGGTGCAATATAATGTTGCTAATGCTGTCTGTCTATTCAGCATATATTTATTGAGCACCCAGCAGTATTCTGGGCTTTAGGAATACTTGGTTCAATAAAACAGAAAAAAGTCTCTGTTCTTACAAAGCTTATATTCTAGTTGGGCAGACAAACGTAATAAACAAGTAGATACTCTTGTTGATAAGCACTCTAGGAAAACAAGAGCAAGTAAGAACGTTTGGGAATGCCCTGGTAAGGATGGGAATGTGTGTGATTGCAAGTTTAAATGGGATAAGCAGGAAAGGCCTCACTGAGAAAGTGTCACTTGAGCAGTAACTTAAAGAGGTGAGACTATGAGCCATTAATACCTGGAGGGGGAGCATCCCACGCAGAGGAAATGGCTAGTGTGAAGGCCATGAGGTGGAGTGGGCCTAGAAATTTGGCTGGTGTGGCTAGAGCAGTGTGAGTGAGTGGGGAGTGCTGTAGAGGAGATAAGAACAGTAACAGGGAAAGAAGGACACTTGGGGCCCTGTAGCCTATTGCAAAAACTTTGGCTTTTACTCTTATTGAAAAAAGGAGAGCCATCATAGGGGTTTGAGCAGAGGGGGAATATGATAGGACTTTAATATTCATTTGGCTGCGCCGGGTTTCCATCAAGGCTGTGGGGTCTTTAGTTGTGGCATCCGGGGTCTTTTATTTGTGGCACATGGGATCTAGCTCCCCTACCAGGAAGTGAACCCAGGCCCCCTGCACTGGGAATATGGAATCTTAGTTACTGGACTCCAGGGAAGTCCCTAATGTGACGTACTTTAAACCAGAGCACTTTGCTTGTTAAGAATACGCAGTAGCGGAGTGAGAGTGCAAGCAGATTAAGAAGCAACAATCCTGATGATAAATGGTGGTGGCTCAGACCAAGATGGTGGCAGTGGAGGTGGGAAGGAGTGGTCCGATTTTAGGTATTCTGAAGTTAAAGCAAATAAGGTTTCTTGACTGACTGTGGAGAAAAAAGAGAGGGAGTTAAGGATGATCCCAAAGTTGTTGGCCTGAGCACTTGGAAGGGTGAAATTGCGTCAACTGAGATGGAAGGTAGAGCAGCTTTGGAAGGGGAAGTAGTAGAGTCCACCTTGAGTATGTTAACTGGAGATGTCTGTGGCGAGTTCAGGTTCAGTACACAGCTGGTTGCTCCCATAGTGTTGGGAGGAGAGGTTTCGGGTGGAGAGTTTTCAGCACCTGTACGATACTTGAAAGCAGCGAGACAGGATGAGAATCACCATGGAGTGAGTTATCGATCCAAGAACTTGAGCCCTCAGGCACTCTTGGAAAGTCTGGGAGGAGAAGTAGCAGCAAATGCAGCCCAGAAGTGACTAGTGAAGTAGATGCAAAATTAGAAGTGACCTGGAAGGCCAGTGAAGAAACTGTTTGCGGAAGGAAGGAATGGCTTACTGAGTCAGATGCTGCTGATCCATGAGGTAAGAAGAGGTCTGAGAAGTGACTATCGGATTTAGCTGCCTGAGGCCACTGGTGATCCTGACAGGCAGTTTCAGCACAATGGTGGATAGAAGCCTGGATGGAGTAAGTTTAGGTCACAGCGGTCCTCAACCTTTTTGGCACCAGGGACTGGCTTTGTGGAAGATAATTTTTCCATGGACCCAGTGGATGTGGGGGAAGCGGGGAGTGGTTTCGGGATTTTTCACACGCATTACATTGATTATGCTGCTGCTGATCTCACAGGAGGCTGAGCTCTGGCAGTAATGGGAGCAATGAAGAGCAGTATAAATACAGATGAAGCTTCGGCTCGCCTGCCACCGCTCACCTGATATGTGGCTGGGTTCCTAGCAGGCCATGGACCTGCTGTGTGGCCCAGGGGCTGGGGACCCCTGGTTTAAGAGATTAAGAAGCTCAAAACTGGAGACAGCAAGAATAGGTGACTCTTAAATCCTGGTTTAAGGTCAACAGAAATAGAGCAAGAGCTCGAGAGGGCTATGGATCAAAAGAGTTGATTCTTCTTAGCTGCATAAGAACAAACAGCATAAGAATGACTCAGAAAATTTGATGTCAGAGAAAGTGGGAAGAACTGAGAAAATCAAGAGAACTGCTGAAGCAGTGTTGCTGAGTGGGCTTGGGATTGGGTTGACAAGCGAGCCTTGGATAGGAGCACAGACAGTTAATCCATTGTAATGAGACTCATTGATGTGCTTACAGAGGAAGCATAAAGTGAGTGCTTACTTGGGTAAAGGAAGACTTGACTTAATCTTGAAAAGTGTTTGTCAGGGGGACAGAAGTAGACAGGCTAAAGTGCTTTTCATGCAGGAAGAAACATGAGCAAAGTCAGAGAGGTATTAATATACTTTTCAGGGCACTGCAAGCAGTTTTTTGTTTGGCTGGAGTGCTGAGCATATGCTTGTTGGAGGCGAATAATGTCATGGTAGACATTACAGCAGGGTCAAGGCAGGAGATAGACAGGGTCTGCTTAGAATGTGCAGGACATCATTTCTCCATTAAGAGGCAGCAGAGAGCAACAGAAGATACATAGTATCAGTATCTGGCATCAAATGTATTACCCAGGTAACATGTAAGAGCAGGGCAGTGTAGAGTGTATGCATGCTAAGTCGCTTCAGTCATGTCGAACTCTGTGTGATGCCATAGATGGCAGCCCACCAGGCTCCTCTGTCCACAGGATTCTCTAGGCAAGAATACTGGAATGGGTTGCCATTTTCTTCTCCAATAGAGTGTATAGATATAGATAGATAGATAGATATACAGTATCATAACGACTAATGTTTCATGAGCTCTGTGTGGTATCTACATTGCATTATCTCTGTTGATCCTTGTACATTTCTTTGAGGTAGTTCTTATTGACCCCATTTTGGGTTTATGTAGATTAGGGACTTGACCAAGTGTGCACAGCTAATGTTAGAGTTTGAATTTGAACCCATAGACCACTCTGATGACTACACTGTATTCCTGACCAACATGCCTCAGCTAGAATCAGGAGTCGGGGGTTTGAGTCCCAGTTCTCCCCTGTGTAGCTACTTAGCTTTGGGCCAGCCATGTCTCCAAGGATGTATATTTCTAGTTTTCTTGGGTATATACCTAAGAGTATGTAAGAGTAGAATTCCTGGGTGATGTGGTTAATTCGGTGTTTAACTTTTTGAGGAACTGAGAAACTTTTTCCACAATGAATGCAGCATTTTACATCTCCATCAGCAATGCATGGTAGCTCTAGTGCCTTGACATCCTCACCAAAATTTGTTATTTTTCTTTTTATAATGGCCATAATAATGGTTGTGAAGTTGTTTCTCTTTGTGGTTTTGATTTGCATTTCCCTTTTGACTAATGATGTTGAGCATCATTTCAAGTGCTTATTGGCCATTTGCATGTCTTCTTTGAGAAATGTTCAAGTCCCATGCCCCTTTTTAAATTGTGTTTGTTGCCTGTTTGTTCATGGGTGGGAAGAGTTCCTTATGTTCTAGACACAACACCCTTATTAGATATATGATTTGCAAATATGTCCTCTTGTTTATGGGGTTTCATTTTCTTGATAGGAAATCAATGTCCCATTTAAGAAATACACCATTTATTTCTTAAACCATGTCCGAAGTAATCAAGATTTTCCCTAATGTTTCCTTCTAAAAGTTTCATAGTGTTAGCTCTTACATTTAGGTCTTCGGTCCATCTTTTTCTTGTTTTCTTTTTTATTTTTATTTGGCCACGCTCCATGGCACACAGAACTTCCCTAACCAAGGACTGAACCCATGGCCCCTGAAGTGGAAGTGCAGTGTCTTAACCACTGGACCACCAGGGAACCCCCTTTAATCCATTTTTAGTTATTCTTTGATCCAAATTCAGTATCTTGCATGTAGATATTCAGTTGTCCAAACACCAGTTGTTGAAGAGGCTATACTTTCCCTTTTGAAAGGTCTTTTCACTTTTATTGAATATCAGTTGACTGTTTCTGGACTCTGTTCATTCCAAGGGTCTATTTGTCTATCCTGTGTTTCTACCACTGTTTTGACTACCATAGCTTTGGAGTAAGCTTTGAACTTAGGAAGTGTGAATCCTCCCCGAATTTATTATTCCTTTGTTGATCCTGAAGATTATTTTGGCTATTTGAGGTCCTTTGCAGTCCAGCTTTAGGATCAGCTTGTCAGGTCCTAAAATTCTGACTGAGTCTGTCAACAAGGACAGGAAGGCTGGCTTTTCTTCCTGCTGTGGTTTTTCTAGCTCAGGGTTCTATGTGTTCCAAGTATGTGCTGAGTAGCTGAACAGACAGCTGTTATTTCTCTCGTTTCGTCTTACAGGTGAACAACTTTGTGATCTTCGAAGGCTTCTTTGCCCATCAGCATCGTAAGTTTTCTCACCTGTGTGTGTTGGTCAAGCATTCGGGGTGAGGGGAAGGAAAGAGGTGAATTCTTGGTCCCCCCGGCCCCCTCACTGAGGGGCACCGCCGCTTCCTTCCTCACAGGGCCCCCTGCTACCTCCCTGAGGGCAACTCGACACTCTCGTGCTGCTGCGCTCGATCCTATGCCCGCTGGTAAAGCTGCATTGAATGGGTGGATCTGTAGTGCTGTGATGGCTAGTCACTCTGGAGGCCACCAGGAGCTCAGTGTGTGATCTGTGGGCCATTTGAGAGAATTCTAAAGCAACCCAAGTCTCCAGCAGACATTACCCATGGGAGCTCAGTGTATTTTATACCTGGCAAGACTTTAACTAAGCAAGCTCAATGGGAGCCTGTTTGACTGTAGACATTGATGGAGCCTCTTGCTGCTGCAGGCCCATCAAAATAGGCCAGAGTCATGTTCCTCCCTAAACCCCTCAGGCTCTGTCAGCCAGTGAGTGACAGGCAAGTGCAGTCTCCCCTTCCGCTTCCAGTCATAGAAGACTGACGCAAATGATCCAAAGCTTAAATACTAGTTTCTGAAGATAACACTCAGAATTTGTAACACTTCCAACCAAATAACGGAGAAACCTAGCCTAGGAGGTACTGAAATGTTGCCCAGGTTCCTCATTCCATCCTCATCCGCACACATGCTCCCTGCCAGGCTGAGTCCTACCCTTTCTTCTTTCTCAAGGCGGAGGAGTGCAGCCTTCTGCTGGCTGTGCAGTGCACACCTGCACAGAAGGCCCCCTTTCTGAAGGAGCTGCTCTGTGGCTAGTTCTCACCTCCTCTGTGGCCGGGAAACAGAGTAACCACCACCCAGACAACAGTGTCACCAGTGACTAGCATCGACCAGTGTCAGGCATGGAGAGGCAGTTCATATCTGTGACTGGCTTTGATTTCTAAGACCTCCCCTCGGTCTAGCTCCTACTGACCAAAGGCTATGAGAGGGAGAGAGCCAACAAGGACAGTGAAGACCAGGTCTACAGGGGAGGGGACCCTAAAGCTTAACTGGATCCACTGGGCAGTCTCCTTTGCCTCACATGATGGAGAAAGAACCTCTTGAGAGGGAAAGGGAGGGGCAAGTAGAAAAGAGAGGAGGCAGAGGCTGAGCTTGGACAGTCTGTTAGCCTCCCATTTACTTTCTCTGGTAGCTCCTTTCCAGATGTCTGTGTTTTTTCCTCATCCTTTTTTTCCCCCCCCTAATAAAATGTAAATCTCTTCCTATCTTTGCCCTGGAAGGAGAGGTTCTGCCCCACGCCAACCTCCCCTAACCTCTCCACAGCAATTCCTGATTAACCAAGGGCTTTGTCCATCTCATCTAGAGGGACCTGGGGTCCTCGTTGGCCCGGCTGGGACCATTCCTCTGCCCCCGAATCCCAGGGGTGCCTGACAGCGCCCACTGACAGTAAGAGCTCGCCTCCCTTGGCCACCCTTCTCCTGTACCTCCCAGGCCCCAGAGTCTCCCCGGATCTTTCCCCCAACTCTGCATTCGGCCTACTCCTTCTGGCTCTCCTCAAAATGCTCCAGCCTTCCCCCCAAATTCCCTTCTGGTGTGATGGCACTGCCACAGAGCTGCTTCCGCAGCGTAGCTGACGTCTCCTTGCCCAGGAGGAACTGTGGTGTCAGGGACCAGAGGTTTGGGGTCACGGGGGTGGTGGCCGGGAGGAGGGTGCACAGTGTGTCTCCCCACGCTTACCTCAGTGTCCTCTCCACTCCCAGCTCCAGCAAGGAAGCTGCCACCCAAGCGAGCAGAGGGAGACATAAAGCCATACTCCTCTAGTGACCGAGAATGTAAGACTGGGCTGGGGAGTCTGGGCCTGGGGGCCTCAACCCAGGGGAAGGATTTGTTCTCTAAGGCTCTGACTTCTCTTTTTCCTTCCCTGATCTTGGCTCTCACGACTCCCTTCCCTGTCCTTTTCCTTCTTTCTCTGTCTTGCTCTGTTTTCTCCCTCCCCCCAGTTCTGAAGGTAGCTGTGGAGCCTCCATGGCCCCTGAACAGGGCCCCTCGCCGTGCGACTCCTCCAGCCCACCCACCCCCTCGCTCCAGCAGCCTGGGAAACTCACCAGAACGGGGCCCCCTCCGCCCCTTTGTGCCAGAGCAGGAGCTGCTGCGTTCCCTGCGCCTCTGCCCCCCACACCCCACCGCCCGCCTTCTGCTTGCTACTGACCCTGGGGGCAGCCCTGCCCAGCGGCGCCGCACCAGGTAACAGGAGCTGGAGAGTTAGGGAGCCTCAGGACTGTCAGGGCAGTTAGAAATGGCAGAGGGCAGTGTAAATCAGAGACATGAAGCAGTGGGACAGGAGGATTGGAGACTCCTAAGACGTTTTGAGAATATACTGGAAGATACGTGTGGAAATGGTCTGGAAATAAATTACAGTTAAGGAGCAAAATAGGACTTCGGGGGAGCCTAGGGACACTAGTGCCTAGAGGAAGGTTAGAAAGAACGCAGACCCACTGGTGGGAGGGGGCGGGAAATTGTGGTTTAACACTTGCTGGGAGGGGGCAGGGTCTCTGACAGCCTGGGGAGCCACTGGCCCCGGCTCAGTGCCTTGTGTGGCAGGAGCCCACCCCGGCAGGCAGGGACTGGGCCTCTCCTTTATTTCTCTCCCCAGCTTTCTCTTCACCTCTGACTTCTCTTTCTGTTTTTCTCTCCCCTCCATTTTCCCTCTCCCCCTCTCCTGTCCATAACATCCTTCCCCAGTTCCCTTCCCCGCTCTGATGAGAGTCGATACTGACAGACTGCTAACCCCCCTCCCCTCCCTGGGAGACCTGGCGAGGGTGGAGACCCTTCTCCCTGAGAACCCCAGACCCAGTCTCCCACTGCATCCCCCAGCATCTAGGGGGACTTGACAAGAACCCGTAGGATTCCCTTTACCCCTTTCTTGGACAACTGGGTGGTCAGGGTCCCAGGTGGCCTAACACTTCATAGCTTTTCTTACCACAGAAAGCAGCCCTTCTCTCCTAACTTGGGCTCTGAACACTCCCACAGACAGCCCGATTTGCTGCCAGGCCTCTTGGTTGGGCAGCTCATACTAATTATCCAGAGAAGCACACTCTTGCTTGCTGTCAGATTCTAGAACATCATGGAAAGTCCAAAGGCCTCCTCTGCCAGGGAAACCTTTGTAAAAGAGTCTTGTGCATGGAATAACTCCTGTAGTCCCTCTACACTGTCTGCTGGTAGCTCTAATACTGCTTTGTGCTACCGGCTGCAGCTACCCTATCAGCCTGCTGACGCCAACCACTGAACGAACTGTGCTTCATAGCAGTCCAGTCAGGTAGGACAGGGACTTACCAGCTCCCCACGGGATCCACTCAACATTGCCAAACTCTTAATCTCCACATTTCATGTATGTGTTAATCTGTCGGGACCCCTGAGCTGATGTCTGCTGTGGGACTCTAGATTCATCACGCTTCTATAGATACTACCACCTCCCTAGGTCCAGGTTCTCTGAAGGAGTCTGTTTCTTGGCAGTAGATCCCAACCAACACCCTGGGATCACTCTTAGCCAAGTTTCAGCAGCTAAGCCTGAGTTTCAAGGCTCTTTTAGCTCCTGGAATACCCTCTCACATCCATCCCTCCCCGGTAGCTAGATATACTGATAGATTCCTGTCTTGTGAGATTGTCTTGATGATGATGGGGGAACTCTTCCTCTGGCCTTCCTCTCTTCTTTCCTCCATAGCAAGAATCCTCCCCTGCTCCATACCCAGGCTATAGAAATCCTTTCCCTCCCTACCCTCTGGATGTGTGCTAGTTCAGGTACCCCACTGTGTTCCCCCAAATCCTTGGGAGCAGGATCTCCCTCTTTTCTGACTCACTCCTCCTTTTTCTTCTCCCTCTCAGTGTTGTCTGAATAAAGCGTGAACTCTTTTGTGTTTTTTAAATGGACATTTTCAATGAAAAAAAAACAAAAAACAAACCTTAAGGTCTCAGCCTCGTTTGTGCGTCACCCTGTATTTTCCTGGGCTCTCAGGACATCTGGCCCACTTCTTCACCTCTGAGATCTGCAGATCTTCCAGCAAGGAGGCTTAGAGCTCCCCTCGCAGGATCTGGTGTCTGCCTGTCCCCATCTTCACTGCTGGATTTTCTCCTGCAGATTCTGTCTCCTCTAATGTAGACACTGGATCCCTCCATTTAGGCTTCTGTATCTGTTCCTCCATTCTCTCCAGAAACCTCTAGCTCTCCCTCTAGTAACTCCTACTGTTTACCCCGGGCCAGCCCTTGCTGAGATGTTAAGATTTACTAACATCTCTAGGAGCCAATTAATTGCCTTCTGATAACAATCCCCTAATTGTTTCTTGGATTATTCTTCTCTAAACCCTTGGATCTCTTTCTCAAGACAATCCTTTTCCTAAATTCAGCCTTGCCACTCCCTCTTCCCCTCTGGCTAAGGTATCCCATAATTAAGGTAAACGTGTTTTCCAACTCAAAACATCAGAGCACCTGGTTCAGCAAAATTTTGCCTTTATGTGAATCCATTTTTTGTTTTTGGCTGCACTGTGTAGCTTGTGGGATCTTAATGTCCCAACCAGGAATGGAACCTGTGCCCCCTGCAGGGGAAGCACAGAGTCCTAGCCACTGGACCACCAGGGGATTCTCCTGAATCTTTTTATAACATGATTTCGATCACAGTTAACCTTATGGTTAACACATTGCCTCAACTAGAAATAATAAAGCAGCAAATTAGGACTGCTCCAGAAAACCTTGGGGTATACAGTGCTCTCCCTTCCCTTTTCTGGGGCACAACTTGTATTAAACCCCATAGGAATGATAACTACCCCCTCTCTGTTCCTGTGCTGTTCTTTTATTCTTCTCCCCTGATTCCTCCATACCCACTCATCTTTCATCCTGTAGCCTCTTCCCCATCATTTCACATTTCTTCTACAGCGGGACTCCCCCAGGGCTGGTAGCCCAAAGCTGCAGCTATAGCCGCCACGGGCGGTTGAATTCCTCATGTCCCAATACAGGTAAGTTACTCATCTCCTTTCCCTCAAATCAAGTAGGCCATATTCACTACCTACTCTAGCCTTCCCATATACATGCCTGGTATTTCCACAGGCAACCAAGAACTGAAGCAGGGGGAACAGGAAACAGAGAATAGGTGAGGTCTGAGCCCCTTCCCTGCCAGCCTCTCACCACCTCTGACCCCTTTTCTAACATCGCTCTCAGCTGCTTCTCCTCCTAAATCTCACTCTCTGAACTGGAAACCAGCTCCTCCCACAAAGCCTTCCACCTAACATCCTACAAGCCTCTTTCCCCATAGGTTCACCTCTGGTGCTTCCCTTTGGCACCACTCTGTGGGGTTTCAGGTTTGGACATAGCACCAATGGTTCCAGCCTCATACCCCATCATTTGTCCTCCTCACAAGAGCCTGACAGACCTTGAAGAAGCTGTGCTCTTGATCCTCACTTTAGTACCTGTGTAACCCACTCTCCATCTCCCTCCCACCTACTAGGTGTGCCATTGAGGAGCAGGTCTTGTCACAGCATGGGTCTGGGGAGGAACCCATGCACACAGTTCCTCCACAGGCCCAGGTTCCACCAGCCCAGGCTTGGACAATGGGTGGGGACATGTTCAACGCCAGGTTCATTCGAAACTTGCATGAACGTCGCAGCACCAGGCCTTGGTGACCGCAGCCCCCTCTCACACCTTCAAAATCATTATTATTTCTATCTCACACAGGACTTAGTCAAAGCTTGCCTCGCCGTGTATGTATTCATTCATTCATTTATTCATTCTACAGGCTTTTTTTTTTTTAATCAGTGCCAAGTCATTTGTATCTTATTTTTAACCAGAACAATAAAGTATTTTTTACCACGAGCGTTTCTGAGAACTGCGGATGTCGTTATTTCAGTCCCACTCAAACATCAGCGCCCACTTTTGCGCAAGCGTACAGGTGAGAGCCGTACTCTTAGGCCGCTAATTTACTGCGCAAGCGCCCTGAGGCTGCCTCCGATTCGGCGAGCGCAGGCGCACTTTCGTAGACCTAGCGCCTCACCGCCTCCCTGGAACCCGCCGCAGTGCGCAAGCGCGCAACATCTCCGTTTCCCTCCCCTCAGCCCCTCACCCCCCCCCCTCCTTTCCCCTTCAAGAAGCCGGCTCCGGGGCGCGCTCACCCCTGTGAGGAGGCCGGAGGCCGGACACAGGAGGCGCTCTCCATTCCCGGAAGATCATGTACCAGCCCAGCCGGGGGGCGGCCCGGCGCCTCGGCCCCTGCCTTCGCGCCTATCAGGCTCGTCCCCAGGTGAGAGCCGAGAGGAAGCGGGAGGGGAGAGGAGGGGGCGGGGAGAGACCCTCCTCAGCCGGCGCGTGGGGCGGAGCGCGCGTCCCGTTTCGCGCAGGCGTACTGACGTCCCACCGCTCCTTCCCACCTGTGCGGAGCGGCGCGTGGAGGGGCGAGGGGTCTCAGGGACCGGAGGGCGGCGCTGCCAGCCCTGTCGCGCACGGGACGTCTGTCTCCTGGATCTTGCGGGGCAGGCGGGGTTGAGGCTGGCGCGGTGGGGCGCGGCCGCATTTCTCCCGCGTCTTCGCGGTTACCTGTGTCTGGAGGTGATTTGAAGGACAGAGGGCGGAGAGGTTCGCGGCGCCTCCAGGGAGCCGACCAGACGGACCTGCGGGCCGCGCTCTGCAGCCCACGCATCTTGCACCGGGATAGCGGTCCCGGCGGGAAGGCCGGCCCGAGTGGACCCGGTTCGGGCCCTTGTGCCCGGGCGGGCAAGATGGCCACGCCCCCGGCGGAGACGGCGCCTCCGGGACACCGTCGGGGACAGAGGTACCCGCGCGGCCTGCCCGCCTTCCCCGATAATAAGACCCCTCGGGGGCTCCTTGAAAACGCAGGAGCTCGAGTCAGGCCTGACTTTGAGTGACCTCTGCCTCATCGCAGTTTCAACATCAGTAAATCAGGGGCATCATGAGGTCCATCCAGCCTTTAACAGTCTCCTGGGCTTTTTCGTGTCATTAGAGGAGCCCAAGTGATGAGCTTGCATTTATATACTGCTTTACAGGTCGCAAGGTTTTATTAACATTTATTATCTCTTAAAGTCCTCATTGTGACTCAGTGTGGCTTCATCGTCCTTATTTATAGGACATTTATGGAAAACTCAGGCTGAGGGAATTAGAGTGCCTAACGTTACATTATAGAATTGGAACTCCAAAGTCTCCTAGTTCCAGTTGGATGTTCTTTTCTCTGCAACAGCCGCCTCACATACTCCTGGAGTTGTGTTAGAGGCCGCATCATTTCATCCACAATATCGAGACCTGTCTGGTGTTCGTTCATTTGTTCATTCTTAAGTATGCACTCTTGTGATTCTTGCTGTAAGAGACAGACCTGCCCCCAAACAGGTTTGGAATCTTAAATCTAAACGTATTTGCTATTTTGGCTAGGTATTTGTACTTAAGTCACAAGAAAGTATATCCTCCTGTTTTAAGCAGAGATGGAGATGAATTTTTCCTCTAGTAATTTGATCTTTCCTGTCAGAAGGAGCAGGTGGATTGGAAGCGTGTTAATAGGCAGAGTTTGGATGGAGGGGCATTAGGCAGCTGGATTCTTACCTTTTTTCTCTTTTGTTCTTCCTCCTTAGGACCAGTCTTCTCCATGGGCTCTACCATTCCCACCCCTTTGGCCTCACTCCACAACAACCACTTCTCCATCTTTGCCTCTTTTCTGGTCTCCCCCACCCCCAAGTCCTCCCACCCGACTGCTTCCCCCAGCTCCCCCACTGCCTCTCCCTCAGGTCCAAGCCCTCACCTCACCATGGGTGGTTCTCCCCCCAGGAAAGGGGGAGGAGGGGCCAGGACCCGAGTTACATAGCGGCTGCCTGGATGGGCTCAGGAGCCTGTTTGAGGGGCCTCCTTGCCCCTATCCTGGAGCTCTGATACCTTTCCAAGCCCCTGGAACCGCCCACCCTTCCCCTGCCACTCCATCAGGAGATCCGAGTATGGAGGAGCACCTGGCTGTCATGTATGAGAGACTGAGACAAGAGGTAAGTCCATTCAAAAGTGGCCTTTGTCCAAAATAGGGAGAGATGTAGGTAATTCTTAAAAATAGGAAGTTAGTCAACTGAATTCTTTCTTGGAACCATGAGACAGGCATCGAAATATGTTGCAAACATTTCCCAAGGAAAAGATACTCCTTGGTTTGAATTAGGGATGAGATAACCTTTCACTCAGGAATAAGGAGACACTCAATATAGAAAATTGAGGAGTAGGATCATCTTTTCTTTCCTCCTGGTTTCATGCCTTCTTCTTCCACCTAGCTTCCCAATCTCTTCCTTCACTCCCACGACTACACTCTCTACTCATCGGATGTGGAATTCATCAATGAGATCCTCAACATGCGTACCAAGTGAGAATCCATTGAACGGGTAGGGCCTTGGGCAGGAAAAGGACCCAGTGCTATTTTCACTTATTAGAGAAGGTCCTAAGTTGCTTCTCACCACCGTCCCCAATTCCTCTGTCAGAGAACAGTTTGGTTTTCTGATTGTGTCGTCATGAGATTTCTTCCCCATCTCTTCCTGTCAGAGGCCGGACATGGTACATTCTGTCACTGACTCTCTGCCGCTTCCTGGCCTGGAACTATTTTGCACAGCTTCGGCTGGAAATTCTGCAGCTGACACGCCACCCTGAGAATTGGACCCTGCAAGCCCGCTGGCGGCTTGTGGGACTGCCCATCCACCTCCTCTTTCTTCGTTTTTATAAGCGTGACAAGGAGGAGCTTTACCGGTAAGAGAAGTGAGAAAAGAAACACAACTTTCTAATCTTACCCTTTTGCGAGTCTGCAGGCTAGTCTCCTAGACAATCCTCCATCTACCCTGACTAGACTGCAGGCTCCTTGAAGGCAGGCTTTGTTTTAGTCTACTTTAATATAGAAAAAATAGGGACTTTGAGCATATAGGAAGCTTCTGAACTCAGTTTCTTCATGTACATTACCTGGCACATAGTAGGGACTCATATACTTAATCAACAGATGAAAATACCTGTCTCTTAAGTTTTGCTTCACAGCCTTGGGTAAACTACTTGGTAAATTTCTGGCACAGGGTAGCATCCCGAGAAATTCTTAGCCTAAGCCCACACCGGTAGTTTCTAAACTTTGCTGCACAATGGATTCTTGGATTTTTTTTTTTATCCAAGAATCTTTTTTAAAATACTGGTGCCAGACATTCTGATTTAATTGGGCCCAGGGTAGAACTCAGGATTTTTAAAAGATCCTCAGGTGATCTAACACATAGCAAAGGTTAAGAACTACTAGTTTAAACAAATGCTTGAATTAAAACTTTAGGATCAATAACCCTCTCTCTCAGTGAGCCTCTTTCTCCCTTCACCAGGACCTATGATGCCTATTCCACCTTCTACCTGAATTCCAATGGCCTCATTTGTCGCCATCGCCTAGACAAAGTGAGTGCTAGGGCTGTGGGGGGCGGGGGGTGGTGTGCGGGGTGACAAAGTAGAACATCACACCAGCTACATTAACCTTTCTCGCTTTAGCTGATGCCTTCACATTCACCCCCCGCACCTGTGAAGAAGCTGTTAGTGGGAGCCCTGGTGGCTCTGGGGCTGTCGGAACCAGAACCCAACTTACACCTGTGTTCGAAGGACTGATCAGGAATTGGGGCAGAGGCAGCACTGATGACTTTGCTACGCACAAAAAGAAGCGGTGGAGGCAGCTGAGAGCCTCAGAGCCAGTTACCTCCCCAATTCCCTCTCCTCCTCTACTTTCCATCTCATGCTATGTAAAGCTGCTGTGTAATTTAACTTGTAAATAATAAAATCTACATGAATATATGAGATCCAATTTCCATGTCACTTTTTTATGAATCTCAAAAGTTCCCCATGGAATTTCCCTGGTGGTCCAGGGGTTAGGACTCCACACTTTTCACTGCTGAGGGCAAGGATTCAATCCCTGGTCAGGGAACTAAGATCCCACAAACGGAGTGGCCAAAAAAAAAGTTCCCCATAGTTTTATTCTAAAAATATTTTTATTAATAGATATTAAATAAGGTACAGAAGGAAAAGGAGCTGGTGTTAGGTTCTGATTGTTCTGTTCCCTGCTCTTCACCCTAGCTCTTCCCGTGTCTTGCCTATTTTTTTGGGCATTTTCTTAGCATGGGGATCTTCTAGCTCCTTGGCCTTGTAATAGTGGGGCGCCACTTCGAGAAGCCAACTGCTCTCAATCTCCAATACCTGCAGGAGGAGAGAAAAAAAATCAGCAAGATTCTCTTTTGTCCAGCCTAGATTCTGAGATGTGTGTGATTTTTAAAAAGGTTCTCTTCTTTCCCCTTTGTCTGCAGGGCAAGAGAAATGGGTATCTGGCTCTAATACTCTATATCCCAACACTCTGTTATATGTTGTTCAAGAGCACAAGTAAGCTAACTCTAAACAAAAGCCTGAACCTAAAGACTAAAATACACTCAAGACAAAGGCCACACCTGCTTTGTTCACCATTATCACTGCAGCCCCTGAGGCACTGAGACAATGCATTCAGCACTTAGTGAAGGAACAGTTAGATCTTAGCGGATGGTGAGACAGCTTTAGAATGGATGCCTTTCTACCTTATCCTACCTTAAACCAAGTTGCTTTCCTCTTTCTCTGCCAGTCCCAGCAACCTGAACCTGGGTTTTTCGCATGCCAGAATACCATCTCCCACACAAGCCACCTGCCTGGGCAGGCCAAGGTGCCCTCACCTGTCTCATGAACTCTTTGGTGGTCAAGACAAGTTCATGGTAGAGCAGCCAGCGTGGCTGTTCCTCAAAGAGGGAAGAGTTGGGATGAATGAACACCGTCTGCTGCTGTTTGACTGTGCGGTAGCCGCTGCGAGTCAACCTTGCTGTGTGGTAGAAGTAGCCAGCGGTGATGGCCTGGAAGCAGGCGGGAAAGGAAGTCAATGGGAAAGGCTCGCATCCAGGGACCCTCAGCACTCGCTACCTTTTTAGTGCAGGCTTTCGCTTCACTTCACTTTGGGAGACCTAGGAAGGTAAGGACCTCCAGTGCCCCAGGAAGAAAGAACAAGGGGAACCCACCTTCCCCAGGGAAAGGGGCACATTCTCAGGTCGCTGGCCCCAGACAAGCTTGCTCCTCAGGAGATAATGGGTGGACGGCAGGAGACTAGACTAAGGAAATGCTGACCTTTCGAACACGGATGTAGTCCCCTTGGCAAGAACTGAGACCAACTTCCACACGTTCCAAGAGCCCCTCCAGCTGCTCCCGCACATCCCGGGCTCGGCGCATGGATCTGAACTGAACAAAGTTCTCATAGCACCACTGGGAAGAGTAACCACTCTCAGCCCACTGTGAAGAGAGGAGGGAAAAAGGGGATGTTAAGTTTATACAGCAGGACCAGAGTCCCCTGTGCCCTCCTCATTCCCATTCACCCAAGCCCAGGGACCTGTGTATAAACATTCAGCAGAACCAGGTGGTCCCCACCAGGGAGGAAGAAGTTGACCCGAGCATTGTCAGCATGGACGACCTTGTCCTTGGGTCGGTAGAAGATGGAGTTATTGACAGAGAGCATGGCAGCCACTGTCAGGATCTCCTCTGAACAGCTGTACCTGGGGCAGGAAGGGAGAAATATGAGAGCTCAAAGCAAGACACAGAGGAACAGACCCAGTGAAGACAAAAGGGACTGCGGTGTGACGGATGTCCTCATGCAGGGGCTGCAGGATGGGCTGACGGCTACAAATCAGAGAGCAGACTGCTTTTGGTAGCAGGGGCAGCAGGATGGGGGTCCAGGAGGTGAGGTCAGGCTGTAGATAAAACAGTAACAGGAGAGACGTGCAGGGAGGCAGGGGCAGGAAAATGTTGTGAGGGTTCTGCAGTAAGAAGGTGTGCATTACAGCAATTCCTTTAAGTTCATGTAATGACCTTTAACTTTAACCACAGCCAAGGGATGGCATTAAAAAGAGGTCCCCCCACAGCTGCACCTAAATGCTCTAGTCGGAAACCGGAGGAGAGACTAAGTCTCCAAGCCAGCCCTCCCTCAGCACTCCTCACAGATAAAAAGTCTTCCACTTTTGTTCATGCCCCCAAATTTTCTACATTCTTGGCTATCTCACCCCATTTGATATCATAACCAAAGACCTGACGGTGTCTGACTGACCCTTGTGGACCTCAAAAGGGCAATAAGAGTTATCCAACAACTTAAAGAATAATGTGGTGGAGAGGAAAAGAAAGCGCACAAAGATGGCCCCAGAGACAGAAGCAGCCATGGCCAGTGTGTGTGCCAGGGGCCCGGCTGAGTCAAGGGCTTACTTCTCAGAGGCCAGGATCATTTTAGACAGCATGGGGTCCACAGGCAGCTCTGCCATCTTTCGACCAGACTAAGGAGAGGAAAGAGAGAGTTGAGGCCACTCCTTCTCCAGGTGTCCCCCCGCCCCTCAAGGGGTCACCCCAGCCTTCCTCCCACCCCAGCCCACTGCCCTCCCACCTCACCGTGGTGAGCTCCCCAAGGTGGTTGAGGGCTCCTAGCGCATAGAGCTGCTCCAGAGCCAGCAGCAGGGTCTCGTATGGCGGGGGGTCCAGGAAATCAAAGTGCATTAGGTCATGGATCCCTGGAGAAGGATGGGCGGGGTTAGGACAGAGTCCTTCGCATGACCAGTGATGGCAGCCCCACCCTACCCTCTCAGAGGACTGGGGAGCCCAGTCACCTAAGCTCTTAAGCAGCAACACAACGTTGCCCAGGCTGGTCCTCTGAATCTCGGGCACCGTGGTTTCCTCCAGCTCATGCTGGTAAGCCCAGGCGGTATACAGGCGGAAGCACTTCCCCGCAGCCACCCGACCTGCCCGGCCAGCTCGCTGATTGGCGGAGGCCTGGAAAGAAAGGACCGTTTGTCAGGCCCATTGACACTCTGGTGATGGAAAAGAGACAGGGTGGTATTTCTGCAAGAAATCTGGGGGGTGTGGGTGCAGACCGCTAACCCCCCTGCTCTGAGCTATCCCCACTGCTTCTGAGTTGGCCTGTTGTCCCCCTCGCCCCATGGGGACCCCACTCCAGTCCAGGCCCACCTTGCTGCAGGGTGTGACAGTGAGTGATTCCATGCCTGTGCGGGGGTTGTAGCTCTTCTGCTTACAGAACCCTGGATCCAGCACATAAATGATGCCCTCAATGGTGAGCGAGGTCTCAGCAATATTGGTTGCCACAACCACCTGAATGAGAGGATGTGGGGTCACCCGGAAACTCCACCCACCTAGTTACCCAGAAGTCATTCTGGAAGATAAGGAGTGGACAAACAGGGGCAAAGGAGCAGGAGCTGAAGCGATCTGTGGCCAGGGTCAGGAGAGGGGAACAGACCAGCAGAGAGGAGAGAGAGACGTGGGGGTAAGCAGAGCATAACAAGGAAAGGAAAGGAAAGGAAAAGGGTTCAGCAGTTTTTTTCAGAGATGGGAGCTGAGGGAGTTAGGCTCCTGCCCCATCTCTCCCACTGTTGCTTTCATAATCACCTTCATATGTTAGTTCCTAAAATAAACCCCCTGATGAGTCTTGCTGCTCTACTCCTGCCCCTGGTTACACAGCATCCAGAATGATCCTTTTAAAATGTGAGCCTCTTACATCACTCCCTATATCCTTCAGTGGTTCCCATCCTACCTGACAATCACAGCCAAGATTTTTTAGGCCCCAAGTTCTCCAGCCCCTGGCTACCCTTCCCATCTCATCTCTGAGCATCAGGGCTCCTCGCCCCACCCCTGCCCTCACACCCATCCTCCGCGTGCGCTATTCCCTCCACTTGGCGCATCTTCCGGATCAGATGTCAGCCTGGCACCCTCCCTTGCCTGGCTGAGGCTCCAGCTTCACTCTCACCTCATCAGACAGGGGGTGTTCCTACACCCTAAGGAAAATACCTTCCTGCCATTCATTCCCCCCCACCGCGACTCCCCTGGGTGTGCACTGTACTTCTTCAGAGCCTTTGTCACGAATTGACATTATATATTTATGTGTTATTTCCTAACCTCTGTTAGTCTAAACTCCCTGAGGCTAGAGACTTTGTTTAGTCCATCACTGTATCCTCATCCCTTAGAATAGTTCCTGGAAAGTGGGAGGAGCCCTGTAAATATTTGTGGAAAGTTACATCTTTGCTCACAGTCCTTTGATGACCACTCACTGGTCTGAAGTCCACACTCTTCCTCCTGCCATCAAAGGCTCTCTCTAACCGCCATCCCAAGTTGTTTTCAGCTGGTTTCCCCTTACTTTGCCATGTGACTCTTCCACTAAGCCTGCTAGATTACTCTGACCTCAAACACCCCTTAGGCCTTCCTCTGATACTCCCCCAGCATCTTCCTTAAAGGTCCAGTTCAAATCCTACCTCCTGGCAAACCCAGACCCTCCCTTCTCATTGCATCTCTGCCACACTCACTTTCTGGACCGTGCATTTGACTATCTCTCTGTCCCTGCCGTTGTCACCCTCTCCAGCTCCAGCAGTGAGGGGCTGGCTGACTGCCACCCAGCCTCGCAGCTGTGCCAGGACACACGTTGCACAGGGCATGCGCATTCCTTCCTTTTCACTACTAACTGCATGAACCATCGGGGATGATGAATGTGGGCTTCTCCAACTGACCTTCCGTGCCCCCGGGGGCGTGGGCTGGAAGATCCGCGCCTGCATGTCGGAAGGCAGGTTGGCATAAATGGGCAGCACCAGGAGCTCCCGGATTTTGGAGCCCAGGCGGCGACAGCGATCCTGGAGCATCTCGCAGGCAGCCTCGATCTCCTCCTGGATTTGGGTTGGGGAGAGCAGCACGGGACCCAGAGTCACGCAGGGCTGACCCACCAGCCCAGTCTTCCCCAGGATACATACACCAGCCCTGCCCCACATCGCACCTGTCCTGTCAGGAACACCAGGATGTCCCCGGGGGGCTGAGTCACGTGGATCTGCAGCACGGACACCACACAGGCCTCCAGGTAGTCCGCCTCTGGAGCCTGGGCAGGAGGACGCGGGGTCACGGGAGGGCCACCTGCTCCAGCAAACCCCTTCCTCTCCTCCCACCTCGACATACACTTCATCCCGGTTCCCCTCAGGACTCTCATCCCATCCTTCCCTCCAAGGCCAATCTCCTCCAAGGCTCTGCTGCCTTCACACTTAAGCCCACCCTCCCTGAGGGGGGCACCTTGGTGTAGAAGATGTCAACTGGAAATCTGCGTCCAGGGATTCGGAAGATGGGGGCGTCATCGAAGAAGGTGGAAAAGCGGGCCGTGTCCAGTGTGGCTGAAGCCACCAGGACCTTGAGCTCAGGTCGGAACCGCGCAACGTCCTTGATCAAGCCAAAGAGAATGTCTGTGTGCAGGGTCCGTTCGTGGGCCTCATCCACCATCACCACGCTGGGGAAGGAACAGGTGCAGCAGTGAGCTGGGGGGGGCGGGACACTGGGACCTCCAGAGGAAAGAAACAGAAGAAAGCAAAGAGCCAAAGGGTGAATGTGGGAGGAAGGGGCTCCAAAGAGAGGCCAGTCATCCCAGTTAAGACAGACAACAGAAAGTCAGAGAAGGAGGGGGCTTGTGAGTCTACAGCATCTCCCAGCCTGGGCAGACAACAGCACCCATGATCTAACCCTAACTCTCTGGGCCCATCTCAGTTCTAGGACGGTTAAAACCATAAAGATTCACGAACCGGTGTATAAGTCAGAAAAGAAGACAAGGGCCAAACTGGCTGTTGGAAGTGAGAAAACAGGGTGGGAAGGAAGGAGAGAAAAGCCAGAGATGAAAAGATATGATAAAGGAAGTTGCTAAAAGTCAGGAGAGCAGCAGACGGGAGGGAGACGAGGGTGGGTGGCTCCCCTTCCCATGGGAGCTGGGGGAGCTGTGCGGACCTGTAACTTGCAAGGTCAGGCTCAGAGAGGAACTCCCGGAGAAGCATCCCATCCGTCATGTAGCGCAGGACGGTTCGCTCTGACGTGCAGTCCTCAAAGCGGATGCTGTAGCCAACCTGTTGAGGGGTCCGGGAGTGATGAACAGTTGGGCTGGTGCTCCCAGGAGGGAGGGCGAGGGGACAAGGGTGAGCACCTGGACCGGCGGGGGGCAGGGGGAGCCTGTGGGCGGCTGGGGCTGAATCCCAGACCCGAGGGGCTCCCCACAACCCTCAGTCCCCACAGGTCTCACCTCATTGCCAAGCTTCACACCCATCTCCCGGGCCACTCGGGCAGCCACACTCATGGCCGCCACTCTCCGGGGCTGGGTACAGGCAATCTTCATACCCTTCTTTGTGTAACCCTGCATGACAAGAATAAAGAGGAGGCTTTCCCTTTGCTAAATATGCAATTCAGAGAAGCTGGAAATGCAGGCCAGGGCAGCAGGAACAGAGGAACAGACAGAAGCCGAAAACCAGACAAGATCTTTGGCAGACGTGGAGCTCCCAAAGGGTCCTCACCCAGTCCTGGCAGTCCCAGCCCGCTGGGTCGTCAGGTTCAGGGCTCTACGAGATGTGAGCTGGAAAAGGACTGACTGGCTGGGTAGACCCCAAAGTAAGGGGAACAAAGGAAAGCACAAAAGCAGGCGAGGTCTTTTCAGTCCTCATTCTCTGGCCCTGCAGAGGCCAGGCTGGTGGAGCGGAGTCCGCGTTCACACCCACCTGCCATCTATCCATCTCCACCTCCTGCCGAGGCAAAGGCACAGCGTGCCTCCCAGGCATGGACCCCGTGGCAGGAAGTGAGAAGGGAAACGGGAAAAGGGTGTGGTCCTTCCTTTGAAGACCCTCACTACCGAGCAGAAAAGGCTAAAGGAGTGAGATGAAAAGGGAGAGCAATGACATAAAACCCCGTGAAAAGGAGCTGCCAGCACAGCGCTGGTCAGTGGCTGTCGTACCTCCTCAAAGAGGTACTGAGGGATCTGGGTGGTCTTGCCCGAGCCTGTCTCGCCTTCGATGATGAGGACCTGATGATTAGCAATAGCGGCCAGGAGCTCCTCGCGGAACGGGAACACAGGAAGGCTGCGGCGCACAGCCTGGATGGACTCCTTCTGCTGAGCCTGAGTCGGGGTGGGCGGGGCCGACGGCTCCTAAGGACGGGGAAGAGGGCTGTGAGCATCAGGGCCGGCGCCAGGCTCCTCAGGACGTCCCTGCGCCCCCCAACCTCACCTCATCGCCCTGGAGCTGAGTGGCCCGGACAAACTCGATGGTCTCCTCCTCCTCCAGCACCAGCTGATACTTGGGCTCCTGGGAGGCAGCATCTCGGGCCCCAAACTTCAGGGATGCTGCCCCGAGCCGGGCCTCCTCCCAGCGCCGCTGCTCCTCCCCAGGGGCGCCGGATTCCTCCTCCACTAGATCCACTGCGCGTGCCGGCTACGGAGACAGAGGGACATGGAGACAGAGCTGCGCTCTCTGCCCAGCGCCCCCTCCCCAGCTGCTACTGCCACAGAGAAAGGCAAGACAAGGGAGGGCCCGCCAAGCCGCCGCCTTAGTCCCCGAAGCCTTCCCTCCCCTCCGCTCGGGCACCTGGGCTGAAGTGGAGACCCCTCACCTCACCTGTCCTCGGGTCTCCTCGGGCATGTGGTAGCGATTGGTGGCCTCCAGTTTCTCCTGCTCCCCAGCCGCCCGGTACTCCCGGGCCAGATCCCGCACGCGCCGCTTGTACCTGAGCTCCCGGCGCTCATGTCGGCTCAGCTCCACGTCCCCGAAGAGGAACTCCTCGTCCGCCAGCTCAGCCTCCAGGTCTTCCAGCTTCTCTCGCTCCCGCTTGGCCAGGTACTCTCGGCGGGATTTCTTCCTCAGCTCAGGGACCTGGGTCAGGCCAGGGC
The DNA here is from genome assembly GCF_019923935.1 of Bubalus bubalis. Classification (NCBI taxonomy): domain Eukaryota; kingdom Metazoa; phylum Chordata; class Mammalia; order Artiodactyla; family Bovidae; genus Bubalus; species Bubalus bubalis. The sequence continues at coordinate 24,159,225 of NC_059158.1, forward strand.
AGTCAGAGCCTCCCCTCGCTAGAAGAGTGACCCCTTTCCCCTGTCCCTCTAAGAGGCACAACTTCCTGGGCAGGCCGGCCCGGGAACCTAAAGATGTGTCCTCCACCATCCTTCCCTTTTCACTGAACAGCCTAACGAGGAGCCCAACGTAGGGCCCACACGCTGCCTTCCAGCAGCTCCGACGGTCCTTCCAGGCAGCCTCACCATCTTTGCCAACATCGATTCACCAGGATGATTATGTGTGTATTTTCTATTCTACCCTTGCTATTTTGTTCGACTCAGTGTAAAGGGAAAACATGACGGCCGATGCCATGATGTGGAGCCAGAGGTCTCCAATTGAAAACAACTGAGACACTCAGAATCCACCAGGGGCCCTCACCTTGGGGGCAAGTGTATCTAGTTGATCAAAGAGTTCATTTGGGCTTTTCTGTAACATCTTATGAAAAAAACTTGAATGAACTTTTTGGCCAACTTGATACTTAATTGCTTGGTTTTTTTGTTCCAGGATACACTAAAATGAGTTTATGCTCATGAGCTGATCTGAGTAGCACACTCGAATTCTCCTTCGGCCTGACAGGCACACCGCTGGACAGTACCCGCCCCTCGCCCCACCATAGGATGTACACACCACCACCCAAGAGGCGCTGCTGCTACAGCTGTTTAATCTGAGTCTAAGCGAGCTGCAAGACCCAATTTCCACTTTAAAGTAAGCACTGGGACAGAACTTAACACCACAAGATACGGATCAGATAAATCCAGAATGTAGGACATGGTGTACAAGATGAGACAGAGAGAAGGGGAAAATGAAACAAACTGAAGAGACCTCACACTCAAATGCAACGCATGAAACGTGACTGGCTTCCAGTTTGGAAAAAGCAGTTATTAAAGACATTTTGGGATAACTGAGGAAATCTTATTGTGGGGAGATTCTTAGCTGATGCATAAGAATCATCTTCTTGGGTGTGTCAGTGGCGCTGTGTGAGAATGTCTGCAGACACCAGAGACATGCTGATGGCATAAAACGCCACGATGTCTAAAACTTTCGTACGGTTCAAAAAGGACCCAAAAAGCTGCCACGTACACAAACACTGAAAATGCTGCACATGGTATTAGCAATTTTTTAATCCAAACAGTCTGGATAGATGTTATGCTATTCTTTCAACTTTCCTATTTGTGTAAATTATGAAAATTTTCATAATTAAAAAAGGAAAGAAAAGTTCAAGAAAGTAAAAATACTACATCAGCACCAAGAGACAGCTCAGAAGTCTCTGGCTACAGTCACTTTCTGGGGTGTAACCTGAGATGAATACATCAAGGGAGACCCGATGGCCACTAAGGCATTGTTAAGACACCAAGAGTCTCAAAATTCTTTGGGGGAAATCTAAGTGTGACTTACATGGGAAGGCCAGGCCTTCAGAAAACTGCAACCGTATCGAGGCTTCCCTGTAACAAGTCTAGTGCATGAATCATAAGGGCTCAGTCCCTGTGCAGTGAGAAGACCAACTCTGAAAATCAGTGGGTGATCACAAGGCCCGGGGGAGTGGGAGGTGGGGTAGGGAAATGGAGGGATTAGACCGTAGGAAGGTATCTGGAGATGGTGTGCACAAGCTCAGGGGTCAGCACATCCCTGGGCAGTATGACCCTGCCCTGCCCCTGTCCTCCAGCCAGCCCCTTGACCTTCCAGCTGCCTTTTGAGTACACCTCTTTAAGTCCCAGGAACAGGGAAATACTTCCCTCACTAACATACAGTCTGATCTGATCCTAAGGAGTCAGAGGGTTTCTGGGCCACTTTCTTCCCACTACAGTTGAAGTCTATCCTTAGCTGGCCCCTCAACCAGAGACCCAACACCCCCCACCCCACTTCCTCTGCATCTTTCCTCCCTACCCCTAACCACTCCATCAGGAAGTCTTTCCCTTTGTCTTTCTGGGCACAGGGACCCACCATAGCTTTCCGGTCTTCCTCAGCCATCTTGAGGCGTTTCTGAGCCTCTTCGTAAGCCTAGGAGAAGAAGGCAAGACTGGTCAAAGTCCCCACGCCCACAGCCATTCCTGTCTAGAATCACAAGCATCACTCAGATGTTCCCTAGCACAAAGAAATGTCCCCCCTTCACTGAGGAATCTCTGTGGTTACAGGTTCAGCAGAGAGCCACCTTAGCCCAAAGACCCAAAGAGATAACCAGACTACTGGAGGCGGCCCCTTGTCTTCCCAGAGATCACTATCTGCGGTCACACGCAACCTCAGACCGGATCCAGGGGTGTGTGTGGGAACTGAGGGAACGTGCTGCTCCAACGCACCTTCTTGTCTGACCGCTCCAGGACGTTGCGAGTCCGATCCTTGTCCCGCTGCCGAACCCGCTCGGCAAACGCATCACGTTCCTCCAGGTCCTGAAGGCGCTCTCGCTCTGTCCGCTCCCACTCATCCTCAGACTCTGGCTTTTCCGTCTGCTCTTTCTTCTCCCTGCAGCCCAGCCCAGAGGATTAACTGAGGGCACTCAGAGGCTTCCTGTCCCATCAACCACCTGCCCCATTCTCTCGCCCCCTACTTCTGACTTACCCTGTCTTCCTCTTTCCTTTCTCAGAAACTTGTTCCTCCTCCTCGTCTTCCTCTTCCTCCTCACGTTTCTTCCTGAGATGTTTCCGTTTTTTCCGCTTCTTCTGGACACTGCTCCCGGCCCTGCCCACAGTCTCCTCGCTGCTGTCCTCACTGTCCTCCAACAACATATAAGAGCGGTTCTTTTCCAGCAGGGCTCGGGCTTCTCGCTCAGCTGCCCGAGCTGGCTTTTCCACCACTGCCTTCCGTGGGACCTGTCGGGAGAGAGAGGAGAAGTCAAGGGGATGTGAGCAACTCCTGATCTCTGCCCACCTACTCTGCCCGGTTCCTAATTTAAGGAGTAACTAATCTTAAGCCAGCTGTCATTCTCTCTTTTCCCCAAGGCTTCACACCACTTCCATCAGCCCGAATGGGGTCTCTTAGTTTCTAAGCCTATCCTGTGCACCCCCTGCTAGGTACTAGGGATATAGGGATAAAGAGACAAAACTTCCTGCCCTCACAGAGTTTACATTCTCACACCCAATTCTCGACTGCTCAGCCTCTGTTCTCCCCAATGACTAAGTCAGTCCTACCCAAGGACTGGACAAGGATTGTCCAGATTGTTTTGCAGAGCCCTGTCACAGGCCAGCACTGTACCAGCCTCCAGAGATACCCTGGTGAACAGATTAACACTGAGCTCCTACCCTCACATCAAGTACATTCTAACCTCATCTTTCACCAAGTGCATATGGGACAGCCACACCAGGTTATCTGCCATTCTCTGAACAAGTTTAACACTTTTAGTCTTACTGTATATTTCTGAGGTCTTGTTCTGCAGGGTACAATTAGATGGTATGAATACAAAGACGAAAAACACAGTCTTGTCTTGCAGGAGCTCACCATTACACCTTTACTCTTCCCCTTTCTCTACCCAACAAATTCCAGAGAATCTGTGGGCCTGCTTTTCGCCATCACCGCTACACCACTTCTACCCTCCCGCAACACTGCCCACACATTTCTTCTATAGCCTCACTCTTCGAAGGGTGGGTAAGTTTCCAGCATCACCCGGAAACTTGTAAGATTTGTTAGAAATGAAGAAAGGAAGAAACCATCCCAGACCTACCGAATCGGAATCCTCATTTTAACAAAAGCCGTGGATGAATCCTAAATCTGTTTGAGAAACACTGCTCTATAGACCCTTAAGCCCTCCTCAATCTTCTCCACGGAAGTGGTCGTCCAGCCCGAAAGTGGTAACTGCTTGCAAAGTGAAGTCGCTCAGTCGTGTCCGACTCCTTGCGACCCCATGAACTGTAGCCCACCAGGCTCCTCCGTCCATGGGATTCTCCAGGCAAGAATACTGGAGTGGTTTGCCATTTCCTTCTCCAGGGGATCTTCCCGACCCAGGGATCGAACCCAGGTTTCCCGCATTGCAGGCAGACACTTTAACCTCTGAGCCACCAGGGAAGCCCAAACTGAGCTTAATTCTCCGTTGGACAGTTTGCCCAAGTGAGCCCAAACTCCGTTGGACAAGTAACCTGGGGGCCCCTCCCCTGCTCCACCCACTCTCCCGCCGCTCCCACGCCCGGTCCCGCCTCTCCCAGCACCTTGTTCCAGAGTCTCAGGGCGAAGTCCCGGGCCGGCCCACTGAGGTCCAAGGTATCGGTGTCTCGCAAGCGCTGCACGAACTCCTCTGCCGAGGCACAGCGCTGCGCGGTACCGATCAGGAACTGGGCCACGTGCCGCTCGCTCAGCCCCAGCACCGAGTGCAGCTCGTCTTGCACCCAGCGCTCCAGCCCCGCCGGTGTCGCCATGGCGACACACGCTCCCTATTCCTAGCCCTGAAAGTGTCTCCAGCTGCCACGTCGGCGGCCGGGCGGGTCGGAGGCCTAGAGCTCCTGGATGGAGCCTCTGCTCCGGAATGGAGCTGCCTGAGAACCCAGGAGTTCGGTTTCCGATAGTCCAAAGCAATCTTCCTGGACCGCAGAGGCCGGAAGTGGCTGCTCTTTTTCGGCCTACGCACTACGGTGGCCGAGCGAGTTCAAATCTCGCGTGATTGTACGCGAAGCCCGGAATAAAACATGTTCATTTCTTCCCCTACTGAATTTCTGTCGCCCTCTGTTGGTCATTCGTGAATATTACACTCATTCATTTCATTCAACTATATTGAGAACCTTGGAGAAGGCAATGGCACCCCACTCCAGTACTCTTGCCTGGAAAATCCCATGGACGGAGGAGCCTGGTAGGCTGCAGACCATGGGGTCGCGAAGAGTCGGACACGACTGAGCGACTTCACTTTCACTTTTCCTTTTCATGCATTGGAGAAGGAAATGGCAACCCACTCCAGTGTTCTTGCCTGGAGAATCCCAGGGACGGGGGAGCCTGGTGGGCTGCCGTCTCTGGGGTCACACAGAGTCAGAGACGACTGAAGTGACTTAGCAGCATATTGAGAACCTAAAGTGCCTGGTGGCTCAGGTGGGTAATGGCACCCCACTCCAGTAGTCTTGCCTGGGAAATCCCATGGACGGAGGAGCCTGGTAGGCTACAGTCCATGGGCTCGCGAAGAGTTGGACACGACTGAGAGACTTCACTTTCACTTTTCACTTTCATGCATTGGAGAAGGAAATGGCAACCCACTCCAGTGTTCTTGCCTGGAGAATCCCAGGGACGGGGGAGCCTGGTGGGCTGCCGTCTCTGGGGTCGCACAGAGTCAGACATGACTAAAGCAACTTAGCAGCAGCAGCAAAGTGCCTGGTGGCTCAGGTGAGAAAGAATCTGCCTACAATGCAGGAGACCTAGGTTTGATCCCTGGGTGGGGAAGACCCCCTTGGAGGAGTAAATGGTAGCTCACTCCAGTATTCTTGCTTGAAGAATTCTATGGACAGAGGAACCTGACCTACTACAGTCCATGGGGTCACAAAGAGTCGGACATAACTGAGAGACCAACACTTTCAATGTGGGCCAGGCACAGTTTTAGTACCCAGGGATATAGCAAAGAACAAATCAGAAACAAATCCCTTACTGAATTTACAGTGGCAGAGGGTTGGGGGTGGGGACCAGCCTGACAGAGACAAGATACATAAAAATATAAAATACTAAGTTATATGGAGCCAAAAGTAATGCAAGGTGTGTGTGGGCGCTTGTGGGGTGGGGCGTTCAAATTAGAAGATCAGGTCCACGCTTGTTACAGATCAACTGATTAGGAGTGACCTTTGCTAGGACAGTTACCTTCTGCAAGAAGTGAATACAGGTTAGGCTTAATTGAGGACTCCAGGCAGATGAAAACTCAGGATGTGGAGAAAAAGCTAAGGTACCCTCTTTTCTTGGTGCTATCTCATGTTATTTTAAAAGATCTGCAAACTAAGAAATATGCAAATTGTATTCTGCTTTTTTTTTTTTTTTGCTAACAGCTTGAGAAAGTCACTGGTGGCTGCTTAATTTTAAATAAGCAGAACTTGTTGCTTGACTACTGTCTGGCCTCTGATTCTGCTTCATACTTTTACAATTAATTGGATTTATCTGACACTGTGTTGGGAAACTAAACATTTGTTATTCCAACTAACAGCCACAAGTAGCTCCGCATCATTGACGTCATGAGTGCACTGTTTTCTGTTTCTGAAATGGACTGTGAACACCCCTGGCATCTCAGAGTTTCTTACTTCTGCTTTCCTGGGTCAAAACTAATTAGGGTCTTTACCTAATTAGCTACTAATGTGAGTACTCTCCCTCCATACTCACACCCACTCTGAAGTGGCTTATTCTTTTGACACCTTGCTTATTCCCTTGCTGGGAACATCTCTGGCATGTGTTTAAGATCAATTTTTCCAATACATTTTGTTTTTAATAAAGGAGGACCTTCCTCTAGTGATAGGACTCTATCTGCCATATCTTTATTAGCCTGGAGAACTGGAAAAAAAAATCCGATAAGTAAAATGTAAATATTCCACACATAGAAGATACAAATTCACCGAAATGGGAAAGTGTCCCAGTGCCAACTATACTTGGGCCACAAAGCCATGAATTATCTATGGTTCTTAAAACTTTAGGAATGTAAAACCGTTGTCTCTCAGAGGAGACCCTTTTCAGGAATCTGCCCCTCTGTACTATTCTGCAGCAGTTTCAAGAGATTTATTACTTACGGTCTTGAGTCTTGGAGTAAAATCCCCTGGATTAGCCACTTCTAATCATACACTCTCTGGCTGCTTGCCTTGCACTAGGCTTCTGAATACCAGAATCCTTCAATTCAGAGTGTCCTCTGCTTCCAAATTTTTATCTCCTTTCATCTGCTCATTTGTTCATTCATTCTAAAGATAATTGTGTGTGTCTATCAGGTGCCAGGCATGGGGACGCCGCAGTGAACCCAGCCGATCGTTTGTCATCATGGTATGTCCAGTGTGGTGGATGCTCCAACTGTCCTTCCTCAAACCAGCCCTAGACTTACAAAAATAATAATTTTTAAAATTACTTTTTAATCATTTAAAAGTATTTATTTTTGGCTGCAATGGGTCTTCAATGCGCATGAACTTTCTCTAGTTGCAGCCAGTGGGGACTACTCTTTGCTGAGGTGGGCAGGAGGGCTTCTCACTGTGGTGGCTTTTCTCATTTCAGAGCACGGACTCTAGGTACCCGGGCTCAGTACTTGTGGTACACCAGCCTAGTTGCCCTGCAGCAGGTGGCATCTTCTGGAGCAGGGATCAAACCTGTGTCCCCTGCCTTGGCAGGCGGATTCTTAACCACTGGACCACCAGGGAAGTCCAAAAAATTTTTAATTAAAAAAAAAAGAGAGAAAACAAAACAGGGAGTTCCCTGGTGGTGTAGTGGTTAGGATTTGATGATTTCATCATGGAGGCCCAGGATAAGTCCCTGGCTGGGGAACTGAGATGCCACAAGCCGAGAGGCACAGCAAGAACAAAACCAAACCAAAGCAACAACAAAAAGTCCCCAGTCCCTCTCCTGCTGGTCCTTGGAGAAACCGGTGCCAGGTTCTCCCAGAACCCTCTCTCCATGGCCAGTGCTGAGCTTCTGCTTCCCTGTCATATTTTCCCCTCCCACAGCTATGGCTGCTTCCTCCTTATGGCTAGTAAGAAGGTGAGAGAGGCCTGGAATGAGGAACCCAGAACCCACTGCATCCCACCCCCACCCCCATTCCCTTTTTCAAAAGAAAGAGAAGCAGCAGGAGAGTCGGAGAGAGCTCCATTTTATTATAGAAAATAAAAACAAAAACAAAAACCCAGGCAATTGAGAAGGAAGGAGACATGGTGGGAAGAGAGTTGAGGTCCCTCATGACTCACCCCACACCCTCGCAATTCAATTCAATTGTGAACCACCAGGAGGAACAGAATTAAATAACTAGAGGGGGATACAGAGTTAAGATTCCCAGCCTTCCCTCTTGGGGGAAAGTGAGACACGGGAATACTGAGCAAAAGTGGAGGAAGCCATACCCCGGGTCCCCCCAGTGCGGGGACTCCAGGGGACAGGGAAGAGGATTCTACATGGACACGCAAGTAGGCGTGGGTTGTAAACCCAGGACTTTGGCAGGTGGGGCTGGAGATGGTGGGGGTGTGGGGCTGTAAACCAGGCTGTAGTCAAGAGAAGCAGCAGGAGCTGTAAACAAAGGGGCAGGGACCTAAGGAATAGGAGGGAGAGGTGCTGGAAATGCAGTGGGGGCTGGGTCTCCCGGGGAGATGGGGGAGCCTCCAGGGGGTGGTAGGGAGTCGAGGAGAGTGTACCCTGCCCGTGGAGATGGCAAGGGTGCTCCATCTCTACCCCTGCCCTGTGAGCTCTGTGCTCCTCCCCAGGACTGGATGGGGGTCTCGGATCACCTAGGAGGCACCAGCATGTCTGAGGAGGGTGGAAACTGAGCGGTTGCCTCTGCCCCCAGAAACAGGAAGAGGAAAGCGAGGTGGAAGATGCTGGTTGCCCTTCCCTGCCAGGCTCATGCTGAGGGTCTGTCTGTCTGCTCTGAACCTTCTGGGTTCCAGAATCTTCAGTTCCGGGAAGGAGGGAGGTGTATCTCCGTGTTGGAAGAGGGTCACCTCCGACAAGACTCATCTGTGCGAGAGGAGGCAGCAAGGATAGAGGATGAGCGAGGGTCTCCGCCTCCCGCCTCCCCACCCACTGCCCACACTGAAGGCCAGTTGGCGCAGAAAATCTTATAACATCTCCCACATCCTGAGTGCCTGTTGCTACTACTGGTAACAGCAGCCATCACTCATTCCATTTAGCCTGGATTCTCTGCCAGCCATTCTCATCACTTGTTTAATTTTGCAATAACCCCGGAAACGTTAAGTTATTCAGCGTCCAGCCATAGTTCCTAAGTGCCTCCCAAAAAGTTCTTAGCCCTCTCAACAATTCCAAGAGGTGGTTATTATTAACATCATTTCAAAAATAATAAACTGAGGCCAGAGGTCAGGCAGTTACCCTGAGGTAACACCACAAATAAGAGACAAGATGGAATTCAAACTCAGGCCTGTCTGATCCAAATCCTGTGTTAACCACACTATAGCACTCAAAAAGAGTCTAGTTTAGAAATGTGGAGATCTTATGTGCCCTTCGCTTCTCAGGACCTCAGTTTTCCCATCTGTTAAAAGGAACTGTGAAAGAGGAGAGTGAAAAAGTTGGCTTAAAGCTCAACATTCAGAAAATTAAGATCATGGCATCTGGTCCCATCACTTCATGGAAAATAGATGGGGAAACAGTGGAAACAGTGACAGACTTTATTTTTTGGAGTTCCAAAATCCCTGCAGGTGGTGACTGCAGCCATGAAATTAAAAGATGCTTGCCCCTTGGAAGAAAAGCTATGACCAACCTAGACAGCATATTAAAAAGCAGAGACATTACTTTGCCAACAACGGTCCATCTAGTCAAGGCTATGGTTTTTCCAGTAGTCATGTATGGATGTGAAAGTTGGACTATAAAGAAAGCTGAGCACCGAAGAATTGATGCTTTTGAACTGTGGTGTTGGAGAAAACTCTTGAGAGTCCCTCTGACTGCAAGAAGATCCAACCAGTCCATCTTAAAGGAATCAGTCCTGAATATTCATTGGAAGGACTGATGTTGAAGCTGAAACTCCAGTACTTTGGCCACCTGATATGAAGAACTGACTCATCTGAAAAGACCCTGATGCTGGGAAAGATTGAAGGTGGGAGGAGAAGGGGACGACAGAAGATGAGATGGCTGGATGCCATCACCGACTCAATGGACATGAGTTTGAGTAAACTCAGGGAGTTGGTGATGGATAGGGAGGCCAGTCCATGGGATCGCAAAGAGTCGGACACGACTGAGAGACTGAACCAAATGAACTAAAGTAGCTGTTGGGCTAGAGTCCCCGCCAAGCTCCGTCCAAGCGCCATCATTAAATCCCCCTTCCTCCTGAACCGCAATGCCCGCTCCGACCAGCAGGCGGCGCCAATGGGCCGGCGAAGTCTAGGCTCACCCACTATCAGGGCCTTGGTGCGCAGCCCGCCCTGAAGCTCTGGCTGCAGTAACAGCAGTTCCTCCTCCTCCTCTTCGTCGTCGGCTTGGGCCACTGGGGGACTGGGGGCGCTGGGGGCCTCAGGCTCCGGGCCCAGCTCTTCTAGCACCGAACTCTCCGAGGGATACTGATACGTGGTCTCCAGGGCTGTCTCGCTGAAGGAGATCTTGAGCTGAGGGTGGGAGAGAAAGCGGGAAGGAGGCGAGGTCAGACCGCAGGGTAACAGGTGCAGGACCACGGGGAGTGGGGACTGGGTTTGGGTACGACTCGCTGACTTTGCCCGCCCCAGCCACTCTGGAAGCCAGTTTTCCTTTCGGTACTGGCTACTCGCTGGCCAATCCCAGATTTCCCCTCTTCAATCATATCGTTTGAAAAACATTGACTTTGGCCTGAGCTTCGGCAGGGGCCTGGGTAGCAGGAGTGAGGAACCCAGGATCAAGGTTTCTGCTTTTAGAGTGTGGGAGGTGGAAAGATAAAGAGAAATTAAAAACCTGGATATAAGTCCTGTGATCAGAACTGAGTCTTTGGGCACCCTGGGGGCAATCAGGGGGGCTCACCAGGGGAGGTGAGAGCTGTCTCCTGGGTAGGAAGGAGCTGGCTGGGAGGGAGTCACAGGCAAAAGCCAAGACAGGCACATTGGTTTCCAGAGTCTTGGTCCCTTGCTGTTCGAGGGAGAGCCCAGGACCCTGAACACCAGCCCCTCCCACCTCACTCATTCCTCTCCTGCAGCTGAAGTGAGCCCCCAGGAAAGGGTCTTGGCTCTGACAGGGGAGCAGAGACCAACAGAAAAGCCAGAGGAAGGGAGACTGTCCCCCGAAACCCATTGAGATGATAAGCCCAAGTCCCTGAAAGCGGTAGCTGCGGGGGAGGTGACAGGGCAGAGAGGAAAGTCCAGGCAAACACAGGACGGGGCTGGAGATTGCACCAGAAGGGACGTGCAGTGACAGAGACAGGCGACCAGAGGAATCTGGAGGGGGCAGAAAATCCTCGGGAACGTACTGGCGCAAGAGCCAGTGAGCCCCAGCTGTTCTCACCACCTTTTTACCCTTCCCCTCTGCCCTCCTAAGAAGCTCAAGGGGAAGGGGCAGGGTGGGATTAACTCTGGGAGCCAAAGCGATTAAGGAGACAAACAGGAGGATTCCATGCGAACTGCTCGGAAAGGTCCAGAGGATCTCCTGGGCCTTCTCTAGCATCCGTTGGGGAACCTGGGGGTTGGGGGCCCTGCATCCCCGAGTCTCTGCATGGACTGGCGTATGAGAAGAGAGTAACCAGGATTGTGGCTGGACAGGTGGTTGCTAACACCTGGGTCCCCATGGGAAGCAAGAACTCAAGAGATGTGTGTGTATGTGTGTGTGTGTGTGTGCGCGCGCGCACACATGCGTGTGTCACTCTCTGAGTCCAAACCTGGCATGGGCCACCTCTCTGGTCACAAAAGCCAGAACCTGGCCAAGGCCTAGGAGGGGCTCCAATGTGCCCCTCCCCACTCAACACTGTGCATCCTCCTCCACTCCAGCCACATGGGCTGTGATTTCCTCCAGGCCCACCCCAGGCACTCTTACCTCAGGGCCTTTGCACTGGCTGTTCCCTCAGCTTAGAATACTCTTCCCCCAAATATCGCCGTGGCTCCCTCCCTTTGGATCATGCTATTATTTGCTCCTCCTACCATCTGGCCCTCAAAGTTCCATTTGTCCCTGTCCTAATTTTCTCCAATAGTCACTTAACCATCTTCTAACCTAACCTACCAAAAAGAAAGTTAGTCGCTCAGTCGTGTCCAACTCTTTGCAACCCCAAGGACTGTAACCCACCAAGCTCCTCTGTTCATGAAATTTTCTAGGTAAGAATACTGGAGTCGGTTGCCATTGCCTTCTCCAGGGGATCTTCCCGATCCAGGGATTGAATCCAGGTCTCCTGCATTGCAGGCAGGTTCTTTACCGTTTGAACCACTAGGGAAGCCCTAACCTACCAGAGGATTTACTAATTTGGTTACTTATTTTTGTCTGCTGTCAATAGAAGCATGGAAGTTTCTTCAATGGGTAAGGAAGGTTCCATTCATCCAGACATTAGATGGCGTCCCAACAGACCAACCCTGGGGGAACACTCTTGCGGGGTGGGGGGGTGCAGGCCAGCCTGCACACAGTCGACCCCCGGTCCGCGTCTGTGGAACAGCCAGCTGGTAGAATTGAGTGACAGGAACCAGACCCCTTATATCCTAACTTCTCCAAAGGAACCACGTCTACTGCTGACAGGTTTACCCAAACTTCTGGAAACCCACTTCTGTTTTCTTTTCATGTCACTTTTTGAGATACCGAGCTCTGTAGTTTATTATCCGCTCTGGTAAAAGGAGCCATTTTATTTGCTCTCTGTCCATGTTTGTCTCTCTCCCCCAACCCTGCTTCTCTCCTCACCACCCCAACTTCTGACTGGGCTTCTCAGGAATGCACAGCCTTCATGGGGTGTGTGTGTTGGGGGGGGGTGGGTATGGATGGGATGACTCACTCACTCCTCTCTCATCAGCTATATAAGGTCACGAGGGGGCTGGGGAGAGGAGGGGCCGACCTCCCAGCCAGAGGGGCCTCTGGGGAAGGGCACGGGCCATGGCCCAACCCTTGGGCTCCAGTGGCAGGGCTGGGGCTTCTTTCCCAGTGCAGGGAGATGTTTGATGGAATTAGCCTGCAAACAGGAGTTATTTAGGGAAAGGGGTACAGTGTTAGACAGCAGGGTCCTCCTATCCCTGATCTGATAGGCAGGGCTGGACATGCCCGTCCCTGATGAGCAGGGTGCTGGGAGAGAGGAGAAGGCCTCAGGGAGAGCTGAGGGGAAAGTGTCTGGGCCCAGAGAACTCTGCACTGCTTCTTCCCCACCCCCACCTGAAGCAGCCACTTCCTTATTCTCTCACCACATCCTGAGCACAGTTCTGGCCAGGCCCATGGCCCCATGTTCGCCACTCAGCCCCACCAGCCTTCCGGCCCCCACCCCAGGCTTCCTGTTTGGGCGATCTGCTTCCGGCTCCCTCGCTCCCTGACCTAGGACTAGAACCTAGGACCTCCCTCACTCTCACAGGTCCTGTCCTGCACTCAGTCCCTGGCCTTTGGGCCCCAGACTTCATGTCTTCCCCTCTTTGTTCCTCCCCAGAGGCACAAGACAGCCTCTACGGTAGTAAGTGACTTCTCTGAACATCTCACCCTGGCTGTTCCTGACCTAGTTCCTTGCCCAGCCCGGAGGCAAAGGGGTCACCTAGCAGTCAGCTCAGGACAGACCCAGGGACCACGGCTCTGGGATGGGAGCTTGAGCTTCATGTGAAAATGAGCTGGGGTCTCAAGTGACTCCCGACCTTTGTGCTTTCCCACTGACACCGGGGACACGAAAAACAATCTGAGGATGACACATATGGGATGAGGGCTGGAGCTGTGTTAGATACAGAACTTCTCTTTCCTTGGAGACTTTCAAGCTGGAAACTGGTGTATGGGGCAGGAGTTGGGCCAGCGCCAGGGAAGAAGTCAGCTTGGCTGTTTCCAACTTCCCTGCACCGCCTTTTTTCCAGTTTAACCTCTGACCTTCTGCTGTCCCCAGTCCCCAACCCTGCCCTCGACTCCCATTGTGCTCTCTGCTCTCAGCACAGTGCCTCCAAATTCACTTCTCTTTCTTTCTACCCCAAGAGGAGGGAGAGGCCAGGAAGAAAGGGGAAAACCAACTGCTGAGCCAGTTCTGGGGAGGGAGGGGATGCCCAGGGAGGAAGGACTGGGAGGGAGTGGTGGGGGGGAGTATTTTGGAAGAGGAGAAGGCTTTTCTTGTCCCAAGAGAGAAGGGAGCACTGTCTGAAGCTGTGGCCCAGCTGGGGGTGTGCAACCCCGAGGTCACCCACTTCAAATGGCCTCTGTGTGCGTCTCTCCCATGGGGCAGACTCGGGGTTCAAAAGCCTTCTTCTCTCTGCTCCTTGGCCAGCCCCTGTTCCACTCCCCTCCCCCACTATCCTAGGATGCCCCCACTCGGCTCTGCAACACCCCCTTCCTTGGGTCTTTGAGCTGTTCCTCCACTTGCTTCTCTCTGCCATTTCTCCCTAAAACCCCAAACCCTTCTGCCTTCCCAGGCTTCCTACCCCGGCATTCTTTTGCCCACTTTTGCCCTGCAGACCCTGCCCGCGTAGACTCCAGGCTGTGGCCTCAACTCGGGTCTCCCACCCAGATGGGCTGGGCTGGGTCACAGACTCGGGAATGGAAAGCATGGGGGCGGAACTCAGAGCCTGAGGGAGAGAAGAGTGAGGAGCCTGGGCACACCCTGAGAGAGACACACCCAGGACAGCTAGCCTGATTGCGGAGCGGGCTCCTTGGGCTGGGAAATGAATGGAAAAGAAGGGCCACAAAAAGGAAGGGCGTGTGTTCAGGGTAGGAAGGGTGGCAGCAGGAATGAACAAGAATAGATGAAGACAAGGATACAGAGGTGTAAAAAAAAGGAGAGAGACAGGAGTCCACAGAGCAGTGATGGTGGGCTGGGCGAGAAGTCTGGGTTGGCTGCTCCCTACCTGTTTGTGGCGCCTTTCAGGGGACCCCTTGACAAGGCAGCTGCGGCTGAGGCGGAGGTAGCCCCCCAGAACCAAGATCTCCTCGGCAGTCGGGTACCGCTTCTTCCCAGCCCCAGGGACCGCTGCGTCAGCTGTGGCTGGGGCGGCTGGAGTGGTGGGGGCTGCAGGGGGCACGGACCGCCGGGGGTTGACTGTGAAGGTGTGTCCGCTGCGGCGGGGGGCCCCCACCCCTGGCCCTGCCTTCACCCCGTAGAAGAGCCGGCTCATGAGGGGATCCCCAAGGGACTGGGGGGCAGGTGGGGCTGGGGGTGGGGGAGACAGAGGGGTTGCAGGTGGGGGCCGGAGTTCCCCTGCTTCCTCTTCCTGCCGTCTAGAGGCTCCAGTCCCGGCGTCCTCTGGGGAGAGGGGGGAGGGTGCAGAGCAGCGGTCCTGCAGGGCGCCCAGAGGCCTGCTCTGAGTGCCCGCCTCCTCCTTCTCAGCCTCCCCTTCTCCAGCTTCTGCACCCAAAGGACCCACGTGCTTCTTGGCAGACTCTGGAGTGTCCGGTTTCTGGGGCTGAGGCTCTGTGTCCCTGGGTGTCCAGTCTCGGACCTTCCCAGAGTTCAGGGTCCATTTCCAGCCTTCCAGTGGCCGCAGGCCCCTCTCGCCATCCTCCACAGGACTGGGCCTTTCCTCTGCTCCCTCTGGTCCTGCAGAGCGACTGTCTGGAGCCTCCATTGTTGGGGTCTCTGACGACGCTGTGGTCCCTTCTGGGACCATTCTTGGAATCGGCCTCTCGTCTTTTCTCCCCCATTCCTCTGAGCAGTCTTTTCTTTCTTCTCCTGAACTCGGCCTCCACTCTGACGCCTCCAGTTGTCCCAAACTCTGTCCCTGAGACTCTCTGGGGTCGGGCCTCCATTTATGGGACTCTGTCAGGCCAAGCTTTTGGTTGTCAGACTCTTCCGGGCTCAGTCTACTGTCCACCACCTCTGTTCTCCTGGGGCTTTGTTCTCCGGGCTCTGCCAGTCTCAAACTCCGCTCAGGAGTTTCTCCAGGGCTCAGCCTCCATTTCCGCACCTCTGACAGTCTGGAGCTCCTGTCTCCAGCCTCTCCTGGGCTCTGCCTCCAGTCCCGAGACTCCAAAGGCCTGGGGCTCGACTCTCGAGCTCCCCCTATCCCCAGCCTCTTCTCTCTGGCCTCCCTGGGACTAAGCCGCTCTTCCCTGGACTCTCTTCCTTTGGGGCTGGGATCCCGTGTCTCCCCAGGGCTGGGTCTCCGCCCCCGGGTCTCCAAAGGTCCAGGCCGTCTGTCCGTGAGTAGCTCTTCACTCCGCTGCTGCTGCTGCTGGCGCTCTTGCCGGATAAATCGGTTCTGGTGTACGGGCCCAATGGCCTCCAGGAGGACAGCAGACTCGTCTGGGTTTGGAGGTCCAGCCTCCGTAGTCCCAGGCACAGGGCTAGGCTCCCCAGGAGACAGACCAAGCTTGGCCCGGCGGCGCTCCAGAAGGCCCCGCTTCCAGGCTGGCATCTGCGACAGCCGCTCCCGCTCTGCCGTCTCACGGCCGCGAACGGCTGCCTCTTCCTGCCGGCGCCGGGCTAGCAGCTGTAGCTTCCAGTCTGGGATGGTGGCCATGGTCGCCTTGGGGAGGGTGGGGGAACGCTGGGGGGCAGAGAACAGGAAGGAGAGGCTCCAGAAGGGCCCAGGAGGTGAGAATGGGGGTGGGGGGAGAGGAAGCAGGGGGAGAGGTGGGACACAGAGGAGCTGAGGGTGAGAACAGTAGGAAAGGGGGCGCCGGGGGGGTGGGCAGAGAAAGGGGAAAAACTGAGAAAGTGAAGAGGAAACTAAGAGCCAGGTGATGGGGTTGGGGGAGGTGGGTCGAGAGGAAGAGTGGAGATTCAGCAAAGAGACAGGAGTCAGACTTGTGGGTACAGGTTACTGGGCATCAGAGACAGTCCCCAGGTTGTGAGAAGAGGGAAAAACGAAAGAAGTTGGCGCGAGGGAGAAAAGAGAAGAGAGGCTAGGGGTGAGCGGGGAAGGATCCGAGCGAGGTTGCCTGACCGCTACCCCAGGAGCGGCGGGAGTGGGAAGCGAGGTCAGCGGGATCCCCGGCGGAGAGCGGGCAGTGGGACCTGAAGGGGTGTCGGGAAGGTGGGAGGGCGGAGAGTGGACAGGTCCAGGGAAGAAGGGGGAATCGGGGGCAGAGGGGCAAGGGAGCTCGGCGGCTGCAGCCCGGCGAGTCTCAGCGCGGGCCCCGGAGGTCCGGGCTCCCCTTCCAGCTCCGCTTGAGCCACGCCTCTCCGGCCCCCCAGCCCCCACCCCTCCGCCCTGCACTCCGCCCCGGGGCGGGCCAGGGGAAATACCCTCCCCCGGGGACTTTCGGAACCCGGCGATCGGAGCTGCCAGCTTGTTCCCAGAACCCTGGCGTCCACCCCCCACCAACCCTAACCCGGTCCCGGCCCAGCCGCCGGCCTCCCCCACCGGCGATGCCCCGGGGTCCCGGGCAAGCGAGCGCCCCAGGCGTACGGAGCACCGGCTCCACACCGCTTCTCTCCGGAGCCGGCCAGTCTTGCGCCGGGGTCTTGGCGCTCATGGAACCCCGACCTCGCCAGCCGTCCCCACCCGGCTATGACCGCACTGATGGGCAATCTCGGCACAAAGAGAGGAGAGGCAGCCCGAGGTCCGCGCCCGGGATGGAAGGGAGGGGACACCCCCTCCCCAAGTCTGAAGCCCCTGGGTCAACTCACACGCCGCGGGGCTCCCGGGGGAGGGGGAGCGAAGGAGCCTGACGTCCGGAGAGAGGAGGAGAGAGGAAGAGGAGGAGAGAGGGATAGAGGGAGATCCGGGGCCGGAGGTGGGGGGGTGCGGGGTGGCTCGGGAGGGGGGAAGGGAGGAGAAGGGGAGGGACGGAGACTGAGACCCGGGGGCCGGGCGGGGGGCGGCCGCCGCTTTGTCTGAGGACAATGGGGAGAGGGAAGGGGGCGCGGGGCGGAGCCGGGCGCGGGGGCGGAGCCTCGCTCCCCGGGTCCCCCTCGTGGGGCCTCGGCCCCGGGACTCTTTTCCCGCCGCGATTCCCGGCCCTCCGCGGTCCTTCCCCAGGGCCTCTCACGCGGCTCCCGCCCGGTAACCCTGGACAACCCAGGTGTCCAGACCCCCACCCCCAGCTCGCCAACCCGGGGCGGCGGCCCGTGACTCAGACCCCTCCAGGGACTTGGGGAGGAAGCGGCAGCTGCTCGGAGCCGGGCCCGCCCTTCCCATCTCCTGCCGCTCCTCCCCACGCTTTTGCCTACCCGGGCCAGCCTTTGTTACCGTGGGGGCGCTTGCGGGGCCCGTGGGGAGGGGGCGGCCGCAGGAGCAGGGCTGGGAAGACAACGGTTTCGGAAGCTCGCTCCCTTACCCGAACCTTTGCCCCACGCTTCCGTTTCAGCCCGTCCCCCACCCGGGTCTGCAGCGAGAAAATTGGGAGATTTGAAGGAAGGGGGACCGGGTGCTCCGGGAAGAGGGTGGAGGGCTGGGTCCGCGGGGAGTGGCCGCCGCCCAGCGGTCACCAGAAGGCGCGGCCGATGCCCAGACTCCAATGTAACTTGCCTTTCCCAGAGCCAGCCCTGCAGCTTTGAGAGACACTGACAGACTGCATTCTACACGTAGAAAAACCAGACTGAATTTTATTTTCCTGTAGCGCGAGTTCCTCGGGAGAGCAGGGAGCCTTTAGTCACCTTAGCTAAGAGCGAAAGAAACCGCTCAACTAGGTTCAGGAGGATGGAGCCTAGGGGCGGGGCCTAGGGAGCTGGAAAGGCCAGACAGTGGGCCTTGGTCCAGCTCCTGGGAGGGAGCTAGACGTGGAGAAAGGATCCCTGAGGCGCAGAGGGTAGTAACAGGGCTAAGGGAGTGGTCAAGCCAGACTCTTCTCTTGGTGAGGAAATTGTTAATGGAAGGTCAAGCCCTGAACTGTAAGTAGAGGGATAGGTTCCCAGCCACTCCTTCTTCCTGGCTGGTAAGAAGTGGCCCTTGGAGTCCAATGGCTGAAATTCAGTATGGAGCTGGAACCAAGGAGTGGAGGCTCAAGCAAGGAATGGGACCACTCCTTCAGTCCATTGATTTGGGGCTCTGGTCTGAAGCAGTCAAGGCCTGGATGTTAAGGGAATTTGGGATAGGAGGGAGAGAGGAAGTACAGGGCTTGCAACCAGGGTTAACCCCTTACTCGGCCTCCCCATCCTGGGGCCGGGAGAGCAGGTGGAGTTTTCTTTGTAGCTGGGCCCGGAGGTAGCGGAGATCATGCTGGTCCAGTCCATGAGCCAGGCCCAGGTAGAGGGTAAGGAGGAGAGCAAGGAGCAGGCGGTCAGTGCCCAGGGTGGGTACCACCCATAGCACAGTCAGCAGCTCCACGCACACTGGATGGCGCAGGTGGGAGAAGAGTCTCAGAGCCCGGGGCGACTTCAGGGCCAGAGGCTCGCCCAGCCCCAGCACATGGTAGTACACCTAGCAGAGGGAGAATGGCTTAGAAATGGAGTCAAGCCCTTGTCGCAACTTAACTGCCTCTTTCCTCCCCTTCTGGGCACCCTCCTTCTATGACAGGCTCAGGAACCACCCTTCTGAGACTGGGGGTCCCGGACCCTCATCTCTGGCCCATGAACCTTCCCAGGCCCAAGAAGCCCATGATTCCTAGCCTTTAGGGCAGGGCCAGGGGGAGACTATCTTATAAGAAAGGGAGGTGAAGGGATCAAAAACAAGAGGCAGATGGAAGACAATGGGAGGCAGAGGGACATCCTTGGAGGGGAAAGAGGTATTCTAGAAAGGATCAGATGTCTTGGGTAGGGATCTGGGAGCCTCACCTGTTTCAGGCCCATGAGCTCTGCATAGTCGAAGACGAGAAGGATGCTGAAGATGAGGAGCCAGGAAATGACGTGGAGGACAAAGCAGAGGAGGGGCACCCAAGTGGCCCACGGCTCAGTCCGAGTCTCCCACAACACAGGACCCCTGGGCACGGGCTCCCAGTACCGCATCACCAGCTGAGGAAGGAAGAGGGACTGGGTTTCCCAGCAGCCCACCCTTGACAGACCCAGACCCAGGGGCTGCCCCCAGTCCAGGCTGGCCGGCTGTTCTCCCCACCTCTATCATGAGCATGTTCACCATGTGGAGGGTGCTGGGTGGGGTCCTAAGGATGTAAGAATGACTTGTCTCCACTCTGAGGACTTAGAGAATGGATGAGAGTGACCGGATAGGCACACAAAATAGCCTATGCCAAGCACCCACTGAGAAGACAGGTGAGTACTAACCAGGAAGCTTTCTCTTGAGATCTAGGGAAGTGCTTTTGAAGAAAGGATAAGACTGAAGAGGTGTTAACAAGGCACTCTCAAGCGGGACAACATGAACAAAGTTGCCAAGGTGAGAATGCACACATCATGCCCAGGGGATCACAAGCAGTACATACTTCTTGATAAAAAGGAGAATGTGTGCTGTGAAAGAATGGGAGCTGAGATTAGTCCTGAACACCCTCAGTTCTCCTCCTAAACCCACCCTTTATCCGAAGCCTGAGGTTCTTGCAGCTCCAATCAATGACATCCTTCACACATGCTGTTTCCCTTGAGGACTCAGCTGCTAGGGCTTCATACCTGCAAGGCCAGGGCAGTGCATGCCACGTACAGTGACCTCTGAAGGACCCCAAAGTACCGGGACATCCATTCCTTCACGGTCTCAGTTGCCATGAGGCTGTGCTGCCCCACAAACAGTAACAGGAGCCCCAGATCCCAAAACAGCGGGACAAGGATGCTTTGGTCCTGCAGGGCAGCCAGCCATCCCTGGCGGGCATCTAGCGGGAGTTGGAAAAAGGTACAAAAGATCAAGAAGACTGTGGGAAACACTGTCTACCTTCATCTCTTCTTGGGGACCCGAGGCCATGTCCCTTAATGCTTTCAAGAGCCTTATCGCTTCCTCTCTAGGCTTTGCCCACCTCATTTTGCTATTCCCTGTTTCTCCCCTTTTCCCCATGCTTCTTTCAGAGCTGGGGAAGAACATTCCTGTTGGGCAGTCACGAAAGGCATGGCTGGAGTGCCCTTCTTGTTTCAGTTCTCCAAATGCTCCCTCTTTGTAACACCCTCTATAGTCCTCTCTAAGAAGCACTTTCCTGAGAATATTCTGTTCATTGCCCTTTCCCTCCCTCTCGGTTCTCACTCTCCCGCCTCTCCAAACCGCTAATCCCAGAGTTCCTAATTTAGCCCTCCGGTCTCCTCGGCCTTGTCTCGGCGGCTTTCAAGGCTCTAGTTCCCTCTCCAGAACTTCCCCTGTCATTTGTCTCCAAGCCCCGCCCCACGCTCCCTCTGCTCCGGCTCCACCTCCCTACCCTAGAGCTCATCCTCCGTCCCTCCCGCTCACCCGGACTGCCAGACTCCGAGATTCTTCCAAGAAGTGGCCGAAGGGAGGTAAAGCGTACGAACTCCACTCCAGTGCCAAAGGCCAGGATGAAAGAAGCGAGGGCAGCAGGGATCAGGAGCAGTGCAGGGGCCATGGCGAGAAGTGGAGGGGTGGGGAAAGGGGCGGGTTTGGGATTCCCGCGGCCGCAGGCTCCGCCCCGGGCCCGCCCCCCGTCTGGGACCCTTCCAGGCGTGGGGCGGGGCTCCCGCGCGCCTGCGCCGGGTTTCCGGCCGGTGCGCACAGCTCGCTCACACCCAGCTGCGGAGCAGCTCCCCTGGGTTCCTTTTCCCACCCAACGATCTCCGCGTCACAGAAGGGAGTGTTAGAATCCCGAGTGAGGGATGAAAAGGGCAGATGTTGTGCAGTCACTCACGTGGGTTGAATCGCAGCTGGGTTAGTTTTCTCATCCAAAATGAAGACTATTTCCCTCTTGCAGGGTTCTTGCAGAAACAGCATTATGAACCAACCCCCTTTCCTTTAACAGCTTTGACTTGAAAACAGCCAGAGTCAGAGGTTACAAAGCCTCAGTTAACACTGGTAATGAGCGGTGAGAGAACGGAAGACTGTTGACCTAGGCTGAGAACCCAAAGTTCTGAATCACCGATTGCAGCTTGTTAGGTGAAAAAGAGTGACTATTTTACCACAAATTAATGCTTATTCTGTGTTATAAAGTTGCCTCTCCACTTGCCAAGGGCAGAGAACTTGTCTGTAACACTGAAAGACTGGGTCTAATAATGCCAAAAGTGGCTGTTTTGTAACCATGAGTGTAACAATATGTTAAAATATTTGTGATAGAAAACTTTGTTATAGTTGTAAATTTTGTAGTAGGTTAAACTTGTGATAATTAACTACCTATGACTTTAGTCTGAAACCTCATTAGTTTGACTCCACTTACTAGTCAGAAAGCACTAAGATCTTTTGTCCAAAATGTTTTCCTACACATCTGTTTGTAATACCTACAGACGAACATTCACATCTAAAAATCAAAATAAAAGCAAGGTTTTTCTCCACTAAATATCATGTAGCTAAGGACCTAGGCATAAGCTAGTAAGGACCTTAGAGATCATTAAGCTAATTCTTTCAGATAATAGAGGAAACATAGGCCTAAAGAGATAAAGAAAATTTCCTAAGATAAGGAACTGCTAGTCCTGTGGGCTCAGGGATGACAAAATTGCCCAACAGCATGCCACAGGCTCTACATTCCTTTCCCCTCGCAGACTCAGTACTCCCATTCTCCTCTGAATCAAAGCTGTTGTGAACTGTGCTACCAGACAGCATGTTTCCCTCCTGATTCACTTTCCATCCTAAACCTCAGGAAGCTGTCCTGAATGTACCTCATCAAAGAACATCACAGCTTTAGAGGGAAGCCTCTCTATATAACTGTTCTGTCTTGGCAAACCTTTTGGGTTCACAGGTGGTCACAACAGACCTGCGGGTACTGGGATACTGCAATATTCTTTGTGATTGCTCTACACTCTGCCTCCTAATTTTCACTTCATTAAACGCTCTCCAAATTATCTTGACTGTGCCATCGTTTGCTGTTAGGATCCTGATGGATTGACATTACACGATGTACAATGTATGAGCTGTAGGATTCATTGGCAATGTAAGAAAAGATCTCTTCTCTAGAAATTTGAATTGGGGCACTTAAATGTTACCAGTCATAAGTGGATGTGCACATGAGTGGTAAGTGGGGCTACAGAGGCAGCAGGTGCTGTAAGAAATCCAGAACCTCAAGGACTCAGACAGCAGCAGACAGTACAAGCCTTTGGGTAGGGCAAGGGGACTACTATTTATCTAGGTCCTACTGTGGGCCACACCCACAATGGCTGTGCTTAATATATATTGTGAGGTTGGGTATGTTTAATTTTTTAATTTTTTATTTGGCCAGCAGCATGTGGGATCTTAGTTCCCTGACCAGGGATGGAACCCATGCCCCCTGCATTGAGAACACAGGGTCTTAACCACTGGACCACCACAGAAGTCGCAAGATTGGATATGTTTAAAAGCTAGCACAGTGTTTGGCAAAGCTAATGCTGTTTCTACTACACCAAAGTTTTCCAAACTTAAGTATAACTTAACTTGCAGAAAAGTGCACAAAACCAATATATTTTTTTTAATCGAAGTGAAATTCACATAACATAAAATTAATCATTTTAAAGAGAACAGTCCAGTGGCATTTAGTACATTCACAATGTATGCATCCACCACCTCTATCTAGTTCCAAAGCATTTTCTCTTCACCCCAAAATAAAACCGTGAACCTGTTAAGCAATTACTCCCCATCTTCTCTCCCCGAAAGCCCTTGACAAGCACTGCCTACTATCTCTATGGACTTACCTATTCTGCGTATTTCCAACAGATGGAATCATACAATGTGACTTTTTGTGTCTGACTTCTTTAACTTAGCATAATGCTTTTGAGGTTCATCCTCAAAATACTGTAGCACAATTAGTACCTCATCTCCTTTTATGACTGAATATAATACTCCATTGTATGGATATGCCACAATTTGTTTATCCATTCATCTGCTGATGAACATTTGTGCTTTCATCTTTCGGCTCTTGCGAAAGTGTTGATATGAACATTTGTGCAGAAGTATTTGTTTGAACATCTGTTTTAATTCTTTTGGCTGTATATCTATGAGGAGAATTGCTGGATCATATGGTAATTCTATATTTAACTTTTGAGAAACTGTCAAACTGCTTACCAGTGGATGAATCACTTTACATTCCCATGAGCAATGCATATGGGTTCTAATTTCCTCAAATCCTTATAATCAACCAACTTTTAAGATTTACAAAATAAAACTGCACTACACCATAAGGCACAGAGTGAATATTTATTTATCACAGACATTAAGCCTAGGCTTTACATTTATAAATACTAGAAAAGCAAGTCAAAAAAAAGAGAGAAAAATTGCAGCAATTAGCTCAATGTCAAAGCTAAAGGATGCTTCTAACAAGATGGGGTAAGGAGAAAGGAAAATATTTTAGGAACGTTCTACAACTCCACCCTCAAACTTACTCACTCCAAGCATCTTTTCAAGTTCCTGATGCTAAAATTGTTTTCACTATTTTGTACAGGATGAGTAAGAATCCCAGAAAGAAAAGATGAGGAGAAACAAATGGCTTCCAAACAGGAGGCAGGACACTGTGTGTGCCACAAAGCAATCGGTACATCCGGCCAGCTAAATATGAGCAGTGACTTAAGATATCTGAGCCTGGGACTGGCCAATTTTAAATGGCCATTTAAGAAAACCCATGGCTCCCAATCTCCCTATCTTTGTTTACCAAAAGGCCTGTTTTGGCCCCACGGATGTTCCAAGACAAATCAGATCAGACACCCCAATCTTTTCTAAAGCCCTAAGTTCTTTCTTCTGAATATTTCTAACATTTTCTGTATTGGTCCGGGAGGGAAAAGGGTACCAGGGTGGGGTTTTCAGGTGGATGACATTTCCACAGTGGAGAAGGCAAAGGCCTCTGGCTTGACTTCCTGCTTCAGTACTCCCGTCAGCAGGAACTCGGGTGAGAGGACAGGCAGCCCAACCCGAGATGGAATGGCACATCGAGGGAAGTCCTGGGAACATGTGATCACGACCCTCTGAGGCTGGAGAAAGACAAAGAGCGAAAAGAGAAAGTCAGGGGTGAAAAAGAATCCAAGAAATAGGTTCAGGACTCAATGATCACTCTGAGCATCACTAAGACAATACCTCCTGATGGGAAGTCACATGGCACACACTGTCTATGCAGAACTCTTGCCAGAAAGTTGAACCTGAATTTGTTCAAGTTTTTTAAATGAACTATGATTTACAGGAAATACAGAAGATAGAAAAACAAGGTAAATGATATAACAAGAGAGCAAACAGAAAAATCCAGACCATGAGACATTCTAAAGGAAAACTGACCTAGTTTCTGCCAGAAGTCAGTTGCAGAAAAAAGGCTGGGTGGGTTGGGGTGGATGCTCTAGACTAAAAGTGAATTAAGAGATACAGCAATTGTGGCAATACATGGACTTTGCTTGAATCCTTACTTGAACTGTAAAAAGACACTTTCAGATGACTAGAGAAATTTGATTAATGGACTATGAAAGTGACAGAAAACAACTGTTAATTTTGTTATTGACTAAAAGCGACATGTGATTGATTATACAGAAATGTGCCTATTTCTTACAAATGTATATTTTAAGTATGTAGGAAAAAATAATAATGATGTTTACAGATTCCCTTAACAACCTCAGCGAACAAAATGAAAGAAAAAGAAAAAAAGGGAATGACAGAGCAAATGCAGCAACATCTAAATTAGTCTGTTGAATCTGAGTGATTGGTATATGGAGGTTCGCTGCATTGTTCCCTTTGTGTACATTTGAAAAGACTGTAACTATAAAAAAAATAAGTCCATTTGGTATCAGCAGACCTCTTCCCTCTTCTCCACCCGTTTCTGTACCACAGGACTTCCCCAGCCTCTCACTGCTCCGTGCTGCCAGCTGCACCTCCATTTCTCCTCTCACCTGTACCCATTCTAGCCACCTCTCTAGACCCTCAGCACACCACCCCTACCTTGTAGGACCGGGGCATGCTAGGCAGGATGGCGCCTCCACAGCAGTTGATGATCTCTCCCATCTGAGGTGGCGGTGGTTGGACTCCGGGGGTCACGTGAATCTCATAGCCCTAGGAGGGAGGAAACAGTGGAGACAGTAGATTCTCTGAGAGTCTGTGGACGGCTGGGAAATGGCTGAAGCAGGGGTCAGAAGACAGCCTCACCTCCAGCAGCCTTCGCTCCCGAGCTCGGCTCAGGGCCTCCCGAAGGCTGAAGCCGAAGTTCTTCTCCTGCTCGGGATCAGTCACCAAATATTCGTCCGGGGGCAAGAAGCAGCCTGCCTTGCGGGACTAAGGACGGTAAAGGTCAGCACCAAAGCTCAGCCCAGCCCTTCACCCAGCTCTTCTGTATAGAGTTTATAATAGGGAGCTCACGGAATGAAGCCTTCTGCTTCACTAACCTCATCTTCCTGTAGCCACGCTCATCCCACCACTTCTTAAAACCTCACCTGAGCAGCCTTCTCCTGTCACTGTCTCTGCGAGTCTGTCACCATCTCCTGGCTTCTCACCTCATGCAGCCAGGCCAGGGAGAGGATGGGGATGCCCCGGCCCAGGGCACACAGAAACTTGACCGTCCGGCGGATCCGATCAGTCACCAGGTGAGAAGCCTCAGCCACTGAGCTGGCCAGACTGCCCCCCAGGGCCAGCACTGTCCTTTCTCCGCGAGCATCCACCACGCCCGTGAAGAGCACCTGTGAAGGGGGTTAGCCTGAGCTGGTACAGCAACCAGCCCCTCCCTCAAATCCCCTGGGTTTCCTTCCATCCTCCCACATCTCCATCTCCCATGAGGCCCCATGGCCCTTCTCTACTTTGGGGGCCGTGGACTCCTGAACAGGTTTGGTCCGTCGCAGGCTACGGCTCGGTCTTCCCTGGGACTCCTCCTCTGTCTGCTCTCTCTTTCTCTTGCCTGGACCCGGAATCACTACACCCTGGGGGATTGAGAGAGAACTTGGTGGAAGTTTCCGAGCCCCTAAGCCCCCTCCTAACTTCGTGGCCCCAAGCCCTCTCCTCACCTCTTCCTTCCTTGGCCTCGCTGCTGGATTTTCTTCTTCCTTAAGGGATGCTGCCTTCTGAGGGACTCTCCCTCTCTGGAGCCGTTTTTGAAGTGGAGGTGAATGTGCAGTAGCTGAAGGCCTCTTGCGGTTTTGAGAGGCCCTAGGCTGGGGCTCTGGGGTGAAGCCTGACCCATCTGCTGCCTCCTCCTTTGGCATCTGGGGAGTGTGAGGCGGTGCCTCGGGGAGCTGGGCAAAGGCAGGCTCAGGAATGGTGCTAAGGAGCTTGGCTGCCTTCATTGCCCCATGTGTTTGGTTCCTTGAGGAGCGGGAGTTAGGTTCAGGGGGTGCGGTACAGGGCTCATGAACATGAGCTGTGGGAGACCCATGTTTCCTAGTGGCCCTCGGCCTAAGGCTGCAGTTGACTTCGGGGATGGGGTCAGGGGAAAGAGGCTGTTCTGAGGGGACTGGACACTGAAATTCAGGGGTAGTAGGAACTAGCACAGCACTTGCTGTAGAAGCCCTTCGTGTCCTGCTTGGACCACCCTGAGCTATGACCTTGGGAGTGACAGGCTGGTCTGTGGGGGAGGAAGGTTTGAGGTCAGGGGCTGTGGGTTCAGTTGGCTGGGATGTCTTGACAGAGGACCTATGTGTTTGGCTCTGAGTGGCCTGAGATGTGGGTTCAGGAGCGACAGACTGGTCTTTAGAAGTAGAAGGCTGAGGTTCAGGGGCTGTGGGGACAACTGGTTCCAGGGTCTTGACAGAAGACCTATGTCTTCTACACTGAGTGGCCCAAGGACCAACAGGCTGGTCTGCAGGGGCAGAAGGCTGGAGCTCAGAGGCTGTGGGAACAACTGGTTCAGGAGTCTTGGCAGACGACCTACGTGTCCTGCCTCGAGGGGCCCGAGATGGGCGTTTGGGGGTGACAAGCTGGTCTGTGGAGGTGGAAGGCTGGAGCTCAGGTGTTGTGGTGGTAACTGGATCAGGGGTTTTGACAGAGGATCTCTGTGCCCTGCCCCGAGTAGCCCTAGATGTGAGCTCAGGAGTGACAGGCTGGTCTGTGAGGGCAGAAGGCTGGAGCTCAGAGGCTGTGGAGACAACTGGTTCAGGAGTCTTGGAGGAAGACCTAGGTGTCCTGCCTCGAGGGGCCCGAGACGTGGGTTTGGGGGTGACAGGCTGGTCTGTGGAAGTGGAAGGCTGGGGCTCGGGGGCTGTGGACATATCTGGTTTGGAAGTCTTGATAGAAGACCTCTGTGTCCTGCCCCGAGTGGCTCTAGATGTGAGCTCAGGAGCAACAGGCTGGTCTTTAGGGGCAGCAGGCTGGAGCTCAGAGGCTGTGGGGACAGCTGGTTCAGGAGTCTTGGCAGAAGACTTAGGTGTCCTGCCCCGAGGGGCCCGAGATGTGGGTTTGGGGGTGACAGGCTGGTCTGTGGAAGTAGAAGGCTGGGGCTTGGGTATTGTGGGGTTATCTGGTTTGGGAGTCTTGACAGAAGACCTCTGTGCCCTGCCCCGAGTGGCCTTAGCTGTGAGCTCAGGGGCAATAGGCTGGTCTGTGCGGACATTGGGTTCAGGGGTTTTGACAGAAGACCTCTGTGCCCTGCCCCGAGGGGCCCGAAGTGTGGGCTTAGGGGCGACAGGCTGGTCTGTGGAGGTGGATGGCTGCAGTGCAAGGGCTGTGGGGACAACTGATGAGGCAGTTACATCAAAGGAACTATGTGTCCCGCTCCGAGAGACCCCAGATGTGGGTTCAAGGGCAATAGGCTGGCCTGTGGGGGTGGTAGGGTGGGGCTCAAGGGGTAGAGAAGAAACTGGAGAAGACCCCTGCGGCCTGACTTTGGGTTCTGGGTGGACAGAGTTCAGCTCTGAGGAGAAGGGAGTCTCTGGAGCTTCCTGATTCTCATTTTCTCTGGTCCTGGGAATAGGCAGTTCTAAAGGAGCTGGAGAGGGAAAAAGGAGGGACTGAGGTGCGGGATGTTTTTGGATCTGAGAGATGAGGGAGTTTGGGAGTGCAGCTGAGGCTTCAGGTGCTGCAGGAGGCAGACAAGCATCTGGGGATTCCTGATCACCCTGGGGAGAAAGAGAAGCCAGTGAGGAAGAGGCAGAAGAGAAGGGAGAGAGGACTTGGATAGTGTTCTCAATACTTGTTTAGACAGTGTGCTCATGGCACTTCTCTTTCTGTCTGTTCCATTAGACTGGAATTAGAATTAGAATTTTATTAGTTCAATTAGAACTGGAATTTCCTCTTTCCCAAAGACCTTGCCCCAAAAGGCCATATATGGACAATAGTAATATAGAGGATGGTTGGGAGAAAAAAGGGAGGGAAGGGACATGAAAAAAGGAACGTTCTGAGACGGGTAGAGGGAGACAGAACTTGGGAAATAGATATGGAAAATAACAGGTGTCAAGTTAGACAGACAGAAGCTAACTAAGGAGCAGTGAAAATGGAAGAAAAGTAAGAAAGCAAGGTCAGGGGAAGGGGCCATGCAGGCGATGTAGAGATGACCTGTGGAGTGGGGTGGGGGTAGAGACAGCAGTTCTCACCCTGGAAGCCTTCTCAGCAGGTGGCATCTCGCAATTCAAGTCACCTGGACAGAGGGAAAGACAAGCAGCTGAGGTCTAAGCAGTCAGTCACCTAGGAGTCAATTATCATAGGGATGTGGACCACTTTGGGCTCCCCTCTACCTTCACTTACCTCTCTGCTGCCTCCTGGGGCTCCCTGGGGCTCCCCTTCCTCCACCTGCCTGGCTCCCAGAAGCTACTGGGTCTGAAGTAAATCCCTGAAGGTCTCCTGCCCCTGCTCCAGGCTCTGATGGCGGACCAGAGGCTTGGCCTTTCTGGTCCTGGCCCCCCGCCTCTGTCTCCCTCATCTGTGGGCCTCTGTCCAGTAGCTCTTGGGGTCCCTTGACTTCTAACCCACCTACCTCACTCTCTCTCTCTACTACCAGTTTCCCTGCTTCACTCTCAAATATTTCCCCTGCGAGAGTCTGCTTTTCTCTCTCTTTCTCCTGTGTTTCCTTGGGTGTCTCAGTTTCTAACTTTACAATCTCCATTCCCCTTCCAGTACTTGCACTTTTCACTTTTTTGTCAGATTCTTGGCTCTGAGTATCTCTAGCTAACACCTGATTTTGTTCTCTGCCCTGTATCCCCCTGATTAATTCTTCCTCTCCCGTCACATCTTCCCTCTCTCCTTCTGAGGGCAGTTTCTTGGTTTCATTCTGCGGTGGCCCTCCTTCAGGGATCACCCTCTCTGTTGTTTCTCTTTGGGTACCCTTGTCTTTCTCCACAGTCTGCATCCCTCTGCCTTCCATCCCCAGTGCTTCTGCACGGACTGGGCTCTCTGGATGTTGCTCTTGCTGTGCTGTCCTAGATGGAGGGGGGCAAGATGCACGGGTGTCAAGGAGGGTGACAGCGGTTTGGGTCTCGGAGGCCTCATACTCTCTCGGACAGAATGGCTGTGTCGCCAAGACCTCCCATGCCTCATTCAGGGAACCTGGAAGCAGGGTCAGAGAGAGAGGGATGCAGGTTGAAGAGGTAACAGCTTGAGAAAAGATTAAGACAAATTCATGCATAATAAATTTAAGTGAGTTATTAAAGGAAAGCTGGGAATAAGGAAGAGAGCCATAACATTTCACTGGTGGTCCAGTGGCTAAGACTCTGAGCTCCCAATGTAGGAGGACCAGGTTTGATTCCTGGTCGGGGAACTAGATCCCACATGCCACAAGTAAAGAGTCCTCGTGCTGCAACTAAAGATCCTGTGTGCCGCCGCTAAGACCCAGTGCAACCAAATACATAAATTAAGATAAACTTAAACTAGTTGCTAGAGTAGTTGCTCTCTGGGTCTGACTTAATGTAGCGTTCTTTTCTGATGAGATGGAGGAACATCAGCAAAAAAATGTCAAAGGCTATAAAGACAGGTACAGAGAGGGGAAATACGGATGCCAAGTTGAGGGCACGGAAGAGGCGTGAGTTTCTCATACCTGTGGCCTGGGAGCTGCAACAGGAAGGGCCAGGCTCTTGGGGCAGAGTAAACAGGAAGGCCTGGGTGGGCTCATCCTCCATGCTGGGGGCTGCTGCACAAAAAAGCATGGCCTGAGCACTGCCTCTGCACAGAACTCTGAGGGCCCATTCCCAGTCTTCTACACTGCTCATGCCAGCCTTCACATCCTTTAAGGACCACCAGTCTAATCTCCCAGCTCCTGCTTGTACCAGTATCCACACAACACAGATGGCCTCACCTTCCAGGCTCTGATTCTTTCTGTCTGCAAAGCACTGGGTAGCTGGTAAGTCCAGATCTTCAGAATCTGGTGGGGAGGAATGCAGGATAATTAAAAAACCGAGGTGATCCTAACTCCTTTTCTATAGTTCTCTCCACAGCCCCAATCCTATGCAATAGCTTGAATCTGTGTCTCCCCAAAAATTCTTATGTTGAAACCTAATTTCCAATGTGAGGGCATTAGGAGGTGATTGGGAGGTGACTAGGTCATGAGGGTGCAGCCTGCATGAATGGTATTAGTGCAGGCTCAGCCGGGGCTCAGTGATAAAGAATCTGCCTGCCAATGCAGAAGACACAGGTTCAAGCCCTGATCCAGGAAGATCCCACATGCCCTGGAGCAACTAAGCCTGTGTGCCACACCTACTGAGCCTGAGCTCTAGAGCCCGTACTCAACAAGAGAAACCACTGCAATGAGAAATCAGTGTACTACAACTAGAGAGCAGCCTTGGCTCCACATAACTAGAGAAAAGCCAGCGCAGCAAGGAAGACCCAGAACAGCCAAAAATAAATAAAGTCATTTAGAAAAAATGAGAGAAAGACTCCAGAAAGCTCCCTTGGGCCCTTTTGCCACGTGAAGACATAATGAGAAGACAGCTATCTGTAAGAAGGAAGCAGGGCCTCGTCAGACACTAAATCTGCTGGTGTCTTGATCTTAGACTTCCCAGCTTTTAGAACTGTGAAAAATAAACTTGTTGTTTATAAGCTATACAGTCTATGGTCTTTTGTTACAGCAGCTCACATGAACTAAGATATGCTAGAAGCTAGAAGCCTTCTTTATCGCAGGCCTCCAGGGAGGAAGAAAGGCCAGCACTTACCATGGAGGCTCTCTCCAGAATCTGTGGCCCTATTCCCATGCGGTTCTCTCTCCCTTCCTGTGGTGGTCTGGGCCCCCTCTCTCTGCGGCTGGGGCTCCCCTGGAGTGCCTGTGTCCACCACCAGATCTGCTAGGTTTTCCCTTGAGACCGGGAGAAGGTCCTGCTCCCCTGGTGCCGTGGATGACCCACCCTGGGTCCCGGTGGCAAGTGCTCTGTCCTGTTCAGGAACGGCTGCATCCCACGTGGTCCCAGCATCTTTTTCTGCCGGAAGCTGGCTCTTTCTGACACCAGCTGCTGCTGAGGATGTGTTCTCCGCATCCAGTTTACAGTCCCCAGCTAGAGGAGGCCAGGCTTCCTCTAGACGCAGCACGGGGAGCCGTGCCGGGCCCCCTTCTGCCTCCGCATCAGTGTGATGTGTCCACACTATGCCTTGTACCTGACATTTCTCCGGAAGTGCAACAGCTGGCCCCAGTGGGACCTCGTCCTCCACTTGTGCAGAGGCCTGGCTTCTCTCCAGGTGGACCCCTGGTGAGCTCTTATCTTCCTTCCCCTCTGTATCACTGTCCCTGGGAGGATGCTGGCTCTTTTTTGAATATTCCCTATCCATGTGACCCTTGGGAACCATTCCCCTCCTTTCCACTGGGAGCCCCTCTTCCTCCACATCTGTGTCACTGTCTCCCCCAGCAGAGGCCTGGCTTTGCTCCAGAAGGGCCACTGGTTGGGCCCTGTCCTCTTCTGCATCTGGATCTCGGGTCCACTTACCAGCCTGGCTCTCTCTTAGACGTGCCAGTGTCAGTGCTGCAGAGACTTCTTCCTCATCGTCTGTATTGCTGTCGATCACCATGGAAGCTTGGCTTCTGTCCGGGGGGACCTCCCCCTCCTCTATATCTGTATCACCATCAGCTGGGCTCTCCTGCTGACGTGCCACACCAGGTGCCTGGGGGCTCTGTGTACCAGCTTCGTGGAAGATCTGCCTCTCCTTCATGGGAACCACTGCTGGGGTAGCAGGGATCCCCTCATCCTCCCCATCGGTATCACTATCTATGAAGTTACAAGACCAGGCCCTTTTTGGACGGACCCCAGCAAGCCTTCTTGGAGGCCCACTCTCATCACTCACATCTGTGTCACTGTCCTCCCCAGAAGGCTGGCTCCTCTCCAGAATCACTCCAGTCGGAACCACCCCATTCCTCACATCCCTCTCGATTTCTGTGTCCCTGTTCTTCTCCTTCACGGAACACTGATCTTTTTCAATCTGGATTTCGGCTGTGACAGGTTCAGGCTGTTCTGTCTCTGCAGCGCTACCTCTTCTGGGAGCTGAAGAGGCCTCCCCTGCTCCTGATTCCTGACTTTCTTCCTCATCCGTGTCGCTGTTCAAGTTGAAGGCAGAAGGTGGCCCGGGCCCATCTGGGGCAGGGGAAGGCCCTTCTTCATCACTGTGAAGGGAAGAGAAGAGAAGAAACCTATAGAATCGATTCCCCCAGAAGGGATATTCCACTCAAGTAGGAACTCCTTGAGAGCAGACGCAAGGTAATACTTGCTGTTCTGTTTCCAGCAATTAGTTCTCTAGTTGGCACATGAGACGCTCAGTAAAAATTCAGTTGACTGAAGGAGTATGTGTGGTTCCCCAGCCCAGACTTTGATGGTAATTAGCTCTCCCAGAGATGGCTCCTCCAGCCCCTGCTTCCTCATCCATTTGAAGACTCAGATGCCTGGCCCTTTGACACTCACCTCTCTGGAACGACTGTTGCCAAAGAGGAGGTCCTTGGTCCTTTCACCACACACTTGTCCAAAAAGGAATCTGTCATGAGTAGAAAGGAGTAAGTGGAGAGCTTTATACTCACCGTCCCTGTCTCCTCACCCACCCTCCTGATACACAAACTTACCTACTTCTTCCTCTGAGTCCTCAGCCAACAGAAGCCTGGGGGGTTGAGTTCCTCCCTGTACCCTGGGTGTCTCCTCTACAGTTAGAGGGCCCCGGGAGACAAAAGGCCGGGGGACATCCAAGCGATGGTACTGGCAGGGCAAGTCAGCAAAGAGAATCAACTCCCGGTCCCGCAAACGATGACTCACCCCAGGGCCCAGGACCTTAGGAGGCCGCAGGATTTGAGTGCCATTGAGGCTCCCGCAATCCCGGAGGACAGGCGCCTTGTCCCAGGCAGAGATTTCAATCACTGCATGTTGTTTGGAGATTGATGAAAAGGGCAGGGCCACAGAGCAATCAGGCATTCGGCCTATCATGTTCTTCCCGAGGTAGAGTGGGAAGTCTAAGAATTAGAAAGGTAGGTGAGTTCCAAAGCCATAATCCTAACTTGCTATTAAGAAAAACGTTTCTGTTAAGTTCCCCACGACTCACTCAAGGTCTCCTCCATGCATTAGAGAAATAAAAGGCTCTAGAGTAACTAGCTAATAAAGAATATATGCGATGCATTATTCATAGTGAACATTCCATCCACCTACAATGGATTGTTTCTATTGTGCTAAAATATACATAAAATTTGGGCTTCCCAGGTAGCTCAACTGGTAAAGAATCTCCCTGCAATGCAAGAGATGCCGGTTTGATCTCTGGGTCAGGAAGCTCCCCTTGAGAAGGGATAGACTACCCACTCCAGTATTCTTGGGCTTCCTTGGTGGCTCAGACTAGAAACAAGCCACCTGCAATGTGGGAGACCTGGGTTCGATGCCTGGGTTGGGACGATCTCCTGGAGAAGGGCATGGCAACCCACTCCAGTATTCTTGCCTGGAGAATCCCATGGACAAGAGTCTGGTGGGCTACAGTCTATGACAAAGAGTCAGACACGACTGAGTGACTAAGCACAGCACAGCATACATAAATTTACCGTTCAGCCAATTTTTAAATGTATAGCACAGTGACATCAAGTACATTCACATTGTTGTGAAAAACATCACCACCTTCCATTTCCAGACCTCTCTGGATTTTTATCTGAATTCCTTCATCGTCTCCTAACAAAGTAAAATCACCCCCATGGAGTCCAGGTCCCTTGCCTGGAGCAATCAGATAATCATCCCCACTTTTCCATCCCCAGTAAGACATTTTTTTCAGACCTCACAGATGCATATCTAAGCTCGCAACCATCCCATTACCTCCCCACAGAAATAAGAGGCCTATACCAGCACTTTAGCACGAAA
Organism: Bubalus bubalis; assembly: GCF_019923935.1. Lineage (NCBI taxonomy): Eukaryota > Metazoa > Chordata > Mammalia > Artiodactyla > Bovidae > Bubalus > Bubalus bubalis. The sequence continues at coordinate 24,193,955 of NC_059158.1, forward strand.
TTACTCCTGACCTTTTTCTGGTCCATAGGAACTACTGAAGATACGCAGCTGCCCTAGGGGCTCCAAGCTATACCCCAGAGATTCACTGGGTCTCTCTTCAACCTCCTCCTCTTCTTCAACTTCCCAGTTTAAAATTTGGGTGTCTTCCATGATCTGGGAAAAAAACACATTATCCCTTCCTTCAGTGGCTCACACACACAGCCTCAGGGAGGAGACTGGTTACTGCAGTCTCCTGGATAGCTATGGAGGCTGATGCTTCTCTTTCTGCCAATCATTCTGTTGTTATTTTTCTGAAGCATTTAAGAAAAATCTTTGACCATGACACAGAATAAGAAAGAAATTTTACAGAGTTCCAAGTACAGAAATATAAGGGTCTTCCCTGGTTGTCCAGTGGTTAAGACTCTGCACTTCCACTGCTGGGGGGTGCAGGTTCCATCTCTGGTCAGGGAACTAAGATCTTGCATGGCCAAAAAACAAACAAACAAAAAAAAACCCAACAAAACGAACAAACAAAAACTGAGTTGAGAGACTTCTCTGGCGGTCCAATGGCTAAGACTCTGTGCTCCCAATGCGGGGGGCCAGGGTGCAACGCCTGGTCAGGGAACTATATCCCACATGCCCCAACTAAGGCCACACAGCATGTGGGATCTTAGTTCCCCAACCAGGGATTGATCCCTGCCCCCTGTAGTAGAAGCATGGAGTCCTAACCACTGGACTGCCAGAAAATTCCTTATTTTACCTTCCATTTCTCAGATAAAGAAACTGCAACAGGGATGGATTAACAGATTTGTCTAAGATCACTCAGATAATGGGCTTCCATTGTGGCTCAGCTGGTAAAGAATCCGCCTGTAATATGGGAGACCTGGGTTCGACCCCTGGGTTGGGAAGATCCCCTGGAGAAGAGAAAGGATACACACTCCAGTACTGTGGCCTGGAGAATTCCAGGGACTGTAGAGTCAGACAAGACTGAGTGACTTTCACTCAGATAAAGTCTCTTCCTGTTTAATATTCTTTGATGGTTTTCCACATCCATAGGATAAAATACATCTAAACTCCTTAGCAAGACCCTCAACAATCAGAACCTTATCTCCTGAAATGTGTGTCCCACCCCCACCCCGTCCAAGTCTGTGGTTCTTCAACATGGACCTTCTTAATCTCTGAACACACTGTCCCTGTTGTCTCTCACATCTGCAGGCCTTACCCAGCTCCTTAGGACGTTGCCCCTACTGATCCAACTCCTATCCATCCTTTTAGCTCAAATGTCACTTTCGCAGCAAAGCCTTGCCTTTAGTCTTCTCTGTGTTCTGGTACTTTCCCCTATTCCCCTAAGTGTTTGTATCCTAAGTGTTTCACGGTAGTGGGTGGACTTGTATTATCCTAATAGGTCTCACCATAGTGTAACTATTGCATTCCATTTCTGCCTCACACATCCCCCTTGAGAACTGGACCAATTAGAACTGTCTTTTCCCCAAGGGTCCATCATGTTAATTCAACAGTAGTTACTGTGTACCTGATACCACTAGAAGTATTCCGAATACATTCATGAGCCAAACGTAAAATTAACTCTGCTCTCCTGATGAAATAATAAGATGAAAAGTCAAACTAGTATGGGTGGGAATTAAATTTGAAAGATGCTACCCTAAAGGGAAAATGTTGACAAGTAAGGAAAGTGGGACACCTCCACGGAGAAAGTGTTAAGATCGTTTCATGATGGCGAAGTCAGCTGGCGCCCATGACCTTCGGCTCCAATCCAATGGGCCTTCATCTTTGATCTCGATCCCAAGGGTTCCCTCAGAGCCCAACCTCTCCCAGTGTCTTCATACCTAAACTCAGGGAGGGCCGTCAAGTGAAGATGAGGGTTATAATCCGAGAAGCAAATTTCCAAGAATCCTCCGCCCAGTCGTACCCAAGGCACGCCCCTCCCGCCCTCCGGGAGAACCAAGATGGCATCCGGGGAGTCGTGGGCGAGGCCCCCCAGAACTCACCTCCTTTGAGTCCCCGCGCGCGCCACCAGTAACGGCTGCGACAGGGGCGGTGCCAGTGCCTGAGCGGGGAAGGGGCCGAGTAGCTGATTGGCTGAAGCCTTTGTCTTTCTCGGCCCTGCGGCAAGCAGACGGAGCAATCCAACGCGGAGGCAAAGCCGGAGCCCCGCCCCGCCCCGCCCCCTTACGGTTCAAAGGGGCGGCTTCTCCGGGGAGACTGAGATCCGTTGGGCGAGGCGGTAATCGGAAGCCGCGGAGGCGCACTGAATAGCGCACTTCGATTGGGCAGCTTCAAAGGGACAACCCACTGCGGTTTCACCACCCACTTCCCGCGTGTATTTCCAAGTTGCGACCACAGAGTCTGGATGCCAGCAGCGGATAGAGGGGCTTACCACAGTCGTCGACCTAAGCATGTAGTGCGGCCAGAGCGCCTTTTCTGATCCTCCCAGAAATGGTGTCCGCTGACTCATGAGAAATATAAGGGTTGCGGGCTGCAGTCGTGGCTGAAGACTTCAGTTTGGAAAATAGCCCGTAGGCGTGGCCCTTGAGGACTCACTACAATGGAAGTTCATTTCCTTTTGATTTAGCTCATCTAGAAGTCATGTCATTTTCTCCCTGAGAATCCATTCCTGATGGACACTTTGAGGTCATTTTCCTAAAGATATCCAGGCAAACGGAGAGAACTCTTTTGTTCACCATCTTAAAAGCTGACCGAGGTCTTTGAAGGGCTACAGAATGATAAATTTTATTTTGCTAAATTTCATACTAAGACAAGAAATTTCACAGGAATAATTTAGAAGGACCTTTTGCATTCGTATTCTCACTTCATTCTTACCAGAAATAAGAGTTGTGCGGAGGTTAGCTTGCTTAGGCTCCTACGGCTATTGTTAGAGACAAATTGAAACAGTTTAATCGTGAATTCTGAACTCTCTTCACTACCACAAAATACATAACTACTTTCATTGTGATTGTGCCTTCAAACATAAACGTTTTAACTGGGTGAAAGTGAAAGTGAAGTCGCACAGTCTTGTCAGACTCTTTGCGACCCCATGGACTGTAGACTATCAAGCTCCTTTGTCCATGGGATTTTCCAAGCAATAGTACTGGAGTGTATTGCCATTTCCTTCTCAAGGGGATCTTCCAAACCCAGGGATTGAACCCGGGTCTCCCGCATTGTAGACAGACGCTTTACCCGTCTGAGCCACCAGGGAAGTCCTTTACTGGGTAGACGAGTCTTACAGAAATTTATGTTCTTTTATTTAGAAGATGAGAAATGTGTGTTGAATCTAGTGTGAATTGACACCTTGCTATCATCTAACCAAGAGCCTCTTAGGTAAATAGCCCTCTTGCCAATTCAGGAGACGCAGGAGACACGGGTTTGATCCCTGGGCCGGAAAGATCCCCTGGAGAAGGAAATGGCAACCAGCTCCAGTATTCTTGACTGGGAAATCCCATGGACAGAGGAGCCAGGCGGGCTGCAGTCCATGGGGTAGCAAAGAGTCGTACATGACTGAGCACACACTCAGGGAGCCTGATATCCCATGTCCTTTATCATGGTGCTTACCACACTCTAGTGTTTTATACACTTCTCACCAAATTGCAAGATCCTGGAGAACAGTGAGATAATCCTTAATCATTTTTGTATTCCTAGCTACTGGTTTGGTGGACATTTAATATCTCTCAAGTTGAATTAATCCCTGAGAAGAAACATGTCACTAAGATTTGAGCTCATCCAATTTTTTTCCCCATCCCCCTCCCTACCCCTTTTATTTTAATCCCGAGGTTCTTGAAAGGTTGCAATGGTCAACCACCTCTCAGTGAAATCAGCGAACTGAAAAAACATTGACTTCATCAAAGTGCCTATCAGGTATCTCACCCCACAGTTCGCCTCTTAACAGTGTGTTAAACGCGGCTCTAAGGCGCAGAACCCCCCATGGACCGAGACTTCCGGCATATCTGCTTCTCTATTCTTGAACATACCTTCCAGACAATTAGTTTTTATACTGAAAAGTCCTTGATGCAATTTTGTTTCTTTCTAAATATTATCATTAGAAAGCTCCCAAGGAAATAGCAGGAAGGCAATGCCCTCCTCCTTCCCGAAGTATCTGGAGGAGCCGCAGCTCACTGGAGTTCATGCCAGTTGGGTCACCAGGGACCAGCTGTTAGATAGCAGATCAGGGTGCCGCATTTCTCCCCGTTTTCGCTGAGCTAAGCAGTCCTGTCTTCCCAAGAGCTACCGCAGCGGGGAGCTTTCAGGGCGTGCCTCCACTCCACCTTCCAAAGCCTGGCACACCAGGGTTCCCAATTCCTGTACCCCCGAAAACTACTCTCTTTTGATGCCAGAAGAGTCTGGCATAGAGGAAGGAACCTTAGCGCCAGGCCGTTTTTCAGTCAAAACACCCAAACCAAAACCCCCAGACCCAGTACCCACCCATTCGTCCTTTCATTTTGCAGCGTGGACAACAATAGAGAACTACAACTCCCAGGCAGGACTGCGCTCGTCCAGCAGGGACCAATGGACGTGTGATACAGGACCGGCACGGACTAATCAGGGCCAGCCTAGTGAGGCTTTGTCTCTCCACCGCGGCGCGCGGCGAATTCTCCCGCCTCCCGGCCCCCGCGCACGCGCGCCCCGCCCTGCCCGCCTTTCCTCCCGCGCCCTCCCCTCTCCTTTCTCCCTCTCAGAACCTTCCTGCCGCCGCGTTCGGACCTCGCTGCTTCAGCCTCCGGGTCCCGTTCCATCTTTCCACCCTGCGACTAGCCGCAGAGAAAAACTAATTCCATATTATTTTTTTGCCCCATACACACTTTGAGGCGAGCAAAAAGATTAGAATAAATTTTAACAATGAGGGAAATCGTGCACATCCAGGCCGGTCAGTGTGGCAATCAGATCGGTGCCAAGGTAAGGATTTTTAACCTCTTCTGACTGTATTTATTTTTAAGGAAAAAAAAAAAAACAGGTATATTATGACGGATGGTTGTAGAACGTTTGCATCTTCCATTCTTAGTCAAGATTTGCCCCTCAAAACTTTTCTATATAAATGCACCTTTGAACCTTAGGATTTGCTTTTGAAAAATGAGGAATTCTTTTTCTTGGCAGGCTCATTTTGGGGAAGCTGTTAAAAGGACCCTTCAGGGTTAGGGGGCGGGAAAACCGAGTTTCTGTAAAATTTTACTTAGGGGATCTCCTAACGGTCCGAGGACCGGGAAGCGAGGGAGATGCGGAAACGGCCCGAGACAAAAGCTAGATGAGATTTTCCCCATGTGCATCCCCCTTGGCGGGGCTTCGTGGGGCTAAGCCAGATGGGGAAGGGGCGAGGATGGCGGGCAGCTGCCGAGAGGTCAGATCCAAATGTGGGGGCGCGATGAGCCAGGTGGGCTGGGCGATATCCTTTACAAATGATTAGGAATCTCCGGGCGCCCGCGATCCCCAAGGGACGGTCCCGCAGTTTTTCGTGCATGGAAGGCTAATATGTGCTGGACTAATTTGTTCCTTTTATTTCCCCTTAACAGACTCTTAAGGGCGTGGACAGATAGGGAGAAAGGGCGAGGGGGAAAAGAGAGTCCATTCTTTGAAAGGGTTCCTCAGAGCTAGAGAATAGGACAAAGGAAAAAAAAAAAAACCTCATTTAAAGCAAGGGGGTTAAAGCTAGCAAAGAAATGAAATTTCGAGGCCAAGGGGGAGGGGTGTTTTTTTTTTTTTTTTGCGCGCGATTACAGTGTAGCGGGGGAGGGGCAGGGAGGAAGTGCGGCTGCTACGTTGTAGCAGAAGGGCGGGACCCTGGCGCGCTGGGACAATGCGGCCAGGCCGGCCGGCGGGGGGCGCACGAGCCCGCGCCAAGCCCCGCCCCTGGCGCGCGGAATTCGCCCTTCGGCCCCGCCCTTGCGCGGCACCTCCCTTTGTCGGCCGCCTGGCGCGTGCGTGCGCCGCGGTCACGTGCAGGGCGGGGTGGGCTCCTGCGGCAGTGACTCTTTTTCTCTGCGCCCCCCCCCCCCCCCCCCCCCCCGTCTCTTTGTGCCCAGGGTGACTGCCTCCATCTACCCAGTCCCGTGCCTGCGATCGCCGGGCCCTTTAAGCCACACAGCATCTCACGTCCCAGGCAGTGAAAGCTGCCGTTTTTCCGAAGGTGCATGTGGCTAGGGGAAGGGTGTGGCAGGCAGGCAGGCAGAAGAAACGCTAGATCCTTGGGGAGGGCCCGCCACAGGCGAATCTGGAGCTCACATAGCAGTAGGGGAGCATAATTGTCTGGACCCTGAGATGTTGAAGACTCTTTGCTCTTCCCTGGCAGTTCTGGGAGGTGATCAGTGATGAACATGGCATCGACCCCACCGGCACCTATCATGGGGACAGCGACCTACAACTGGACCGCATTTCCGTGTACTACAATGAAGCCACAGGTGAGGGAAAGAGCCCGGGATGCAGGGGTCCCATCACTCCCACTTCTCTGGGGTCTCTGCCTCCCCGGGACACCCTTTACCCTCTTAGAATGAATCCATCTACACTCATTGGAGACCTTTCTCTCTTTCCCAGTGGCTCTGCTGCCACCTGGTGGCAGTGTCTGAAATCACACATTTGGGTCCCCAGCTCTCTCTTGGCCCCAATTTATTTACCTTTATGTCTTCCAGTTTTCACTCTTTTACTTTATTTCTCCTAGGTGGCAAATATGTCCCTCGTGCTATCTTGGTGGATCTAGAACCCGGAACCATGGACTCTGTTCGCTCAGGTCCTTTTGGTCAGATCTTCAGACCAGACAACTTTGTTTTTGGTGAGTTAGGGAGATATCAATAGATACTGCTATTCGAGTTATTTGGGTGCAGCAAGAGTTAGAAATGATTGTACTGGAGTTTATACAGACTTGTGTTTTTAAATCTAATGGAGAGTGGAGGAAGTAATTTAGATAGAAAATTATACAGGGGCAGATATATCACTGGGGAGTAAGAAGGAAGAAAAATCCACTGGCCGTAATCCAAAAGTTGAAAGGTAGAAATGGGGCTGTGTATATTTCACACTTGACTGAACAAGCTTGCCTTATAACCCCATCGCAGGTCAGTCCGGTGCAGGCAACAACTGGGCCAAGGGCCACTATACAGAGGGAGCCGAGCTGGTTGACTCGGTCCTGGATGTGGTTCGGAAGGAGGCCGAGAGCTGTGACTGCCTGCAGGGCTTCCAGCTGACCCACTCGCTGGGTGGGGGCACCGGCTCCGGAATGGGCACCTTGCTCATCAGCAAGATCCGTGAAGAGTATCCTGACCGCATCATGAACACCTTCAGCGTGGTGCCCTCACCCAAAGTTTCCGACACTGTGGTTGAGCCCTACAACGCCACCCTCTCTGTCCATCAGCTGGTGGAGAACACTGATGAAACCTACTGCATTGACAACGAGGCCCTTTACGACATATGTTTCCGCACCCTCAAGCTGACCACACCAACCTACGGAGACCTGAACCACCTCGTCTCGGCCACCATGAGTGGAGTCACCACTTGCCTCCGCTTCCCTGGCCAGCTCAACGCTGACCTCCGCAAGCTGGCCGTCAACATGGTGCCCTTCCCACGCCTCCACTTCTTCATGCCTGGCTTTGCCCCTCTAACCAGCCGTGGCAGCCAGCAGTATCGGGCCCTCACTGTCCCTGAGCTCACCCAGCAGGTCTTCGATGCCAAGAACATGATGGCTGCCTGTGACCCCCGCCATGGCCGGTACCTCACCGTGGCTGCTGTGTTCCGTGGGCGGATGTCCATGAAGGAGGTAGATGAGCAGATGCTCAACGTGCAGAATAAGAACAGCAGCTACTTCGTGGAATGGATCCCCAACAACGTCAAGACAGCTGTTTGCGACATCCCACCCCGTGGTCTGAAGATGGCAGTCACCTTCATTGGCAACAGCACGGCCATCCAGGAGCTGTTCAAGCGCATCTCAGAGCAGTTCACGGCCATGTTCCGCCGGAAGGCTTTCCTCCACTGGTACACAGGTGAGGGCATGGACGAGATGGAGTTCACCGAGGCTGAGAGCAACATGAACGACCTCGTCTCCGAGTACCAGCAGTACCAGGATGCCACCGCAGAAGAGGAAGAGGATTTCGGTGAGGAGGCCGAAGAGGAGGCCTAAGGCCAAGTCCCTATCACCTTAGGCTTCTCAATCCCCTCAGCCTTCTTCCTCAACGACCCCTTTCCTCTCCCTCAGAATTTGCATTTTCTGCATCTATCTTGTTTTTCTTTTTTGGGGGGGATTCTAGAACAGTGCCTGGCACATAATAGGCGCTCAATAAATATTTGTTGTTTGTTGAATGTCTCTTCTCTCTTTCCACTCTTGGGGAGCCTCGATTTTCTGCATTCTGGGTAACCCTGTCATTTTCCTTCTGGTGCCCACTCCTCCCATCTGTCCAGTTAACATTTCCCTCTCTGTTTTCAAGATAGCTCTCCAAGAGGCTGGGTTTCCTCAAATCTCATTTAGAACCTTGTGCTGAAAACCTGGATTGGTGACTGCCATCCTAGGCCAGTGTGCTGGCCCAGGGGAAGGAAACTGAGCAAGTAGAAGTCCCTACCAGAAAGGGTTGGATTTGGAGAGGGGCATCCAGGGTACTGAAGTCCTAGGTGCCAGGTATCTCCCCGCTCCTCTCAGCTTGTGCAGAGGTGTTGACAGTATTATCTTCATTTTTAGTCTCCTTCCAAGCTCTGTCCTGAGCTATTACCTTTGCAAGTTTCTGGCCCCTACCCTACCAAGTGGGAATCCCTTCCTCTTCCACTTTATCTCCTTCATAATAACGTTGAATTCCCCTCCTTTCTCCTGTTTGAGAAAGGGGGTCAAGAGAAGCAAGAGATAGCCTTGGTCTCTAAGTCTCCAGAAAGCCCTCCCCACCGCATCTTTTCTTATAAAAAAAAAATAAATAGCAGCCCCTTCTGTACCTACATGGAAAGGTATGTGCTGCCACCTAAACGTCATTCCCCAGACAGGGGACAGAACACCTTCCATCTTTTGGCAAACATCTCATCTCTCCTGCTACTGCTTCCCCACTTCCTGATTTTGTCCTATTCTACACTTCAGATTTCTATTGTGTTGAACTTGCTGCTTTTTTTCATATTGAAAAGATGACATTGCCCCAAGAGCCAAAAATAAATGGGAACTGAAAAGAATTTCGCAGCACGTGTGCTCATTCAGGGAAAGATCACTGGTGAAAGAGGCATGGGGCTCCAGGTCAGTTGTACAATATACTCTGCTCCCTATAAACAGGTGAGAATATCCTTACACCTTAATCCCTGGTACCCTGTCTTAATAACTGGGATAGATGCTCAGATGTGAGGAGATCTAGGGATAGAAAGGAGAAATGAGGTGAATGTCATATAAGTGGTTGCCAGATGAGCATCCCCTTGAACTTGGAGAAATAGAGATTCTCCCACCTGCCCAGATGTACTGAACCAAAAGTGGGTTGGACCCCAGCAGTCTGTTTTTAACAGTGCTCCAGAAGAATCTTGGGAGATGCACAGACACTGTTTACCACTTGGAACACACAGTACCTCCTGGGTTCCATTCAGTTATGGGTATATGGGTTTTCTCAGCCTAAGGCAAAAATCACCTGGGGAGGGGTGGTGTCATAGTCCCATTCTAAACTGACACTTTAGTGTTCCACCTAATAACTCATGCTACAAAGAGCACAGTGTTAAGTCTCAAATTTCCCTTTATTATCAGTAATTCTAGGGACTAACATAATTACTGACTGCTGCTACTTAAGGATGCTTTTCTGACTATAATGAATTTCAGGGTAGAGTGGGGGTATTCTACAACTCTTAACAGTACAAGTAACTACTGCTTCGCTCCCACTGTAAAAAGCACATTGAATGCAAGAGAGAAAGCTACACTCTAGCGTTCATTTTGAATTAGTTACACTGAATTAAGTATCAGTACTTACTGATTTATTTGACAAAGTTGAGACCTGCAGACCATCCCTTAAGATTTGGTCAGGGAAGAATTCTGGACAACAGGCTTAGTTTAAATAAGTTGGGGGTGGGTCATCAGAAGGCATGGGAGCCCTAGGGGATTGGCAGTCTTGGCAGTATGGGATTGGGAAAGGGAACAATTCCCTTCCAAGGCAAGGCACAGGCTATTTGGCAAGGAGAGGTGATGTGCTCAGGGAGCCGGCTGAAGTGCGTGCAATAACGGGACCATTCAGGCAACTTGAGTTATGAGATGGGGCATCACGAAGGTCCAGGGCTCAGGCTGTTCGCAGAGGCTTGTGGTTCACCTGGCAAAAAACAACAGTGGTGACTGTGAACCAGGTACCTGTTCTCCCAGGCTCCCATCTGGACGAATGGGCTGCAGGGAAGACATTCTTACAGAAGTATTCTAGTTTTTCCTAGTACCCTATCTCACTGCCTTTGCCAAGCAGTCATTCAGATTCTTGCATGAGTGAAGAAAGGGGTGAAGGGGGCCAGATCTCTGCTTGTGCAGGCCCTCAGGGAGACTCCAAGGAACCCAGCTCAAAGGTCACTGATTCAGCTCAGTGTTTTTATTTACATAGGCATTTATTTAACACACTCTTCATATAGTACTATGTGCTAGACACTAAACACTCCAAGTATTTACCCATTTAATCCCCTTAACAATTCAACAGGGTGGTTACTTTTAATTGACCTGGCTTTAAGGTGAGGAAACAAGTGCAGAGTAGATGAACTTGTCTAAGGTCAGCTGGCATGCACTTCCGCCAGGATTCACACCACAACAGTCTGGCTCCAGATCCCACTCCCTGATCTCTACCATAACCAACAGGTGACTAAACGGGCACCAAGGAAAGCAGTGATACACCTGGAATTCAACGTCAACAGGCTGTAACCAGTTCCTTCTGCTAGTGGGTTAGTTCCCTGGTGACTCAGAAGATAGTCTGCCTGCAATGCAGGAGATCCAGGTTCGATCCCTGGGTCAAGAAGATCCCCTGGAGAAGGGCATGGCAACTCCAGTATTCTTGCCTGAAGAATTCCATGGACAGAGAAGCCTGGTGGACTACATACAGTTCATAGGGTTGGATAGAGTTGGACACGACTGAGCTACACACACACACAGAGCCAGCCACACACACACACAGCCACACACACACACACGTGTGTGTGTGACCAAGAAGAGCAGAGGCTCTAGAGACAGCAGGCCTGGGTTTGAAGCCCAGCTTCACCATGTATGAATGACACGGGCTAAACTGAAAGTTCAGTTTCTTCACTTTGTAAAACCCTACACACCCCAAAGGAAGTTTGATTTTAAAAAGTTTTCTAAACCATTTGTGCAGGAGCTTAGCACTCTGTCTGGCACATGGAAAGCAATGACTAAATGTCAGCAGCCCCAGGCCTCCTGGGTGCTAGCCCCATGCTGGGCCCGCTGTGTCATATGCCACAGGAACCTGGCAATTCGGCTCCCAGCCCCACCCTAGAAACCCTCACCTGGGAGATGCTGACGCCTGTGAGTCTCTCGACGCTCTCTGGCAGGCAGCTCAGGATGTCCAGCACTTCCCCGGTCACTTTGGCTGCTCCCATGGCCCCACTTCCACTGGACACCAGTGTGATCTTATTGGCTGAGGTCAAGGGACCACTGATCTCCTCTGCCACCTGGTAGGTAAGATGTCCACTCAGCACCAGGGTCTCACCACACCCATCCTAAGACTCCTTACTCTGGGTTTTAAGACCTGTGTTCTTCTCTTTTGTGAGCATCACCCTTCCTTGTTCTGGTCACTGGCTTGTAATTCCCACCCCTAATTCATGGCCCCTAGCCTGGTTCTCCCCGGCCCCTCGTTCCCTCCTGTCCCTCCTCTGCTCTTGTCCATATGCCCTCCACCACCCCCACCCCCAGCCCCACCCCAGACCTGGGGCAGCTTCTCCAGCAGCATGTCCAGCTGAGCAGCCTCCTGGTACAGCTGGAATGCTTCTGCCTTCTTGGCCATCTGCTCAGCCTCGGCCCTGGCTCGGGCCCCTATGGCAAAGGCCTCGGCTTCTCCACGCATCTGAGGAGGGTACAGGACACGTGAGATACGGTAGGTGAGGACGAGAGACCTCAGCACCAGCAGCACCCCACTCCTTCCATCAGTTGGCTAACTCACCCGCACAGCCTCGGCTTCTGCCTCCGCCTGCATGATCAGCTGGGACCTGGGCAAAGGGGAGTGGAGGGGGTAGTTGAAGAAGAGCCCTTGCTCTGGGAGAAAGACTCGGCAGAAGGAGGACAGGTAGAAAAGGCCTCAGCTTTTTGTCTGGGGGCGCCCAGGTGGTGAAAGAACCCTGAGAGGGGCAGGGAGGGGTGTTTACTTCTCTGCCTCCGCCAGGCGCTCCAGCTTGTAGCGCTCGGCTTCCGCCGGCTTGCGCACGCGGGCCTCCAGTTCCTTCTCCCGGCGGGCGATCTCCTGCTCCTGCACTGCCACCTGCTGGGCCCGCTCCACCACCTGCACCTGCACCCGCTGCTCCTCGATCTGCTGCTTCGTCTTGGCCACCTGCGTAGGAGGGATGCTCAGAGTCAGAGTTGCGGAGCAAGCGCCTGGGAAGCAGGGAGGGCCAAGGCTCCAGGGCAGGATGTTAACACAGAGCACACCACGTGCAGCTGGTCTCCGTGGGCTCAGCCGGCCCAGTGCAGTCCATTTCTGGGACAGATCTGAGGTATGGCCTGGGGAGGGGTCTGGTCCTCCCCATCAGGGCCAATATCCATGGTTAGGGCTGTTCCCCAGGCAGTCTTAGCTAGCTTCAGGGCTGGATAGGGCTGCAACCCAGCCCCTGTTTGCCCTCAGGCCAGGTGAAGCGTCCCTCCACTGAGCTCCCCATCCCCCTATTTCTCCACCAAGTCTTCCTGTAGAGTATGAGCGCCTGGAGGGCACTGCGCACATGGTGACCATCCCTCACCTCCAAGTCCAGCCATTTCTCTCCATCAGTGTAGCGGTTATCTTAGTGGCAACTGGCAACTGGCTTCTGAATAGCCTCTTGCCAGCTTTTGGGGAGTAGGGGGACGGTGTGTGTGTGTGTTTATCTTTTGTAGGTCGTCCAAATTCAAAATAAAAGTAAAGCAAGATCTCTTTCCACCTATTTCTCAAGCCACCTGGTTGGTTCCCTTCCTCTCAAACAACCACTGTGACCAGCTTGTTGTCTATCCTTCCAGGGCTACTGTATACATATACAAGGGTATGTATACATCATAGACTACTTCCTCAAGTAGTCTTCCTAAGTAAAGGCAGATTTCATTTTCTTATTCCTTGGAGAGTACAGGGGTCAGAAGGCTCTTGCCAACATGTCGGTGAGCAGAGGTCTGGAGGACGAACATACTTCTTGCCTCATTGCTCTGGCTTAGCCATGCACCATCTTGCCTGTGATATATCCACATGAGAGATGGAGCCCCTGCCTTTAAAGGGCCCATGTGTTCATTCCAGAGGAAGAGGGCTTCTAGACGTGGTACCTTGTCCTCTTTGACCCTAAAATTTCAAACCTGTTCCAAACTGGACTAGTTAACGCTTGACCTCAGGGTGCGGCATCATGGTGCTCCTGTGTTAGAGCCCCCACTTCCACCCCCTTCTTTCTCTTCTTTAGACCCAGCCTTCAGCCATTCCCTCAGAAAGAGTACATGGGATATATTTTTTGAGATCTTGCTTCTGTGGGTTTTTGATTTTGTTCTTCTATTTGAATGATGATTAAGTTGAGTACAGGTTGTGAAAGTCAAAGTGTTAGTCGCTAAGTTGCGCCTGACTCTTTGCAACCCCATGGACTGGTAGTCCACCAGGCTCCTCTGTCCATGAGATTCTCCGAGCAAGAATACTGGAGTGGGTTGCCATTCCCTTCTCCAGGGGATCTTCACAACACAAGAATCAAACCAGGGTCTCCTGCATTGCAGGTAGAGTCTTTACAGCCTGAGCCACCAGGGAAGCCCCCTGAGTTCAGTTTACTATGCTGTTATTAATTTTCCACCAGAATTTTGAAGGCATTGCTCCATGGTCCTCTAGCTTCTTGAGAAATCTGAAGTCATTCTGCTGCTTGACATCTCTTCATTCTCTCTGGAAGCTTTTAGTTCTTTAATCCTTGGTGTTCTGAAATTTCAGTGATGTGCTTCAAGGCAGATGTTTTTCATCCACTATGTTAGGTACTTGGTGGATCATTTAATCTAGAAAGTCAGATAAACATGTCTGATTTTTTTCACTGATGATTTCCTTCCATTTTGTTCTGTTGAGTCTCCTGGTCTGGCCTCTAATATTCTTTCCTAATTTTTCCATCTGTTTTGTTCTATCTTCTGACAAATTTATTAGAATTTCTCTTCCATTGTTTTTTTTTTTCCCCCATTTCTACCACCTTATTAATTTCTAAAAGCTCTTTGTTTTCTACGTCCTGATTTGCTGGATATGAATTATTCTTTTATCTTACTGAGGATATTACTTTTAAAGCTTTCTTCTCTCTGCATAGCACATATCCTTCAAACTGCTTTGCTCTGCTTGTGGTTTTGGCCTGTCCTTCTTGTTGCAGGATCCTTCATATGTCAGGGAGTCCATGCTTGTCTGCTCACCGCGAGGAAGGTCAGAAACACTGAAGGGAAGCTCTGGGTATGTGGGTGAGGCTCGGAGGCTTTCCGCTTCACTCTAGGGTGACCTGGGTAGTTCATCTGCTGAGGAACCTCTGATTCAGGACCTGCAAGTCTTTCATATTGGATTGGTCATGTTCCTCAGAGCAATCTTTTGATCTCTTCTTTGGAATATGCGGGTTCTGGGAGCCATGTGGAATAAGGGGCTGGAGAAGCGGTCGGTATTCAGCATTCAATAGGCAGTCTCTTCATGCCTGTTACTGGGAGAGGGAGCATCACTCAGAGGCAGACAGCTCTGAGAAGTCACTTTTCACCTGTTTCTCCTTATTTCAACCAACTTATCCCAGCTCCAGAGGCCCCTGGTACTGACAACTTCTGTGCCTCAGGTCATTTCATTGTTTTCTCCCCTGCAGCTTTGTGCTCAGCTGTCTCAGACACTTCTTGAGTCGTCAGTTGCCCCGACTTTCCAGCTTCCACAGTGATGCCATGGTTTCTGTTCCTTCTGTTCCTATTCGCTCCACCTTTTTTTTTTCTCTCCCAATTACTCTATGTGAATTTAATGAGATTTTAAGAGGGAGTGCAATTAGCTGCATTTATGCCATTCACAGCTTTGACAAACCTAATTCATCTTCTTGCTTCCTCTGTTTTCTTTTGACAATCAATTCTCGATGCAGCAGCTGGACTAATCTTTGTAAAAATGTAAACTAGACCAGAGTACTTCCCTTCCTGAGGTTCTCCAATAGTTTCCCATCGTGCTTTGAATCTTCTTCTAAGTGTCCATCTGTTGTTGTGTGCTTGGTTGCTCAGTCGTGTCCTACTCTTTGCGACCCCATGGACTGTAACCCACCAGGCTCCTTTGTCCACAGTGATTCTCCAGGCAAGAATACTGGCTCCCCAAACCCTAGGAGATCTGCTTCCCTCTGCCTCTCCTCACTCACAGCACACCAGTCATGCTGGATCAGAAACCTCCTTTGTGTTCCTGGGACACAACCCCTCTTTTTTACATCAAGATCTTTGCATGTGCTAGTCCCCTGCCTAGTCTCTTGCCATATATATAAATTCTATTTGAACAGCACTGGACTAGAACATTCTTAGCTCGCAACTCTTTACATTGCTGGCTCTTTCTCATCTTCAGGGTTATCTTATATATCATTTTCTCACAGAAGGTTTCTCTGATCATCCCCAACCTAACAGAATACCCCTCCAATAGAATACCACCAATTTATTTCCTTCATAGCAGTTAAACAACTTAATTAGAGTCAATGAAGATTATTTGCTTATTAGTTGTCTCATATATTATAATGTAAAGCTCCATGAGGGCAGGAATTTTATTCTCTCATTCATACTTATATACTCACCTCCAAAACAATGCCTGGCATATAGTAGGCATTTAATAGATCTCTGTTGAATAAATCCTTATTTTTCCAGCACCTAGCACAAAGTCTGACACAAAACGAGGGACTAATAAAAGTTGAACAGAACCCAAACCAGGCTATCCTTTGATTAGCAGACAAGGAAAGCCATGTTGAGAAGATAAAGTCCCACCCAAGCTGGTGGTTTTCACTAAATCAATGCTTCTCAAACTTCAATGTGTACATGAATCACCTAGAGATTTTGTTAAAATATAGATTCTGATTTGGTCTGTTGGGCTGGAGCCTCGGATTTTGTATTTATAACAAGCTCCCCAGGGATGTGCTGTTGCTGGGAGGCAGACCACACTTTGAGCAGCGAGTACTATGCCACACTCAGGCACCTATCAAGCCACCCAGGGATTTAATATCATAACTAAAGATGTGTTACACTTAATGCTTTCAGCCTACACCAACTCTTGGCAAAAATGAATTTCATAATATTGGGTAAAGGTCTCAAAGTACAGTTGATTCTCATTATTCATGGTAGTTCCGGTTTTCATAAAGTAGCCATGAACACTGAATTAACAAATACTTATTGTGGGATCTTAGTTCCCCAACCAGGGATCGACCCCTGCACTGGAAGCACAGAGTTTTAACCACTGGATTGTCAGGGAAGTCCTATATATCTTTGTTTTATGTATTTCTGCGTAAAGACACCATATGTAATGTATTTGTTGATTCATTAGCAATGAACTCACATCCAACAGCACTATAACTCATGCCCGAAAGCAGCTTATCTAACACACGTATTTTCTCCATCAAGCACATCAAGTCTTCTTGGACTTAGGAACGCTAGATGGCACTTAGCACTACACTTGGGGGCATTTTGAACTGTGAAATCACCAACACAGAGCACAAAAGTGCAAAATATGTAGCAGTGAATATACTGCGAAAATGACATTGTTTACAGTAGGAGATAAAACAAGAAGGAAAAAACATCTTGTTCAACCTCAACTGAGAGGCACGTTATCAGGCAACTCAAATTTTTCTCCACTCTGTGCATGTCTGCAAATGGTCATCAAGACAAAGAGCACTAGGGAAACCAGTGCTCATTTAGCATTAGCTCTTTAAAACATTTTAGCATTGAGGCAAATTCTCAAATACAAGATCTGCGAATGATGAGGATCAACTACACTTTGCTGCATTATCAAGGCCCCCACAGGTCACTTTGTGGGATTCAGAGCCCAGGTCCATGTTTCTCTTCCTCACACCCTCTGTGATCGCCAGGGCTGCTGGGAGCCTTGGAGGACTGCTGTGCAAATGAGAAAAAGGCACCTGTTCCTCTGGGGAGATGCAGACCCATTCACAATGCACAGCTTGGGGAGTGGAGCACAGGCCGATCTGAGCTCTGGTTCACCCTTCATCCAGGTGCCCTTGCCCAGGACACAACCCGCCCCAAGCCCATGATCAGCCCTATCTACACCCCCTTTCTAGGCCTTTTCTTTGCTTTTCAGCTGAAACATTTAGGTCTTTTAAATCTTCCTCATATGGAGGAGTTGGGTCAGAAACTGAGAGTCAAAATAAGGGGATCAAAGTCAGGATATGAGAGAGAGTGGTGGCCTGAGAAGAACAGGGAGGGAGTGAAGTCCAGCCTGGCCGCAGGGCCAGCATGGGGACTCTGACCTGAAGTTGGTAGGCCAGGTCAGCCTGTGCTCGGCGCGTGTTGACTTCGATGTCGTATGCGGCCTTCTTCAGCTCGTAGTCCCTCTGTGCCTTGGCCATCTCAATCTCACTCAGGTACTGAGCAGACACCTTTTCCTGCTTGGCTTTGGCCTCCTGTTCATGCAGAGATTGGGTAGGACATCAGAGTAGGCAGAAAGCCCAAGGGAGACAGCCTGCTCTCCGCCGAGCTCCTCCATCTTTGCCCTGGGCCCGGCCTCATCTACATCCTCTGCCAACCCTGCTCCACTGGCCCTCACGCCACCCCCTCTCCCATCAGGTACACAAAAAGCCCTCGGAGACCAAGCAACCCCCAGCTCTCTCACCCGGATCCCGGCATCTCTTTTGGCCTCTGCTTCCCCAATCCGAGCATCTTTTTGGACCTGAGCTGTTCGAGCCTTCCCCAAGGAGTGCAAATAGTCCTGTGGGAGAGATGCAGATGTCACAATCCTCAGGAGGGAAGGTTTACCAGATGGGAGCAGGGAAGTAGGGAGGACCAACTGCTGAGGTTTACCTGATCGTCGTGAATGTCCTTCAGGGTATAGCTGACCACGCTGATGCCCATGTTGACCAGGTCTGAGGAGGCCACTTTGAAAACCTGCTCTGAGAATTTCTGCCTGTCCTTATAGATTTCCTGGGATAACAGGATGGAAAGAAGAGGGAAGGGACGTGTTCAGATCCTCTGGCCACCGTCTTCCTCAGACTAGTTGGGTTCTTAGGCCCCTTGCACTCTGGCATCCCTTCCCGATCTCTCCCTGCCCTTAGGCCCACCTCCACGGTCATGTGGGCCATGATAGCCCTCTGGTGGCCCTCCAGTGTCTCCAGCGCGATGTGGGCGATCTCTGCCTCCGTCTTCCCCAGGAACATCTGGCAGGCGGCGGCCAGCATCTCCTTGTTCTGGCCCTGGATCTTTACCTGTAGCCACAACAGAGTTGGGGAGGGTGTGGGGAAGACCTCCTGAAACCAGAGTAGAGGCAGGGAGAGTCAGGTGCCTTGGGGATCCCTGGAGAAGTGGAGACTCGCAGAGAAATTTCTCCACAGGCAGAGATAGGGAAAGCCAATGTGAGAAGATTCTTAATGTCTGGGGACACAGAAGATGCTGGGTAGGGGAGTGGGCTTTGGGGGAAAGGCTCTGAAAGCCTCACCTGGGCAATGCCAGTGACTGAGATGGGGACCCCATGGCGAGTGTAAACCTTTTCACTCTTGACATTGAGGGTCAGTGTGTTGAGTGAGATCCTAAGGGAAAGAGAAGGGATGGACAGCGTGAAAAGGAAGAAAGGGAGAAAACGGGGGTTCCCTTTCCCCAGTTTTCTTGCTACCTACCTTTGGATTTGCTGGATGCAGGGCAGGACAAAGACACGGCCTCCAGCCACCATGACTGGGGGGCTCCGGCAGAAACCTGCAAGGGGAGGGGGCAGTGAGCTGTGGTGACCTGTGGCCGCGGTAGAGCTGTAACGTGGGGAGACAGAACTTGGGAAGGGAGCGCGGAGCAACCTCCACGAGGAAAGCTGGAAGCTGACAGGGGCCAGGGGCAGTCCAGGCCTTGGAAGGCTACACAAGGAATAATCACAAGTGGGTGGCATGCAGCCATCGTGGGCGGGGTGGACAGAAGGCCTGGCTCTGGGGAACTGGTAGGGAGACAGGGAAGAGACCTCTGCAGGGACTTCCTCTGAAGGGACCTCTGCAGGGGGGGCTCACTGGCTGAGCAGAAAACAATACTTACCGGAGACCACCATGGCCTCATTTGGGCCACAGGTGAAAAACATGGCTCAGGCTGGAGCTGGAGGAGGGGGAGAGAAAGCCTTTGCGGATGCGAAGGTGCGCCGCTCAATCCACAAGAGCGAACTCTTTCCCTTTCCAGTCAGTCACGCCCAGCCTGCAGACGCCGAGGCCCAGGCTCTTCCGCAACCCCGGATACGCTAAGGCTTTTCCTGTGAAATTTCGCAGACAGCCAGAGATTCTCAGCCGCTCACCGCGCCCCACCTTCAGTGATATGAAGCTCTCTGGACCCGGAGAGGTCCCCAGACCCTTGCGTTACCCTCCCTGTTCCTCTGCAACCCACTCCATCTCCCCTCCCCCACCTACCTTCCCGGACTCGGGCGGCGGCCGGGCTGGGGTCCCAGGGAGGGCGGGGCTACGTAGGGGACCTGGGAGTCTAGCAGATGCCACCCGCGTAGGGTCTCCCTGGGAGCTGGGCCCGCGCCCCCAACCCAGCCGCACCCTGTTGCTGCTGCAGACGCGACCCCGCCCCCCGCGGAGGACCACCCCCTCCACCCCACCCCCGACCTCGGGCGTCCGACCCGCCCCTTTCCTGGCAGGCCCAGCTCAGATCCGCAGCCCTCGAGAGCAGCAGAAGCGGTCCCGGGAAGGGGGAGGAGGCCCCACTTAGCCGCTCTGGGGCCGGAAGTCCCGCCCAGGCCGCCCCACGCCCCGCCCCGTGCGGCGTGACTTCCCTGAGTCCCGCACCCGGGGAGAGGGAGATTGACTCATGTCGGATTTGCCCCTTGTCAACTGAGAAAAACCGCAGATTGGGCAACGACTGACAGCATCCGGTCACAAGATGCTGAGTTCCGTGGCTCCGGGAGGAGGGACTCAGGGGCCCGGGGAGGAGCACCGGCTAGGGACTTGACCGCGGCTCCTCCTCCTCCTGGCGCCTTGAGGAGAGTGGGGGACCGCCACTTGTAAAGAGACACTTACATGACTGCAGACAGTAAATCAAGTTTATTTGTGTTCATAGAACATACGGGGCGACCCCAGAGCAGCCTCCTGACAGCCCACCGACCCCGCAGCCACCCCTCTGGAGGCAACTTCAAGGAGAGTGTAGGCCAGGGACCTTATTCTCAACGGTTCCCCGAATCTTCACAGACTCGCGAGTTGAGATGCTGGAGGACTGAGAGTGTCACTGCGACCCACCACCATCCTTGACTCCCAGCCTGGGCGCCTTCTCGACCTGGGTTTCCTCCATCCCTTTTCCCGGCCTCGCTCAGTTCTGGGTGCTTGCCTCCACCAACCCCACAGAGCCCAATAAATACCCAGAGACCTGTATTTGCAGCAAGGTGCACATCTCGCACTCCTGCATAAGTTAAAATAAATATTACATACACCCCTCCATCACCTAGGGGGACACACATAAATACACATAAATATTATTAGGAGCAATGAGAAATAAGTTAACGACGCACTCATTCCCCACCCGGCCTAGCCCCGGCGTGCCGGTGCCTGTCTCTCCCAGGCTCGGACTGGCGTCTCCGCCGTAGTGTTCTGAGTGCGAGTTGCCTCGCGAGTCCCAGTTTGGGATACGCTCTCGCGCACCAGGTACACCCAGTGTTTCTTGGTTTTTCAGGTTCTTTGGGGGGAGGTGGGGAGTCCCGGTTAGAAGGCGGCCGGGTGTTGCTGGAGAAAAGTGCTGAGATCCAAAGCGTAGTCCGAGGGCTCCGAGGTCAGATTAAGGGGCTCGAAGACCGGGGTTGCAGCGGTGGGCGCGGGGGACGGCGCGCTGGAGGTGTCCTCCGGGGCCAGGGGTGCAGACACACTGTCTTCAGCCATTAAGATCTGGCAGAAGATGATGGTCAGCAGGACAAAGAGCAGCCTTTTGGCAGGGTTCGGTTCCTCGACTGGCAGCTGACGCCGGACCTGAGGGGAGATGATAAAAAGAACAGGTAAGATCGGGGCCCCGGCGTCCAGTGGTTCACCCTCCTCTTCCCCCGGGACTGTCCACTTCGGCGACACTCACCACTCGTGGGTAGAGGACCCTACGGCTGCGCTTTCGATGCCCGCGGGTGGCGCTAGGGCGCGCAGCGGGGGCCACCGCGGGCTCCGGGAGAGGGTCGAAGGTGAAGATCTCGGGACCGGAGCCCCGTCGGGGTCCCGGGCTGGCGGAGGAAACCGGGGTCGGAGCCCGCAGGACGGTCATGGTGGGGAGGGAGCTGCGAGAGTGACACATTGTGCGCTGAGCTGAGCCGAAGGACGAGTGGCCCCGCAATCCCGCAGAGCTAGTTATGTACCCCGAGAACTGGGCGGGCCCTTCTCAACTCCACCCTGGGCTGGGAGCGGTTGGACGGTCGGCTGGAAATTCCGAAGATTAAGCATAGAGAGGGGGCGGAGACTTGGCTAGTGCCAACCGTAGGCACTCCTCAAGTGTGTGTTGTGAGTTGTGAGTGGAGGCGGGTGAAATCCCAGACTGCGGGCACATGTCAGGACATGTGGCAGCTGGAGAGGGGCCCACAGACAGTTTGAGACGGTTCAGCCACAAATCCCCATCTCTGGGGACGTGCAGAAAGGCTTACATAAGGAAGTCTGGCCCTCTTGCTACAGTCCTGATCCAGCAGAGTCTAGGAACCACAGTTACAGTGCATATTCACACGTTTGTAGGGACTCAGGAAACAGCAGCCAGGGGGGAAGTCATTAAGAAACAGTCAAGAAGCCCAAGAGAAATGAAACACACTAGCACACACAGGCACAAGTCTGTCTGCTTTAGCTCGCGCACACACACACACACCATGTTGTAGAGGTGGAAAAATTTCTCCTTTTCTTCCAGTTTCTTTGGCTGGTTCAATAATTAAATTGACCTAGGACAGATTAACAGGAGAGAACAAATTTAATCGCATACTTAACAGGAGCCCAAGAAAACTTGGGACTCAAAGGCAGTCAGGCAATTGAAGTTTATATGCCATCTTTAGCTAAGGAATGGGAAAGAGGCCTGGGGCTTGAAGGGGAGGTGGGTAATTCACAGGAAGATGAGAAGAGCAGGTGATTGCTAATGAGATGTTTGTCCTGCCAAACAGGTTAGTTTTTCCGGTCAATGTTATCGCTGGACCAGGCCCCCTACCTCAGTTATTTAGGCCGTGAAGTCAGAGGTGCAAGGCTTCTCTTGATTCTGCTGGATCTTGATTGCTCCAAATAATTCACATGCCAGAGGAGCACATTTTGGGTGGCATATTCTGTCCCCCTTCAACATTCATATTACATACACACATGCACAGAACAAAAGTGCAGAGACTGCACAGGGGCAACCCCACAATGTGCAGAAATGTGCATTCATGGCTGGAGCAGAGGACCACAAAATACAAAGGCAAGAAGTGAGCAGCCACCTGGGTTTAAGTTTATATGAAGAACATTTAAACTGTGAGACATTATGCAAATGTTGTGGTGATGATAATAATGCAAGAGAGAATGGACACATTTTCATAACTGCCTTAGAGACAGCTGCTCTGGACACAGAATTTAACATCTTCTGAGCATTCAACAGGGCCAGTGTGTGTGTGTGTGCGCTAAGTTGCTTCAGTCATGTCCAACTCTGCAACCCTATGGACTGCAGCCTGCCAGGCTCCTCTGTCCATGGGATTCTCCAGGCAAGAATACTGAAGTGGGTTGCTATTTCCTCCTACAGGGGATCTTCCCAACCCAGGGATTGAATCTGTATCTCTTATGTCTCCTGCATTGACAGGCAGGTTCTTTACCACTAGTGCCACCTGGGAAGCCCCAACAGGGCCAGACACCCTGTTAAAAGGTACTATTGAGTACTGGGGTAGGTTCCAGCATGTGTGTTGGTGAGTGAGCTAAGCCAGATAAAGCAAGCACATCAGATTCTAAGAAAATGGAAGACTAAGTCTAAGGAGAACCCAACAGAGCAACTGTTCCTGTGTGTCTAATCAATCAGACAAGGCAACAGGGAAGAATGGCATTTGAGATAACCTTGAACAGTGGGTGGGATACCACAAAGTCAGATGTGGAAGATGACTGAGAAAGAGAATGGAATCAGCAAAGGCCTTGAGCTGGAAAAGTACAGGATGTGTTTGGGGAATCACAAAAAAAAACAATCTCAGGATAAGCTTCCCGTCAAGCAGTGGTGGTGAAACCCAGCAGGACCCTGTGGGGCCCTCCTGGGGACCAAAACCTTTCTGTGTCCCCTGTTTCTTGTTTCTAGAAAAAAGGCTTCAGCTTCTTAGACCGTCCCTGGGCTCCAAAGGGCAGATGCAAACAGTTACTGATTAGAGAAGGAAGGGAATGCAGAAACAGAGGAGGAGCAGTCAAGAAACAGCAGTGCAGGGCTTCCCTGGGGGTCCAGAGGTTTAAGACTCTGAGCTTCTACTGCAGGGGGCGTGGGTTTGATCACTGTTCAGGGAAGATGCCACATGCCTGCACAGTGCGGCCAAACAATTAAAAAAAAAAAAATACTGCAGTTAAAGCAAGGTCCTGATTCCTCCTCGTGGGATACGCATGAGTGCTAAGTCGCTTCAGTCTTAGCCGACTCTTTGCGACCCCAGGGACTGTAGCCCCCCAGGCTCCTCTGTCCAGGGGATTCTCCAGGCGAGAATACTGGAGTAGGTTGCCATGCCTTCCTCCAGGGGATGTTCCTGACCCAGGGATTGAGCCCGTGTCTCCTGTGGCTCCTACATTGCAGGCGGATTCTTTACCACTGAGCCACTGGGGAAGCCCCCTCAGGGAATATACATACCAATATATCTTAGTTCCTTATACAGGAACTGAGGACCCCATTCAATTGGAGGATGGCAGCTTCCGACTGAGCACAAGATTCCTGGAGCACTGTCCTGTTACCACCAACGAATCAGAAGAAAGTCACACACCCTGCAGCCCTGACCCCAGATTTTGCCTATAAAAACTTTCCCCAAAAAAACTATCAGGGATTTTTGAGTACGAGCCAACTGTTTTTGCTCAGCCCTGCAGTAAACCTTTCTCGGCTCCAAACTCTGACATTTCAGTTTATTTGGCCTCACTGTGCATTGGGCTGGTGAACATGAACTTTGTTCCTTAACAGTATCTTCAAAATCTCATTTCTTCCTCTCCAAATTCATTTTAACCTTTCTTCCCCTCTTCTGCTATGCTCCAGCCACCCAGAGCCTCAGCCTTTTATCTCCCAGGACTTACAAAGCTGTTTCTCACCTTAGGTCCTCTGCTTATATTGCTGTCTGGGCACTTGCAGCTTTTGGCACCTTCTCATCCTCATCATAAAACAGGAGGGAAGGAGGAGACAGGGCACAATCTTTAAAAGAATGACATAGCCCTTGAAGATCCAAATTTTGCCTTTAAAAACTCTTCCGCGAAAACTTGGGGAGTTCTGGTGGAGAGGGCTTGGCGCTTGGCATAAGCCTTTCTTGCTTGGCGCTTTCGCCAATTTCTTGCTTGGCGCTTCGCATAAGCCTTTCTCTGCCCCAAACTCTGATGTTCCTATTTGTTTGGGCTCACTGTACATCAGGCACAGGAATCTGGCTGGTTTCGACAACAGTGGGAAGTGACGATGGCCGGGAAGAACTGGGTGGTGAGGAGGGCTTAGCTGTCAGGCCAAGGGATAGTGTTTGACTGTAGACCATGGAGCTTGTGGATCATGGGCTGACGTCAAAGGAGGGCAAGTTCAAAGCTGGGAACTGAGTGCGATGAGGAGTATCCCCTGGATGAGGAGACACTGAGCCGGAGACACTGAACCAGAGACAGGGAACAATTGGAGAGGTTCGGGCAGAAGGAAACAGGGGCCTGAAATGGGCTATGACACAGGAAACCAAGAGAAGGAGTGGCTTCAAGAGATATCGCCAGCATAAAATGACCAGAATTTAGTAATAAAATAGGTAACATTAGAGTCAGGAAGCATGGTGAGTTGGGATGCTAACAGTGAGAGGTTGAAGGGACCAAAGCTGGTTCCATAGATGTGAAGTGCCTCTGGCACAGAGCTTTGTACCAGATTATATTATGCCCAGGGCACAAAGATTGAAGGCAGGAGGCGAAGGGGACAACAGAGGACAAGACGAGATTGATTGGATGGTATCACCGACTTGATGGACATGAGTTTGAGCAAGCTTCGGGAGATGGTGAAGGACAGAGATGCCTGGCATGCTGCAGTCCATGGGGTCGCAAAGAGTGGGACACGACTGAGCAACTGAACAACAACACAAGATGAGCACCTGTCTGACTGACCTCTTCCATCAGAGGCTGTGTCACACATGTCTTTGTGTCTTCCGAAGAGCCTAGCGGAGTGCCGTGCTTGTCCTAGTTGTTCAGTAATCTTGATAAATGAAAGATGAAAGCACAGAACTAAAAATGCACATATAGTATACATACACTGGCTGGATCACCCCAAGCTTTTGAGACAGGTATAAGTGAAGTGAAGTCGCTCAGTCATGTCCGACTCTTTGCAACCTCATGGACTGTAGCCCACCAGGCTCCTCCATCCATGGAATTTTCTAGGCAAAAGTACTGGAGTGGGTTGACCATTTCCTTCTCCTGGGGTTCTTCCCAACCCAGGGGTCGAACCTGGGTCTCCTGCATTGTGGGCAGACGCTTTACTGTCTGAGCCACCAGGGAGTCCCTGAGACAAGTATACACTCCTTCAAATCCCACAAATGAATTTCTTAAGAAAAGCTTATACACTCCTTCAAATCCCACAGATGAATTTCTTAAGAAAAGCCTTACACAGACAGCAAACAAGGAACACCTAAGGGCATTTTCAATCAAGAATGTGTGTGAATGTAAATAAGAGAACAGCCCCAAACTGGGCTATAAGTAGAGACATTTTTGGTGTATTGGGCTTATAGGTTACTTTATTTTATACCCACCACTTCCATCTAAACACATGAGAGACTTCCAGCATTGCACACCTCTTCCTGATGAGGTATAAAACACACCTTCTCTACAAAGACATATCGCTTTCCCACACTTGCCTTTCACACCTGCCATCAACCTTACATTTACTCCCAAGCACAGTGAGCCTACCCACCTACCCACGCCCTCATTTCAAGGCAACCTGGACACAAGGATCAGCATCAATACACGACGATTTACATGTGTAGACAGGCTCACATGCTCACACAGACATAAATTGGGGATGGGGGAGATAGTGATGTTAGAAGAAAACTGCCTGTGGGAGAAGGGGAGGTCAGGAATGCATAACTTGTTTATGATGGAAAATTTCTCCAGGGCATTAGGCAGGGGAGGGGAAATGAAGGGGATGTCAGGATCCTGTTTTGCACTACCTCCCACATCTGGAATCTGGGGTTCCAGCTGGACCTAGTTATCCTCAGTGTCCTCCTGGCACAGAGAGACCTTTCTTTGTGGCAAAGCCAGAATGGGACCAAGAGAAGAAGCAGAGCGCCCAGATGGCTCTCCATTCATTCCGACCAATCCCATCCCCAGTCCTGGGGATCCTCCGAGAGCCAGGGCTCTGCCCCACCCACTCCCTGCCACACAGGAAGCTGGGGAAGGTTGAGAGTGAATCATTAAGTCAATGACGGTGCGGGGGTGGGGGCTGGGGGATGAGTTAAGGCCAGAAAGGGCCAGGGGCTGAGACCAGCAGCTGCACCGGTTCTCACTGCCCTAAGCCTAGGCAAAGACCTTTGCCCCTTTCCATTTCCAGTTCTCCTCATTTCCTCCCCATCTGCCCAAGATCACCAAGTTCCTTCATTCCTCTCCTCTGACCTGTGTTCTTGACTTCCCACTAACCTTTCTTAGCCCCTTGTTTGTTTCCTTCTTGACGCTGACCACAGTAGGGAATCATTGTATGTGTTTGTTTACTTTCTGTTGTTGTCTCTCTTCCCCATGGAATCTCATCACGAGTACATAGGACCATATCCTCCCGCTTCCTCTGTGGCTTCTCTTGAAAGTACTTGGCCTTTCACCTAGTGGGGGCATAATAAATATATGTATTTTAAGTGAAGTATGTTTTATGTACAATATTGTATTAGTTTCAGGTGTGCAACATAGTAATTCAATATTTTTATAGATTATACTCCATTTAAAGAAAGTTACTATAGGGACTTCTCTGGCGGTCCAGTGGTTAAGACTCCACACTTCCACTGCAGGGGGCATGGGTTCAATCCCTGTACAGGGAACTAAGATCCCATATGTTTCATGGCACAGCCAAAAAAAAAAATTACAATAAAAAATAAAGTTCTTACAAAATGATGACTCTGCTTGCCTGTGCTATACATCTTTGTCATTTATAACTAGTAGTTTATATCTCTTAATTCCGTACCCGTATCTTGCCCCTCCCCCTCTTTCCCTCTCTCTATTGGTAACCACTAGTTGGTTCTCCACATCTGTGAGTTGGTTTTGTTATATACATAAGTTTTATTTTTTATATCCCACATGTAAATTATAACAGTATTTTCTTTCTCTGTCTGACTTATTTCAGTGAGCATGGTACTCTCTAGGTTTATCCACATTGTTGCAAATGGTAAAATTTCATTCTTTTTTATGGCCAAGTAATATGGCTAAGTGTATATATATATATATATATATACACACACACATATATATATCTCATATCTTCCTCCATTTATCTATTGATGAACACTGAGGTGGCTTCCATATCTTGGCTATTGTAAATAAGGCTGCTATGAACATGGAAATGAATGTACCCTTTCAAATTAGTGTTCTTGTTTTCTTCAGATATATACCCAGGGGTGGAACTGCTGGATTATACAATTCTATTTTCAGCTTTTTAAGGAAACTGCATACCATTTTCCATA
The DNA here is from genome assembly GCF_019923935.1 of Bubalus bubalis. Taxonomy (NCBI): domain Eukaryota; kingdom Metazoa; phylum Chordata; class Mammalia; order Artiodactyla; family Bovidae; genus Bubalus; species Bubalus bubalis. The sequence goes on from NC_059158.1 coordinate 24,222,001, forward strand.
GTGGGCTGCACCAATTTACATTCCCACCAACAAGGAATATAAATTTACTAAGGGAACCCTTGATAAATTTTCCTAAATCCATCTCCTTTGAGGAGACACCCCCAGAGGTGTCTGTTTATACAGCTGTGTCTCTTCAGAGGCCCCTACATTTCCTCTTCAAAGAGGGGGTTGGGGGATGCTAAACTGTGGCCCAGGGTGACCTGCCATTGAATCAGAAATAACTGTGCAGTTGATGGATGGCAAAGCTGTGCTCCTCACCCTTTATGAGTGACATAAGATTGAGTCATGCCTGCTGCCCCAACTGGAATACTGCTGCATTGCTGACTGCCAGCTAGGATGGGGGACCAAGGTAATGGGAAGGAATCAGAATGGGCAGCGGAGAGGGAGACAGATATTTGGAAGTGGGAGCTTCTGAGAAAGAGAAACAACGGAAGAGGGATGGATCCAGGGTCTTGGGGTCAGGGAATGAAAACTGAAAGCTCTCAGCTGCTCATGGCATTTAGTAGACGCTCAATAACTATTTGTTGACTTAAGATGGGTTTAAGATAGAAGGGAAACATGGGGTAGCAAAAACATGGGGTAGCAAAAACAGTATGTTATCGTCTAGTGGCATTGGAAGAAAGTGGGTTTAAATTCCAGCTCTGTTACTTATTAACTACAAGGTGCTGGGCCAGCTACTTAACTTCTCTGACAATGTTTTCTTAACTGAAATATGGGTCAGTTGACCTTAAGGTTGTTTCAAGGATTAAGAATATGAATAGGCACAATGTGGGTGCTTTTTCCATGGTGGAAGTTGTTATGATTAAGGGAAGAGGGGCTGCTTTGGAGCTGAAATGGACAGTGATAAACTAGCCCAGGAACAGAAGACCAGGATGGGAAAATACCCTCCAGGTACCAAGATCATCAGAGGATACAGCTTCTTTTTCCACTGACCTTTCCCTCCCTCTCTCCACTTCAAGTAGGTTTTGTACCTCTACCTTTTCTCCAGAGAAGCAGAGCCTTCTGCATTCCTAGCTTTTGTTCAGCCAATGAGCATGGCTGTAAATACCTTTCCCCTGTTTCCCACATGCACACACATTCTAGCCAGAACAGTTCTTGCCAGAGGCATGGTGGTGGTAGGGAGCAGTGGTGAGTTCTAGCCAGCAACTTAATAAATGACCCCCAAGACTTTTATTTGGGCCTTAAAGAGGGCCAAGATCAGGCCATGGCAGTTTTCCCTGACGCAAAAGGACGGCTGGGGTGCCTGGAGCCCCAAGGTCACTTTGATATCCCCTGCCCTGGATGCATTCCAGCCTGGCCTGGCCCAGCCCGGTCCCACTCAGCCAAACCTCCCCAAAAGCTGCTCAGAGTGGGGAGCTGGGAAAAGAACCCAACATCCCTGTTCTGGTCCAACACTGGCTTCCTAGGACCCCAGGGTTGTGACTCCTCTCTCTGGCCTCAATTTCCTTCCGACCAGATTATAACTCCTTGAGAGCAGGACTTTATCCATCTTATTAATCATTCTGTTTTCGGTGTCTAGATCAATACACTCTGCCTGGATGGGAGGGGAGTTTGGTGGAGAATGGATACAGGTATACGAGTCCCTGAAACTATCACAACATTGTTAATCGGCTTTGTTGTTGTTCAGTCTCTAAGTTGTGTCTGGCTCTTTGTAACCCCGTGGACTGCAGCATGCCAGGCTTCCCTGTCCTTCACTGTTTCCTGGAGTTTGCTCAAACTTATGTCCATTGAGTCAGTGATGCCATGCAACCATCTCATCCTCTGTTGTCCCCTTCTCCTCCTGCCCTCATTCTTTCCCAGCATCAGGGTCTTTTCCAAGGAGTCAGTTCTTCCCATCAGGTGGTCAAGGTATTGGAGCTTCAGCTTCAGCATCAGTCCTTCCAATGAATATTGATTTCCTTTAGAATTGATTGATTTGATCTTTCTTCCAAAGGACTCCCAAGAGTCTTCTTCCGCACCACAGTTTGGCTTACCCCAATGCAAAATAAAAAGTTTAAAAAAATACAGGCTGCCTGAAAAGGCTAGAAACACAGGGCTCTTTCACTCATTAATGCTAAAGTTGTTCATGTGGATATTGCTCTGTCCACTGCTCCAGTGTCAGCACTGGAGTATATGATTGAGATTTAACTCAAACCATGATCATCGGGGGTTTCCCTGGTGGCTCAGATGGTAAAGAGTCTGCCTCCATTGCAGGAGACCCGGGTTCAGTCCCTGGGTGGGGAAGATACCTGGAGAAGGAAATGGTAATCGACTGCAGTATTCTTGCTTGGAAAATCCCATGGATGGAGAAGCCTGGCAGGCTATAGTCCATGGGGTCACAGAGTCCGACAGGACCGAAAGAGTCCGACGTGACCGGACGACTAACCCACATAATCATGGCGGGGGGTGGGCAGGAAGTGCAATAAAGTATTCCCCTTTTTGTCTTGCCTTTTCAGACACCCTGTATTTACCGCATGAGTTGATTCGTAAAGTCGAATTTAAGATTAAAGGCTCTCCTAGGGGCCTCCCTCCCCTGCAGCTCTGTGATTCATTGGCGTCTCCTCTGTATGTTCAAAATTCAGCCGTGCCTCCCTGCTGCCTCCAAAGCAGCGGCCATAGGCCCTTTTTCTTTGAAGGTTGGGAGAGACCCACGCTCCGCCCAGAGAGGCCTCGCTGGGCGGGGCGGGTGCTCCCGGCTAGCCCGTTTACAGCCCCAGAGGATCGCGTGTTAGGACTGGGGCTTGACCGGCTGCCAGGGGGTGAGCCTTGAGGCGGTTTTCTGGGAAGGAAAGTTGCCCTGTGTGACTCAGAACCAAGTTAGGGAAAAAACAAGCTCACTCAATCGCTGGCACCCCCTGGTCTGGCCTGGCTTTGACCATGAGCTCATGAAAGAGGAAGCTGGGCCTGGCTGGCTGGTAGCCCTGCTTTCCCTCATGTTCTCTCTCCATCACCTCATGGATTCCCCGGAGTGTCTGGGCCTCATGCTACGGTCATCCTGGCTCAGCGGCCCTGGCCCTTTTATGACACTTTCTCTTCCCAGACCATTGGTCACTTGTTTCCCCAAGTTGGAAATACCACCCAACAGTGAAGGGGATTGCTCACAAGGGGAGGCTGAAAATATCATTGCTTCCCTTGACTCTGATGATCTCTGCTGCAGACCATGACTACTTGGGTTTGCTCCTGTGATGGCTGCAGCTCCCACACAGACCAACTGATGCTAACCCTGGGAGTCTAAATGAAGAGGTTGCTTGGGACCTAGGGTTCCCCAGTTCAGGAGAAAAGCAGAGGGTCCCAAAGTACTGGGCAGCTGAGCCACCTTCAGGGCTGATGTACCCTGGTTGAGACCTACTTACCTAATACTTTTGGTATTCAGAAAGTCCACAACCAGAAAGGCACATTTCATTTCAATGGAAATGATGACAAGGACGGGCTGCAGAGAACACTTCTAACTCCTCTCCCTGCATTCCATCTTCTGTGCATTCTCCAGAGCTTTCTTATGAAAAGATGGACTGGACCAATTCAGTGTCTGGGTGGGTGACTTCAGTGTCTCCAGACTCTCTGGTGGGGCTGACACTGGCCTCCCATCCTGAATCCAGGTAGCTTTACAGGCTTCTCTCAACTCCTGCATGGCTTTCCCTGCACCCTGAGCTAGGGCACTATATACAATTTTGTGCTTTTTCTCATTCAGGCCAGACTCTTATCCACTAGACCCTTCACACATGCTGTTTTCTCTCCATCCTCCTGAGAAAACCCCACTAGTGACTCCTTGGTGTAGACCAGTCCGTCTATTAATACTTTTATATAAATGTCTTGAAGCATCAAACACAGTATATTATAGACATTTGTCTGTAGATCTTTCTGACCGCTTAGAAGTGCACTTGCGTTGTGATGCAGCCATTTTGATGCCAGGGACCTTTTGACAAGGCCTTCTAAAGTTATTAAATTGTCAGCATTTAAAGCAAATCAGTAAAAATGGGACTTGCCTGGTGGTCATGTAGCTAAGACTCTGGGCTCCGAATGCAGGGCCTGGGTTTGATCACTTGTCAGGGAACTCGATCCCACAACTAAGAGTTCCCATGCCACGACTAAAGACCCCATATGCTGCATCGAAGGTCAAAGATCCCGAGTGCTGCAAGTAAGACTTGGTGTAGTCAAATAAATAAAATCAGTAATTATAAACAAGATAGTCTCAGCCCATCCCTGTGGATTGTGCTCATCCTGTCTCTATGACTCCTACCCTTTCACAGAGAATTTGGTAGTGCTTGATGATACTACTTTTTGGGGGGAAGCACTGCGTGTCATGGGGGATCTTAGTTCTCGACCAGGCATTAACCCTGAACCCCCTGCAATAGAACCACCAAATCCTGACCACTGGACCTACAGGGAATTCCCTACATTTTCTTTTTTTTTTTTTTAATGCCTGGTATATTGAAATATGGTTTCCCAGGTGGCTCAGAGGTGAAGAATCCACCTGCCAATGCAGGAGACCTGCGTTCCATCCCTGGGTCAGGAAGATCCCCTGGAGAAGGAAATGGCAATCCACTCCAGTATTCCTGCCTGGAAAATCCCATGGATGGAGAAGCCTGGCAGGCTACGGTCCATGGAGTTGCAAAAGAGTCAGACACAACTTACCAAGTAAACAAAAACATATTGAAATATAGCTTCTTTTACAGTAAAATCTATCCTTTTTAGGAATGCAATTTTATGAGTTTTGACATACTCATATAGTTGTATAAATGCCACTACCATCATGATATAGAATATTTCCATTGCCCCAGAAAGTTCCTCACACCCTTCTTCACTCCTAGCCTCTAGTGACCACTGATCTGAGTTCTGCCTGTAGTTTTGTCTGTTCTAGAATGTCATATAAATAAAACTACAGTAGGCACTCTTTTGTGTCTAGATTCTTTTGCTCAGTATTTCAGTGATTCATCCATTTTCTTGGTTGAATCAGTAGTTCTTTCCTTTTGATTTCTGAATAGTATTTCATAGTATGATATAGTTGGCTTATTCATTCACCATTGATGGACATTTTTGTGGGTTTTTTCCCCCCTTGGTTTTGGCTATTCTAAATAAAACTTCCATGAGCAGTCAGTCATATACAACTCTTTTTGTGGATGTGTGTTTTTATTTCTCTTAAATAAATATCTAGGAGTAGTATAACTCAGGATATATTTAAGTTTATAAGAAATGGCTGAGCTTCCCTGGTGGTCCAGCAGTTAAAATTCCATGCTGCCACTCCAGGGGACATGGGTTTCATCCCTGGTCCCCCTGATTACAGAAGTCCCACATGCTGTGGGGTGCAGCAAAAAAAATAAATACATAAAAAGAAAGAAAGAAATAGCCATCATTAGCCATTTTACAGTCTGACAGGGCTGTTCTAAGAAACTACATCAAAGCATCCCCGGTTTAAGTTCTTGCATCAGATCTGCCAAGTCAAAATGTTTTCCTTGTCGGGGAAGAGGTTCACACACAGGTTCCCTCAGGGGACAGGGATGGGCCGGAACCCGCTGCGCCCTGAGATGCCTGTCATGTCCTCAGGAGGCCACAGTGGATTTGAGGGCCACCCTGCTGTTGAAGCAGCTCCAGGAGCACCTCCTGCCTCCCAGCCTCCCAGACCCCGCTGTGGTTCAGTAGCTCTCCCCAGCCTCTGTGTCTGCCACATGGCTTTGCACTCCCCGGGACGGAGTGTAAAGGAACGTGGGCCCACACTGTTTGGGCCCCCCAGTGCCTCCCAGGCACTGTCCTGAGCACTACTGAGGAATCAATCCATTAAACCTTCACAAACCCCCACTGTCATCCTTGTCTGTCTCCTCATTTTACTGTAGAAGAAACTGAGAGGTTTCATAAGGCAGTTCACTTTCTCAAGATTACATAGTGGGAGTTAGATTCAGACTCTACTCTAGCTCATCCCACAATCCAGCATTGTACCACATCGATCAGAGAGTGGAAGCTGGAGAATCAGTTCCATGTTCGCGTTCAGTTTCATGTTCTAGTTCATCTAATTTTCGTGATAAGTCTCAGAAGAAGGCCTTTACAATATCCATTTCATAGACGAGGAGACTGCACAGAAACTGCACAGCCATGAGGGCTAGAGCTGGCATTGAGTTCCAGGAAGTTGGCTCCAGAGACAAAGCCGCCAAACTCTACATTTCCCTGCCTCTCAACAGTCCTCATTATTAACACGATCGCCTGGCTCACTGCCCTGGCTCTTGTGTCTTTGGGGTTTCACGCTGCTCTCATGTCTGCCTCCTTGCTTGGGTCTCACTTTCAAACTCTGAATGGGCTATGCACACATGCCCCAAGGTAGAACAACCTTGTTGGGCAGCCGTGTTGGGTAGTCTCACCTCTGGTTATATCGTTGGCCTCTTGCCAGCCCTTGGGAGATGTGTCTAGCTGGGGCAAAGATCCTAACCCAGCAGGGGAAGTGGGGGAGGTAAGGACATCCGCAGGGTGACCCAAGCCTAAGATATCTCCAGCTACTTTTCTTAGGAGGATGTGGTGTAGCCACAAGACACGTGAAAGTCTTAAGTTCATCTCAAAAGATCGTTTCCTCCAACAAATGTTGAGCTCTTCTGGATAAGAGACTGAAGCCCCTATGGGGGCTGAGTACTGTGCCTAACTTATTCTCAGAACTCGGAAGATTTTAGTTGAATGATGAATGAATAAATGAACAAAAAGAACCAGGTTCTTTTAATTTAGCCCTGTACTGTCCCATATGGTAGCATGTGGCTATTTAAATTTCAACTGATTAAAATTAAGTACAATTTAAAATTCAGTTCCTCATTCACATCAGCCACACTTTAAGCATACAGTAGGCTCAGGTGGCCATTGGTTACAGTATCGGGAAGCACAGATACAGTGCATTTCCTTCATCACGGAGTTCTATTGGACAGCACCGGACAAGACGGCGAGTGGAGGTAGAGAAGGAAAACTGCTGCCCTGTGAAAACGTTCACTGATGGCAAATGGCTTTCATTTGCTTTCAGTACTTTTAAAGCCATTATCATCCGCCTGTTCTCTTTAAATGATGTCTCATACCACCCATTCAGAGGTCTAGAAACCACTTCTTCAGAAACCTATTATTGAAAAAGGGAAATGTGTTTCTGATCACATACATGACCCAAACTTCTACGAAAGGGAAGACAAGAGGTTGAAGGGGGAACTAAGCCGTTGAGTTCTTTCTCTCACAGGCCACATGGAACCAACCAATCCAGGGTGCTCTGCACCCATTATCTCATCCAGTCCTCCCACAAGTGGCCCCAGAGGACACAGGAGGGCGGTGGAGATAAGTGGCCGAGGGTCACAGAAATGATGGAGGCTATTCTCTGCACTCAGGTTGTCAGTAGATTGTCAAATGTGATCCAGTTGTGAGCAGCAGAAGGCAGACAGGTAGAAAAACAGGCCTCCAGAAGTTTATAGTCTAGTTAAGGGAAAACAAGAGCCAAACATGTAATAACTATAAAACTGTAGCTATACATACATATACACACATATATGTACAGTGTATACTTATATGTATATATTTTATATATGTACACACTAATATGGGCATCCCTGATGCCTCAGTGGTAAAGAGTTTGCCTACAATGTAGGAGACACAGGAGATGCACTTTCAATCCCTGCATCTGTAAGATTCCCTGGAGGAGGAAATGGCAACCCACTCCAGTATTCTTGCCTGAAAAATCCCAGGGACAAAGGAGCCCAGCCGGCTACAGTTCAAAGGGTTGCAAAGAGTCAGACATGAGTGAGCACACAACACACACACACTAAAATATGCACAGACACAATAACATAATAACTAACATTTATTTATTTGGTATATTAGAGCTTAACAAGTACTTTTCCTCATATGAAGACCCAGCAAATTAGTGTTGAATGTCCAATGAATGGAATGTTGAGACAGAAAGCAAGCATTTTAGGAATTCAGAGCAGGATGAGATCATTGCAAGAAAGGGTGATGGGGAAAATTTTGGTTGGGGCGTAGAACTAACAGAAATGCCGGTAGTCACACAAACCCAAATACAACTCCTGGCTTCTCTACCAGAAACCTGCCAGGTTCTTCACTGCTAATAGTTTTAAATGAGATATTTTAAAGTTCATCTTACCTTCTAGAAGATAAAACGCTGACTAAGAGTGCTTTCTGGTCTGTGTTTTGTCACTGGCCCTCCACCCAAATGATCAACATATTAAAAAAAAAAAAATACTCCCATGTGTTTCACAGTGATTCTAAAAACACAGAGTAACTTGGATACTCTAGATGTGAAATAGTTTGAGCTGCGTTTACTTAATGACCCAGTGACGAGCATCTGATGATACAGCTCAAATGCCTTATTAACGCTCAGAGTTATACAAGGTCAGCTCTGCCCAGAATTTCTGCAGTGTACAATGCATAGAAATCCAGCCTGTGAGTTGACTGGGCTTGCCTACATTCTCCTTACATAATTGTAACTGTTTCTCTGCCAGTAGTGATTTAGGAATGTCTTTCTGAAGCCCTGTGCTCTCAGGTTCCTTCAATTTTTCTAAAGCCTCTGCCCTCTTCCTTAGCATTTGGTTTGCTTTGGTTTCAAGCCACAGAAACTCATTATGGCTAACTTAGAAAAGCTGCGTGTTGTGAAGATATCGAGTAGCTCGCAGACTCAAAGGAAGGCTAATGAGCCAGGCTCAGGGAACACAGGAACCAGGGCAGCTCCTGGGACTCCATCGCAGGAATCAAGTCTCACCCTCACTACCTGATGAAATGAATGACAACTAGTTTTTTCTTTTTTTCCATTCCTCACATTCATGTTCATCATTCAAAGTTCTGGCGGAGAGCATTTGATTAGTCTGGTTTAGGTAGGGGCCCAGGGAATAAAGGACATCTTAACTGACAGCTCAATGGGACTTCCCACAGGTAATTCCCCTCAAAGAATCCAAAGACTATTGTCAGAAGAGGAGGAGAAAGTCATTGCTGCGTTGTCAAAACCCAGAAAACATCCACTTTACCCCACTTTTCCTTCCTAACCTTCGTTTCCTACTTTTTCTAATTATCCACAATAGGAATGACCAATGTATCTTTCAGGGTTGTAGAAAACATATATAAATATAAATATAACTCTACTGGAATTTTTTTCCCAAGAGAGTGATGGTTGGGGAAGTTTGGCCTTACCTCTTCGGGTTGAGTAAAAGGATACTTGTTGTTTAGTAGGTGAGTCATGTCTGACTCTTTTGCGACCCCATAGACTGTAGCCCACCAGGCTCCTCTGTCCATGGGATTTTCCAGGCAGGAATCCTGGAGTGGGTTGCCATTTCTTTCTCCAAAAGACTTCCTGACTCAGGGATGGAATCTGTCTCCCTCTGCATTCGCAGGCAGATTCTTTACCACTGAGCCACCAGGGAACCCCTTTAAAAAGTAAAAAGATTAAGGAAGATAATACATGTAAAACGCCTCTCACAGTGCCTGGCACCTAGTGAGGTTAATTACATGAATTGCCATTTTAACTCCCCTGCCCTCACCCATGTGCTGGAGCCAGCGCATACCAGCTCAGACCAGCTCACAAGAGCAGATCGTGATGTTTTCATGAATTTTGTGAGCCAACTGCCATAACATTGGTAGCTTTTAGGTGACCTTGATGAGAATATTTACACCATGGAAACTGGAAATGCAGCCAATTTGACTCCCCCCAACCTCCAGGCAGTTGTTAAATGTTTCTCAGCACAGCACTGCATCTGCGTTTTCTTTCCTTCAGATGTGAGCAGAACCACAGTACAGTTCAACCACCTTATAAACACTCACTTATACAAGGTCAGCTCTGCTCAGAATTTCTGCAGTGCATGGAAATCCAGCCTGCATGTTGAATGGGCTTGCCCAGGTTCTCCTTACATAATCGTCGCCACTTCCCTGCCAGTAGTTTTAGATTTAGAAATATCTTTCTAAAGCCCTGTGCACTTTGCCTCAGCTTCCTTTAACTTTTCTAAAGCATTTACCTTCCTTGCTTGGTGTTTGGTTTCCTTTGCTCTCGAACCATAGAAACTCATTATGGCTAACTTTAACAGAAAAGTTGAGTATGTGTGTCAGTTAGGATTAGGTTCAGCTGTGAGTGACAAAAAATTAGAATAGTGGTTTACTAGCTATAAATTCTGGAGAAGGCAATGGCACCCCACTCCAGTACTCTTGCCTGGAAAATCCCATGGATGGAGGAGCCTGGAAGGCTGCAGTCCATGGGGTCGCTAAGACTGGGACACGACTGAGTGACTTCGCTTTCACTTTTCACTTTCATGCATTGGAGAAGGAAATGGCAATCCACTCCAGTATTCTTGCCTGGAGAATCCCAGGGACGGGGGAGCCTGGTGGGCTGCCGTCTCTGGGGTCGCACAGAGTTGGACTTGACTGAAACGACTTAGCAGCAGCAGCTATAAATTCATTTTCTCTGACAGAAGCAAAGTCTAGATTGAGACTGGCAGTTCAGGCTTGGCTAGAGGCTCTATTTTGTTCTCTTATGTCTTGAATACATGGTTTTTTACTTCATGATCTAGGATGGCTGCCCAAACTCCACATTCCAGTCGGTAGGACAGAGAAGGGCAAAGAGACACATCCCTTTTTGTAAATTCATTGACAGAAGTAAAGCACAGAATTTCTGCTTATATGAAATAGGCTGAAACAAAGTCATTTAACCATATCCAGCAGCAAGGGAGGTTGTGTGTTAGTCATTCAGTTGTGTCCGACACTTTGTGACCCCATGGACTGTAGCCTGCCAGGCTCCTCTGTCCATGGAATTCTCCAGGCAAGAATACTGGAGTGGGTTGGCATTTCCTTCTCCAAAGGGAGGCTGGGATATATCTTATTTACTCAAAGCAGCCCTGTGCCCAGCTGGAAACCGAGAGGAAGGGAAGGGTGGATACTGGGGGACTGCTGGTTGGCCCTCCCACTGCTGGGCAGGGTTTAGGAAAGTATAGGAGAAAGGGGAGAGCGGCGCTGATGTGATGGGAATAAGTGTGCTTTGTGGAGTTTTGAAGGCGCAAGCTGGAATAGAAGATTAGAAATACTGGAAAATGAAGTTAAATAAGCAAGGTGAAAGTGAGATCTCAGTGAGGGTCCAGGAAAGCAGACAAAAGAATCTTTATTTAGTGCCATTAGAAACAGGACACAGTGAACTTTGGGATAGGCGAGCTGCATGATCAAAGGCATTTGAGAGATTTTAATCTGGCATTTACGTGTTGAGTCCGGTTGGTGGTGGTCGGGGCGGGGGAGGAAAAACAGGAAAGGGCAGGGAGGTTGGAAAGGAGACCAATTTCACAACCCAGGTATGAGGTGATTATGTGGGGGCAGTGGGAATGAGGAGTAAGAAATACATCTGAGAGGCATTTGCCAGAACATATGTTAGGATTGATGGCTAATCTGGTAGAGTTTCAGGGTGGGGTGGCCAAGAAACAGGTAAACAAGTGAACCTGGCTTCATAGATGTATTAGGCTGGGTCACCTAGAGGCAGAGCCTGGCACGGAAATTTTCTCCAAAGGACTGATAGGGGAAGGAGAAGAAGGGTGAGGGGAACGAAGTGACAAAGGGAAGAATCCAAGCAAGGATGTGGGTTAAGCCGTAACCTGAGGCTACAGGGAGATTCTCTGGCACAAATTGCATCAGAGCCACCTCCACCTTGAGGGGAGGGGGCTGGTGGTCTGCAGCCACGCATCAGGTAGTCAATGGTGGAGGTTGGTCCAAAGTGTGTAGTGGGGGCAGTGGCTTGTCTACCATTGGGTCCAGGTCAACTCTCCAGAAAAGGAGACAGTTGTGTGGGATTATCAGACAACAAGCCTGGTTCCTGGGGATGAGTAGACCAGCTGGTAAAGTGGATCTGGGTGAGGCCCAGATAGCAATCCATTACAGAGGGTCCACTTTGGATATGTTGGATTCAAGGGGGCAAAGAAATAAGGCATTGACACATGACTAGAGGGAAACTAGAAATACAAGATAAGAGTTCATGTTGATGAATAGAGCTTCGCAGGTGACTCTGGTGGTAAAGAATTTGCCTGCCAAAGCAGGAGACAATCCCTGGGTCAGGAAGATTCCCCTGGAGTAGGAAATGGCAACCCACTCCAGTATTCCTGCCTGGAGAGTTCCATGGATAGAGGAGTCTGGTGGGCTACAGTCCATGGGGCCACAAAGAATCGGACGTGACTGAGCACAGCAAAGTTGATGAATAGGACTAGTTGTGGAGATACTGGCATGGGAGACTCTATACACAGGTGGTGGTTCATCAAGGAGTGAGCTCTTTGAGAGCCAAGGTTAGAGAGAGAGGAGCAAGCCTTTGGGAAGCAAATTGGTTACAGCCTAGTAGGAAGGTGGGAGGGAGAAGAGGAACCAATGAGTAAAGCAAAGCAGAGTGGGGTAGAGAAGCACGTCCATGTGGTAATTGACTGTATATTTTGACGGGAAGTCAAGGAAAGAAGTCAAAGGAGAATGAGTATGGAGAAAAGGCTGAGGTGTTTGGTCATTTGGGAGTTTGTTGGTGGCCTTTGAGGGAGCAATTTCACAGCAGGACAGAATTAGAAACCATGTGGTCAAGGCTAGTAATGCTTTCCACATTTAATGCCATTCCATCTGACTAACTCAGTTCCTCTAGGGCACTTTCTCCTTCAATTTCTATGCTGCTCAGAGGGCCGAGATTTGATCACTGATCCCACATACTACAACTAAATATCCTGTATCCTGCAAGGAAGATCAAAGATCTCTCGTGCCACAACTAAGACCTGGCACAGCCAAATAAATAAATACTAAAAAAAATTTTTTTTCTACATTGCCCATTCAGGCTCTAAAATCACTGCAGATGGTGACTGCAGCCATGAAATTAAAAGACGCTTCCTTCTTGGAAGAAAATCTATGACCAACCTAAACAGCATATTTAAAAGCAGAGACGTTACTTTGCCGACAATAGTCCGTCTAGTCAAAGTTATGGTTTTTCCAGTAGTCATGTATGGATGTGAGAGTTGGACTAGAAAGAAAGCTGAGCACCAAAGAATTGATGCTTTTGAACTGTGGTGTTGGAGAAGACTCTTGAATCTCTTGGACTGCAAGGAGATCAAACCAGTCAATCCTAAAGGAAATCAATCTTGACTATTCTTTGGAAGGACTGATGCTGAAGCTCCCATATTTGGCCACCTGATGCAAAGAGCTGACTCATTAGAAAAGACTCTGATGCTGGGAAAAATTGAAGGCAGGAGGAGAAGGAGCTGACAGAGAATGAGATGGTTGGATGGCATCACCGATTCAATGGACATGAATTTGAACAAGCTTTGGGAGTTGGTGATGGACAGGGAAGCCTGGCATGCTGCAGTCCATGCGGCTGCAAAGGGTTGGACACGACTGAGAAACTGAATTGAACTGAACATTCCTGCTAGTCCTAAATGATCTGATTATCTAACATGGCCTAGAAGATTACCCCAAGATTTAGCGGGCATGACACTCTTTGTTACTGTCAACTACTAACTGGCACTTGCCAAGAGCATTTGCCAGCGACTGAACATCAACAAGGGCATTTGCCATCTGCCTGTGCTGCTGTGACTTCCCTGGTGGCTCAGACGGTAAAGCGTCTGTCGACAATGCGGAAGACCCGGGTTTGATCCCTGGGTTGGGAAGATCCCCTGGAGAAGGAAATGGCAACCCACTCCAGTACTATTGCCTGGAAAATCCCATTCCATGGGGTCACAAACAGTTGGACACGACTGAGACTGAGCGACTCCACGTTCTTTGTGCTGCTGTGGCTGCTGACCTTTGACCCTCCCTGAAGAGAGTTCAAGGTAGAAAGTGAGGCACTCTGTGCTCCAGGGAAACTGGTGGAACAGGTCTTTAGATAGTTCTGTTTTTCAGGAACTTATTTCATGATCCCAATCCTTGCAGCTCCTTCTGTCTAGAAAAGCACTAAATCCCTTCCTGGTGACATCAGCTCCTGGTGACTAGCAGAATACCTTTTGTAAAATGAGTGCTTCATTGCACTGAACTCCCCCTTCACCAAAATCTTATATTGATTTCTCCCCACTGCCTCTTTGGAGCAGTCTCTAAGAGCTATCTGAGGTGCTGTCTCCCAGGCTGTCATCCTCATTTTGACCCAAATAAAACTTAACTCAGAGCTCTCACATTGTGCTTTCCTAATGGCTCAGTGGTAAAGACTCTGCCTGCCAATGCAGGAGACATGGGTTCAATACCTGGGTCAGGAAGATCCCCTAAAGGAGGGCATGGCAACCCACTTCAGTACTCTTGCCTGGAGAATCTCATGGACAGAGGACCCTGGCAGGCTACAGTCCATGGGGTTGCAAAGAGTTAGACACGACTTAGTGACTAATCAAAAACACACGTTGTGTATCTTTTTAGTCAACGTTACCTTTATGGGTTATGTGGATCAGAAGTTTGGATGGAGTGCAGGGGGGATGTGCATGGCTTGTCTGTGCTCCAGGATGTCTGGGGTCGAAGCTGGGAGACTGGATGCCTGGAGACTGGGGTCATTCATCTGCAAGAGCCTTCTGTCAGTGTTTAGCCAAGGATGCTGGCTGTCACCTGGGGGCCTCAGTTCCTTTCCAGTGGTCTAAATTGGGCTTCTCTTGCATGGTGTCTGGGTTGCTGAGAAGGAGAACCAGGCATGGACTGGGTTCTTTTTAATAAAGTGTGACCTCACTTTATTATGATCCATATTGCTCTCCTCGTACTCCATTGGTTACGACAGTCACAGCCCCACCCAGATTCATGGGGAAGGAACATGAACTCACCCTGGAGTGTCAGTCCTGGGACCAGATGAGCAAGGGAGAGGGGCACACATCTTTGGAAAATGCAACCTTTCGTTCTCTGTCAGAGTTCTCCGTTTGCTTCTTATGGGTGGCCCTACTCGGTCAATGCTGCTGCTGCTGCTAAGTCGCTTCAGTTGTGTCTGACTCTGTGCGACCCCATAGATGGCAGCCCACCAGGCTCCGCTGCCCCTGGGATTCTCTAGGCAAGAACACTGGAGTAGGTTGCCATTTCCTTCTCCAATGCATGAAAGTGAAAAGTGAAAGTGAAGTCACTCAGTCATGTGCAACTCTCAGCGACCCCATGAACTGCAGCCTACCAGGCTCCTCCGTCCATGGGATTTTCCAGGCAAGAGTACTGGAGTGGGTTGCCAGTGCCTCTTCCTCATTCGGTCAATAGTCATCAGTAATAATAGAAAGTCGGAGAAGGCAATGGCAACCCACTCCAGTACTCTTGCCTGGAAACTCCCATGGACGGAGGAGCCTGGTGGGCTGCAGTCCATGGGGTCACTAAGAGTTGGACACGACTGAGCGACTTCACTTTCACTTTTCACTTTCGTGCATTGGAGAAGGAAATGGCAACCCACTCCAGTATTCTTGCCTGGAGAATCCCAGGGACGGGGTAGCCTGGTGGGCTGCTGTCTATGGGGTCACACAGAGTCGGACACGACTGAAGCAACTTAGCAGCAGCAGCAGCAATACTAGAAAGTGGAGGAACTTCCTAAGGGCAGGATTCTGGCCTGTTACTATTGTCTTTTTTTATCTTTTATCCTGAACATTTTGAGGAATAGTAGGCCTGCAGTTGATCTTGTGGAAGGAAGAACTCTTTTTACGTCTATTTTTCTCAAATGCTACATCACTTGATCCTAAACTAGCTATTGTGACCGTTTCACAGTTGAAGAAACTAATGGACTTAGAAGGGTAAGTGGTCTACCCCTTAGATGACTCAGCCAGCAAGAGCTCAGCTGGTGATGTGAACCCAGGTCTTCTGGGTTGAAGCTATTTTGTTAAGAACTTGATGCCTCCAAACAGCAGAAGTGTCCCTTTAGTGCCCCTGCCTGCTCCATCCTTACAGTAGCCCAGGGCCAATTACGGGGCTATGGACAGAGATCCCTCAGCTGCTGACTGGCCAATCCTGCATTTGATACACTGATTTACCATGGTGATTTCATACCATCATTTAATGTGATAGTGAATCTCTTTTCTCATGAGAGCAGGTGAGGGCTAGGTCACAGACCTTCGTGCTGCACTCAGCTTCTGAGCTGGGTAGAAGGCCAGTTGGTCCTCATCTCTCTAAGTGGGCAGCACCCATGTCAGGAGTGTGGGGTGAGTGGAGATGCCAAAAGCTGGGACAGTCAGATGGTGATCTGAGGCAACTTCATGGGAAGACGGGGGGGGTGATAGCCTGAACAGAAATGCCTGAGGCAGTTCTGGTAGGTCCAGTTTGGAGGGGAGAAGGGAGCCAATTTCCGTCCCCTTCCCAACTCACATCCCAGCCCTCAACTGTATCACAGGCTCGGGAGGAAATTCTGTCCAAATATCCAGTGTGGGTGGCAGGAATGCTTATCTAGATCAGGAGTGGGTGGAACAGATCTTAGAACTTGTATCAGGCCCCAAGTTTCCAAATCCTGCCTGTGCCCTGCCACGCCACTCTCTCACACCAATCTTTGACTTTATCTCTTTAAAAATGTCTCCAGGCTAACAGTTTATTTCTGAGAGATTGTAGATCAGGAAGGATCTTTGGAAACCGCAGTTTCCCCTTCGGCTGTTGGGCAGAAAGCATGGGACAGCCTAAGCCGTTGGTGCCTGGGAAGTGACAGAAGACCAAATCTACTTCATGTTGTAGGACTACTGGCCTTACCAGCTCTCCGCTGCCACCCACCAGCCCTGAAGGGACCACTTAGGGTCCTTCTGTCTCAGGTTTCTTCCCATCCTGCTCCCCTCGGCTACAGTGCCTACTCTCCCTGCTCATGCCCTTTGAAGGGAGCTCACTGTGACTTTTCATATCACCTCCAACTCTGTGGCCTCACCTTCATGGACCTTGGTGGACCGGCTTCAACTGTATCATTTGTGAGTCACCCCTGCTCCTTTGTTCCAGCCCCATCAACGTGCTTGTTGCTCTCCCCCAGGCAGATTACTCACCGCTTAAGTCACTAGTTTCTCTGGAATGTGCCCCTTCTTCCATGACACCCATTCTCCCCACATCCTTTATTATTTTGTTTAAACTTACAATGTTCCCTTCCCAACCCCGCCCCCCTCCGATGATTAAAATAATGCGTGTTTGTTGTGGAAAATCTGTGAAATGCAAAATGTGTACATACAAAAGAAAATAATAAGTACCCCAAATTCCACAATCCCAATGTAGCTAATGTTCCCATTCCAGTAGATTTCCTTCCAGTATTCTCACCAGCACTCCTTCCCCCTTCAGGCTTTCATGTACCTGTATTGCTCCTTTTTATTACTCCTAAAGTCTCTCCCTCTCTCCCCCTCTCCTCTTCTTTCTTCACCTCCTAGTTCTGTGAGTCAGTCAACTCACCCTTACTATCATAAAGGTCATTCTCTCAGTTAAGTCTCCCTATTACACATTCACAGTACTCAGTACTTTTCCTTGTAGCACTTACCACAGCTAGAAATAAACCATAATTTTTGTCCTCTTGTGTTTAACGTCTGTCTTGTGACTTAAGGTCCATGACTGTCTTTCTTGTTTATTCAGATGACCCTAGCATCTACCGCAGTGTCCTGGATACAAAGAAAACCACACCACCTGGCTCCAAGATGCCGTCTTGAATTACTGTGTATCGTCCTCTCAGCACTGTAAAATAGTAAATTTCACAAATACAGTGAATCAGTTACCATAGGCCTGATCTGACTCCAGGTACAGGATACCCAGTTCTTGCCCTCAAGGAACCCTTAGCCTTTTGAAGGAATGCTAAGTGACTGACTCTTTGTGACCCTGTTGACAGTAGCCCTCCAGGCTTCAGGCTCCTCTGTCCATGGGATTCTCCAGGCAAGAATACTGGAGTGGGGTGCCATGCCCTCCTTCAGGGGATCTGCAGAGCAGTAAGTGGAACATTCTAGTACATCTTTAAGTACATGATGATTGATGGTATTGAGTAACACAAAGAGGAAGGGTCCCTAAACCTTGGGGGGAGGTGACACCATTGTTTTATTTTGTCCTTGGTAATGCATTTACCTTGTAGAATTTCTGCCTTCCTGCTTCTGTAAGTTGAGTTTCTCTTGGTTCCTCAAATATGTCTAGATCTCTTGCATATCTAAGCCTTCTATCACCTTCCTTCCTTCCTTTGCCTACTCCACTGGGTCTTTGTAAGGAAAAATCAATCTAGCTTTGCGATAAGCAGATATGGTTTTGCCCCGTTTTGGCCCAAGTCCATCAAGGCATCATGGGATCTGATTGGACCTCTTTGAGAATCAGATACTCTTTTGAGAACTAAGAACTGAAGATGGTGGCATGTACAACTTCCTTTGTGAGTCACAGACCAGAACTCAATTCCTGCTTTATTCGTGAGCTTCCTCCTTCTGGGTCTGTATTTTGGCCTTTTAGTTTCCTCTTAGGGAGACCCAGTGGACTTACTTCTTGAGGAACGTGGCTCTCCCTTGTAGATAAGCAATAAACTCAGCTTCCCGTCCCCCAGCTCTGATGTCTCTCTATTTTGGATTGTCACTTGCAAGTCTCAGTTAAACGTCAGTCCCTAACGAAGGTCTTCCCTGATACCCCATCCTGGGTTTTGTCCTCTGGCTCTGTATTCCTATGGCGACTTATTTTCACCTTTTAGAAGAGTCACCGCCTCATTTCTGTTTGTCTCATGTCTGTCCTTCGGAGCTCCATTGTGCGTGAAGCATCTCCATCAGGATGGTTGCAGTATCCAGGGAACAAGTACAGGGCCTGGCACCTCGTGGGGTGGGCAACAGCAAATACCAGCTTTTCTGAGTAGATGCTCAGTAAATATCCATTGGCCCGCATTGTCCTCAAAGGGTTTCTCAGATAGTATATGCGTTTGGTTTTCTAAAGTGGACTAAAATTTCTCAGAAGAATCCTGTCTTTTCTTTAAATCTCCTGCACTATGACCATTGTAGGTTTCTTCATCCAAGAAACATTTCATAAATGGTTATTAGTTGATCTCCCCCACAATAACTTTCCCAACAGACATCATATTTGAAGAAATGAGAAAATTTAAGTAAATATGTTATATAGCAAGACCACTTATTATGTATTTATTATAACAATAATCTATTGAGAATTAACAAAGAATAAAGGAATTCTTCTCTTCCTCTTCTGCATTGTCAGGACTTTGTGTCCTTAAAGTTGTGGGTTTCCTGACCCTTAAGGGGTTTGAATGTGTGTGTGTGTTTCAGAAAGAAAGGGAAGAATCAGGCTGGGTGGGTAGGAAGCCCACACCAACACAGGTCTTGGTTTTGGAAGGTGCTGGATGTCTGGTCTGAGAAGGGAGGCTGAAGAGGCTGTAACCTATTTCTTGGATGATTCTTGGACCTCTGGGGACTCAGTTTCTTCTGAGCATGTGGAGAGCTGGGCCTTTTCAAGGGCAGCCTCTCTGATGGGACTGGCTGTCAGCTTCTGCAAGAACTGCACTAGGTATTTTCAGAATTACAACAACCGCTTCCCACGCCCCAGGCAAGGCCAGATCGAGACGGTGGACAAACACAGAAACTGTTGTGGTGCCCCTTGTCCCAGTGTAATTAAAAATGAAAAGAACTGCATAAAACCAAAGACAAAAAAATAAATAAATAAAAATAAAACCAAAGACAGCTTTAAGGATGTACTATGTGATTTTTCCTAGATGCCTGACTACTTTGATGCCTTCCTGTTCTCTATCTCCTCCTCTTCCTTTTTCTTCTTTGTTTTGAATATCAAATTATTTCCAAGTTGGTGTTTTTATTCCCCTCTCCTGGCTTTGCTGATGGTGTGCTTGGCCGATTAGGAATTACCCAGGTCAGACTTGTGGCCTGTTTCTGATGGACCCCAGAGGCCTGGGTAAGGAATAAGATGATGCTGACCACATGGTCAGAGGAGCAGAATCTCATCTGTGTCCTCAGAACTGCAGAAGCCTTGGCTTCCTTGTTTGATCCAAGGCAGGGAGTCTGAAGACTGTCAGACACTAGAATACCATAAATGATGGTCAGGGTTGAAGCCAGATTTGGTATGAGTCCACAAAGAAATAGGACATTATATGAGCCCCAAGAGCTGTGGATCAATTCATTCATAACCATTACATTTATAAGGATATACATGCTTGTGCTTATTAGTTGCTTGGTCATGTCTGACTCTTTGCAACTCCATGGACTGTAGCCCACCAGGCTCCTCTGTCCATGGAATTCTCCAGGCAAAAGTACTGGAGTGGGTTGCCATTCCCTTCCCCAGGGGATCTTCTTGACCCAGGGGTCAAACTGGGGTCTCCTGTGTTGCAGGCAGATTCTTTATCATCTGAGCCACCAGAGAACTCCCTCTATATACGCTTACATACACAGACGTGTTTCTATATAGGTGGAGAAAGAACTACTACTGGGACTACTTTTTTTTTTTAGACTGAGGTTTCTTTTAAACATTGAACAAATGTTATTTTTACAGTAAAAATGTACTTCAAAAACTAAAATGGGGACTTCCCTGGCTAGTTCAGTGGTTAAGATTCCATGTTTCCACCACAGGGGGTGTGGGTTCTGTCCCTGGTTGGGAATTAAGATTCTGCATGCTGTGTGGCGTGGTTAAAAAAAAAGAAAATTAAATCAGCAGCAACAATAAACTCCTCAGATCGCTAATATTTACAGATTTCAGACTATAGGACAGCTGGAAACTCTGCTTTCCAGGAGGGCTAATCCTGTGAACCAGGCCTGGGCTGTGAGGGGGGGCTAGTGATGCCTTCCAGCTGCAGCCTGTCCAGTAGGCAGCCGGAGAGCAAGCTAAATATAGAGTAGTCTGCAAAGGGTGCCAAGATGAATCAGGGCTGGAGCCAGAACATTCCTTCACTGTGTCTGTGAGCACGTACCCCATGAGGGTGGAGGAGTGAACAAATGAGATGGGGCTCCATGGGCCCCAGATTTGCAGTCGAATCACAACTACCATCAAGATATAGAGCAGCTCCATTGCCCCCCAAACTCCCCTCTGCCACCCCTCTGTAGCCACATATTCCCCCCGCCCCCGCTACATCTCTTGCTATTCTGATCTAGTCTCCTCACTTTAGTTTTGTCTTTTTTAAAATGTCACATAAATGGAGTCATATAGCATGTAACCTTTTTGAGACCAGATTTGTTCACTCAGCATAATGCCTTTGAGATTTGTCCAAGTTGTTGCATGTATGAGTAATTTGTTTTTCTTCTTTAGTTTTCAGATAGTGTATAGATTTTATTTTTATTTTATTTTATTTCTCTCAGGTAAATCCCTAGTGAATTATTGACTTGTATGCTAAGTGTATTAACTTTACAAGAAATTGCCAGACTATGTTCCGGAGTATGAGTTTGTGCTCCACCAGTAACGAACGAGAGTTCCTGTTGCTTTGCCTTCTTGCTGACACTCGGCAGTGATGTCAGTATTTCCCTGTTTTTGTTACTGTAACAGATCTGTAGTGTATTTCATCCTGGTTTTAATTTCATTTCCCTAATGGCCAATAATTGAACAACTTTTTCTGTATTTATTTGCTTTCCTCTTATCCTCTTTGTTGAAGTGTTTATTCAAGTCTTTTGCCTACTTTTAAAGTTGGGTTGTCTTACTTGCTGTTGAGTTTTGAGAATTCCTTGTCCTTTGTTGAATATGTGACTGGCAAATATTTTCTCCTACTCAGTCCCTTGTCTTTTCATTCTATTAGCTGGCTCTTTGGCATGGTAAATATTTTTATTTTGATGAAGAATATATTTTTAAGAATATTTCTTTTTTATTATTCATCTTTTTCGAGATGTAAATGACACATAGCAAAGTGTACAAACCTTGAGTGTGCAGCTTGATAAATTTTTACATTTGTCTTCACCCATTTAACCACCATCTAGATCAAGATAGTATCGCCCCAGAAGTTTCCCTGGAACCTCTATCTAGTCAATATGCAAAACCTCTGACTTGCCCGCCTCTAAATGAACTGCTATTCTGACTTCTATCACCCAGACTAACTTTGTCTAGAAGGTTTCTGATGATAGTGCTCCAAGTTTTGTGACCTACTTGGTTTTTGTCTTGAAATCAGAAGTCTTCCAAACCGCACATTGGGGAGAGAGTCCATTGCCCCTCACCAGATGAGATGCAGAAGCTGGTGAGCACAGCTGGGCTTCTTACCATCTGGCCTCTGGCATTCCAGCAAATCAAGCTTCATAGCAGAGGCCAAAGACTGGGTAGAAAATGGTAGACAAGGCTTAGGCACACTAGAACCTCCAACAAAGGTCTGTCTGGTCAAAGCTATGGTTTTTCCAATAGTCATATATGGATGTGAGAGTTGGACTATAAAGAAAGCTGAGGACCAAAGAATTGATGCTTTTGAACAGTGGTGTTGGAGAAGACTCTTGAGAGTCCCTTGGACTGCAAGGAGATCAAGCCCGTCAATCCTAAAGGAAGTCAATCCTGAATATTCATTGGAAGGACTGAAGCTGAAGCTGAAACTCCAATACTTTGGCCATCTGATGTGAAGAACTGACTCATTTGAAAAGACCCTGATGCTGGGAAAGATTGAAGGCAGGAGAAGGGGACGACAGAGGATAAGATGGTTGGATGGCATCACTGACTTGATAGACATGAGTTTGAGCAAGCTTCAGGAGTTGGTGATGGACAGGGAAGCCTGGTGTGCTGCAGTCCACAGGGTCGCAAAGAGTCAGACACGACTGAGCAACTGAACTGAACTGAACCTCCAGTGGAGTGGCAAGGGCACAGTCCCAGGAATCAAAAGGCATGGGTTCAGCCCAGCTCCACTGACATTTACTACGTCTTGAACAAATAACCTTCCTGTGCCTCAACCTCATCTGTAAAATGGGGACAGGAATATACACCATGTTATCAGGACTATTCACCAATGTGTGAGTCTCTCTCTCCTTTTAGATTCCTAGGAAGACTGCACGTTGCCACATCATTTCAGTTCAGTTCAGTTGGTCAGTTGTGTCAGAAGCTTTGCGACCTCATGGACTGCGGCAAACCAGGCTTCCCTGTCCACTACCAACTCCCAGAGCTTGCTCAAACTCATGTCCATCGAGTTGGTGATGCCATCCAACCATCTCATCCTCTGTTGTCCCCTTCCTCTCCCGCCTTCAATCTTTCTTCCCAGCATCAGGGTCTTTTCAAATGAGTCAGTTCTTCACATCAGGTGGCCAAAGTATTGAAGTTTCAGCTTCAGCATCAGTCCTTCCAATGAATATTCAGGACTGGTTTCCTTTAGAATGGACTGGTTGGGTCTCCTTGAGGTTCAAGGGACTCTCAAGAGTCTTCTCCAACACCACCATTCAAAAACATCAATTCTTCAGCACTCAACTTTTTTAATAGTCCAGCTCTCACATCCATAACATGACTACTGGAAGAACCATATCTTTGACTAGACAGACTTTTGTTGGCAAAGTAATGTCTCTGCTTTTTAATATGCTGTCTAGGTTGGTCATAACTTTTCTTCCAAGGAGTAAGCTTCTCTTAATTTCATGGCTGCAGTCACCATCTGCAGTGATTTTGGAGCCCCCCAAAATCAAGTCTGTCACTGTTTCCATTGTTTCCCCATCTATTTGCCATGAAGTGATGGGACCAGATGCCATGATCTTAGTTTTCTGAATGTTGAGTTTTTAGCCAACTTTTTCACTCTCTCCTTTTACTTTCATCAAGAGGCTCTTTAGTTCTTCTTCACTTTCTGCCATAAGGGTGATGTCATCTTCATATCTGAGGTTATTGATATTTCTCCTGGCAATCTTGATTCCAGCTTGTGCTTCATCCAGCCCAGCATTTCTCATGATGTACTCTGCATCTAAGTTAAATAAGCAGGGTAACAATACACAGCCTAGATGTACTCCTTTCCCCATTTGAAACAAGTCTGCTGTTCCATGTCCAATTCTAACTATTGCTTCTTGACCTGCATACAGATTTCTCAGGAGGCAGGTCAGGTGATCTTGCATTCCCATCTCCTGAAGAATTTTCCCCAGTTTGTTGTGATCCACACAGTCAAAGGCTTTGGCATAGTCAATAATGCAGAAGTAGATGTTTTTCTGGAACTTTCTTGCTATTTTGATGATCCAGTGGATGTTGGCAATTTGATCTCTGGTTCCTCTGAAGCCAGCTTGACTGTCTGGAAGTTCATGGTTCACGTACTGTTGAAGCCTGGCTTGGAGAATTTTGAGCATTACTTTGCTAGCGTGTGAGATGAGTGCAATTGTGCAGTAGTTTGAACATTCTTCGGCATTGCCTTTCTTTGGGATTGGAATGAAAATTGACCTTTTCCAGTCCTGTGGCCACTGCTGAGTTTTCCAAATTTGCTGACATATTGAGTGCAGCACTTTCACAGCATCATCTTTTAGGGTTTGTCATTTAACTCCTACCAATTAAGGAATGGCTATGTGACCAATTAAAATGTGTCCCTTCTACATGGAAATGTGAGAAGCTAGCATATGCTGTGCTTTTCCACATTCTCCCCCTCTACGATGGCAAATGGTGATGTTCTAAGTAGCGGCTGCTCTGTCATCCTTAGGGGTTTCCCAGGTGGTGCTAGTAATAAAGAACCTGCCTGCCAGTGCAAGAGACATAAGAGATGCCAGTTCGATCCCTGGGTCAGGAAGATCCCTTGGAGGAGGGCATGGAAACCAACTCCAGTATTCTTGCCTGGAGAATTCCACAGACAGAGGAGCCTGGCGGGCTACAGTCCACAGGGTTGCAAAGAGTCAGACATGACTGAAGTTACTTAGCATGCACATGCTGTCATCCTGGGCCCTGAGGTTAGGCAACGATGGCTCAGAGCAGAGCCTCAGTCAACCCACCGTTGATAAATGGGTTGTATAAATGCAATAGATAATCTTTGTTTGAAAAACCACTGAGATTTTGAGCTTCTTTGTGACAGAAGCATAACCTAGCTTCTTTGAATGACATGCCATGCTATATGCTTATTACTAAGATTATATGAAATAAAATGTGTGGGACTTCTGGACACATAATAAGGATTGATTTCCTTTCTTTCAAAATCTCCTTCTTCCTTTCTGAGGAGTCATGAGCCCAGGGAAGCTTTTTTTTTTTTTTTTTTTTTTTTTTTCAGGGAAGCTCTTAAACAGCCCAGAAGGCTTGATAAGAGGTAAGAGAACAGAGACCACCACTCCACCACTCAAGCACAAATGGAAGATGAAAGGAAAAGAATACAAAGCAGCAAAGGGTCTAGATATACGACACAGAACAAGGAAGAGAAACAAGGTATTAAGGAAGGAGAGGCCAAGCATAAGGGCAGGGAAAAGAGATAGGTACAGAGGGTGCCTGAGACAGAGACAGGGGTGATTCTGAGAAAAATAGTGGCTGAGGAAAATGGAAACTTTATCTGTTCCAAGATGTTCATACCAACCCCAGCAAACAGCATCATCTGTTAAAGCAGCTGAACGAGGGAATTTCCTGGAGGTCCAGTGGCTAGGATTCCATGCTCTCACTGCCATGGCCCAGGTTCAATCCCTGGCAGATCCCACAAATCATGCAGCGGGGCCAAAGCGAACTGGTGCTCTGTTAGTTCCTGGTCATCCATTCATCAGTCTTTCCACTCAACCATTACTGATCACCTACTGTGTGCCTGGCACTGCACTCATGCTGAGTTGACTGAGATAAGCAAGACCCAGTGCTGGCCTTTCCTTTCAAGGATCCCCCAGGCTGGTGTGAAGCAGTCACCTGAACAGTTAGGGTACAGTTTGGCCTGTGCAGTGATGGAAGTGCCTACTAGGAACACAGAAGAAGGGGCACCCAGCTCTGCTCAGGAGAGTCAGAAAGGGCTTTCTGGGAGACATGAATCTGAGAGTCCTAAAGGGCTACCAGTGAAGCCCAAAAGGTAACTAGGAGTTGGCAAAGCAGGGCTGGTGAAGGCAAGCTGGACCAGCTAGTGGAGGTGAGAAGTGCCAGGCAGTGCCTGGCAGTCTAGGTGTTGCTGGACCCTTGATGAGAGGCAGCAGGCAAGGGGAGATGTTGGAGAGGGCTCAAGGGCCTATCACCAGGGCTTGGTGTCTACCTGGGTGCGAGGGTGGGGCTGGGGTAGATTTGGGCGGTGAAACAGGGAAGTGACTCAGTCAGATTTCAGTTAAAGAGCTCTGCCTGCTGTGTGGACTGTGGGTGGAAGTAGAATCCCCCTCATTTTGGGGGGAGGGGCCCATGCCAAGAGGCTGGCAGGATCTTAGTTCCCCGACCAGGGGTTGACCTTGAGCCCTTGGCAGTGAAAGCATGGAGTCCTAACCACTGAGCAGTCAGGGAATTCCCAGGATCTCGTTTCATGAGATCTCCTGGGATTGGACTGAACACCCAGGTCAGGGCCTGCAGGTGCAAAAGATGGCCTGGGGGAGGATTATCCGGCTAAGTCTTAGTGAGCACTGCCACAGCTGGGCAATGATCTATGTGCTGCAGGTGGAGTAGGGACTTCACCCTCCCGACAAGCCTGTGATGAGGTTGGTATTCCTATCATCCCCCATTGTGACCACGAGGTAACTGGGCACAGAGAGTTTAAATTATGTGTCTCAGCTGCACATTCTGGTGTAGTCTACCTGGCTCCTGGATCAGCTTGCCTCCTCAGGGTCTGCTGCCCTCTGGAAGGCAGAATGATGATGTATTGACATCCTGCTTCAAGTTTATGAAATCTTTCACATGGATGACCTCATTCCAGACATGCAACAGTAGCTTCTGTGAGTAGGTATTATTACTCACAGCTCAGAAAAGCTACTGAGATGATTTGTCAAAGGTTAGAATTTAGGTGGCAGAGACCCAGACTTGAGTCTTCTGTCCCTGAGTCCAGTGTCGGGTCTCACATTCATTTGTCAGTCAATGCCACGGCCAGCCTCATGGTCAACAGGCCACGTGGTTCAAAGGCCAGGGCATTTTCCACTCCTACTCAGCTACTTCCTGTCGAGGAAAATGCTTTTCTGAATGGAGGAAGACAGTCACAGAGAAATGTGTTGCCGGCATCAATTTCCTCTGATTGGGCAATGGTGTCCGCCATCTGGACCAGGTGACGTCAGCCGTTTGGGTTTCAGCCAGTGTTCTCCCACCCAGGAAACTGACTTCCGGCCAGACTCCCAGCCAGCCAGCTCTGGCCTCCTGGAAGAGCAGACCTCTCTGTTTGCAAAGTGAGAGGCTTTAAATCAGATCTCAAGGAGGGTTTGGTATAGGGAAGGAGATAAAAATGGGGAAGAGGAGTTCAGAGGACACTGGCTAGGAATAGGCAAGGGCCCCCTCTGTGTGGGGTCTGGGGTCTTTCTTGGGGCTGATTCAGAGGATCCAGGGATTTGATGGGGAGGTTTAAAATTTTGTGACTAATGGACTTAACCAAATTGAGTGGCAGTGGGGGAGAAAGGTAAGCAAAGCTGACGAAATCTGGAAAAAGTTACACAAACACAGAAGGTCAAACAAGAGTCAAGAATAGAATGTTGTTCTCAATCCTCATGCACTTCTCTGTGGATGCTAAGTCTTGAATAAATCAGTAACACAGGAATAAGCAGCTCTTTAGTGCTTTACTTTTTGAATTACAAAAATGTACCAGTTTAAAAATCTAAACAATAGATAAATTAAGTACAAAGCTTAAGTGTCCCTCCCCCATTCCAAACACCCCTCTCCAGGCCTGGTTGATAAATGATGTTGTTTTAGCTATTCCATCAGCCAAAATTCATCTCATTTACTGTTCACAATGACCCTATGAGGTAAGAACTACTATTACGCTTTGATTTTTATTTATTTATTTACCTGGCTGTGTCGAGTCTTAGTTGAAGGCACTTGGGACCTTTGTTGCGTCACGCAGGGTATTTTGTTAGAGCTCACCGACTTTGTAGTTGTGCACGTTGGTTTAGTTGCCCTGTGGCATGTGGGATCTTAGCTCCCTGACCACGGGTGGAATACAATGGCCCTGTATTGGAAAGTGGATTCCTAACCACTGGACCCCCGGGGGAAGCCCCTCCAATCTGTTTTTTGATTCTAGCTATTTTAGAGGGTATAAAGTGGTATCTCATTGTGGGTTTATGTAAGTGTTTTTTTAATGGCTAAAGATGTTGAGAATCTTTTTATGTGGTTATTGGTTATTTGTATATCTTTGGAGAAATGTTGATACAGATCCTTTGCCTATTTTTAAATTGGTTTGTCTTTTTATTACCTAATTGTAAGAATTCTTTGTATATCCTACTAGATACAACCCCCTTAACAGATCAATGACTTACAAGTATTTTCATCTCATTCTGTGGGTTATCTTTTCACTTTTTTTAAAAAAGGTTATACTCCATTTACAGTTATTATAAAATGTTGGTTATATGCCCTGTGCTGTATATCTTTATAATTTATTTTATATGTAATAGTTTGTACCTCTTAAACCCTTGTCCTTATATTCTCTCTTCCTAACTCCCTCTCCCCATTGGCAACCACTTATTTGTTCTCTGTATCTGTGAGTCTGCTTCTTTTTTGTTACATTCACTAGTTTGTTGTATTTTTTAGATTTCACAGGTTAATGATATCTAGTATTTATCTTTCTCTGCCTGACTTACTTCACTTAGCTTAATGCCCTCCAAGCCCATCCATGTTGCTGTAAAGGGCAAAATTTCACTCTTCACTCTTAGGGCTGAGTAATATTCCATTGTATATACATACCATATCTTCTTTATCCATTCATCTGTTGATGGACACTTAGATTGCTTCCATTTCATATCTTGGCATCTTTTCACTTTTTTGATGGTGTCCTTTGAAGCACAAAAGTTTTAAATTTTGGTGAAGTCCAATTTATCTGTATTATCTTTTGTTACTTGTGCATTTGGTTTCATAGCCAAGACACCATTACCTAATCCACAATCACAAAGATTTGAGCCTATGCTTTTTTCCAAGAGCTTAATAGATTTAGCTTTCACTTTTAGATTTTTCATTCATTCTGAGTTAATTTTCTTATATGGTGTGAGATAGGGATCCAGATTCATTCTTTTGCCCACATGGATATCCAGTCATCCCAGTGTTACTACATCTATTTTGCTTTGTTTTGTTTGACCAAGCTGCATGGCTTGTGGGATTTTAATTCCTCCACCAGGGATTGAACCTGGGCCCTCAGCAGTAAGAGCTCAGAGTCCTAACCACTGGTTGTTGTTCAGTAGCCCAGTCGTGTCTGACTCTTTGTAACCCCATGGAATGCAGCACTCCAGGCTTCCCTGTCCTTCACTATCTCCTGGAGTTTGCTCAAACTCATGTCCATTGAGTCGGTGATGCCATCCAACCATCTCATCCTCTGTCGTCCCTTTCTCCTCCTGCCTTCAATCTTTCCCAGAATCAGGGTCTTTTCCAAGGAGTCAGTTCTTTGCATCAGATGGTCAAAGTATTAGAGCTTCGGCTTCAGCATCAGTCCTTCCAATGAATATTCAGGATTGATTTCCTTTAGGATTGACTGGTTTGATCTCCTTGCAGTTCAAGGGACTCAAGAGTCTTCTCCAACACCACAGTTCAAAAGCATCAATTCTTCAGCGCTCGGCCTTCTTTCTAGTCCAACTCTCACATCCATACATGACTACTGGAAAAACCATAGCCTTTACTAGACGGACCTTTGTTGGCAAAGTAATGTCTCTGTTTTTTAATATGCTGTCTAGGTTGGTCATAGCTTTTCTTGCAAGGAGCAAGTGTCTTTTAATTTCATGGCTGCAGTCACCATCTGCAGTGATTTTGGAGCCCAAGAAAATAAAGTCTGTCACTGTTTCCATTGTTTCCTTATCTATTTGCCATGAAATGATGGGACTGGATGCCATGATCTTCCATTTTTGAATGTTGAGTTTTAGGCCAGCTTTTTCACTCTCCTCTTTCACCTCCATCAAGAGGCTCCTTAGTTCCTCTTCACTTTCTGCAGTAAGGGTGGTGTCATCTGGACCACCAGGTAATTCCCAGTATGCCTTTTTACAGATGAATAAACTGTAAGCCCCATGAAAAAAAAAGTCCTTAATTTTGCCCACCATAGTCCCCTCAGGATTCACTTAACCCCATACCTGATGTACATTCAAGATGCTCAATAAATAATAGGGTGAGTCAATAAATATATTCATGATTGAGTCTCAACGAGGTTAAATAACTTGTGTAGGTCAGTCAGCTGGAAACTGCCACACATTGTTCAATTCCAAGACTTTTCTTCATTTCTAATGAAGAGTTTTTGTGCGTCAAAGTTTCTGAAAGTTTCTCAGGTTACCAAAAGCTCTTTACCACCAGATTTCCTCAAAGTTTCATTAGCTGTCTCTCCCTGTAGCATTCCAATAACTCCAGTGTTTGTGAGCAGCCAAACTTCTTATATCTAGTGAGCCTCAGGGCCCCCTCTGCCTCTGCCTTCCCTCCCCTAGCTAGAGCCAGAGACTCCATTTCCTTGTAAATTTGTTTTATAGTTGGAAAGTTTTTCTAGCTATCTAACCACAGCCTTCTGCTGCACAATTTTAGCATAAATCCTCATGAGTGTTTGATGTTTGGTGTATTATGGGACCTGGTTTGATGCAGGAGGCACGTTGGGTGCGCAGGAAGCTCTGTGTGCTCTATTGTGTGGACACCAGCCTTAGGGAAGCCCATTGTCCTTGTTCTGGTCCTGATGTGGAGCCCTCTTTGTGGACTGTGGTTTTTGATTCTGGGTGTAGCTTGCCATCTTAAAGGAGAATGAAGCCAGCTGGCATAAACACCAGGTATGGAACATTTAAATGGACTCACTTCTTTGGGGATGAGGACAAGGGTGAGCCCTGAAGAGAGAAAGAGGTATGCCCTTCAAAGTTTTCGAAGTTAAAACACAAACTGTAGTGAGAGTTGCGTTGAATTACCAGCCCCCACTCTGACAGTGTTGAGTTTGGGCTCCCCCTGTTGGACCCTTTGAAAAATAATTATTTGAACTGGGGCTTCCCTGGTGGCTCAGCGGTAAACAATCCGCCTGCAAGGCAGGAGCCACAGGAGATGTGGGTTTGATTCCTGGGTCAGGAAGATCCCCTGGAGGAGGGCATGGCAACCCCTCTCCATTATTCTTGCCTGGAGAATCCCATGGACAGAGGAGCCAGGCGGGCCACAGTCAACTGGGTTGCTAAGAGTCGGACACGACTTGAAAAATAGTTACTTGAACTAATGCAAAATTAAGACAAAGATAGGGGAACAAAACAAAGGACATTTGAGAGCTTGCTATACGTTAAGCATTTTGTTTGGGCCTCTCATTTCATTCTCAAAGTGATCCTTCAGGGAGTTTTTTTTATCAATCCTAATTTGCAGAGTTGGAAGCTGAAACTTACCCAAAGTCACACAAGTTTTTGAACCCAGAGCTCTCCTGACTCCCTAAAGTCATCCTCTTTCCAGGGCTCTGAGCCAAGGGAGCCGGAGCACACGAAGTCTTCTCCTTATCTTTACTTCCACCAGGTCTATTTGCTCACTTTGTCAAGACTTCTCAGGGGCCCAAAGACACACTGGAAATCCTCCTGAATTGGTGTTTTACTGGAGCCAGCTCAGACTGGCTGGTGAGAATGTTAAATATTCAGGAGTTTTCCAAGCTAATTGTTAAACCTTTGGTAGTTGGAAATCAGTCATGGTAGAAGGGAGCATTTACACCATGGAAACTGAAAACCCCTACAAATCAGGGATATTCCCCCACCCTGTAGCCCCCCAGTATAGATTTACCAATATACCACTGTAACTGGACTCTCTTCTGAGGTTGTCAAAGACCCAACAGAGCATTAACTTTGAGTTCCAGATTGAGGGCTGAGGACAACAGGGTCTGTCCTCGGTGGTCACAAATTCCAGCTGTAGACTGAGGAAGATTGACAATGGGTTGGAAAATGAGGGACTGTGGGCATATGCGAGAGAGCTATGAGGCTGTAGAATGTTGGTTATTCATGCATGGGGAAAGTACCACTTTTTTTTTAACTGAAACTGAAATTTTAATTAATTTATTTTTTATTCACTACTTAAAAAAAAAAAAAGATAATTGACTTATAACCTGAAGTCAGGGGACTTCCTTAACTGGCTCAGATGCTGCAAAGAAACAGGCATCTCCCGTAATAAGAAGAGATACATCCTCTGAGGGGAGGCAGTGGGAGGGAGCATCTCCATGGGGAGAGGAAGGGACTTCCCAGCTGTGCCACGGCCCCAGAAGTCTCCCTGTCCTTGTCCCTTTGTGCTTCTGAACAACCACAGCTGAAGTCATCAGCACCACAGAGACTTTAAACAATTAAGCAGAACTTCTGTAAAGGCATAGAGTTAAGAGAGGGGAAAGCAAAGAACTGAGCAGCAGGTAACCCGATAATCTGATTCACCAGACAGACTCAGCTGATTCATC